>NC_139242.1:71172581-71861795 GCF_977018435.1 Lepisma saccharinum
GCCAACGCTAAGAGATTTACTTGAAAATAAACGCGTCCCTTAATCCACTCGGACATGATTACGAAATCTCTCCCTTTCAGTGGCTCGAAAGATGCTTCTCTAAAGAAAAACAATAACAATTTCCACCGAAACTAAGCGTGGGCTTGTCACCAAACGAATCAAAATTTGCTAGGACTTTTCCATGAAATAAAATGGTTGGCCAGTGAGCGCCAGCCATAGGACTAGCCACAGCCACTCTGCCGGGAGAATCTTCCAAGGTCTCCCCTCTCGCCCAAAAAAACCGTAAGACTGTCAAACTGTTACTCAATCGGTTCCCTTATATAGGCGATCGATTCGAAAAAAGCCACCCTCTTCTGGCTTGAAAGGACAAGATTTTAAGGTAACAGTATGGTATAGTGAAAACACATTTCACTCGTTTATTTCCTAATTATCTACATTTGTACTTACCTGTTATGCATAGCGGAACATTTTTGAACGTGGGATTTTGCTTTTTTCACTGAAAAAAGCGTAATTTTTCACATTACAAGTATTTATTGTTCGTTGCTAATTCGCTTTCGTTACACACAATATGGCGGGCAAATCTTGACTCACGTTGTCTATCGTCGGCTGATATGCAGTGTTTCCAAATTTATTAACCGAAAAATGCCGCAAAAACTATTCACAGAAGGTTTTCAAGCGAAAATTGATCCACAAACCATTCACGTAAAGTTAGGTTAGGTTCAGTTAGGTTAGGCAAACATAGAAAATTAAATTGGAAAGAAAAAAACGCTCACACGTCATCTTGTAAAACTACCGCGTGGTTGCTACACTAACAGGGGGTTACATACTCGAACGCACGGAACATTTGATTCACGTAGTCGACGGTAATGGTGGTAAGAGCTATCGTGTATTCGGAGATACATTTATGTCAAAAAATACATGATTTACCGGCCGAATAAGTTGAACAAAGGGAGAAAACACTTCCACGAACTTCCAAAAGTCTACAGAAACTCAGTTCCGTAAGTTGTTTCTCCTGCAAATTTGAAGAAATGTGTTTTCACCATACCATACTGTTACCGATTTTAAAACTAACCGCCTGCTGCCAGCAGGTTATATCGCAAAAAGAAGAAGTATAGCTGTCACTAAACAAGAAATAACATTGAAAGTACACAAAACAAATAAAAAAAAAAGGATCATGTAACGATTCTATCATTACAACGTTCTCAGGAACCAAGACGGCTAGAGGCGCGTAGGGGTGCTGAATTTACTATGAGGGGTGCTATGTTTATTTCGTCGAAAACAAACCCACTTATTTAGCATTATACAGAGTGGCTCAACTTATTGTTACTGCTTAATGTTTGCAGCAATGTCGCTCACCGTGGCCGTGCGGTTTAAGGTGACAGGCTTTGGACTCGGGCTACGGGATGGCGCTGGTTCGAGTCTCCTACGGGGAAGCATAACAACTTTTCTCCTGAGATTTCGGCCAGTGTATGTCACCGAAAGCCACCGGCCAACGACTGGAGGTTCGTCGTCGCCCCATAACTGGTTCCACCTCTGCTGAGGCATATGGGTGTGAGGTCGGCAGTCGGTAGTAGGCCTCGATCCTCACTGGCCGTTGCACCACGGTTTATTATTATTACTAGTAGTAATAGTAGCAGCAGCAGCAAGTTTGCAACTGTGCTTGTATGTTTGGTTTTGCATATTTTATAACTTTAAAGTGCAGATTTTTGCCTTACGCACATACTTTAAATGTATAACGTTGTAATGACCCCGAGTTTGCCATTACTTCGTGGTTTTATATTTTTATTATTATTATATTTTATATTATTATTATTATTAGTATTATACAGTTAATAATTCATATGTATATTCATAAATATGGCCGCCTTTATAATCAATACACATATCTACAAGTATGAATAGCGGCAAATTTAAGCAATTTACATAGTTTCAACATTAATCGTTTCATTTCATTTTAAATATTCTAAGGATTGTTGTAAGTTTCATTTTAATCAAGTTAGTGAAGCCTAAGTTAATAATTTCTGAATTAAATTCCTTATATCTGTTTGTTGTTTCATGTTTCTGGCAAACGCCGTTCGTTTCTCTTATATTTTGAAAGCCATTGTTGATTTATTTAAACTCTTGTGGTGTGAGAAGATCACGCGCTTTTCATTGCATTGTTGCCATCACATACCTAAATTCACTGTGCCAGATTACTGTACATTTCTAATATATTACTGTTTGCTTTTATCAAACTTCCTAGTATTAAAAGGTTATTGTGTCTGGTAACACTGTGTAACTGAGGAGGTGTTTTCGCCTTCCAGAAAAACTGTTAGTAGTTGCGCGGAGAGATTTGAAGTAGCAAGAGGTGCTTCCCGTTTCGGGAAAGATAGGCTTACGCATCTCGTGCTGTACCGTTCGAAAGTATTTGAATTGTAATTTTAGTCTTACATGATGTACGTGCGTGTCTATAATAAACGTAAAGTTGAACATATTCCGGTTTTTCTTTATTTCGAAAGTGTATTTCGTACTTGTGGATACCTGCATCAGGAGGACAACCTCGTGGGTTGTCTTTGGACTTCACCTGTGGATCCAAGGGGAAGGAACGCAGTATCTCAACCCGAACCCTGGGATTATCCAGCATGCTCTGCTGAGCTTATAAGGTAAGTGTACTTGTGAAGTGCACCGCTACGCGGGACGTAGCAACGTTAATGCTAATCTATTATGAGGGTCCACTGCGGTCCTTGTTTTAAATTGACAAGTGAATGTCTAATACTAATGGAATGAGAATTTGCTTGCTGTACATGAAAATTATCAGAATTTCGTAACTAATTTATATAGCTAAGCGACTCACTATATTAAACAGCAAGAATACTAAACGTCACCGTTTTGAAGTTGATTATTACACTTTGGACATGTGTATCGCGCCCAAATATGCAGAAGGGGGTGTTGACCTGAAGAGGAAGCAATTAGGGACACCGAAGCTCTGTTAGCTGTACCGATGTAGTTTAAGTAGTCCTATTTAAGAACTAGACACCAGTGGCGTATCCTGGATTTTCATAAATGGCATGCTGTACACATTTTTTTTAAAACATATATATTATGGAATGGGTGATAGCTTTATACGTATTCAATAGTTGACGATTTGCACAATAACATTATTAAATATTGCATAACGTATAAAGTAATGAAATATGGATAATAAAGTTGAAAACTCACCAGGTGTCTGATGTGGAAGTCTTCATAAAATTATAAAATCACTTGATATTTGTAAACAGTTTATATTTACATTGAAGATTCACAATTTAGGTTTGTTTGGCTTCTGCAAATAACATTATAGTAGAGGCCTAAATTACAATCAGATATTCAGGAACAAAAGACCAGACTTAATTAAAATAATTTAAATGTACATTCTGCTCTTCTGTTTTGAGTGGTAAATTCCCTTATAATATTTTCGTAAAATGAGGCCAATGCTTTAATTTTCAGAAGCAGCTCTTTTTCAATGGATAATATACCGTGCGTCCATTTCGATCTGCAGCCGAGAGATCGGGAGAAGCGTGGCGGGCGGCACTGACGGAGATGCCGACATTTGCGGCCTGAAATGCCCGCTTATTTTTATGGACATATGCAGACATTTATATAAATATTGCAAAACGAGCACTAACCTGTGTTATAAGAGTATGGTTTTAATTTTAGTAGCTTAGTGACTGTATGTGCCGATGATTTTGACACGCCCACCTCTTGTGAAACACGGCGTAGACGTTTGTTTGGAGAACGTTCTAACGCTGCACCAATATCATCGAGTTTTGCTTCGGTTAGAATCCGTCGTTTTTGCTTAGGTGTTTTAAAATTTAACGATACAGTTTCTCGTAATTTAAGGACAAGATGTCTAACCGTATCTCTGTGTGGAGTTGAAACGCATGGGAATTTCTGTACAAATTACCTACACACGTCTCGACACGAGTTTGTTTTCACGTAGGTACGTGTCATACATAAAAAAATCTTTGTTCTAACGTGAATCTTGCGGCTGGCATTCCAATCGTCTCGCTGACACGTCACACATACACACTACAATAACACAAACAAGTAACTGCAAGTAACCAAGAATAACACTCTTGCGCACAGTACGAAATTAACACGCTCTTGGTTTACATTGCTCGCCACTATATTTACAATTCTGTCTCATCTAGTCGCGAAGGAACAAAAAACTCGAGCTCGGATATTTCGGATTGCAAGGAAGCTCACGAAAACCATTCACTTTTATCGGTTTCGTCTGCAGTGTAATCCTGATACAGTGTTGCACATTCGAAACCTCCAAACGATTCCCATGGCCACAAAACTCTTTCAAGGATATAAACTTAAACAGGACGTTACTGGTCAAAACTATGATTAAAATGCTTTATTATCTGTGCCTCTTAACATCGTTTCTATAGCGTATTTATTTGTGTATATAAGAGCAGAACTTGGATGAATTACAGAAGAACTTTTGCGTGTTATAACACAGGTTAGTGATCGTTTTGCAATATTTATATAAATGTCTGCATATGTCCATAAAAATAAGCGGGCATTACAGGCCGCAAATGTCGGCTTCTCCGTCAGCGCCGCCCGCCACGCTTCTCCCGATCTCTCGGCTGCAGATCGAAATGAACGCACGGTACCAAGCGCACTTAATCTTTCTTGCGATTGTGTTGCTCTAATATAATTATTAATTCTTCTTAATGCTGAAAAAGATCGTTACACTGATGCAGTTGAAGCTGGTATTGACAAAATGAGTGTAGCCAACTTGTAAGTTTTACTCATAATGCTATGAATATTGTTCGTGTTCATATATGGTACTAGTGCATGAACAGGTTTATTTTCAAACTCGGGGAAAGAATAGAGAGCAATCAACTCATTCTTTAGCTTTACAAAGTCAAATAATAATTATAATCCTTTATCACACCCTCTGTTTCATTTTCTGTCTTTTTTTAAAAAAATATTTCGGGAAAATACTGCACTAAGCCATGTAGAACTTTGAAAGAGGCCCAGAAATAAAAATAAACCAAATTTTAAACTAAATGTGCATTGCACTGTACCTCCAAGGAAAAAAATCAATCGCTGCCACCTCTTTGTTCAACGAAACAAGCATACTCTTCTCTGTAGCTGTCACCTCACCGCATGCAGCCAACGCGATATTCACGCATGGTGAAGGGGAAGGAAGAAGCACGGGAGCAGCGCTTGCCCACGTTAAAATCTTCCGGACAGCTTGCTCTGCGACGACATTAATGAGCATTTCTACATTCTAATTTCTTCATATAGAAGTATTTATTTTACACGAGAGCGCTCAACTAAGCTTATATTACATTTCTTGGATCTGAAGTGAAAGAAAGTAATATTTCTTTTCCCACAATTGATGCATGCGCCACATGCATCGCATGCGCCCAGAATACGCCTCTGCTAGACACTTATGCACAGAGACTAATCGGGACCATCTTAATGAGTGATGCAAACTACTTCTGTGTGTCTGGTGCAGGTTATGAAAGAACTTTCTGACCGTTTTGTCATTTCTGAAATACTAGGATGTTGGTTATATTGTCATCAATCCCACAGATTCCTTCCTTTGAATTTACGCTGCTGATCTCTGGAGCAAGCGAACGAACACAAGTCTCTGCGCAAGTAGTGACTCGTGAGGGCTCGATCAATGAATTCGTGGAGGTGGAAGAGCCATTGCACCTACCAGCCTTGGAGGAAGCGTGTACTGCTCCGCTCCGCACACTCACCTTCTCCACTTCTCTACCTTTATTGCTCCAGAGATACCCGTGATAGAGTATAATTCATTAACGGGAAAGTAGATGGCGTGGTTTGTTCATACGAGAGCAGCCAATGGGACGAGTCTCTCTCAATTGCTGCCGCATGATTACACTCTGTCTCTGGGGTATGTGGATCACGGCCGCGCATAACGGTAGAGAAGGGGAGAAAGCGAGTGGGTGTAGCAACAGTGAAAACGGATGGTAACTTCGCCGCGTTTCACTTCCCCTCTCAGCGTACGTTAGTCGAGCACTCTCCAGTCACTACTTGTGCAGAGACTTGTTTTCGTTCACTTGCTCCAGAGTATAGCTGCTGGTTGTTACGGAGTAGGCAATGGACGCTTCTCGTTTGGTTACAAATCGAATTGAATTTCTGACGAACTCCCTCCAAACTTACTTTCTTTCAACATTTGTCAGTCATAACGAACAGAAGATGAAAAGCATTGTAGATGTATAAGGATGCGGAACGTTTTCTTCTTGGTGTACTTGAAAATAGGTCTACAGGGTAAAAATAGTAAAATTTGAAAAACTGTCGATATGACATATATCTTTGGAATTATTCTTATTCGATTAACATTTAATTTATCGATTTAAAGCAAGGGCCGTAATGAACCATTGCTCCACCAAAGATTCAAGTATTGATGTGTAAGCCATATGCACGGAAGCACACAAACGAACCAGCCTACTTAAGAATTGTTGTAAAACTCAATGCGGGTGATTATATGTGTTAGCAAATTACTATTTAAGAGCTGAACAATTAAACATTCTAGTCAATAATTTTTAGATAATACATAAGTTAAAAAGTATGCATAGTTTGATACCTTTGCAAGTAATTAAACGTATCTTTCTTCATTAGAAACACAATACTTATTAAATTACTGCCATCTATTGGGAACCTTGAAATCTCCTATGCCCGATAAAAAAAACGCTTGGCAGAATACCTTAAGGTTGGTTCATAGTATCAGTAGTAAATGGCTATTAGATGAAAATAAATTTGCCTCTGTAAAAGTACGAAAACAAAAGAAAAGTGCGACATAATAAGCAGAGCTACTGTTTTTCTCTGGAACGAAGCAATCAGTGTTAAAAGAATTATGAAAATAGAGTTCAAAGTTTGTGAAAAGAAAAGTCATCATCTACTTTAGTACTCATTACATCAAAATTAAGGAAGCTTGCGGAAATGAACATTCGTCAATAACACTTTTAGTTATTCTTACAAACCCTACCAAATGCTTCCATCTTGTGCCAGCAAACATATAGTGTGTAAAGCAGAAAGTAAACTATTATTTTGCTCAGGTGTGATGCTAGAACAGTGGGACGTCAAATTGTCCATGACTATTTTCATTAATTTTTCTCTTACATCCTATGTGGTTTTAAGTTATGCATTTTTATGTATGCTGGTGTAGAAGTTGTCAACAGCTTGTTTTGAATTTTCTTTTAATTCTTGAAGCTCTTATTCCGTCAAATAAAGTGCACAAACATGGTGATGGGCAATTTACACAATAATATTCATGGATTCCACTGTACAAGCCAATGATATATATATATATATATATATATAGATATGGGTAGATAGCTGACACGCCGCGGGCGAGTGAAGCCACACAGGAGGGATCCCTCGGATCTAGCTGGGAGGATCACATTGTAGTCCACCAACCATACCCCACTTCTGCCGATTGTGGGACGCTCATAGAGCCATGACAGGAAAGCTCTGTAAATCCCAACAGAGCAAAATGTTGACCATTTCACTCTGTTGGTTGACTAACTGCAGTGAACAAGTCACTGGCCGATGAGGTCGTCACATCCCTACGCCATTGTCAGTAACACTGTCAAATGTGATGTGATTTTATGAATACAATTTTCCGCATGTTTACGTATAACGTTTCGCACATTTGGCAGTTCGCAAGCTGCGTAATTATTTCGTGTTATCTTACGCAACGGCAAATATATTTCATAAGACTGTTCTGGACACGAGACTGCGACAGTAAACAAGCGTTTCGTCTGTTGCAGTATCACAGAAAGAGAACATCGTCCTGCAATGTTGAAGCCCCTAGTTATTTTCCATTTATAATGTCTAATCACAATAATAAGTTAGAAGACATAACTCGCATTTTCACAACTACCAATATTCTCGTTTTTCTTCATCACTTCGAAAATTATTTCTCGACGATAGCTACTATGCTACAAGAAAGCAATTCAAAACTAAAGTAACAGTACAACTGCATGTATACCCAACGACAGTTGCAATATTGTAGGGACAGAATACTTGAAAATTGTTGTTACAACTGAAAGAAAGGGCGTGCTGTAGTGGTTAGAGTTCTCGATTGGGCTGCTAACGATCCCAGGTTCGATCCTCCTTACCAGGTATTTTTTTCTTAATTCTCCATTTATTAATGAAGAGCATGGTGACATTATTTGTAATAGCAGAGTAAAGTGGTTACATTATTCAGCATCTGGAATTTATAAAAAATATATAAAAAACTGAATTCACACACGTTCAGAAGGATATTTTCATGTATAAGATCGTGAATTATGATACTCTAACGATAATTGTGTACTGCTTCAAAGACATTGACAAATATTTGTGGCAATTCAGGACATACTAATTTTACCCATTTTCTCACTCGAGTTCATTGCAAATAACCCTATAGCGCTACAGCCCAATACCCAATATTGGGCCCTAGCTTACCACCGACTGCTGGCCTCCCTCCCACGCGGGCCACCAGGGAGGCGTGGAGATCTGCAGCCAGACTAGGGGGACGGGTGGTCGGCCCGATTAACCATCAGCCGTTTAATTGTACGCGATACAATTTAAGTGACGGAAATAATCAGAATCAGCAAAATGCAAATATGAAAGGAAAAGGTTTCCGCTACCGGATTCGAACTTACAACCTTGAGATTATAAAGCAAAAGACGATACCACTGGGCTATTTTGCCACAAGTCATGTGTGTTATGAATGATACATATATTTTCTATTGTTTTTAGGTTTGAACTAGGAATCGAAATACACTGATTTATCAACTTAAATTTGATTTCAATTACGAAACTTACCTTTGCACGTTATTTTGTTTAATGTGTGATACTAATTGTGTAAAACTATTGCTCAGAACATTAATTCAGAACATCTATAATGCCGGATTGCACATTAGATAGCGTGCATATCTATCTGAAAATAAGCTATTTCAACCCCCTTAAAGTGAAAACCTCTCAAGATTTTTAGTAATTACGAACCATAAATGAACTGTCACATCAAGATATAAGCATTTCTGTGCTCCATTTCAAGTTTTCACTTTGTGCTCTTTTTGATATGTAGATAATACAACACTTCTACGTGTACTTTCGGGGGTTAGATTCACTGGATCCCACGATTCGTCTTCAGATCGCATGCATTTTGAGTAAACAAGCTTACGCCCCAACCTTATATAATTCTAATAACCTTGCACACGATGCTCCAATCATTTCCATAGTATTGTTGTAATGGCAGCTGTGCTTCAGCTCATTCAAAACCCTTGCCTTTTTACGGAACATAATACCCTTTAAATTACCCCGTGTGTTCATGTGGACGTGCCTGCAGTACCATTGTTAGTGAAGCAGGAAATATTGGTGGAAATTTAATTTCAATTTCTTAACACCGCGATGCCATGCTTGCAACTTGGTACAACGACATTGTTTGTGTGTGGTAGTAGAAAATAATGAAAGTGATACTTGTTTTAGCTACAACTAATTATATATAAATATAAATTATTAATTAAAAGAAAAAAATATTCCAGCAGTTAAGGGTCAACATATTTCCATCTATAGAGAAAAGTCTATGGGTTAAGGACAGGTGAAGGAGGCCAAGGAATCCCATCCTCCAATCCATCTATCAGAGATTTTTTCATAAAGAAACTCACGAACTCAAAGTGCCCAGTGCGAGGATGAGTACAAATAAAACTTGAACATGTACAAAAGCAAAAAGTAAACTATTATTTTGCTCAGGTGTTGTTGGAGGCTCAAACTTGAATAGATAATGTGGAACACCCTATTTAATTCCTCTTTTTCTTTCTTTTACCACGATTCTTAGTCTGTGTCGACGAGGGTGGAAGGTGAACAAGTTATAGAAAGGAGAAACATACATAATTATTTTCTTTCCGGGACTCAAGCCCACACTTTTCAAGTGCAAGGTGCAAGGCCGTGCGGTGCAAGCGGCTTTGTGTCCCTCTCCAACTTTAAACAAAAGAAGCCCTCACGGATGGTAGAGACGTTGACGACGTTGTTGAGACTTTCGACCAACATCTACCTGCTTCATCGCTACCACCTTGGTAGTTCTCCTATTTGCAGATGATAGCACCGTAAATGAGGATGAAGCACTCTTAGAACAAAAAACGAAATGTAAGACGTCCTCCGCAGTGTTGAGATCAGGTCTGAGTCGACAGCCAGGTGAGCAATTCGAGAGGTTGGCACTTTAGAAGCAGATAATTTTTTTCTTTGTACTATATGATTCATGAACCATATAATGAAAAAATACAACCCAGGAAATTTATAAGTAGTAATCTTGCATAGCAAAATTTCTTCAAATGTATTCTGCCAGTATTACATTAAATTTGAAAGTAAGAGATTGACACAATTGGCAACTTATGAATCTGGATTTTCTGGATCAAAATTAGTGGAATCGTACTTGATGAGGTACATTTTACAGGCAAATTTTAGAGTTTAGAAACACATTTATATTATGCAATCTAAAGCTGTGTTCTAAAACAATGCGCAGCCATTGCTCTTCACTGACCATTTTCCATCTATAATTTGAAAAATACCTCGTTCGATATTCACGGTGCTTTCTTCCCCTGCTATTTATACTTGAAACCGGCCGTATGCAGGTCGCAAGTGCCTGAGGTCTCCCTCCCACGGATAGTCAATGAGCTCTCTGCAGGGTTGCCATGTCAAGAAAGGTTTTTATAAATGCGATATTCAATAATTTTGGTGGCGTTCATGCAGTAAATAAAAATATCAAAAAGTGTTTCTCTCGAAACATCCTTTCTCACTGCTCATGTAAAATTTGAAAATTTTCTGTCTATTTGTTCTGAAGATAATCGTGACCAAAATTACCCCGTAAGCTTACACAGGCTTGACAAGGAAAATTCTCAACTTCCCGCATCACCTTAAGAATGGGAAAAAATAGCGCCAATTAGTTGATTTTTCTACCAACCTGAAGTCAGCTGAGCCCCTTCAGAGGACATCCACACAGATGAACCGTTTTCGCAAAAGCTCATCGATTGTAGAGAATGCAAAATCCAGAAAATCCAATACGTTCACAAAGAATGGTTTATCGCAGATGTAAAGACGAGTTTAACTTCAACTCGTAAATCAAGGTATGTGTGTATATGGCTATGACGCAACGTTTTCTGGTAATTCGAGAGCGATGACGAGTTTTAAAACACACGGAACGATGATCGCTTGCATAATTCACAGAATCCCTGATAATTTATGGCAGCTTTGGTCTTTATCCGTTGATATTTCCGGTCGAACCCCATGTGCGAACTTTGGTGCAATGGAAAATCGGGGTTTCGTAGAACAAGTTCGTAAAATGCTTCACAGGCATCTGTCGGTAGAAACACAAAGTGCATCCTTTCTCCATTGGTCAACTTGAAGCCATAAAATACAGGACAGAGAAAATAATAAAATGTTGGCGAATGCATATATTTGTAAACATATTTTTTTCTTTTAATTTGGAATTTGAATCACAAATGTGGGAAATAATTATAATGTACGTTCGTTAAAGGTATTTAAAATATGTGCTGAAATTGAAAAATATTCGGCGACTTAGAAAATTATCTTACACGTGTTTACATACAGTATACACACACACACACACACACACACACACACATACAAGTAGTTCGGCTAATCGCGACGTTGAAGATTCTTTGATCACTTGAAATTGACAAAGGGGGCTTTGAAACTGGAACATTCGATAGCGGTCGCAGAGGTGGTTGTGAGCCGTCAATAAACTAAAATGCAAAAGTTTGAAAAGTTGGACTGAACCAAGCACGTGGCTGTCTGTTCAGATTCAGTGAGTGTTGTTGAACCAATTATGTCTTGAGTATATTTGAAAACTTTTTCTTATTTTCTTTCTTAGCTCCATGTGTGATACAGAGATTTTAGACGAGACCGAGACTACATCTTCCGTGGTAAAGACGAGAACGAGATTGCAGTTTAAAATCGAGACGAGACTGTAAACGAGACAGACATTTTCAACTCGAGACGAGACGGCACAGTGTAAAGTCACCCATCTGTTTGTAGTGATACCAGCGAGGTTCCTAAGGCGGAGCAACAAAGCGTGTGTCCATCGTCTTTGGGCTGCAGCTGGAGCGAGCGAGCGACAGCAGTCAACTGTTGACAGTAGCTAACTTAGTCAATTATACGTACATTGAGTTCATGAATTTTTATAACGCGCATTATTATTAAGCTCCTAAAAAGTAGAGAACTGGAAGCAAGTATACATGAACTGTAGGAAGTTCCTCACTTCTTACATGGAGGAATAGCCCCTGAACGTAATAGGTAATGCTTTAACCAATTAAGAATTTTTGGGTCATTATTGGAAAAGAGGTGACCCTTTTGACATGTAACGCCAAAAGCGGTGAATGCTTGAACTACAAGTTTTGGATGTAAATTAACAAAAACAAAACTATTTGTGTTTCTCTTTCACATGATGTGTATTAAAGTTATATAATTTTTAGTTTTATACAATAAAGTGAGGAAGGTGTTACCGGACATTGTGTACAGGCTGTAGAAAACAAAAGATTTATGCAATTTACTTACCAGCTTTCCATTAAATTATCCTTCAAAAGCTTCAATTATAAAGAAGAACACGGAATTCTTGTTTTGTGCAAAATTTCTGCGAATCACCAACCTTTATTTTGATTGATTGATTGAATTACTTTATTTTACTTTGCTTTTTGCGAAGATGGGGATGAGTGATGATGTGATGAAATTGATGAATGGACACTCACAATTGAGTTGGTGTTTTAAGTCCACTTTATGCACAGCAAGGCTAATCAGGACTGGACCTACAGTTTAAAGTGTGATCCGAACTACTGTGTGCCTCCACCGGGTATCGAACCCGGGACCCCTTGATTACAAGGCCACGACGGGACACTCACAAACGTCCATGCCCAGACAGGGATTCGAACCGGATGTGTTAACCACTCCGCCACGGGGGCCGGCAACCTTTATTGTGAACATAAATATTTACCTAATGAAATAAAATTTTAAATGCCTAATTTGACATAGTAATTAAAATAACCTTAGCGTGCTCAGTCTAAGTTGCACCATTTTGCCTTTAAGATACTTCGAATCCCACATCGTCATATTTACTTGCACTATACGGTGTCGATAACTACATCCAATCAGAGAGCTTTTCTTTCAAGCCGCGTGCATCTCAAGTCCCAAATTGCTGAAGACGAAAGAAAATTAAAAAAAGAAAAGAGAGAAGAAATTCTGTCGTCAACCTGTTCCCATAGCAACCCAAATGGGAAATACAGAGAATGGAAGGGTCAAAATATCAAGAGGAAAGAAAGAATGAACAAAAAATAACGTCATTAAATCGCGTAAATCTCTTTCACCTATTCTCGTATATGTGGGGATTCGCCTTGTCTCTGCAGATGAGGCCAAGGTGAATATATGCAGGCGGGTCCATCCGGGATACATAACGGCCACGTTTAAATGACGTCACGTGGGGATCAGTCACTTTATAAAGTATAAGGTCTTATAGAAATTGAGACGAGAACGAGACAGGCCTCTGTAAAAATTGAGACATGATCGAGACTTATGCCTGCATCACACGTGGCTAGATTTTCTGCCGTATTTTTCCAGTTGAACTTAGACTAGTTGTGTGTTATTAGCTTATTTGCTTGCTTTCGCCTCACACACTTGTTACCGTACTTGTCGGTATACTCTTGTTCCCACAAGGCATTGCACAGAGTGTTCCATACTTGGTGGAGGCACATAGTGGTTCGGATCCCACTTAAAACTGTAGGTCCAGTCCTGATTAGCCTTATTATGCATAAAGTGGACCTAAAACACCTACTCATTGGCTGAATAAATTAAAACATTGCACAGAGTAGACAAGCTAAAAAGCTCAAAAAAAGATGGACAAGCGATTTGAAGAACGTTGTAGGAGAAGAACTACTGCCGTTATAGAAATTGGATCGAAAGGAAATACGATGATCGGCTCATACATGAGATTCGCAGAATTCTATCATTTAAAAAAAAATGTTCAACTAAATGTGTCAAAACATTTAACACACTGGTAATAATGATCTTCATTATCGGTTTATCACAATATATCGTGTACAAAATCTCATCGCTTTGGATAATTCCCTTTCCTTCTTTTCTCTTAATTATTTCCATTCTTTCTCTCTTTTCTTTTATTTATTTCTATCCTTTCCGTTTCTTTTATTTATTTCTATTCTTTCTCTTCTTTCTCTCTTTCCTTTATTTAATTTAACTCTTTCTCTCCTTTCTTCTATTTATTTCTACTCTTTCTCTCTTTTCTTTTATTTATTTATATTCTTTCTCTCTTTTCTTTTATTTATTTATATCCTTTCCTTCTTTTCTTTTATTTATTTCCATTCTTTCTCTCTTTTCTTTTATTTAATTTAACTCTTTCTCTCCTTTCTTCTATTTATTTCTACTCTTTCTCTCTTTTCTTTTATTTATTTATATTCTGTCTCTCTTTTCTTTTATTTCCATTCTTTCTCTCTTTTCTTCTATTTATTTATATTCTTTCTCTCTTTTCTTTTATTTATTTCCATTCTTTCTCTCTTTTCTTTTATTTATTTATATTCTTTCTCTCTTTTCTTTTATTTAATTTAACTCTTTCTCTCTTTTCTTCTATTTATTTATATTCTATCTCTCTTTTCTTTTATTTTTTTTTCATTCTTTCTCTCTTTTCTTTTATTTATTTATATTCTTTCTCTCTTTTCTTTTATTTATTTCCATCCTTTTTCTCTTTTCTTTTATTTATTTATATTCTTTCTCTATTTTCTTTTATAAATTTCCATTCTCTCTATTTTCTTCTATTTATTTTTACTCTTTCTCTCTCTCTTCTACTTATTTCTATTCTTTCTCTCTTATATTTTATTTATTTCTATTATTTCCCTCTTTTCTCTTATTTATTTCCATTCTTTCTCTCTTTTATTTTATTTATTTATATCCTTTCCTTCTTTTCTTTTATTTATTTCTATTCTTTCTCTTATCTTTCTTTTATTTATTTTTACTCTTTCTCTCTTTTCTTTTATTTATTTTTACTCTTTCTCTCTTTTCTTTTATTTATTTTTACTTTTTCTCTCTTCTTCTATTTATTTCTATTCTTTCTATCTTTTCTTCTATTTATTTATATTCTTTCTCTCTTTTCTTTTATTTATTTCTATTCTCTCTCTCTCTCTCTCTCTCTCTCTCTCTCTCTCTCTCTCTCTCTCTCTCTCTCTCTCTCTCTCTCTCTCTCTCTCTCTGTCTGTCTGTCAGTCTCTCTCTGTGTCTGCTTCTCTTCAGACATTGCTATTTAACGCTGATCCGTAACATGATGTCACAAGATTTTCAAAATTGTTATACCCAACATCAGAGCACTTTTTTTTTTCATGTTTCAGAGGCACTGGTTTTCATCGTTGGGATTCATGCGCATGCATGAGCAGAACACATATCATATAATACAAGGCAAATAGCATTCAACGTGAAATGTGTCTTCACATTTAAAAATAAATCAAATACTACATTACGCAAAACTATAAAGGTGTTACAGAAATTACTTCATGGTCCCGCATTTACCGATTTGCAATTTATGATGCAATGGCAAACGGCTATCACAGGAAATTACGTATTTCCAACGAAGACCCTTGCTTAATAGTGCTCTGAAACAGATTATCTATCAAATAAAACACACAACACACATATTATCATAGGCAAGGGGGTACTTACCCCCACCCAAAAAAAACACGCGTTTATTAAAATTTACAAGTAATAAAGAGTAATAATATTTGTAATTTCGCAAACATCACAGTTATTTAGCAAATAATCCTGGACATTGTTTTTTATGGGATGGAAAACTTTTCGAGTCTCTTCCCCCATAGTTAAGTCCCAGGTTTGATTCTGCCCCTCTCAAAATTAGGTCCAGTTGAATTCTGCTCCCTCAAAATTAGGCCCAAGTTAAGCGCATGCATATTACAATTTGGAAAAACTTTACATTGGCTGTTCGTCTAGCAAGCACGAGGACATCACGCGCCTGACATCTGTTGGGAGGTGCCTGAACTAATTCAACTGTTGAGATGGACGTTTGCTCTCTTGCTATTTTAGGTTTGCAAATGTACACTTCTCCAAAAGTTACTTGACCGCCCTGAAAGTTTTCTAAGTCCAGAAATCGTTAATTTGGCAACATACGTGTAGCTCTTGAGAATCAGCAGAGAGTAGCCAACTTTACTGCAGGTCCCTCTACTAATTTCTATCTATATTTCGCCATCAGAAATAGTTTCTGTTGAGGTTGGGAATCGATCTTAAGACCCCTGTCGCACACGATACCACTACACCACAGAAACCACTTGTACTCAAAATGTAGTTTAAAATATGAAAGTCAACTATTTAGGTATTTTTGTTTAACAAAATCTCGTATTCGTAATCACTATTAGTTATGTGAAACGTGCGGGGAATTACTCATGGATGTGCAAGTAGTGCGTTTGTGTGTTCAGAAGTTCAAATTCCTGAGAAACGTTGCAGAGAAAGAGACCTCAAAGACCAAGCTGGCTAGTTACAATTTCAGTTTGCGTGATTTGACTACTTTGGGAGGACCCTGGACTAAGTGTTGAACGTTGTACAGTGGGATCCATGAGTATTACCCTGCAAATTGTCCATCACTATGTTCACGCACTTTATTTGACCTAATAAGAGCTTCAAGAATTAAAAGAAAACTCAAAACAAGCTGTTGACAACTTCTGCAACATCATACATAAAAATCCATCGCTTAAAAAACATATAGGATGTAAGAGAAATTTTAATGAAAATAGTCATGGACAATTTGCACGATAATACTCATGGATCCCACTGTACAAAAGACACACTTTCCCAACATGGTCAAATTGACTTATCATTTGTTTTTGCTCTGTAGTGAGTAGTCTGTGGAGAATGCTCTCCAAGAAGGTTGTATTGTACCAAGAATGTAGCAATGTATATCGCGTCGCGGTCGGTCGCGTTAGACACTAATAAAGTGTTAATTAACTGTTAGCACGTGTTGTTACTCCTTGTACAGTGGGATCCATGAGTATTATCGTGCAAATTGTCCATGACTATTTTCATTAATTTCTCTCTTACATCCTGTCTGTTTTTAAGTGATGGATTTTTATGTATGCTCGTGCAGAAGTTGTCAAAAGCTTGTTTTGAGTTTTCTTTTAATTATTGAAGCTCTTATTGGGTCAAATAAAGTCCACGAACATGGTGATGGACAATTTGCAGGGTAATACTCATGGATCCCACTGTACCAAGTTACGGAAATATCTGTGCTGAAGTTCAACAGGTTATGGGCCCAGATACGTTCCCACTGCGACCGTGACATTTGGTAGTTTGTCGGAGTGCAACAGTAAGTGTCGTCGTGGTTTGGAGTACAACAGGAAGTGTCCTTTGTCTTCCTAACCGGAATGGTGAGAGTTTTACACTTTCGGAAGAAGCGTGTTTCGTTTGCTGCTGAAGATGGAGTGGTAACAGTAGTATAAGTCGGAGACGGATTTCTTAAAATTTACAGGAGAAAAGACGAGAAAGTACTTACGGAATTGTGTTCTTGAGGACTTTCTGAAGCCGGAGATATTTTTTTTATATAATCGTGCTACGTATTTTGCCTGTAAATAAGGTATTTTTCGTCAATCATGCATCTCCGTTGTGCGATAGCTCGTGCCGCCATTACCGTCGACTACGTGAATCAAATGTTCCGTGCGTTCGGTTATGTAACCCCTTCACAGTGTAGCAACCACGCGGAAGTTTGACAAGACGATGTGTGAGCGTTTTTTTTTTCCAATAACAGGCAAGACTCTAGTTTACGTCCTTACATGTCATATATTGTTGGAAAGCTTATTTTATAAGGAATTCAACAACGTAAATCCCAAAGCGAGCAAAAATTTCATATCGAGAAAAACCGATGTTGTCCGGATATGCGCAATTGAACGTACTGAGGTATTTTTTAGATGCTGAAGCACATATTTAGGGGTGAAATGAGTGCTAATGGAACCTAACCTAACAGGCCTAACCTAACCTCGTAGGCATACCTCGACCCCGTGAATGGATAGTGGGGCTATCGTGAACAGAAAGTGTAAAAAGAAAAAGGTACTTACCCAAAGAGATGCCGGGTGCCGCACCACGATCGCGCACCGCGAACGCAAAGAAGCAATCACCATGCAGATAAGGACGTAAAGTAGAGTCTAGCCTCAATTTTCGCTTAAAAACCTTTTGTGAATAGTTTGTGCGGCATTTATCGGTTCATAAGTTTGGAAACACTGCACATCAGCTGACGATAGACAACGTGAGTCAAGATTTGCCCGCCGAATTAGCAACGACCAATAAATGATTATAATGTTAAAAGTAACGTGTTTTTCTTGGGAAAAAAGTTATGGCCAGCTTGAAAAATCTTCCGCTATGCATATGAGGTAAGTAGCAATGATTTTTATTTGAAAACAACAGAGTTTTATGTGTCTCCGGCTTATACTACTGTTACCGATGGAGTTCAAGACAACAGTAGACAAGCTAGAAGGTGCAAAGAACTGGCCGAGATGGAAACGACAAGTGGAGCTGCTGTTACGACACCACGATGTCCTAAAAGTTGTGGATGGCACGTGTACTTCTGCACAGGAACTTGCTGCTGAGTGTACTACCGAAGATCGACGTAAGTACGAAGCAGAGTGTAAAACATTCCAGAAGGCGGACATTATGGCACAAATGATATTGGTGAATAGTATGGATGATGCAAATTCGGAACTTACCAGCACGTGTGATACGTCTAAGGAAATTTGGAACAAACTAATGTCAGTATATGAACAAAGTTCAGCACAGCGTTTGGATCGATTGTCAGAGCAGTTCTTCAATCAATCCAAAGATGCAGCGGAAGACATTGCAACATACGTGTCCAAATTACAGAGAAATTTTCGTGAAATGAATGACGAAATGGAACGTCTCACGAAGTCCAAGGTTCCAGAACTGCTTCTAATGAGTCGAATCATGTCTACCTTACCTACTGAATATTTTGAATTCAAAAGTGTATGGGAATCAGTTCCAGTGGAAGAGCGTACTGTAGACAGGCTAACTGAACGACTTAGGCTAATTGAAATGAGACTTCCCAACAAGAGTAGTGACACAACAGCTTTTGTGGTGAAAAGTGATGATCCGAAGAAACACAAGAAACGTCCAGAAAAAGCGAAAAAGTGTTTTAAATGTCATAAGGTAGGCCATTTTGCCAAACAATGCAAGTTGGTGTTAAATAGATCTTCAACCAGTGGAAGTGACCGTGTTCCAGAAGGAGGAGCATTTGTGAGCTTTGAATCGAACTGTCCTGTTTCGGAAGTTTGGATTGCAGATACTGGAAGCACAGCACACATGACTAACCGGAAGGACTACTTTCTACAGTACCAAAAATTCCCAGCACCAAAGGAATTACAGGTGGGAAATAAAGCCATCATATTAGCACATGGCAGTGGTATAGTGAATGTGGAAATGTTGGTCAATGGTAGGTGGGTGAAAAATCATCTTCGTGATGTGTGGTATGTGCCAAATATCAGTAAGAATTTATTTTCTGTGAACTCCACTACAAAAAGAGGTTTTCTATTCTGTGCAGACTCCATGAAGTGTTTACTAAATAAGAATGGTAAGGTACATGTATGGGGAAGTGTTACTTTAAGTGGTTTGTACCAAATGCACATGCGTGCATTACCCCCCAAAAATCCTGCTGAAGTGTGCTTAGTGTCAGCTTCCGATACATTGCAGCTGTGGCATGAAAGGTTGGTACACCAAGGTAAGCAACATGTTCGGAAGTTTCTAGTGCAGCACGGAATTGATGTAAAAACTGATGATCAGTTTTGTGAAGGCTGTGTGGTTGGCAAGCAACATCGTAAAAGTTTTGGACAGCGGGTTACTCGTGCAGAAAATCCAGGTGAAATAATCCATGCTGACGTGTGTGGACCAATGCAAACAAAATCATTGGGTGGTGCACTGTATTTTGTTTGTTTCAAGGATGACTTTTCGAAATTCCGACGTGTGTTTTTTCTGAAACAAAAATCTGAAGTTGCTGCAAGACTAAAACAGTTTTTAGCATAAGTCAGTTGTTGATTTGTTGTTGATTTGGTGTTTTAAGTCCACTTTATGCACAGTAAGGCTAATCGGGACTGGACCTACAGTTTAAAGTGGGATCCGAACCACTTGTGCCTCCACCGGGTATCGAACCCGGGACCCCTTGATTGCAAGGCGACGACGCTACCACTGCGCCATCGGGGAGGCCAGCTGAAGTCAGTTTTGCAGGTCATGTAGTAAAAGAATTGCTCACTGACTGTGGGGAGGAATTTGATAATGCGGAAGTGAAGGCTTTGTTGAAAGAAAAGGGGATCAATTTCAGAACCACCATGCCTTATACACCTGAACAGAATGGAGCTGCAGAAAGTGAGAACATAACATTGGTTGAATCTGGACGCTCAATGTTGCATTCAAAAGGTCTTCCAGTGAAACTTTGGGCTGAAGCAGTGAATACTGCAACGCATGTTCTGAACAGAACTGGACCAACAACTGTAGAGAAAAATACACCATATGAACTTTGGTATGGAAAAGACTTACCAAGTGTAGATCATTTGAAAGTGTTCGGAACAGAGTGTTTTGTTCATGTACCAAAGCAAAAGCGACAGAAATGGGACAAAAAGAGCATTAAGGGTCTTCTGATTGGTTACTGTGATGAAAAAGATGGTTACCGCATCTGGAATCAGAAAACTGATAAAGTGTTGCTCAGTCGTGATGTTATTTTTTGCACGGAAACAATTTTGCCAGTAAAAGAGTCTTTTGAAATTGTTTCACCAGAAAAATCAGTAATGTTTGAATCTACTGTGGAAGAATCTGATAGCCCTGGTAGTGAGTCTGCAAACTACGATGATACAGGAAACAGATGCATCACAGGAGATGTAACTGGGGGAAGTGAACCACGTTATGAATTGCGAGATCGTCAAAGGGTGCAGAAACCAGTGTGGCAAGATGGTTATGTGTTACAGGTAGATTGCTTAGAACCGAGCTCATATAAAGATGCCATGTCATCAAGAAATGCTGCAGAGTGGAAATTAGCAATGGAAGATGAAATGCAGTCTTTGGCTAAGAACCATACTTGGATACTAGTTGAACCTCCAAGCAATAAGAAAGTTATTGATAATCGGTGGGTTCTAAAAGTAAAGACCAAAGCAGGTGGCAGTATCAACAGATTTAAAGCAAGACTGGTAGCAAAGGGTTATCTACAGAAGAGTGGGATTGATTACGATGAAACCTTTAGTCCAGTGGCTCGATTTGATACTGTACGAACTGTGCTGCGTGTTGCAGCTTGTGAAGGGTTGAAGTTAGCTCAATTTGATGTGAAAACAGCTTTTCTTTATGGTGAACTTGATGAGGAAATCTATATGTGTCAACCTGAAGGGTTTGATGACGGGACTGGTCGTGTGTGTAAACTAAAAAGGAGTGTTTATGGACTGAAGCAAGCACCTCGTTGCTGGAATAGACGATTTGTGAATTTCATGTCGAAGCATGGTTTTACATGCAGCAAAGCTGATCCCAGTATGTTCATTCGTAAGAAAAATGGAAAGAAAATGATCGTAGCCATCTATGTGGATGATGGTTTGGTTGCTGACAATAATATTGAAGATATCAACAGTTTTCTCGGAACTCTAAAAGAAGAATTTGAAATTGTGGTTGGGTCATTAGATTGTTTCTTGGGCATACAAGTAACACAAAAGGACGATGGTTCTATTTTTGTATGTCAAGAAAACTATACAAAGAAAATTCTTGAGAAATTTCGCATGAGTGAAGCAAATGCTGTGTCAACACCTGCTGAAAAGGGAAGTGTAAATGCAGGGGAAGAAAACACACAGCAGTTAGTAGACACTAGTGTGCCTTACAGAGAAGCAGTTGGCAGCTTGATGTATCTGGCTACAGTCACTAGGCCAGATATCTCCTATGCTATTGGATTAGTGTCGCAAGCATTGGACAGTCCAAGACTATCTGATTGGCAAGCAGTGAAACGAATTTTCAAGTATCTACGAGGAACCACTGCTTATGGAATATGCTACAATTCAAGTCATAATCCTGGGATCCTGGAAGCCTTCAGTGATGCAGATTATGGTGGAGATCCAACAACAAGACGCTCAACAACTGGAGTTCTATGCAAGTATGTAGGTGGAGCGATATCTTGGATGAGCCGGAAGCAGAAGTCTGTTGCTCTATCAACAACAGAGGCTGAATTTGTGGCAGCCAGCGAGGGAGCGAAAGAAGTGATATGGCTAACAAGACTATTGGATGAGATCACTCATCTGACAGGAATGCCCACACTGCTGGTGGACAATGCTAGTGCTATTAAGTTAGTAAAAAATCCTGAATTTCATAAACACTCAAAACATATTGCGGTGCATTATTATTTTGTAAGAGAAAAGTTTCAGGAAAAAATGTTAAATGTGGAACACATTGATGCTGAAAGTCAGATAGCAGACATTCTCACGAAACCATTAGCAAAAGTTACGTTTGCTAAATTATGTAGCTTAATGGGAGTGGGAAATTAAAAGTAGTGTACTTATTGTTATGTTAAAGTGTAACAATGTTTTTTTTGTAAAGGGAAGCTTGTGAAAGTTGTTTTTGAGGGGAAGTGTTGAACGTTGTACAAAAGACACACTTTCCCAACATGGTCAAATTGACTTATCATTTGTTTTTGCTCTGTAGTGAGTAGTCTGTGGAGAATGCTCTCCAAGAAGGTTGTATCTGTGGTTGTATTGTACCAAGAATGTAGCAATGTACATCGCGTCGCGGTCGGTCGCGTTAGACACTAATAAAGTGTTAATTAACTGTTAGCACGTGTTGTTACTCCTTGTCATGGACGTCCGCAGGATTTTTTTCCAGGGAGGGGCAAGGAAGGTATTTTTTTCCAGGGGGGGCAAACGAAGACAAATTTTTCCCAAAAATAGTATTGTTCTCTAAAAAACATTGCTTAAATTTGAATTTATGGTGTTCATGCAATAATTAACACATATTATTGTGGCTAAAATGAAATTTTATGTGTGAAATACATATTTTTTGGTTGACTTTCATTTTCCAGGGGGGGTCCACGGTCCCCCCTTGCCCCCCCTCCGGACGCCCTTGCTCCTTGTACCAAGTTACGGAAATATCTGTGCTGAAGTTCAACACTAAGGATAAGATCTACATTAGGAATAAGGATATTAAATTAGGCACCTGGAATGTTCTGAGCCTTTACCAGCCTGGGGCATCTCAGTGTACAGTTAATGAGATAGTTGAAAAAGGGTTTTCATTCAATTTCGTAAAACGAGTGGATAGAGAATCTACTAGTGTTTCTTGTGCCTGTGCTTTGGAATATATTCGTATAAACTGAGAGTTTAAAAGGTAATATATAATATAATAATTGTGTGAACGAAGTGAATTGACAGATTAAGTGAAGATAAAGTGATTAATATGATATAAGTGTTTAATATGGCTCGACGCCATTAAACAAAATGAATAGCCAAGTAAGTGACACAGACACTTCGGAATGTATGGAAGTTTGGGTTCCTGCTAGCGTATCTAGTCAAGACAAAGGTGATGTCTCTCAGGAAAACCTGTCACAGGATACAGTAAATACACATCAAGTTAAAATATCTAAAGATCATGAAACAATTACATACAAAAATACCCAATTGGGGCCTTATGATATTTTTGTAAGAAGTGTAAATGAAATTAATGGAACAAATAGAAGAAATATTGGACAGCTACATATACTAAAATTAGGGAAAAAACTTCATGAAACCAAAATAGAAGGTCTAAAGACAATTGAGACCATGGGGAAAAATCTGGCGAAATTGGAATTCAAATCTGCGAAAAATGCTAACAACTTTCTCTCTCATCCAGATCTAATGAACAATAACTGGTTTGCTTATGTACCAGCACATAAAGTGAGGAGAATGGGTGTAATTAAAGGAATAGATACCTCATTTACAGATGATGAGTTATTAGAAAACATAAAACCTAATGTTTTCAACGTACTCAAAGTGAGACGAATAATGAAATACAAAATTGACGAAAATGGAAGTCGAATTGCTGAGCCAACGTGATCAATAATATTGACATTTGATGCCCAAACCTTGCCAGCAACTGAAATACATTTGTGTTTGGCGTACATAAGATTATATCTTCTTTAATATTTTGACTAATTTTATTTTAAAAGCAAAAATTAAAGCGATAACAGAGGCTAGCAAGTGAATCTCAAAGTAGGGTTCACACAACGTATCTTAAGTTTGGTGTGGGAAAAATAAACTTATCACAATTAATTATTTAATGCATTGCCAAACTTGAAAATGATAGTTGTACGTTTCCATTGATCATATATTCCTTTAATGACGAACTTGCTAAAAGGACCATGTCAGGAAATTTAAATCTACAAGTTATGCTAGCAAATGCATTTAAAATTCACAAGGAAGGATAAAAATAAGCCATAAAATTAAGTAAAATGTAAAAAGAAGGGCAAAAACTGCTGAAAATGACCTAAAAGCAAAAAGAATACCGACAAACGCAAATAAATAATGTTTTCTGGTTCTAGCTGAAGGCAAACGGACTGATATTCGGTTTAGCATTGTTGTCTAGGCTCAGAAAAGAAGATGATTCTTCATCAACTTCCGAGCCATAGTCAGCACATTCCTTGTTTGACCAATTACTGTCTGTTGGAATACGACAACAATTTAGGTATATTTCGATCCAAATTGATGAATGTTAGTGCCAGAAAGAAGAAACAAATACATTGAGCTGCTGGAAACATTCGTATATTTCAGCACCGAATTATTTTTTGCGAACATTGTGAAACAAAATCATATAACTTAAATATTAAACTCCATTCTCAATTCAACTGATGATGGACTTTCAGGGCGGTCAAGTAACATTTGGAGAAGTGTACTTCAAACGTTGGTTCGAACAAGGAAGTGTTGTTGTTTTGGTTGAGTTCAAACCATCAAGAATTCAACTAGGAATTATAGTCTATGTATATATAATTTATGATTTTAAAGACAACCATAGTCCATAGGTGTGCGCACGTGGGGGCCAGGCACTGGCGTACCCAAGGGGGGTTGGTGAAGGATATAACCCCCCTCCATTGGTCCAGTATTCCTATAAAAAAGAACGCCAAAGGCAGGAGAAGATGTCAAAAATGAGGGCTGACTTCTAAAATGTACACGTAACCCCTCCCTTTCGAAAATCCTAGGCACGCCACTGGTGTCAGGGGTGCCTGCCCCCCCCCCTAATGCTTTCTCAAAAAATATAAACTCTAGAAATTACCTTTAAAGTAATGAATATAGCATCCATGTTTTTCAAAAGTAAGCAATTTCATTCCATTTGAAATTGTCCCCTCTCTCACGCCCCAAAACAATGTGATATTGTTTGCAATCAGTCTAATCACGTAGTAAAGACGATTTGTCACTTTATAAATCGCACTGAGTATTATCTTATCAAGTGACCTGGTGTAATATTATATTGTATGAAGTAATGCGCATTAGAAAATGTGGATAAACCTCCGTTCTCCGTGGCGGAGTGGTTAGCACAGTGGTTGATTTGCTTTATTTTACTTCGCTTTTTGTACCACTTTAGCTAATTTGCGAAGATGGGGATGAGTGATGATATGATGAAATTGATGAATGGACTCTGACAAACATCCATTCCCAGGCCGAGATTCGAACCCGAGACCGCATGTGCTAATCACTCCGCCACGGGGACCAGCGCCAGGTGTCCGGGTTCGAATTCCGGCACGGATATTCTTTGTGACTGTCCATTCATCAATTTCATCTTCTCATCTTGCATCCTCTTCTTCGGATTAGCTAAAAGTGAAGCGAGGTACCTAAAATAAATCAAATCACCCTACAACCTACAAATGTATTTAATTGCATTTGTTCGAATTATTATTCTGTACCAATATTGATTTTCAATTCTTCACTTCTATTATATAATATAAATACAGTAGCAATGATAGAAAAACCTTTGCTGAAGTGATAGAAAATAGGTAAGGGTAAAGGTGAAGTTCCCCGTGCATATAGCTCCGTGCCATGGAGGCACATTTAGGGAATGTGGGAGCTGAGTCCAACATATCATCAATCTCGGCCATTTTGGAGGAGATGTGATCAGCACCATGATCTGGCAGCCTATACTCTCAGGGTTGCCCCCAAGTACCCATTGATTTCAGGCTAGATGAGCCCCAAAGCGCTTATGCGGAGACAAGGCCGGAAAAAATCGGACCTTGCATTTTTATATCCAACAGTGTAAATAAATACGAATGCAAAGATTCAATTTTTAAACTTAAAATAATACCAAACCGTGAATAAACATTGCAGCCTTAGACGTAAGTTTCCAGCAGCTTAAACAACGCTGAGTCAACATATAAATGTATTTACCTTTAGATTACTGCATGTATGGTGATTATAAATCCTGTTTCAAAAGTCGCACAACCCTAACTTTGGTCGCTTATAGAATTAAAACACGAATTTATTGTATTATGAAGTCTCGTTTATATTGCTTTATTTTACTTCATTGAAATATTTTCCAATTCCCTTTATCCACAGTTCAATGTACACAGGAAATATTCATAAACTAATTAATGGCTTTAGTCAGAGTGGCTTGAAATTATTGCATGGTTACAATTCGGACTTTTATGATTCATTTGATGCCATCCTACTCTGTGGTTTGCAACCAATAGCGTCACTAAATTGATTTAAGAATAGCATTTTATATTCTTCATTGCCCACTGCTACTTAAAATTTCCTAAATATTCGATCCTCCAATGTGTTATTATGTCAAATCGATAGGCTTTATCAAACTATGTAAAGAAATTTCGGTAAATTTCTCGTATCGGACAAACAGCTGAAATTTGCTACTTCATTTAATTTGAATATTCGTACTTACGTATTCTGCATTGAGAAACATTGCTGAAGGTGGCATTTCGCTTATTTCACGGAAATAAGCTCTATTTGCGACATATCGAGTAAGTTTTCTTCGTTTCTTTTTGCCTTCGGTAATATGCAAAATGGCGGTCACAGTTTCACTATCGTACTCGGCATGCAGTGTTTCCACCCCACTGCACCCAAAAATACCTACATAGCCCCACAAACCATTGATGCATAGCCCCACGAACCATTCATACATAGCCCCACGAACCATTTCCGGTAAGGTTAGGTAGGGTCACAATAGGTTCCAATAGTTAAAAATTGGTTTTGAAAAAAATATGCATAGCCCCACACACCATTCTCGCATAGCCCCACGAACCATTGACGCATAGCCCCACGAACCATTGACACATAGCCCCACGAACCATTGACACATAGCCCCACAAACCATTTGCGGAAACGTACCTTCTTCAGTTACAAAAACACGTGTTTGGAAACACTGACCGGGATTACGTCATCACACACAGGCTACATCCACCTGGAAGTAAATGGATGCAAGAGCTTTCGTGCATCGGTCACACATTTATATCGAAAAATAGATGATTTACCGGCAAAATTCAATGAACGATGCGAGAAAACACTTCCCCGAACTTCCACAAGTCTAAAGAAACTGCATTCGGTAAGTAATTTCTCCTGTAAATTTGAAGAAATCCGTTTGTCCGATACGAGAAATTTACCGAAATTTCCAGATATATAATATATCTATTCATAGAATTTCACCTTTTCTTACTCCTAATAATATGATAATATTTTTATCTTTAACTTTTAATTTTGTTGCGTGAAAATTTCCCCACAAAAGAAATAATTATGTTCGAGCCTTCTAGCAACCAAACCTATTAAGCACTTGCCTCATATTTGGCTATTGCTGACGCCACTTTTCATCCTATTAGATTTATCGTGACGACGAGGATGATTACATGAAATAGAAAGTGTAAGCACATGACACATCTATCTCCCGCCTGGACTCGAACCCATAAACTTCTACAGCTAGATCAGAATTTCAAAAGCGCTCAGCCACCGAGTCGGCCATTACATAAAATAAGAATTCACACCCTATTGTCTGGAATTTACTTTATTCCACGTAAAAGCTTTATGTCAATCCTAATTAATATATTACGACTTCAATAGAAGCAAAATATGGAGAAAACATTGCATATATACTGTATATGATTCACATTTTTCGAATTCACAAGTAGATAGACTAAATTGTTCTCATCTGCTCATTTCTTTTTTTAATCAAGCTTTCCTGAAACGATCATGAAATGTGATCTTGCGTGCCACCATAATAATACCTAAAGACCGCACCAATACAAAAATATATTAACATGTAAGGTAGCCATTGAATATTGTATTCTTCTAAAATTACTGCGATAAACTTGATGCTAGAGCCGGGCGAATTGCTTCCCGATAATGGTTCAATAGTTCTCCACAACAACTTCTCCTCGAATTCAACTAAATCACTCTTCCCTCGCGGTCCATGGTATGGTGTAAATATACCTTGGTGAACGCGAATAATGGTGGGCAAGGAAGTAATCGAACACAGTTTAGCCAACATTGGCGAGATCGACACATCAACTTCACCAAATCTAACATCAGAATATTCAGCATCCTTCCACAGTTTCTCCCATGTTGGTCTAAAAGCTTTACACGGAGGGCACCAACTGGTAGTGAAAAGCAACATCCATTCTCCTTTATACACATCATACCAGTTCCCTGCATGTAGGTTTGTGCAAGAAGGAGTTCTAGCGAGAGATAAAGATATGCATGAAAACATTGCAATAAGCACTTGCAAATTTAATCCTGTTCTGCTACAAGCCATGTTGTTTTCTCCCGTGACTGCGGTCCAAGATTTATGGATAAGTTCGATCATAGACTTCAAACGCTATTTTATTGGTTGTCCACTTCATCGTTGTTAAAGTCAAGAAAATCCAGTTTGCAACCTTTAAAAAATGGCGATTTTAAAGATTTACACAATTTGTCTCGGAGGGAGCAAGATTGACAACTATAACAATTAAAGAAAAACATCACTATGCATTCAGAAGTGTTCAACAAAAACTGTTTTGAAAATATATTTCGAAAAAATCATCAACGATAAAAATTATCGTATATTTATGTTCCTTATCAATGTAGGCATGGTTGTGTGTTTTCTCGAAACATATCTATATGAATAAAATCATCATCTTCATCTTCGCGAATACCCAAAAGTGGCAGGAAAGCGAAGTATAATAAACTAAATCAATCAATCTACATCATGTTTCGCCACATACTCGCATTTACGAAAATGTTGCATTTTTAAAATTTCATGTTTAAGATGAAAGTTCTGGGTCGCATGAAATGTCTTACAAATTCGAACCTTCTAGCAACAAAAACTGTTGTCAGAACAGGGAGAAAGATGAAGAATTTCATCTAACTCCCTGAACTGAAGTTTGGTCAACGAATTTAATTCTAGTACTACGTAATTTATATAGCTCAATTTTAATGCACTTTTAAAAATGTTTTGTAAAATTAATTAAAAGACTTTTAACTTTTACTAAGAATAATCAAAGATTAATTACACGAATAGATAACCGTACTTAAAACAATCTAATAGTGTCGGTCAAACTGAACCTTGGACAACAATGCTACATGAAGAAGTGACACTACTACAGGATAGGTAAAGTACAAGTATTGCTGGCAAATTGCCCACGACTGTTTTCATTAATTTTTCTTTGCTTCCTGCGTGTTTTCATGGAATGGATTTTTATATATGCTGGTGCAGAGGTTGTTAGCAGCTTGTTTGACATTTTGCTTCAATTCTTGAAGCTCTCGTTGTGTAAAACAAAGAGGATAAACATGGTGATGGACTGTTTGCTTGGTAATATTTATGCATCCCACCGACTCTCCTGCCGTTCAGACATTGCAGAAACCATCCACAACAAATAAAGTTTTATTTTAAAGAAAGGAAAAAAAAACCAAGTTGGGATAACGGAGCAGACGTTGTCCTGCTCGGCTTACCCACTCCCCTCGCATTTTCCTGTATTTTTAACCCTACTACAAACCTTTGAATGGCATATAGGGGATATTAAATGGAGCTGCACCCCGTAAAGTAACAACCATCTACGTCGCAACTGCGATCAGATCTTAATTCAAATAACGTACAACGTAAATTCAATACGAATACGCGGTCACCATATTCTAAGACTAAAATGTCGATTTTCCGCTCTTAGATTTCCTTGTGAACTATATTCCAAGTACATTGAAATTTGATGAAACGAGATACTTTAAAATGTTAATACAGAAAAACGAGTAAAGACGTAGCCATAACCAGGGCGCGAAATCATTTAAGACTGGTGGGGGAGGGAGAAAGATAATCTACAAACCCCCTCCCCCACATACATACATATAAATTAGACGATATACATATTTATAATGTTATTAAAAGTAAAAATTAATTACTAAATTAAAAATATATTTATTTTTATATGCAAAGTATGCACCAGTGAAACAGAAAGTAAAATTCGCGTGGGTATTAATGTGTCTGACAAATTTACAGTTCATGATGGGTTAAAACATGTAGATGCATTATCTCCATTGCTCTTTAATTTTACCATAGAATACGCTGTTGGGAAGGTAAAAGAAACTAACGAAGGACTAAAATTAAATGGTGTAACTCAGCTTTTAGCATATACAGATGATGTAGACTTATTAGGGGATGATATAAATACAATTAAGAATAATGCTAAAATATTTTTCAAAACTGCTAAAGAGATAGGTTTGGTTGTTAGCAAAGAGAAAACTATATATATGTTTACAGGTCGAAACTAAGTGTTAGGTAATAATCAAAATCTAATTATTGATAACAACTCGTTTGAACCAGTTTCCAATTCAAATACTTAGGAGTAATATTAACAAATGAAAATTCTTTTAAAGAGGAAATAAAAAGTAGGCTTAATTCAGGAAATGCATGTTACTTCTCTTTTCATAAACTTTTGTCTTCTCGTTTAATATCTAAGAAACTAAAAGTTAAAATATACAAAACAGTAATTTTGCCTGTAGTATTATATGGATGTGAAACTTGGTCCCTTACATTGAAAGAGGAACATAAATTGAGAGTATTTGAAAATAAGATCTTTAGGAAAATCTTTGGACCTAAAAGGGATGAGGAGACAGGTGAGTGGAGAAGGTTACATAATTTAGAACTACATAATTTGTATTCATGTCCAGATATTATTAGAATGATTAAATCAAGAAGACTTAGGTGGGCAGGCCATGTGGCACGAATGGGAGAGGAAAGAGGAGTTCACAGGATTCTTGTTGGGAAACCTGATGGTAAGAGACCTGTAGGAAGGCCAAGACGAAGATGGAGGGACAACGTTGAGATGGACCTAAAGGAAATCGGTAGGGATGGAAAAGAGTATATAGATCTTGCTCAAGATAGGGAGAGATGGAAGGCCTGTGTTGCTGCAGCCATGAACCTTCGGGTTTAAGAAGGCTAGAGAGTTAGTTAAAATATATTACTATTATTATCATTAATTACACAAAGAAAATAATTTGTTACTTTTACATGGGCTATATCAGATATTATAACGTAACAAACTAATTCCCTTACTAACTGGTTAAATATGTTAACAAATTATGAAATAGTGGAAGTGGTTTTATTATGTTAAGTTCTTATTTAGCTCTTGCTTTATGTTAATATAAATCAATTAGATTTCATAGTTATTATTGTTTTTCTTGTTTTATTTTTATTGTGCGTATTGATGTAGATTTGTTAATGATCTCTTGAGAGAGAGAAAGCATTCAACACTCACAACTACACTAATTTGTGTGTTTTCGATATTATTCTTAGTAAAGTATACTTGAAATTAAAAGTAATTCCTTATGTTTTGTTTGTTGGAACAAAAACTCTCTCCCCGGAAATTTTCGGTGGGGGATTTTTGAGGCCAAGATTGTTGGTAGGGGGAAATCCCCCCCCCCAGGATTTCGCAGGATTTCACAAAACCTTGTAATTCAGAATTGGAATTACTTTTGCAGATTGTTTTCAGAACATTGTCATTTTTAAGGTACTAGCACGGTACTATATAGTCACCAAAAGCTCAAAAAAGTACTCTTATGCAATGGCCGTGTCCATCTGTCCGTGCTCCAAGAACTATAAAAACAATAATTTTTGAAGGACTTAAGATACCTACTATATAAGAGCTCAATAGCAAGAAACCCAAACTCAATCAGCCGTTCCGTGTGGCCGTAAGGGAGTTTCGAGTTTCGCTTCTGTGTGAAATATCACTAAGAGGCAACAATCGATCAAAATGCAAAGTCAGTTAACACTAGTTTAAAGCGATATAAATTATCTCTATTTGAACTTTCGTCTGTCTGGTAAGAGTCAAACAAAAGCCAATCGACACATTTCTTTTACTTCGATATCCCCGAAAGCGCATTCACACTATAAATACGAAATTTGATAGTTTGAAAGCACAGTAGATTTTCTACATGATGCGATATCCATATTATCAATCGGGCGGTTCATTGTTTGTTCTGGTCAAGAATAGAAACCAAACGATACCTACCGATTTCTCAGAAGCTGCTGAAGACAGAAGCATGAAATTCGGTGAACAGGAACATGTAGGCTAAAACTAAAGCCCCTATCACACGGAACTGGATTTCTAGTAGGCTAGGAGTGCCCTAGTTGGCGCTGAACTAACTTTCTAGGTAGCAATCATGGCCGCCTGGCTGACTGTTTGACTGGTTTGGAGGAATAGGACATGTTCTGATTGCTACTTGCTTTCCTCGACTGGATTCTGCGGAACAACCAATCAGAGCAAAGTTTCGCAATGGAAGATAATCTGGGAGTGTGCAAGGGAGCGTTTTTGTCGGTGGTTTTCGAGTGTTACTCCAGCAATGTATAACGTATACAGCATGAAAGGTGCTTTGAGTTACATCATCTATGTTGAGTGCACGGTGTTTACATTTGAAACAACTAAAATATTCTTCCATACGTGTACAGTAAACGTTGTACAGTATGTATTTAAGCAGCGCCATTACTTTGTATCTAATAACGTTTTATACGAAACGTTATTCCTCTCGGTTGAATAGTTATCGGCTTTTAAAAATGTGAAGTGATACATTGTTTGCATCCATTACAACGTCCCTCGTATGGGAACAAAAGTCTATCGACAAGTACGCTGATAAGTATCGTGTGAGGCGAAAACTAGCAAATTGGTAGCCAGTCCAGCGCCAACTAGGGCATACCTACTGGAAATCTAGTTCTGTGTGATGCGGGCTTAACATAATGTGATTTAAAGGACATTGATCAGTGTTTTGTTTCTCTGTCTATGGGCAGTCAAACAAGCGAATGTCATCAATCGATATGCATCGATATGTATGTTTAACCTTCGATATATCTGAATTAAATAGGGGTGTAAGGGGAGACCTTCTAAGGCATCCAAAAGTTATCCTCACTTCCAAATGGTAACCCCGATAACTGCTTCGTGCAGGCGCCTGGCCTCACGGCAAGGGTTGTGCTGAAAACTCCTTTACAGGCTCAGGTAAGGAGATTCTATATCAGCCTTGGTATTTCGTTATTACAATCCAAGGAATAGTATTCTCCTTAAATAAGAAATAAATAAATAAAAAAAAGCATTGGAAATAATCTTCAAACGGACGTAAAGAAATCGAATCCAACCACCTGTAGATTGCCTGAGGGAAACAACAAGAATTTTCTGAACAAAGACATTTCCGAAATTTCCATAACATTCTAATTCGCAACCCGTGCAAATAATCATGTGGTAAAATCTTGTCATGGTTCCCTGTAAACACTAAAATCACCAAATTAGTTATTTCCTTATTTCCCGTATTTTCTCCTCCTCTTTAGCTCTCAGCTGTTCGGAGTGGGATAATGCAAGATTATTTGTACCTAATTATCTCCTTCTCTTAGTCTTGCTAATATCTTGGACTCCTTAATAATTTTCTGAACAACTCCTTATCAATTTGTACTGCCATGTTTCCTACAATGCTTTTCCTACTTCCTAATAACAATCACTTCTGTACACCCTTTGATGTAAAAATTAAATAATAAAAATAAACCATATCCGTCGGTCCAACCTATAGAGCTGAGACTATTTTTACAAGATAAACCTCGGACGCAGACATTCCACGATCTTTTAGCCCCTCCTTCCACCTTCTCTACCTGCCCTTTTACTTGATGTTATTCAGAATTGTATTAGTATCTGGAGTACTATCGTAACATAAAGTTATTAACGTGGAATAAATTGGAAAAAAATGGGGAGTAAAGCTGTGTTTCGAAAGAGTATTGAAAATAAGTTTAGGTATTCAATGCATTCATTACTCTCTCTAGAATAGTCTTCTTTTGACTTAATACACGCTTATCAACGTTTCTAATTGAAATACTTTATTACAAGCAAACAAGTATTTGGAACTGATTAAATATTTTGCTTTTATTTTTTTCGAGACATTCGAGACGAGACGAGACTTTTCAAAAGCCGTCCCGTCCCGTCTCGTGTCTCGTCTCGAAAACGAGACGAGAAAGGCATTCCGTCTCGTCCCGTCTCGAATTTCAAAAGGCTTGTCCCGTCCCGTGAGCAACACTAATGACACAGTGGTTCGGATCCAACTTTAAACTGTAGGTCCAGTCCCGATTAGCCTTTCTGTGCATAAAGTGGACTTAAAACCATAATTCAATCAATCAAAAATATCTTTGTTATTAAAAGCTTCCTTACTCAATGTTAAAATCTAATTTATTCATTCATTACTTAACAAGTACTAAAACTATATTCTTTCTGAAGACTAAAATCTCCGATTTCAAATGAAGAAGAGCAAAAAGTTCTGTATAATCGTCGTAGAAGGAAACGTTGTTCTACGAGGGGACTCCCCGATGGTACAGTGCTAGCGTCGTCGCCTTGTAATCAAGGGGTCCCAGGTTTGATACCCGGTGAAGGCACATAGTGATTTGAATCCCACTTTAAACTGTGGGTCCAGTCCCGATTAGCCTTTCTGTAAATCAGATGAAGGAATGTTGTAGCTGTTATTTTTTTCTATGAATTTAGCCTTCAAAACAAATTTCACAAAGTAGTTTTATCAAATTTTATCCTACTTATAATACGAACTTGATTAACAAATATTAATTTGTTTAGTATATATATATAGCTATCTGTGTGTGGCTTTCGTCCAAGATTCGAGTGCCGACCTGGGCATAGGTGATTTCTCATTCATTTATGTCCTGTAATAGCCGAGATTAACCTAAGTTTTAACCAGTCTTAAGAACTGGGAAAAAATGTTGAATATGGATGGTTTTAAAACATCACGAATATTTTCAGGACCGAAAGAAATCATCTGTAGTACGGGCAAATTATTCTAATCGTGGTCATTAGTGACAACGCTAATTAGTAAAAGACATTCAAAGTTGATTCAAGATTTGGTTGGTTGGTTGATTTGATGTTTTAAGTCCACTTTATGCACAGTAAGGCTAATCGGGACTGGACTTATAGTTTAAAGTGCCTCCACTGGGTATCGAACCCAGGAACAAAGGTGATCGGAGAATAACCGACACTACATGTCAGTTGTCGTGGATTCGTCGCGGTTTCTTACTATTCAGGGACTTGAATTTCGAGATGATGAGGCTGAGGAAACCTTAACAAAGGGAATTTCTTCGATACTCTTGAAGTTAATGAGGGGATATTATTTGGAAATGTATTGAACGTGAACCTTAAAATGCAAATTACACTTAAAATTCGATTCAAAACATATCGCGGGCAGGTAAAAGAACGCTTATTATGAGTTGCCACTCTTCAATCATTAGATGCAGGTTTGCTCTTTCTCGTACATACGAGGGTGGATTGAAAAGTTCGTGGCCTGACCTAGAAAATGAGAAGATATTTGGATAAGTTATGTTTTATTTTTCCACGTAATCCCCCTCGAGGGAGATACATTTACGCCACCTCTCCGGTAACGCTGCTATACCACTTTTAAAAAATGATTCCTCAAGGTCTGCAAAATACCCCAGTACAGTACTTTTCACCTCTTCACCCGAAGAAAATCGCTAACCCCCCTAAACCTTTTTCACGTTTCCGAACAGGTGATTTCCGAGGGGGCCAGATCAGGCGAATAGGATGGGTGCGGCAACAGTTCGAACCCACAGGAATTAATTTCTGCCATGGATGCAAGGGACGTGTGAACGCGCGCATTATCCTGGTGAAACAACACTTTCTTCGCAGCATTCCTGGCCTCTTAATTTTAATTTCCTCGCGTAAACGTCGCAACAGGGTGCAGTAGTATTTAGAATTGATAGTCTTTCCTTTTACCAAGAAATCGATTAAGATAACGCCCCTAGCATCCCAGAATATTGATGCCATAACCATGTTTGCCGACAAAACCTGTTTGGCTTTCTTTGGGGTAGGAGATCCTTGTCGTTTCCATTGCTTTGATTGTTGTTTTGATTCCGGTGTATGATGGTGCATCCATGTCTCGTCCATAGTCACAAATCTGCCAATAAACTCCTCCGGATCACTTTCAAACAGTTCAAAACAATCACGGGAAAGGGTGAGTCGAGTACGTTTGTGTTCAACTGAAAGCAACTTGGGTACCCATCTCGCAGACACCTTAGAAAACCCTAAATCGTTCACGATAGTGTTTTGTGCTCGCTCATAGGAAATACCCACAGTGTCAGCTATCTCACGGATTTTGATTCTGCGGTCACTCAAAGTCAGGTCACAAATTTTATTGACATTTTCTGTTGTGGTCGACATTGCAGGCCTCCCACTGCGGGGGTCATCTTCAATGCTGTTTCTTCCACGCTTAAATTCAGCCACCCACTTTTTCACCATGGAATACGAGGGCTCGGAGTCTCCAAGCGCCTCTACCATGTCCGTATGAATTTGCTGTGATGTTAAGCCCTTTTTATGTAGGTACTTAATGACAGCGCGATGCTCTATTTTCTCCACGTCACAAATTTCCGTCACTTCTGCCCACTAAAAGTCCTCACCTGAAACATTAGAGCAATGAAATGAAATGAAATTTTACACAGTGACTACCAAAGGATATAGCTATGCAACTAATGTACGAAACTTAAAATTAAAAGCTTCCTTCCTACTCAGGCTACGAACTTTTCAATCCGCCCTCGTATCAAAATCGAAGAACTTCTTCCCACGAACTCCATAGGTGCCTGTAATTGTGTAGCACAGACATGCGTTGGAGTGGTAGAGTAAGAGTAAGTAATGCCAGGGTCAGAATATTTCTTGAATTATGAGATAACTGAAACCTTTGTCTGATTTTTTATCCTGTGAATAACATTTCCCTGAAAGGTGAAACACAAATTTTGCCCAAAAACTCTTCAGCGTTACGAAGATGGTTGTCCTTAAAATCTTTGAAAAGGCTTGCTCGAAACAGGATGCTGGATGCAGACTGCCTCATTTGGCTGTTCTTCCCATTGAGAAGAAATGTCAAGTCCTGGACGTGCCAAAGGTGGGCAATGTGTTCTCCAAAGCACATAGAGCAGAATTCTCCTGCAGGAGAATTGCACTTCACTAAGTGCCTCACATTGTTTCTAATACTTAAGAAGACTTAATTTCTGCCAACGCAACGTTTATTTTCCAAGAAAATTAAACTCTTCGAAGCATTTTTTCATCATTTATATTATTATCTTATAACTTAAATATTTATATCAGTAGTTTCATCTCAAGAAAGACGATGAATTATAAAATTATGAATGTCTTCCAATACTGAAATAGGCCACTAGAGACAACGCAACTTTACAATAAAAAAGAATTAATGTCTTTATTAAAAGGAATCATATGGAGATAAACTCGTAATCAAGAAGTAAATTTAGGCAGTAAACGTCCACTCTAAATAAAAGACAAACACAAAAACACCATACATGAATATAATAATAATAATAATTATTATTATTATTATTATAAGTATTATTATATATGTATATATATGTGTAGTGTTTTCGGGCTTGTTAATGTGACTGCTCCCTTGCAATATTTTGTTGCCAGCCTTCCGCATCCCCCCCCCAGTCACATTTCCCTGGCGCCGTCACTGGTTGGAAGTAAATTGATTAGGACGAGGAAAGTAACATTAGCTGTTGACAGTGTTGCACCAAAGGACGTGATATGTGCTACTCTTTGTATAAATGATAGGAAATTTAAGCAAAAATTATAATTGTTGAGACCTGAGAGTTGTTTCCTTCATTTCATCGTGGGAAGAGGTTTTCTGAGACAAAGTGGGATTATTTTACAGATACATGAGAAAGGGTGGTTGTTTAAAGATAAAGACGTATTTTGCACATTTTTAAAAGTTCAGATAGAACGAGAATTTAGCTTTACTGTTATCAAAAGAAATAACGCAGTACAGGGAAAGAATAATTCTGCACATTTCTCGCACCTAGGATGCAACACACATTCACAAGGTATTGCAGGAAGTCTATGAACGAGGATGAAGACGGATATGTGAAATTTGACTTATCTGCTGGTGAATTAGTAGATTCTAATATTCTTAAGGTTGATAATTTTTTAATTTTTTTTTAAGTCCACTTGATTCACAAATAGGCTAAACCACGAACCGATCTACAGTTTAATGTCACGTCTCTGTAAATGTGCGATATGAACTAAATGCACGTTTCTTCGCTTCGTAAAACATACACTTTTGCAGGAACGGCTTCTTGCATCCTCCTGGGGCCTTGCTCTAGCTAAACAAGAAAATATATTTGTTTAGCATAATCGAGGATTACTTATTCCTGCCGAACTTACTAGAAAACAAGAATTCTATTGGGATCATACGGCTTTGAATGACAGTATCAATGAAGATTTATGATGTACACTACTACTTATAATAATGAGCATAAAATATTAATCAGGAACTTTATTTTTCGTCAACTGGATGTAACATCCTTTTTTGTTATTCAGCAAATATTCAATTTATCACCTTTTTGACATTAATTTTCTTGCCAGGACAGCTGTTTTTATGCAAATTTTGGCGATCTTAACTACACGTAACCTAGATATTAGCTAATATTCGTGCTGTTATATTACTGTTCTTCTACCATCTTTGTAACATTTCATGTAATAACAATAATAGAATTAATTAATTTACATATTCAAGTGAATAGTCCTATGAATTATATTAATGTATTAATTTAAACATTTGCTTAATTGTTGTCGTTAATGTTATTATTATTATTTTTTCTAAAACACTTGGCTCGGACACCTTCCCCGACATATATTTCTAGATGCGTGCCTGCCGAAGGATAAATTAGATCAAGCGGTGGTGGTACCGGACTTAGAGGCTAATGGAAAAACAAACAAGTATGTGCGTCAAAAGCTGAACATAAGAAACAGCACAATATCACAAAGAAACGCTTTTTGAAACTTATGTCATAGAAGATGTTTAACAATATTAAGAACAATAAATGCTTTCTATTTGTAATATACTAAGTATTGAAATTTTAAATACTCTTTTGTGTTCGTACTACACATTTGAAAACTCTTTTGTTGCTCCCAGTGCCAAGCTTAGAATTTAAAGAAAAAATGTACATTTTCATAGTGCATGGAAGTTCGACATTCAGAAAGAAAGAAGGTCTAGTTGAAATCATTTGAAGACTTCCAAAAGGTATAGCAGTAATGAAAAAGAGCACTCACTTATGTACGATGGATAGACAGTTGTATGGAAGCGAGAAAAACCACAAGGTAGATTTCATAAGATACCTAGCAAGCAGTAACCAACAAACTGCATTTTTAATATTAATATCCTCATGATTAACGAACCTTATTTATTCTCACCACGCAATGGGTAAAATATTTGGAGCTTTATCCCACTTTCCGGAAAAATATTGTGTTTCTGCTACTTTTGACTTTTGTTGGCATGATATCCCGGATCACTTTTACGAGACGAGACGAGACAAAACGAGACGGGACGAGACGAGACGAGACAGAACCCTTCGAGACGGGACAAACAAATATTTTCGAGACGAGACACGAGACGAGACAGCATTTTCACGAGACGGGACGGGACAGACCAAAGTCTCGTCTCGTCTCGTCTCGTGGGCAACACTATGTGTCATGTCATCCGGGACCCCTTGATCACAAGGCGACTACGTTACCACTACACCATCGGGGAGGCCCAACAAAGATAGAGTAAGGTGGGGCAAGACTGCGCAGTTTGAGTTCATAATTTTATATTCAAGCTATGAAACTTCAGACACACATGAAAAAAGCAATACACATTGCACTATCCTTTGCTAACTCACAGTAAATTTCCGAAAGCTGAATGAACAATATTTCTGCATGAAACAATTACAGAACCGTGACAATGCAAATGCGTAGGCTTACCCGCACCGCGGGGTAAGACTGCGATCAAGTTCGGGTAAGAATGCGCACTTTCTACACAGAGTCACATTTGTATAAAAAGAAACACAAATCACCTAAAAAAAGCTCTTCTATCATATGGGATACTATTCTCGTCCTGCACTTGGGTTAGGAATCGCTAACACAAATCACAAATAAAGGTTCCTCTTTCATACGAGGTGCAATTTTCATGCCACCACTCGTCACGTGTGGAACACTGGATCCAATCCTCTACTGGAGGATCGCTGTACTTCTCATTACAACCTGGGCAATTGTACTCTTTCTTCTGGCGTTTTCTGCTTGCTACATCTTCTTCAACAACGATGTTCCGTTTCTGTTTCCCCTGAACTTTCTTCTTACTCTTCTCAGCCAACTAGGCTTCCAAGTTGACTTTGAATTAGTGTTGCCCACGGGACGAGACGGGACAGGCTTTTAAAAATTCGAGACGAGACGAGATTGACCATGTGCCATAAGACGAACGAATATTTTCGAGACGAGACAGCATTTCCACGAGACTCCACGAGACGAGACATGCCAAAGTCTCGTCTCGTGGGCAACACTACTTTGAATGGAGATCCAGTTAACACCTGAGACTGCCTTCCCTTTCGTCGGCGGTGCTGAATATGCTCTGCACGTGAAAGTGGTGAATCTGGTTAACGGAAATGTGCCCGTATGATCCAGTATTGTTAACCCCACTTGTTGAAGGCTGCTCACCTGGAGTTTCAGCTGATGCATGAGCCACATTTGCCTGCTGTGGCACGTCATTGGTGGATGGTCCAGTATTGTTAACCCCACTTGTTGAAGACTGTTCACCTGGAGTTGGAGCTGATACATTTGTCACAGTAGAGGGAAGAAACTCGTCCTCAGTGAAGATGTCTTGATTGAAAGGGCATAATCCAGTCACTTCAAAGCCCTTCATGGCATTCCCAACTGTAGCTGCCTTCCCATATGCCTTTGTAAAAATGGATGCCACTTGGAAAACTGTGATTGGGCGACCAGGATGGTTACTCATCCACTTATCACACTCAGACGAATAAAACGACTTCAGTAGACCAAAAAATGATCTATCTAATGGCTAGGCCTTGCAAGCCACACACTTGCACCTGCAAACCACACACTTGTGGGGTAAAACTGCGCATGTGCGCAGTCGTGCCCCGTGCTGCATTCCTGAACAAATCACGTGATGCTGCCCAGCCATTGCACAAAGCAATGGAAACTAATACGCAGGTGGACTCGGCATTAACACAGCTTCTTCTATACATCAACATCGTAATATTGTATACATTCACAGTGACGTAGTACTCAAAACACGTAGTACCAAAATAAATAGCAAACACCCTCAAAATCTTTTCACTTGCCTCTCTCAGCACAACGAATTTCAAACGTATCTTCACCACTGTCCACAGCTAGCTACTATCTTGGACGAAGTAACGGTGGGGCAGTGGTGCCAACTGTGTGTGATTTTCACCTCGAAAAAACCGGTGCGCAGTCTTACCCGCCGCGCAGTCTTACCCCACCTTACTCTATTTTATTTTGTTGTTATGGGGTTGTCCTCAATTTTGTTTAGTTATGAGTCTTATCCCCTTTTTACGTGATGGGCAAAATAGCATTTGTGCTGATGTGCTCATTCTATACAAATCAATCAATCAATCAAAAACAGCCTCAGTTTTTAATCTAGCCAACGAGATTTTAGTGTGGTAAGGGTCTGGGCCCCGTATAATATAACGGGTGAAAATAACCTAGGTGATGATCAATTAATTAACTCTAAATGAAATACACTACAAACATGTAACTTTGTGTACAGAAAGATATGTGTATCAAATTAATTCCAGAAAATATTCTCCATTGGTCCGGTTCATTGATTTGCCTGTTCATGCCAACAATCGAACTATCCAATGTTCGTACATTAGTTATATCGATTTGCTACTTAGGGAACTATAAATGCTACAAATATAAAATTTTGTGTAATGAATTCGGTTTCAAATGCTAATTAATGAAGATATAAATTATTCTCATTCATTATCAATTGGTTAAATATATTATTTATGCATGTGATATGCCAACTGACGTCATGAAACATGTTCGGTTACGTAGCAAATGCAGCTTGAACTTGTTAGCTTTTAAGAAGAAAGAAAACTGAATGCACTGAACAATGTACAGTACAGGTCGACTATCAGTTGTAAAATCGGTATCTCAAGTGAGAAACGTAGCTTGTAAGGAAATTGTCCGGACGTTGATTTTCTGCAGGATTAAACTCTAAACCATGAATTAGGTCACTTGACCATGATTGCTCCGGAACTCTTGGTTGAACTCGGTGGATTAGAATAGACCTATTAATTCATCATTTCCAACCTTACTTGTGCTCAGTGAATAAAGAATCCAAATAAGCTTAAATAAATATACGCTACGTAATTGATAATCAAATAATATGTAATGACTCAAACGAAAACAAAGTGTAGCCAAGAGATGTCAGCACAGACAACTTAAAATCGCATCGCAATACCAGGGAAACAATCTTTTCCAAAGACACAGACACAGAGTATTGGAAATTCTAAAATTAAATCAACATATATGAAGCAAGTAAACTGATAGATTAGTGGGTAATATCATTTGTCTTTCTTTAATTCATTTATTGAGACATAAAATTGTAAGGGGAGTCAGTACAGTAACATACATGTGAAGCTGGTTGGACGATGACACATTGTGTAACTACTTAGTATAGCAGTCACATTCCAGCGATAACCTTATCATACACTTCGACTTCACACTTCCGCGAAACAAAGCATGATGTCACTGTTATCACGATCCATATCTATGTATGTTTATTCTTACATATCCTTGACAAATGATACATATAATAGGTATTAACACAACACTGCACAATGAACGTAATTACAAACTGGTGGCGAGGTTCCCATAATGCCCGCAAGGTGGCGGTGGCGGTGGCGACGCTAGAATATTTTTATACTTTTATAGTGGGAGGGATCAGGAGGGGCAGTGCCAGATAAGGGTCCACAGAAATTCTCTATTAACTATTAAGATATATTTTGTACCAAATAGCCATTGCTGCAGGGGTGGCCTCTGTCAACGACTGAAGAGATCACAGAATGAGCCAAACGATAAAAAGTTGGAATAGAAAATATGGCGCAACGAACCCATTATTAATATTTTGGTCGGTTCCTACCTGAAGTTTACAATTACTCACAAGTTATTTTGATGATTTAGCAGATAATGAATAGATTCCCACCCAAGTAATAACTAATGGCTAGTTATGAAAAATGGAAACAAAAATCGCAATTCCGAGTTCGGCGTTTAGATGAAATTATTATATCCTATAATATAAATATAGTGTATTTATGAGACAAGAAATATTCTCAGTATTAAATCCTAATACGAGGGTCACTATTTATATTTTGAGCCTCGGCAACACTGAGTGAAGTTAGGCGCGATTTGACGTTTGCACGGAATCGTCTGGCATTATTGACCATTGTCAATAGCTTCATTTGTGTTGTTTATGTTGCCTTGGAGATTGCGCGACAACAATAAAATGGAATTAACTCGTGAACATTTTTGTGCGATGATTTTTTACGATTTTCGACGTGGATTATCAAGACAAGAGAGCATCGATCACCTTACTTCCACATTTGGCGATGAAGCCCCATCCTTTGCCACTGTGAAATGCTGGTATAACGAATTTAATCGTGGCCGCCATTCGCTCACCGACGACATTCGCGAAGGTCGTCCAAAATCAGTTGTTGTTCAAGAAAACATTGATGCTGTGCAAAACCTAATACTGCAAGATCGTCATGTGACATACTGTGAGATTGAGGCAACCATAGGCATTAGTTCCACCAGCATATATATAAAATATTACATGATCATTTAGCTGTGAGAAAGGTATGTTCTCGTTGGATCCCACACAATTTGACAAAAACTCAAAAAGACGCTCGCGTCAATTGGTGCAAACAAATGCTCAATAAATACAATCGTGGTGCTTCAATAGACGTTTATAAGATTGTAACAGGTGACGAATCATGGATATATGCATATGAACCGGAACGTAAACAGCAGTCGACTGTATGGGTGTTTCAAGATGAACCCAATCCAACAAAAGTTTTTCGCGCTCGAAGCACATCGAAACAAATGGTCGCCTGTTTTTTCGGGAAAACTGATCATGTGGCAACTGTGCCTTTAGAGGAACGTAGAACGGTCAACTCTGAATGGTACACAACAATTTTTTTGCCAGAGGTCTTCGGTCAAATACGGAAAACAAACAAACGCCGTCGGATCATTCTTCATCAAGACAATGCCAGCTGTCACACATCTCGTCTAACAACCGACTTTATGAACAGTCAAAAAATCGAATTGATGGGTCATCCGCCGTACAGCCCTGATTTGGCACCCAATGACTTCTTCTTGTTCCCGAACGCCAAGAATAAATTGCGTGGACAACGATTTTCGTCCGCGGAAGACGCCGTTGATGCGTTCAAAAATCATATTATGGAGGTGTCGCAAGAAGATTGGAAAAACTGCTTTGACAAATGGTTCGAACGAATGCAAAAGTGTATTGACCATAAAGGAGAATACTTCGAAAAGCAGTTTTCAATGCCAAATTCCTGTTTTTTTTTCATTGTTAGGCTCAAAATATAAATAGAGACCCTCGTATCACTTTGAAATAATGTTACATCCTAGGGTTAAATACTTAAAGCTTATGTATATATTTTTCTATATTGTTTTAGTATCATGGATTCTGAATGAAGTAATAACTGAACTCAATAGCCTATATTACGTAGTAACACATTGTAATTGTTAAACATAACAGAGAGATAAATAAGGAGCGTAGGGGAGCGTGTGTATTTTAGACAAAAATACGAATTTCGGTGAATAAGTTGCTGTTTAAGCGCGAATATTAAAAAGCAAAGTAAACAAGGAGGATAGTAACATTTACATTCACCAGGCAAAAAAGCCGGGGCGGTCAATTCTGTAGGACCCAACTACCTCATGCACACAATCAATTGTAAGCTGTCGTGTAGTTGTGTATTGTAGATGGTCAACTCGCCGAAGAAACTAAGACAAGCAAAATCAAGATGATAATAAATGTTCAAAAAATTCAGTACTCACTCATTGGCGAAAAAGGTCCACACAGCCTTGCTAGGTAGTTTAGAATTTCTCCTTCACTTCCACTGTATGCTATTCCAACTTATACAGGGAAACACTCATGCCTTTTTTTCCTGCTAACAATCATGCCTTTTTTTTTCCTGCTCCATTTATTGATAACATTTTTCTTGATATACATTTCTCATGTTGCTAAAGTTTTAGATTTTTAACTTTGCCAATTTTGTACCCTACTGCCTATTTTTAGTTTTAATGTCTTCTTTTGCCATTTCAATGAAACGATTATTTTTTTCAAAAATTGTATGTATATAATTAATTTTTCTTTCAAATGTGTTATTTATTAGCACATTACGGTGGTATGTTTATACTGTAGAGGATTATACTATATTGTATATTGTATATAGGATAATACTATACTGGTCATGGGTCCAGACGCCATAGTTTCAGGGTGTACTACGTGGAAGTGATGGTGACATTTGGGTGTCTTGAGAAGGGGTCACCCCTTACACCCCGCCAGCCGTTGCAGACAATTGCGAACGTGTAATGTGTGCAAATATGGAATCGGAAAATTTGAAAACAATTTGTGATATCCTTAAAGGTGGAAATTATTTTATGCATGATATGAATTCGGTTACAATGTATGTTGAAATGATTGAGGGGGGAGGTTATTTACACGTAGATTTTAACCTTTTGAATGAAATTATAAATGTAAGTGACTTGGGATTTTCTACTTCTTTTCTGTTTATTGTGCCTATTTATTTCCTTTTTGTGCCTATTTTCCACATTATAAATGCCTTTTTGCCCGCCTATTTTAACCAAAATAAATACGTGAACTACCGAACCTTAATTATAAGCAAAATTGATGAATTGATGGACTCCAACGTGGAACCTTCGGTTCGGTCGGAAAATCGTAAGTCAGTCGCTCAACGTGCTCGAATATTAATATTTTGGGGATTTTGCAATGTCATACATTTTGTTCAGTTCTATGTATACGCCAATAGCGTATACTGAGTCCAATATCTGGGCTATCTCACTATGTCACTGGTCCCAGGCTATGATTAGAAATACATTTACCAATCAGGATGCCAACTCATAAGAAATCAGGTTGCCAACTCATAGGGAATCAGGTTGCCAACTCATAGGGAATCAGGTTGCCAACTCATAGGAAATCAAGTTACCAACTCATAAGAAATCAGGTTGCCAACTAAAGAATCAGCATCACCTCACTGATATAAATAATATTATTTACAATTTCTGATCGATTTTTCTCCTCTGTTTTATTCTCTAGACTTCAGGCTTCGCAGATAGCCTAGCTATCCCAGAATAAACGCTCTTGGTATAGGCAACGATAGGCAGAAATAAATAACGACTTAAGTTTCTCCAAATGAAAAATCTAACATCATAATAAGTAACCTTCATCTGCTGCTGTGTTAATATCCAAAAGCTACTAATAATTTTTTCAAAAAATCTATAAAAGTACATAGTCATTTCATTTATTCTACAAACTAAAATACCTTCGTTAGTATTATTATCAGTGGCGGCGATTGGGTTCCAAAATCGGGGGGCAACGTGCCAAAACTGAGGGGGTGGGCAAATACAGTATATTTCCCTTTGCAGATAAGGTTTACCATAGCACGGGGGAAATAGTGGCGAGAAGTGGGGGGGAAACTTCCCCCTCGCCCCCCTAATCGTCCCCACTGATTATTATTATTATTATTACTCTTCAGTCACAATTAGCCAAAAGTGGCAGAAATGAGACGTTAAATAAACTAAATCTATTATTATTATCACTGCAGGGCCGCCGTTAGGGGTGTGCCTCGCTCTTTGAGGGGCCTCGCGCTTTCAAGTCAGTCGTCCATTCATTTCTTGTGCAAGCGAGATTGCATTCGAATAGAGGGAAAAGAAGGAAGGGAAACATAATTCCTGTGAAACGAAAGATTCCACCATAACAAAGTTGATTTCTCGTAACGGACAACGGTGTCCATTCTTGTCAAGCCATCAGTCAGAATTCACGATCTGGCCAATTTGAAAAAAGTTGAAAAGAAGAGGCGGCATCAAAGTCCTGAAGGACCGCTTGGGCTCTTTTCAAGCCCTTGTGGTTACAACTGCAGCAGAGCAGGGTTTCTCTGACGGTAAGAGACGACTGTCTTTGGAGTGTTCGGTACTCCAAGTAGTGCAAAGCACGTATTAGTAACGCTCTCGTTTTAGAAAGTAATGAGTATGGGTGCGGATTCGTTGGCACTAAAAACTCCTAGGCAAATGGGCACCGCAATGATAAAAAGACGCATTTTTCTGTTCTTTGGGCTGATTGGGACTATGATTGTAGATGAAATTAGGAAAAAAATACTTTAGATAGAAAAAAACGCATACCTATTACTGTGAAGATGGCTCCTGCATCGTGAGGACAATTGAGGAGCTACTTGAAAAAGAGGATGTGGAGGTCTCCGGTCTCCAAAGCCAAAAAACAGCGGCAATGGGACTCGATGCGCAGACCTAGGTTCACCCAAATAAAAGTTGCTTTGTAGGCCCTGGCCCTCAGAGAGCTGAAGTTGTTTGTAGCAGCATTAATGTGAAGAGCGTCGAAATTATGGATACGTTCATTGCTTTTCCAGTTTTTATACCTACGATCCAAATATCGAGTTCTCAAAAAATCCTCTCGGTTTTTTAACAATCTGTCATCTTCATAATATTTATTCTTCAGGATCCAAGCAAACCGCAAATTACGTTTGCTGTATTAGTGTTTCCCCGCGAAACTTTGTGAATATAGTTGTCATAATTTGTAATAGTCGAGTAGAGAAAGAGACAAGGCCATCCTCTACACGATAAATTGGTTAATACATTGGTTGTAAATCATACATGACTTTGTCTACCTGTTAACATTACTCGTGGCGCGAGGTAATTTGTGTGCTTAACATTCAGTTTCCTTTTTTCTAAAATGAAAATTCTCCACCCCACAAAGTTTGCAGGAAAAGTTTATCGAGGGCATTCTTATTGAGTTCTCCGATAGGAAAGTCAATCATTGTTATTTTCAGACATGAGCCCACCTTTGTGGTTATGGTGGTTGAGAGGTCAACCCCATCGAAAATTCCAGATTCAAATCCTGGCCTGGGCTTCAGTTTTTAATTTCATTTCATTGTGAGTATCCATAAAGTTCATATAGTGGTGGCATGGCATGGGTGTTTCTCTGTGAGTGACCCTCTTCAATTTCATCTAACCATCATTCGTGCTCATCCTTACAATTTGCCTAAAGAGGCACAAAAGTTAAGCAAAATGAGAAAAGAAGGAATAAAAATACGTGTGAGAACAGTCCTCTTGCTGGCACAATCAATCATTTGCCTCTTATTACTTGTGATTGCACAGCAGTGAGTTTGCAAGAATTTTTTCATGGTGTTTTCATTTGGGCTTTTCGAGATGAGCAATTCGCAACACAGGATTGGCGTCCATCTTTATTTAGTCCCTTATAGGGTGATATTCCAAGCATTTCAGATTTTAAACAGCGCTCGATAGCACTCTCGTGAAAAAAAATAAAGCGCAAATTTATAATTTCCTACCTCAAATTTGTATTTTCAATAACTTTTAGCTACTTCTTGTCGGAAGGAAACATGGAAAATAAATATCAGTTCTTTAAAATTATATTTTAGTAGTTTCAACATATACTTGTGGACAGATTTATTTCTCAGAAGAAACAAACGAATATAATTAAAAAATACACAAGCATATTTCACTTCAGGCCCGTAGCCAGAATTGATCTCCAGGATTAAGTTAATATAGGACACAGAAAATGTAGAAATATCATTGAAATGAATAAAGTTATTTTATCAATAGTAAGTATCTTGCACTCACATGCACACCCCTTGTTCCCACTCATAGCTGAAGCCGAGGGAATATTCTAATTACCGTAGTTCTTCGAATCTAAGGCACAGGTTTTGTCAGATTTTAGATGTCCAAAATTCAGGTGCGCCTTAGATTCGATGGCGTCTTCGATTCGATGTATATACTACAATATACGTATTTCATGCACGTACAACATATGTGTACCCTATAGATGTTTAAATAAACAAGAAATTATAAAAACAGAAGTTACCGATGTTGCAAGGTAAAGTACCGTATAGGTATTTGTAAACAAATAAACATGTACCCTATAAATGTTTAAATAAACACCGCAAAGGTTAAAATATGAACGTCTTTGTGCATATTCCTGTGCCTTAAATTCGAAGATTTTTTTTCTGAAAAATGAGGCGAAAATTCAGGTGCGCCTTAGATTCGATGGCGTCTTCGATTCGAAGAACTACGGTACTTCCTGCTACTTGACTTCAGTTCGGAAATCAGATGAACGATTGTGATATTTGTTCTCTATATTCTGTGGATTTAACCTTTATCATGTCCTGAGAAAAATAATAACTGCAAATAACAGGAGTTTTACCAAATTTCAGAGGGGGCTGAGCACCCCCTGGCCCCTGCCTGGCTACGACCCCGTTTCACTTTCCAAGCAGGCATGTCCTATGTTTTCTGCGGCAACCTTTCATTCCTCTGACGTCAAACTTTACAGCTCTATCCATTTCCAAAAAGGGGCTTTATAAACAGACCTCTCAAGGCAGGCGGTGAGCAGGTCAACGGCCCTTGGGTCGGCATATTCCCCAGCAGATGAATAGAAATAAAGAAATAATGGCGAAATCTTGGGGTTTAGTGTTAGTGTTGTTGTTGGTGATACAGTCGGAGCTATGTGTGCCAGTGGCGGTGGTGATCTTAAAAACTCTGCTGTGAGCCAGGTGGCAATGTAGGAATAAATTGCGAGGAGGAGTGTATTTCATCTTCTGCACCAGATGATAGATTAGTGTTCTGTTTCTAGACTCAGGTGAGTGGCCGTCGGTTTTAAACAATAAATTTTCAGTACATGGCTGCGATATCACTGGATACACTTTTTTGGGGGGAGGGGGTATAGCGCAGAAACAAGGTCTCAATCAGCAAAAGACATTAAGCAAAGTTGTTTCCCTTGATGTCACCTTCCTCTACAGGGTGTCAAATTTTAGATTTCATTGGTGGTAAAAGGGGATAGTACGAACACGCGCCTGGGTATAACAATATATAATAATTACCGGTACATAATATCCATGTTTGCTTGAACGTACGAGTAGAATTTTACGAGAAACGGATAATGTCGATGTTTTCACATTTCATAATACAGGGGTCTCGCGGATATAGTTCACACAGGGCCTCGCGTTCCCTAACGGAGGCCCTGTATCACTGCTTGTCAGATACAAGGGTACAGCGCCTTATTCAAGGCACTGTAACAAGCAAAGAGAATAATTCTCTTTGGTTCTTCTTCTTCTTCCTCTTCATGCCCCTCTTCCGCTTGCATGGTAGCAGTCTTGGGCAACGGTCTGAAAACATTGAGGGCTGGAAATTCGCGCACTAGTATGAACAGCACAATATTTTGTTACACTTCACTTCACTGCAATGATGAGGGATGATATCAAAAGCGGAGTTCACACTGTCGAGCAAATCCATAGAGAATCCACATAGTAGAGGGGGAAGGTGATGAAAGTAAAGAGGGCAAGGAGAGAGGAAAAGGAACCTTTTTTCGAAGGAGTCTGTTAAAGAGTGCCTGACGTTGTGTATTCCATACCGGGCATTGGTAACAAGGGTATTGAACTGTTCAATTGCTACGAACGACTCTATTGTTTTTATCCATCATGCAACGGTACATCACCTACAAAACAGTGCAATAGCCCAACCTACCATCAGTTACGAGCAATTATACATGTATTTCATCTGAACAGCTCAAAACGTAGACTCATGATGCGCGATGATTTGGTAGCTTTATTGTAAATTCTATACCTTTTCCGCGCTTAGAAGGGACTGCACTGTAAACACAAGGGCAAAGGTATTACTCCGCCAGGCTTCAGCGATTGGATGATAGAAAAGCTTCTGCTGCTGCCACCACGTGTGAGAGAAAGTTGGCGCGAAAGCAATGTTACAAGCTACGAGAAATTAAATAAAAAGGAAAACTATAACTATTCACAAGATAAGCTGAACTTCTGTACTTAAGAATTTAATTTGAAGATATAAAAGTGTTTTACTTGCCTAAGCAGAGTCAGATAGAAAGTCGATTCCTTCCATAGATTCCTCCCCTTCACTGTTGGTGCCGCCGCTACTGCTATCAGCTGGATTGATAACAAGTCGGTCAACAATCGTGTCGCACATGTAATCTGATTCCCAGAAGCATTCCTCTTCTTTCTCCAATATGCAATACAATAAGGCGTCTGCCTTTGCCGGTCGGGTTTCTTAGCCCTGTGGTTAATCCTTAGAGGAAAGTCTGTTTTTTTAGAATTTACGGCAGAATCTACCTACACCTTAGAAACAATATGGCCTTCATTCACCCACGTTTCATCAAGGAAATACAACTTTCGCCCCTCCCGCCTGTATTCGCGTATTTTTCTCAGGTAGTTCCGGCGCCACAACAATATGTCTTCTCGGTCAACAATAATATTTTTTCTGTTGCGTTGCACAAACTCGAAGCTGATTTCTTTCAGAAGTGTGTGGAAACTTGTTTTCTTAAGGTTCGGCAGATCCGGATCACTATTCACACTCACCAACACTTTATTTATTGTTGGCGCTTCGTTCCTCTCAAAAAAGTGATGAACCTTACGACGGATGGCACTTCTCGCAAACTCATCGCACTGAACTTGTAACACAGGCTTTTGACGTTGACGCTTTTTCCCTGGTGTTGTTAAAATGCCCTTATTTAGAACCTCGCTGCGCGCAGATTTTACACTCTTAACAGAGACACCAGTAAACTCAGATGTCAATTTCATCACGTCCTGGATAACCATAGTTGGATATTTCTCGCAAAACTTTGCGAACACATTCAATACAATTTGTTTCTCGGCGCTTTTCAACGGTTTCCCGCTGCAGTGTTTAACGTAGCCAACGCGAACATCAATCTCGCACAAATTGAAATTCCCTCCCGCATGCCCAGCCTTTACGCATGCGTGTTGTACCCAGAGTAAAAATTGTCACGTCTTGTGTATTTATGCCAACCTGGAGTTCATTTACATACTAAATATTGGTTATGATAATTATAGAGTACGATAATTACAATTGTGTTGAAGGAATGTTCTATTCTTGCAAGTTAGAAAGTGGACTATATTTTGTTGCGCGTGGCAGGGTCTGTTGTTCAAGCAGACTCAACGAGAAGTGTTGCCAATCCGCCTATTCTTTTGCTAAAATTAGCTGTTTTGAACTTTTTGGTCCTGCATTGGTGACAATAATGGCTTTCAGATATTTGCACAGTAGTATCATACTTATTTGACTTCATTCAAAAATAGGCACGGAAGTGACCTATTTTTCGTTTGTTTATTTATTTTCTTTAACAGCAGTATTAATCCTTGTGGTATTGTTGCAGATGTTCCTATTCGAACGTTGTCTACGTCGCTGTTTGTAAATATGATGCTAGATTTTAAAAATTTTGAAAAATGGAAGAAATAAAGTGGCTGAAGTTCCATTTCGTTGGTAATTTTCGATTCGTCAAACCTCTTACGATTTTTGAGTAAATTAGACGAAATTCTGCACATATATTCTCTACGTCCATTGCAAGATAGGGTCTACTTCATTTTTTGATAGCATAAAAAAAGAAAATCGCGGATCCACGATATTGGATTTTTTTTTCAAATTCTCTTACAATTTTTGTCCAATTTGCGTGAAATTTGGAAAACTCTAAAAATGTATGCAAAACTACTCTAGTTATGTGAATATACTACATATATATATTTAATAAACCTACGGATATACAAAGATAACACTCGGAAAGAACTGGCCATTCAAAAAATGGCTTTTCTTGTGAGGGAAGTGAGGAGGAAAATTTGTATTCTTTATTCTATGAAAACTAGCAACAAATAGGGTATGACGTGTCCACATTGTGATTATGGTGATTATCCATAAAAAGCATTTCTACAATATAATCTAGAACCCTACACACTGTGAGAATTCGCTTTTCGCTATATTCTGCAGTTATTGGTTGGCAACACTGTATTCATACACTTGCATTTGTTTACAGTACAGTTCCTTCTAAGTCATAAAAATAATTTCTACAATATAATGTAGAAACTACACACTGTGATAATTCGCTTTTCGCTATATTCTGCAGTTATTGGTTGGCAACACTGTATTCATACACGTGCATTTGTTTACCGTACAGTTCCTTCTAAGCGCGGATCCAGTATAGTATAATGTCTTGTGCTGGCTTATAGCGTGGTCGATTTCTTTGTTTGTTTCAGCATAATTCAATTTAATTAATTTATTTATTTATTTTATTTTTTCATGTTTGTAAGAGAAGAAACAGAACATATTGATTTGGTGTTTTAAAGTCCACTTTATGCACAGTAAGGCTAATCAGGACTGGACCTACAGTTTAAAGTGGGATCCGAACCACTATGTGCTTCCACCGGGTATCGAACCCGGGACACCTTGGTTACAAGGCGGCGACGCTACCACTGCGCCATCGGGAGGCCCCAAGAAACAGAGCAGAAGGAAACAGAAGGATACTGCATTATCTCTGTTTCGTCCGCGGTATATTAACATAGAAGGCAAACCGCAGTATCTGTTCGAAAAAATGCATGCTCGTAGGGATATCCATGAACATGCTACCCACAAGCGGAACAATTTCGATTTACCCCATCATTCAACCACGGCCTACAAATCATCTTTTTCCTTTTTTTTTTCTGCTCCGAAAGCATTGAATGCATTTCCTGCAAACATCGCATGCATAAACAACCCCGTAAGCTTCAGAGGTAAAGTAAAAGATTTACTGTAAATGGAACAATGGCAGAGTCGCGGCACATATTGAAGGTATCAAGTCACTGCATGAAATTGTATTTTTATAATTACATATCATTTTTGCCTTTTATTATTTTGTCCTTTGTATTTGCAGTTAATCACTTTGTGTATTCATTAAATTTTGTGTATCTCTTACAAGTATATAGCTATTATTTTACTTGTAGCTTACTGCTCCATATGCAGTTTATTATATATGTAACATTACATTGACAAGGGTTATGTGGCAGAGCAGCCTCGCCGGCTTGATAAAGAAATGTATTATTATTATTATTACGTTGCTTTCCTGTCACCTTTAGCTTATTGCGACAATGAGAATGAATGAAGATTGGACGAAATTGACGAAGGTGCTCTCACAAAGGAACACCCTTGGCCATGTCAGTACTCAAACCTGAGATCATTAGTTCAGTACTCCACTCAACTCTCTCGGTCACCGAGGCAACAGCAAGAGCTACACGTTCCAAAATTTGAGTATTATTCCGCATGAACCCCATGATTTTATATTCAATGATACCACTTTAACTTCACAGCATTTGTTTTGATGGTAAGTTGGATGGAGGAGGTGCATTTTAAATAACGGAACCTACGAGCCCTCCCTGATGAGAAATATGAGCTAAGGAGATCCTAGTCTTTCAAAATGTCTATTGTAAAAGTCGTATGATTTGAATTTGTTTGTTTGAATTTTTGTTTCAAGTCCACCTCATGCACAGATAGGCTAATCGGGACTGGGTCTACAGTTTAAAGTGGGATCCGAACCATCACCGGGTATAGAACCGGGACACCTTGATTACCAGGTAACAACGTTACAACTACTGGAAGACGGAGACCCCTCGTATGGTTTATATTTATATTATCAATAGGCGGAGTTTTTCTTTCCATGAGCCCAGGTACCAAGATAGAACTAAACTTGGAGCCTAGCACCTAAGTTATAATTTTCCCTTATACATATTTCATAAAGGGAAACACATTTTCTGTACTCATATCATTTTCAAAATTCCAATAATTACGCAAATAGCAGTGGAGTAGTTGAAAGTTTATCAGTTTGAAGAAGGCGTATTCGCATCGGGAGGGTTCGAAACTGTCCATCTACCCAACCCTAGAAATAGCCATAGTTCATTTCAAGGTACAAGAAAGCAGAGAACTTGTTATTTTTATTATTAATAACATAAATCGGTTAGTATTCGAACAGAATAACCAAAGTTAAAAGTACGTTGGATAAAAAAAAATGGGTGTAAAATACAGGAAACAGGTTACGTTTTTATATTCCACCATTTAATCCGAACAATAAATTGTTCCACAATTTTCAAAATTCCAAAATTTATAATTATATGTTAGAAGTCGCACATATAAGTAAAATTTCCCCTAATCTTAAAGCTTTTTCTTGAACGAGGAGTGTAAAATTTAATAACAAAAATAATTAACTTTGAATTGAAGTACACTACCTCATATAATGTAAAAAATAATGAAGAACAGCTTTGTGGATATTTAATCATCTGGTGTAAGAATTTATACTATTCAAATTTTATCAATGGCCTGACACCCCAAAAAAAAATCGACAACGTCGATGAGGGAATGGCGGGCGGGTGAGATAATTTCTGAAACATGAAAAAGTTCACAATACGCTGTCAGGAGTATGGCTTTTTTAAAAAAATCATTTGAATGCACATAATATTACACCATGAATTGACACCATGTTTACCAGGTGCTGACTCATAAGATTCAAGTGAACTTCAACAAAAAGAAACACGAGCATGAACGTGAGAATTAGAAGTTCTCTATTCATTCCCAATGGTCAAGCTGTGGCTGTTTTACCACTTAAGCCGCAAATTATATTAAAGCCACGGGTAATCATCGTATATTCCCTGTATATTTCCTGCAGAGAAAATATTTGCTTCTAAATTTAGTATTTCTCAAAATGTATTCCTATAACTTGCAAGTTCCCAAATATATTTTTATGCAGTTTATTTTATTTTAACTTTTTACAGATATTTTATTAACCTCTTTAGCATATAGGCTATGATATTTACGATTGAAAACGATAGAAAATCACAGCTCACGCACACTCGACCGATGACAAGTCCGATCGTAGCATGTAGATTTGCTCATTAATGATGATCGGTTGCTAAATTGTACTGGAGAAAGTATCTCATTCAACTCGAGTTGTGTGACGCGGGACCGCCATTTGTCTTAGGCTAGTGTTGTGACCGTAGAGTTGTGGCGTGCCCCTACGGTAAATCGTGATTGTATATTCGGTTCGGCATATTTTTCTCCCCTGAATCGAGTTGAGGATATAGAAACATGGTAGATAAGTTAGAGCTTAGTCTTGACGATATTATCAGGCAAAATCGAGACAAAGGAGGCCGCGGTGGACGTAGAGGCAGAGGCTTTCCAAGAGGTGCTCGTCGTGGAGGCGGCGGTGGTAGAGGAAGCTCGCGAGGAGGTGGAGGACCCATCCGTACTAGAAGAGGTGGTAATGTTGGGTCAGGACGACCAGCTCCTTACACAAGGGTGAGTATGAACCCCATTTATACAATTAATTGTCTACAAGATAAGGTAAAAACATACTTTTGGTGAACTACCAGTAACCGGCTTTCATATTTTATTTCTGCCCTACATGCTTATGGTGAAGTATGTGTGTGTAAAATTCACAACCGACAGCCAAATTTTATTGACTTAAATGTAGGCATTAACAGCTGTTGTAATTTCATTGCATAAAACACTCATGCGCACCCATGTGTCACGAGCTGGATATCTAATGATCATGATGGAAGAGATTAATTTCAGCGCGAAATTATTCTCATTGTGGTATTTGAAATTCCAGTAAACTTCTTTCGAAGCTAGGATGTATTGTATATAAAACTAAAAGTATGCATCCATTCCAAGGGCAAAAAATTTGCACCTGGCGAAGGGGAATTTCCCCTCACTTTTGTTCTACAATCTCGGCTGGTGACAATGTACCCCCGCCCTCGGAAAGTCCGTTTATGTTTAATATGTATATTTCAAGGTCTTGCATGACATAAGCTTTTCTTTCAAATGCAGAAACCAAAAATAACTGATTTTTGGTTCCGAAAGTATTACCCAATTCCTTTTTTGGTAAGAGTTCCGTATAGTGGAGACTGATTTCTTACTTTTTACAGAAGAGAGTACTTACAGAAATCGGTACTAGTTCCGTATAGTGGAGACACCTAGAAATAATTTATTTCACATTTTTTTTACATGGTACTTATCTTATATTCCCGGACAGATTTCTTCATTTTTGCAGAAGAAACTACTTACGGTAATAAATTCCTATAGCTTTGTCTAACATCTGGAAGGTGTTTTGTGTCATGTGGGAATGTTTCATAGCAGAAATTCAGGGGTACTAATTTACTATCCTTCGGACACATTTATTTATTTTTACAGAAGAAACTACTTACCGTAATAAGTTCCTGTAGCATTGTCGAACATCGGGAAGGTGTTTTGTGTGATTTGGGAATGTTTCAGAGTTGAAATTTATGTTGTTCGTTGAAAATTAATTCTCCGACGGAGATAGCGTTTGGCGCGTACATCTTCCGACAACATCACGTTCGTACACCTTCGTACACCATCACCTTCGTACACCGTCGTGACTATCATGACGGGTCGTGATTGTGTTTTGTTGATATGCAGTGTTTCGAACTGTCTGCGTTTGCGACTAGCGTTAGAACGTGAAACGGGAGGTAGAAGAATGACGTTTGCTGGATGTGTGATTAAGTTTGTACCGGGTGTGGAGGATTCCGTGAAGTTTCTGATTTTGGGCCTTGTAATCACGAATCTGCACTTAAAATTTGGCGCTTACGTATAAATTTGCAGTTTATTTGGGGGCAGGTGAATCCGGCCAATTTCTAACATGCCCTTAACAGGGAGTCTATAGAAACAGGCGGGTAGCCGGAGCGGAGCGGAGGCGGGGCCGCGATAGCGGTTGGGGGCGGTAAGTCGATTACCCCAGGGGCGGAGCCCGGAACCGGCGGGAAATTCGGAAATCGAGGATGTGGAAATACGAACTTAATTGAGATTATTTTGCTATTTGCACGTGTGAGCGCCAAATTTTAACTGCTGGCGCTTATTTGGGGGCAGGTGAATCTGGCCAATTTCTAACATGCCCTTAACAGGGAGTCTATAGAAACAGGCGGGTAGCCGGAGCGGAGCGGAGGCGGGGCCGCGATAGCGGTTGGGGGCGGTAAGTCGATTACCCCAGGGGCGGAGCCCGGAACCGGCGGGAAATTCGGAAATCGAGGATGTGGAAATACGAACTTAATTGAGATTATTTTGCTATTTGCACGTGTGAGCGCCAAATTTTAACTGCTGGCGCTTATTTGGGGGCAGGTGAATCTGGCCAATTTCTAACATGCCCTTAACAGGGAGTCTATAGAAACAGGCGGGTAGCCGGAGCGGAGCGGAGGCGGGGCCGCGATAGCGGTTGGGGGCGGTAAGTCGATTACCCCAGGGGCGGAGCCCGGAACCGGCGGGAAATTCGGAAATCGAGGATGTGGAAATACGAACTTAATTGAGATTATTTTGCTATTTGCACGTGTGAGCGCCAAATTTTAACTGCTGGCGCTTATTTGGGGGCAGGTGAATCTGGCCAATTTCTAACATGCCCTTAACAGGGAGTCTATAGAAACAGGCGGGGCCGCGATAGCGGTTGGGGGCGGTAAGTCGATTACCCCAGGGGCGGAGCCCGGAACCGGCGGGAAATTCGGAAATCGAGGGTGTGGAAATACGAACTTAATTGAGATTATTTTGCTATTTCCACGTGTGAGCGCGAAATTTTAACTGCAGATACGTGATTACGGGGCCAAAATTGGTGAGTATACCGAATTTCAAACAAAATGAAGAAATTCCCGGTATTGTAAAATCGCTCCTTAAAATTTGTTGTCGGGCATTTCTTGGGTTCCGAAGGTTGAAACACTGCATGACAATTGAAAATCGAGAAAAGAGAAGGCCGATGCGTCATCCCGACGCGTCATTATTTACGACGGTATCCGCGCCATATTGTGTGTGAGGCAAACTGAAAGGTAGGAGAAAGAAGTACTCGTAATGTGAAAAATTGCTATTAGTTTGATCAAAGCAACGTCAATAAACCTTCAGGAATGTTCCGCGAGGCAGATACGTAAGTACGAATGTCAAAAATTTGACAAAACACAAGCACGACGCGTGATTATGTAGGAAGGTGTACTCGGCATATTATGTTTGAGGCAAGACGTACTGGTAATGTGAAAAATTGGAATTAATTTCATGAAAACAACGTTAATACACCTTCAGGAATGTTCCGCGAAGCACATACATAAGTAAGAACGTCAAAAATTGACGAAACGAAAAAAATAGGGGTGTCCGAAGGATAGTAAATTTTTACCAATTCAGGTACTTTGTTGAAAATTTATTCTCAGACTGACAATAGCGTTTGGCTCGTACACCTTCGTATAAATCGTCACGCGTCGTGATTGTGTTTTGTTCATGTTCAGTGGGTATCCAGTGTTTCGAACTGTCTGTGATTGCAATGAAAGTTAGAAACATGACGTGTTGTGGATGCATGGTGAAATTCGTACCAGGTGTGGAAGATCCAGTGGATTTTTTAATTTAATTGAACACTGGATCGTGAAGAAAGGAATGTCGAAAATGTGGCAGTGAATGTAAGCTACTCGTTAGAAGGAATGGGCTCTGGGTATATGTCTAATATGACGTGTAGTGGATGCATGGTGAAATTCAGGTAGTTTTCCATAGTTTTCCGTTCGGGGCTCCGGCCAATTTCTAACATGCCTTTAACAGGGACTCTTTAGAGAAAGCTGGGGAGCCGGAGTGGAGGCGGGGCCACGGTAGGGGGCAGTAGGTCAATTACCCCATGGGCGGAGCCCAGAATCTGTGGGAAATTTGGACTCAAAAATTTCAAACTAAAATAATTTTTTAGTTTAAATTTCCCACTGATTCCGGGATGGATAGCTGCAAAAACCATGCACGGATAGTGCCTCGAAAAACGTTACAATTTTCTTAGAAAAACAATGAGATTTTTTTTTTATATATATATATATATATATATATATATATATATATAAAAAAAATTAGATCAGATGAGCTTTGTTCGCGGGTATTTCTTAGGTTCCGAAGGTTCAAACACTGCTTAACGAATGAAAATCGACAAAACACAAGCACGATGCGCGATTATGTAGGAAGGTGTACGCGCCATATTTTGTCTCAGGCAAGTGAAAAGACTACAAGAAAGAAGTACTTGTAATGTGAATAATTGCAATTACTTTTATAAAAAAAAATAAACGTGAATACACCTTAAAGAATGTTCCGTGAAGAAGATAGGTAAGTACAAATGTCAAAAATTGACAAACTAAGAAATTATAGGTGTCCGGGGAATATCAGATGGTAAAAATTTACTATCCTTCGGACACCCCTATTTTTTTCGTTTCGTCAATTTTTTACATTCTTACTTACGTATGTGCTTCGTGGAACATTCCTGAAGGTGTATTAACGTTGTTTTCATGAAATTAATTCCAATTTTTCACATTACCAGTACTTCTTGCCTCAGACACAATATGCCGAGTACACCTAACATAATCACGCGTCGTGCTTGTCTTTTGTCAAATTTTTGACATTCGTACTTACGTATCTGCCTCGCGGAACATTCCTGAAGGTTTATTGACGTTGCTTTGATCAAACTAATAGCAATTTTTCACATTACGAGTACTTCTTTCTCCTACCTTTCCGCTTGCCTCACACACAATATGGCGCGGATACCGTCGTAAATAATGACGCATCGGCCTTCTCTTTTCTCGATTTTCAATTGTTATGCAGTGTTTCAACCTTCGGAACCCAAGAAATTCCAGACAACAAATTTTAAGGAGTGATTTTACAATACCGGGAATTTCTTCATTTTGTTTGAAATTCGGTATACTCACTAATTTTGGTCCCGTAATCACGTATCTGCAGTTAAAATTTGGCGCTCACACGTGGAAATAGCAAAATAATCTCAATTAAGTTCTTATTTCCACACACTCGATTTCCAAATTTCCCGCCAGTTCCGGGCTCCGCCCCTGGGGTAATCGACCATCCGCCCCCAACCGCTATCGCGGCCCCGCCTATATCTATAGACTCCCTGTTAAGGGCATGTTAGAAATTGGCCGGATTCACCTGCCCCCAAATAAACGCCAAATTTATACGTGAGCACCAAATTTTAAGTGCAGATTCGTGATTACGAGGCCCAAATTAGTAACTATCCCAAATTTCAAACAAATTGGATAAATTCCCTGTATTGTTACATTATACCTTAACGATTCTTCTACCTCCTGTTTCACCGTTCTAACGCTCGTCGCAAACGCAGACAGTTCGAAACACTGCATATCAACAAAACACAATCACGACCCATCATGATAGTCACGACGGTGTACAAAGGTGATGGTGTACGAAGGTGTACGAACGTCATGGTGTCGGAAGATGTACGCGCCAAACGCTAGCTCCGTCGGAGAATTAATTTTCAAAGAACAACATGAATTTCAGCTCTGAAACATTCCCAAATCACACAAAACACCTTCCCGATGTTCGACAATGCTACAGGAACTTATTACGGTAAGTAGTTTCTTCTGTAGGAATAAATAAATGTGTCCGAAGGATAGTAAACTAGTACCGTGGTTCAACCTTATTCACCGAAAAATACCTAATTTTGTGGCCAGATTGGAAATTCATGGTAATACCTCGTTAGCCTCACAAACCATTTCCAGTAAGGTTAGGTTAGGCAAACATAGTTAAGAAACTTCACGATGCATCCTAGACACATCATCTTCTTGCAAAAACATGGTGTGGTTTGCAACACTTATTGGGGATTACATCATCTAAAACACGGAACATTGTGTTCATGTGCAGAAAGTAAATGGCAGCAACAGCTATTCCGTGTCGGAGAGAGATTTTCCCAGAAGAAAACATGAATTGGCGTTGAAAAGGATAAAAACTACATTCCCGAACCTCAACAATGCTACAGAAAATGATTTCCGGGTAAAAGTTGGGTATAACGGATGCACATTTCTTCAATTTTACAGAAGAAGCTTCTTACAGAAATCAGTTTCTCTAAGGGGTCTAATGTTGGTCAAGGTATTTTCTTTCATCGTAGAATCTATTTGACCGGGAAATCATGTATTTTGCAAGATAAATATCTCACCGACTCACAATTGCCATTGCTTTTCCAACGTGAAGCGGATGTGACGACATAACCCCCTGTAAGTGTTTCCAACCCCTTTTTTTTAACTATGCTTGCCAAACCTAATCTAACCTTATAGGAAATTGTTCGTGGGGCTATGTGTGAATTTTTCGTGGGGCTATCTGTCAGCTACCCGTGCATAATGTACAATTTGCACATGACAGTCACGCTAGTAGGTATTTTTCGGTGAAGAAGGTTTGGAAACACTGTATACCCACTACGCTAGTCAAATTCAGCCTGCCATATTGTGTGTTACGAAACTTCTTTTCGTGTAAAAAGCATATTGACACCTTGAACTATGATCCGCAATACACAATTGGTAAGTACGAACCATGCAAAACACAAAATATCAGATTTTAATGTGTGTGTGATATACCGTACATTTACCGAAATGGTATTTCCATGCCATTTGTATGAACACACAAACTTTAAAAACCTGCATATCACGTGGCTAACAACACCAGTGTGTGCCTAACCTAACAAAAATGTAAAATTACTAAGACATCAGATTAATTTTCTTATGGTGCTGGTCACCCTCCATGCACCTGTGAGAAAGTGGGAAATTTTGCATTGTTTATGAATATTTGGAAAGTTTTTTTATTGTTAGCTTGTTGATTTTTTGTTAGATTTAATGCTGTTAGAAGTAACATGCAATTTTTATCTTTGTTACAAAGAAAAGGTGAAAGTAATCTACGATTGACAAGTTTAACAAATGCTGGTCACATGGATGCTGATACATTCACAAATATCCTTTTTGCCTCTCCAACTATGCAACAGGATTCCGATATTCATATTTTCAAAGTAAATGTGGTTATTTTTGGACAATGATTTTCTTTTAGTTTGAAACTAATTCCATATTTGGAAGTTGCAGTAAGTTATAATATGTGAAAATCTGTGCTCTGAATAGTGGGTTGCACTCACCACTCTGAAGCATTTTATTTTTTGCATGATATGTAATACATTCATTACATATAATAGAAATAAAAGACCAATGCAGGCATGCAAGTAAAGCAAAAAAAGAAGTCTGACAACTTCGAATTTTCCTGTAATTTTCATATATATCTGTGAGAGAGAGCAGTAAACCAGATAGCATGTATACATGTGCAGAAGAAGGAAAGTGTGGAAATACTAAGGTACTTCACCATCGAGTCCTAATCTACTTAGTGTATAAATAGTAACACTAACATGTATAGTTCTGAACAAAATTCGAGAAAGTCTCGCAACATCTTTGTCACAATCATGAAGAAGGCATGTGCGCAATACAGTTGAAAGCAGTCAACTTAAAAGCTGCTCACTGGGAACATGTACGTGGAATGATAAAATTATTCTACTCTAATGGCCCTAGGTTCTTATTTCTGTACTCTTGATGTTTGTCATGGTATATATGTGTTTTGTACATGATCAAATTCTGCACAAGTACATACTGAAAAGTTTTCTGCTTATCTACTGAATGTTTTGTGCGGATCAGATCTTTTATTCTGCTTTTACATGCTTGAGTCGGTTAGGTGTTATTAGCATCGTAATTGTTTCCTTGTGTGTGTACATATAAAGTAGATGGGCAATTCCATTGTGACATATGTGACATTCAGATGTGCGACACTTCTGAGACATGACTTTATAAGACCTTCCTCAGTCTATCTGAAACTGAAATATGTCTGTTTACTGAAACAATTTTATTTGCTCAAAGCAAACTTTACTCGACATTTAGATGCTTTTTGTTTCTAAAAATATTACTACATACTTTTTATAAACATTTTTTGCCTGCGATGGGTGTGACGAACTTTGTGACTGGTGTGATATGCACATTTAGGATTATGGATCAATTCAAAGGCTATGAAAATTACCATAAATAGATTCTTTAAACTAAGGTTTGTTTCAGAAATGAAGTAGGATACTTGAGGGCTTACAATATAGAAATAATAAATGAATTAGAATGAATGTCATTAATCTAATGTTTGTATTAATAATTCCATCCTCATATTTTCCCCATTTCACATGTAATTGATACTTTGAATAAAAATAAGGTTAGTTGTGTTTGTCCAGTTTCACATGGAATGTCTGAGATTACGTTTGATTCCCGTAGGACTTCCATTCATCTCCCACGGTTTAAAGAAGAAAAAAACTTGTAGGTACTTGTGCAACTTAATTTTTATGATATAATTCCTCACAAATTACTGCTTTGTGTCTTGAAAATGTACAGAATGGTTTTCTGATCTTCAAACTTACTTCTACAGTCATATTCCTCATACTCCTGTTTAACTTGTAAAACTCCTTGCACAAGCTGAACTTGGACCTGAAATATTTGTCATACTCTTTAGTGGATTACTATTTAACAGGAAATGTTTTTAAAATTTTAGCAATGTATTGCAAATACATTATCTTGCAGTGTAGTTTACCCTACCAATACCAAGGGGAGCTCTCAGGCCCACAGATTAATTTTTTGCGTATTCCATGTATATCCATCAATGTAAAAATTCATAATAAAATAGGAATGACATCACGTGATTTTTCCAGAAAATGTTCATTAAAAAGTTACTTTATTTCGTTGATATTGTTTATGGGCTTCAAAGGCCCACACCTTGGTAATTCTAAGGAAAGATTTCGCAATGATGTTTTAAAGGTATTTCAATGCATGAGAGGTAATATTTAATTGCTAAACTATAGTAATAATTCGAAATAATGAATGTATGGGTAGTAGAAAAAGAGAAAAGATAACTTTGCTAGAATTTTACACAGTTTAAGCATTGTTCCAAGTATCAACATTGTAATTGAAGAAAAGTAATAAATGTTTCAGTGATTTACTATAATTACTTAAAAATCATTATGTAATTTATCTTTCATGTATAATCCATAACAAAACATGAAAGTAGTGTCTAATTAGTTATGTGTACAAATGACAGAAAACACACATCAGTCCAGTTCAATTGAACTTTCATTCATAGGCCACTGAGGCCTTGGTAATCCGTGTAACAAAAAATACCTTGGTATTGCTAGGGTTAATGTGGCATGAGGGAAAGTTAACAGATCTACTATTTGCTATTATAGTGGAAACCGCAAGGAAAAGATCTTGCACAGAACCACATCACGCTTCAGCATGGACTGAACAAAGAGTCGCCAGGGCTATTGATTTTTCAGATTTCCCTAATAAACTGCCATGGAACTATAAAGCATGTGAGAGTGTTAATAACAAGAACTTTGCTGAGAGCAAAGCAGGATAGTTCAATTGCAAAGGAAATAATGCATCCCCCTTCCCTGTAGTTGCTTGGAACTTTCACTGGCTTGAAAATACTTAATTTTCTTTAAAATTATATACGGGCATGGGTGTCCAGAAGGGTGTGCAGGGATGAACGCCAGACCTTGGACCCCATCCCTGGAAAATGAATGTCAACCTAGAAGTATATATTATTTCAGACACACAAATTTGATTTCAGTCACAGCAATTTAATTATTATGATAGGGTTGCTGGAACATGATAATTTCCAATTCAAGTGTTGTTTTCTGAAGGGGCAACACTATCATGGGGTAATATGCCTCTTTCCCCTCCCCCCTGGAAAAAAATCTGCAGATGTCCATTGCCCTTGTCCCCCAGTGCACATACCTATCCTGGTTTCCCAAGGATCAATCTCCCGGTTTTTCCAAGTCTGACCTGGCAACACTGCCCTGAGAATGGTGGCGAAGATGCGCAAACGCTTTTGGCCGAATGTTCTTTTCCTTAGTTATTACAACTTCTTGTGGATAATGGTGTTGTGTTGTTCTGTGCCCTGTTTTGAGTTGTAGCAGTGTGAACAAACCTATCACCTAGATTGAGTCATGCTTCTCTTTCCTGCCTGCAACATATGTGTAACAGGCCTCATAGGAAGCTACACTAAGTATTATGTACAGGCAGCAGAACATATTAATATTATTACTTTCTAACATATTAATGTGATACATAGTGCAATTTTTTAAAATAATAGAAACTGAGTTTATTCGTTACTTCTTTCTTTTAGGGAGACATCAACAGTAGGTGGCAGCATGATATGTTTGATGGCTATGGTGGAAAATCTGCAGGGCGTGGCATAGTAACCTCAACCCCTGGACCGATAAAGCTGCTTGTCTCAAATTTAGATTTTGGAGTATCGGATTCGGATATTCAGGTAACTTTCTGTGCTTTTGTGATACCAAAAACATAACTTTGTTAGTCATACTTACTTTAAATGGAAGCATTTTCTGTACTGCTGTACTTCAAATGCTACCTTGTAATGTAAAAAAATGTTGGCATGTTTTTCATAGATGGTCTGTCCTGTTTTTCGTAACATCTTAAGGAAAGTTCAGAAGTGTGGTATGTTTAAGATGCAAACAATGTTCAACTTTGTTTTTAAAGATCAGTAATTATTAAACATATGAAAATAAAGTGTTATCTCTGCATCAGCCGGTGTAATTTAATCAATATGTATCTGATTGCATACAGAATGTAGCATTTTTGAGGATCCAGTAGTTTGCATCTACTCTAATTACAATACAAATGGTCTGGTACTTGTTCACAGGCAGATGTATGAATTGCTTATTCAATTATTATTATTATTTTGTAACAAGATGCAGTCATAATTGTTGTCATTCTTCACTCCCTGCTTCTCATGTACCAGTTAGTGCATAATTTAGAATAATAAGCTATTTAGTAAACTCCTAGTATATTTCATGTTTTCAATAAGTAATATGTAGCTGACATTTGCCATATTAATAAAGAGGTATGCTATTATTAATCAGTGTTAATACATTCTTCAGCATTAATTCATTGAATAGCCTTATCTGCATATCTAATAAATTTATTAGTTTTAAATAAAAGCAGTGTCCTATCAGATATTAATGTGAAATGCTTCCATTACAAGTTTTAGTTGCATTTCTTTCGGTAAATAAGCTGAAGAGAACACTTTCGTCTAATTTGGACAGACGTAGCTTTCAGTAGTGAAGAATTCCATAAGATTACTCAAAAGACATGTTCTCTTTTTTTTTTAAAGGGAAAAAATGGTTTTTTTTATTTAAATTGTTTGGCTTGTCCATTCATGTAAAGCTTTTGTGCATTACCATATGTCTATTTAATGAAAATTTTACAGGAAACTAACTTGCTTCTTTTATCTCTGATAGGAGCTGTTTGCAGAATTTGGTCCATTGCGTTCTGCTGCAGTTCACTATGATAGATCAGGGAGATCTTTAGGATCGGCTGACGTTATCTTCGAAAGAAGAGCAGATGCTATAAAGGCTATGAAGCAGTACAATGGTGTCCCATTGGATGGTTAGTATAAGCTATCTTTCCTTTGCATAATACTTAACCTTTAGCTCACCACTTGGTGGTTGCGAATGTTTAAAAAAATACCAACAGCCAAGATCCACATTTGAAGCTGTGTAATATGTGACCAAACAACATTCAGTGTGCCTTGAAAAAAAAGAAAGCATCAGGTTTTCAAAACATTAGCAAGTATGAAGTGGAGAACTGTAGGTTGTAAGCATATTTTAAATTCTTCTCTATCCACATTGGTAGCAATGTCAATTCTCAGCCAATTTTACTGCATGTGTGTGTATGTTTATCTTTTTGGCCTAGTGCAGCAATTCAGGATACAGGAAATCAAGGAAACTTTGTTCCCGCATCATGGTGGTAAAAGCATGACTGAATCACATGAAACTTAAAATCATTCACTGTAATTCAAAATCTATTGGAACAATGAGTCGGTTGTTTCTCTATTCAGAAAGATTACATGCTGTAGATTATGGAATGATTTGGCTAGAGTTGAACTTTCCAGTTGTTGGCTGAGGCATTAACACCCAGATTAACTTACGAATAAATTCTCTCGTGGTACTGAGCACAGTTTTGGAGAAAATTCTGAGACGACAAATCTCATTTCCGCAATGACCTGGGAACCACTTCACTAGGGATGGGCCGATACCGATAAAGTACCGATATAAAATTTACCAATACCGATAACCGATATTCTACCAATCCGATATAAAATTAGAAATGGTCCTTGAAAAACCTGAAAGGTTCATTGACCTATATATATATATATATATATATTAAGATATATGTGTGCTTCAAGGTGACTGCAGTGCAAAAGGAGTTGCATATTTACACATTTACTTTTTTATAAAGTAGGGCACAGAGATTATCCATAAAAATCACAACAAAATGAGAGAATTTTGCACTAAATGATCATATATTTATCGATATATCGGATAGGTAAAATAATCGGAGTCGTCCTCCGTAGCCGGGTTAAGGCGTTCACTCGTCTTGAGATCGTTCGCTGCGGGACGGCGTAGGTTCGAATCCGGTTCTGGTCGGAATTTATTCGGCTTACGTATAGGGCCGGTGGCAACCCACCATCGTGAGGAAATTGGGGAGCTCCGAATGAGTGAGCGGTAACCCGGTCGTGAAGACCTGCAACGTCTGGGGGTTCGTCGGGCTGACCACCCGTCACCCCAATACTGGTCTAAGATCTCCACGCTATAACAGGTGACGGAGGAACAGTGTGGGAGGGAGACCAGCAGTCGGTAGCTAAGCCAAGGCTCTCAAGGGCTGTCGCGCTGAGGGTTATTATTAAAATAATCGGTAATTATACCGATACACCGATATGCCTATATCAGCTGATACCGATAGAGTACCAATTAATCGGTCCCATCCCTACACTTTACCAAGATAACTTTGTCACATTTGAGGATTGAATTATCAAGTATCAATTCTTCATTTTAATAACGTGTTGAATTTGAGTAACGCATGTGATCTTCCACAGGTCGACCGATGAACATCCAACTAGCAACCTCAGAGATTCCATCAGCTGTGCGAGGCACTGGCCGGTTGGGTGGTTCCGGATTCACAAGAGGTAGAGGTACAAGTCGAGGTGGAGGAGGAGGACGTGGAGGCCGAGGTTTGCCATGATTTATCTTCTCTGTGTTTGTAGTATTTGAGCTTCAAGCTTTCCTGTAGCCTGTGTTAATTGTCCATTCTTCCCTCACATAGCCTTGTTTTGAAGTGTATCTCTAGCTGCATTCCATTGTTTAAAATTAGCAGCCACAAGTCACGCAATAAGACTAATTTTTCAGTTTTATGCATAACTGAATCGATCAGGTCGTCTTTTTTATTACTACGCAAATCTGTACCTTATATGCATTATGAAAAGTTATGTATCTTTATAATGCAGGAACATTTGGACTATGAGTAAATTTTAGTTCTTTGGCTAGTCTATTTTATACTTCACCAGCTTCATTGTGATTATGACCATAAATCTAGTTTTTGCATGTGTACATTTCGGTGTGAAAATAATTGAATCTTCAAATAAATTCAGCTTGTTTAATGATGGTGCTAAAACTTGTGGAAATGTATCACTGCCATTTTGCTTATTGCTATTGAATCTCTTTTTGGTGACACCTCAAGTACGTGCATTAGGTTCCCAATAACATTTAAATACATCCAATTATGGATCCTTCTGCTTTATCTGCAACTTTCTATGCCCTGTGACATCGTAACCGTGTTATCTGACCACACCATTAAGTTAATCTCATTTATGTTCCAAAGTAAACCACTGGAAATTTGCTTTGATTTTCCACATTATCAACTTCATTCTGAAAGCATTTGTTTCATTGAAAAATATAAGAGGGGTGGGGGGTGTTGTCGAGAGATTTCTAGATACATGGTTTTGGCTTATCAAAATAGTCAAACTGCAATTGCAGGAGACCTATGAATTTAATTTTAAGTTAATTACTTATACTCAAGCAGCTCTACTCTTGGGGTGTCCATGACCACATGGCATACTTTGTTCAAAACATTTTATCAGATCGATATTTTCGCGTACATGCTGGGAACTCCTTTTTGGACCTTCACCTACAGGAGAATGTGTCCTGCAGGGCAGTGTACCTAGTGTGACTGTTTGCCATAGCTGTGAACAGCATTATGGCAAACATTCATACCCCTGTCTCCTCTATGTGAACGACTTCTCGATCTTTTGTCGCTCACGGAATCTGGTGCCAGCTTCCCGTCAGCTCCAACTGTCTATAAACAGTTTGGTTGAGTGTTCATTCGAGAAATGTGTGTGCTTTCATTTTTGTCATAAACGTCCCTGCCATTTTGTTCCTGACCTGTACATGGGGAGATCGTCCCTGCATTTCATGAATGGGATTTGATTTCTTGGCCTCATTTTCGATAAGAAATTAACCTTGCAATGTCACCTTTGTCAGCTTAAGTTATCTTACGAGGGTTCTCAACCTTCTATGCATTTTAGGTCATATATATCTTGGGGTGCTGATAAACGGTACTGCTTTGCATGTACCATTCATTTATCAAGTGTAGGCTCGCTTATGGCTGTGTTGTCTATTCGTCCGCCTATCCATCTTGGCTTCAAATGCTCGACACTGTTCATCACGCTGGTATTAGTTCGTGTTCCAGTGCATTTTGCAAGAGTCCAGTTGCCAGTTTGTACTTCAAGGTATCTGAGCCAACACTGTCTCTCCGAAGACAGCGGCTTATACTGAATTACTTACTCCATATTCACTTGATGCCCTCGCATCCATAATATCACACTATCTCCGACGAAAGAAGGCAGGCTAAGCACCTGCTACATCTCTTGCCATTAGACCATTTTTGTGTTCATACAGATGAGATCCTGCCAACACTTGGTGTTGACAGTGATCTGCTTGGCATCTCCCAACGTTGGAGTTTCATGCACCTTCGATTGACTTGTCTCTAAACTGCCCTCCCAAAGACAGATACACCAATGGAAGAATACCAGCAGAGGTTTTTAGAACTTTGATTTTGGTACCCCAATTTTAATGTGTTTTACATGGGTCTGTCCAAATCAGTGGGATGCACCTTTGTTGTTGTTACAGTTTTGCTCTACACCCTGCCTGTTCCATCTACACGGCAGAACTGTATGCAGTTCTAAAGGAATTGGGTTTTGCTGATATTCACACCCCGAAGACAGTCCTTTTATATACAGATTCCACCAATGTGCTCCGGAGTGGAATTGCCGAATTCCAGACATCCTGTAATCCAGTGTATCTTTCGATGGCTATTGTCCTTGTGAGCCAGAGCTGAAGTTCGCTTCTGTTGGATCCCTAGTCATGTGGACTTCAAGGTGAACGCTGTCGTTCTCATTCACTTTCTGCCAGCTGGGGACCTGCAGAATGTTTTGAGTTCTGTTCTTGAAACATGGCAGGCAGAATGGGATGAGAAAAGGGAGGGGAGTAAGCCCTGAGCTAACAAGCCCCCCTCACTTTAACATGGTTCCGAATCAGACACAGCTGTCTCGCACATCATCGTTTGCTGCAAGGGCTGGACCCTCCATTGTGTCGTACTTGCAACGTTGTTTTTAAGTGTTCAGCACATTCTTCTTGAATGTATAGATTTGAATTACCTCAGACAGGGTTTTAACTTTCTCAACAATTTGTCATCTATGTTGGGAGACTGTGACAGTGTTTTAGCCAATGCTTTTAGCTTTTTAAGAAAAGCTGGCCTCTTCTACTGTTTCTGAGGTACTTTTTGAACTATCCTTACATTTTTTAATGTCGTGCTTGTCCTATGCAGGTCCATTTACAACCTGCTTTTTTTTAACCTTTTCCAAGGTGCATTTTGCACCCCTTTTTTAACCTTTTGCCCCCAAGGCCTTTTTCACATGTAAGCCTCTCTGTCCCGAGCCGATTTTGAGCAAAATGCAGAGTTTCAATTAAATGAGTGTAGATCGGAGGCTAATTGCCCTAGAGAGATGAGTGATATACCGTTGTACGTGGAATGAACCAGAGATTCAGACCATATTAATTTTTGCAAATTCAGCATATATGTGGTGGGGGGAGGGGCTAACTCTCAAAATTCCAAAATGTCGGGAAATTTTTTTTTGTTCCCCCACCCTCCCCTCAAGAAAAAAGTACATGACAGTGTCGACATGCACATGGAAATGATCGCTAACATGTAAGGAACACAAAAAAATCTGCATTATTATCATATGACCAATGTAACTTGAGTTGTACCCCCAAAAGGAATGGTCGGCACGCCACTGATTCAAGCTTCAAAATGCAGCGGTACCTTGAAATGACTTTAGCTCAGAGACTATTTGCCCTGGAGATATGAACGATATACCGTTGTATGCAGAATGAATCGCAGATTCAGAAGATATATAATTTATGCACATTTGGTGTATATATGGAGGGGGAAAGGGGGTAAATCCCCTGAAAATACTTTTTTTTAAAAAAATGGGGTTTCTCCCCCCCCCCCCCCCCCCGAAAAAAGGATATGAAAAGTTCAAAATGCACATAGAAATTATCGCTGACATGTAAGGAACACAAAAATATTTGCATTATTATCATATGACCAATGTAACTTGAGTTGTACACCCAAAAGGAATGGTCGCCACGTGACTGATTCAAGCTTCAAAATGCAGAGTTACATTGAAATGACTATAGCTCAGAAACTAAATGCCCTAGAGATATGAAAGATATACCGTTGTACGCAGAATGAATCACAGATTCAGACAATATATAATTTATGCACATTCGGTGTACATATGGAGGGGGAAAGGGGGGAAATCCCCTAAAAAATACTTTTCTTTAAAAAAATGGTGTTTCCCCCCGCCCCCCGAAAAAAAATGTCAAAATGCAAAATTTATGCAAATTTGGCATATATATGTAGGGGGAAGGGAGAAAAACCCCAAAAATTATTTTAAAAAATTGCCACCACCCAAAAAATGTCCTTGCACTTTCGCACAAAACTACACCTACGCACAACATTCACGGACGAAAAGCTACAACGTAGTGAAAAATGAGCACCAATTCTTGCAGCTGCTTGAAATTCTATTTTTAGACAATGCTGGGTAACCCCTGTTGCCACTTGTGGACACTTGTGCTAAAAAAACAAAGGTTTCCTTCAGCGCGCTTCGAAATTCCATTCTCACAAGGCAGATTCAACAACCAGTCTTCCCCCTCCCCCACCCCCTGCTTGCACCCTCACGGAAAACTTTCATTTTGACATCGGATACTGATAAACAAGCTTCCTTCGAATGCATTTAGCAGGAGGGAGTGAAGAGCATTGCTTTAGAACAACAAAGCCGGTCTTCCTTTGTCAGCAAAAATTTGACGTTGAAATGAGTCGCAAAAGAGAAGTACCTTTTCCCCTCCATTTTCATGAAGACAAAAAAAAAATGCAAAAAACCATTTCTGTTAAATACATGTGTTAAGAACAATATAAAAAAATAAAATCGAAATTCTAGCCAAAAGTATAAAACTTATAACGTAAAAACTACGACCTTGACACAGCATCTTGATCGAGATGCTTGGGACAGTGAGAGTTACATTTGGGTATCTCGTTCGAGATGTTTGGGCGGCAAAAGGTTAATCGACACGGAAGGGTGCAAAAGGCCCATATATGCGGACACACCCAATTTTTTTAATCAAACAAACAAACAAACAACAAACCTGTAACATTTTTATTGGGAAAACTTGGAATTCTTCCTTCGGCTTACTGGATTCACTGTTGCCACCTTTCATATTAAATATTTTGTTTTTGACTTCCTACTGGAAAGTTCTGCTTTTGTTCACAAATTGTGCTTGGCTGGAATATTTTTTTTACATTTTCTTTGACAGTACGCAATGAACTTACAAGTTTGTTTCTCAACTAGAAAAATGGTAAATTTTTGAAACTGGTCTTCACCTGTCCAGACTCTATTCCTTCCCATGCTTTCTAATAGTTACTTGCTGTAATTCTACTTGTGGAGAACTTACGTATTAAGTATGATGTCTGTAATGTATTGTAAATTACATTTTTTGTATCTCCTAGCTAATTTTTAAAGTATGTGTGGCATGTAACAAAACATACGCTACATACACATTGCATTTGAGACTTCTTCCCAACTTTTCTCTTGGATTGGATGCATCATTGAGAATAACTAACTTCCCAATTAATATATGGTGTGCATAGGATCAGGCAACTTGTTCCAGATAATTTCCAGTATCAAATGTGGCTTTATATTTTGTGCATATTGTAGGGTGTTGAGGCCTGTTATGGCATTGGTGTACACATTTCATTAAGAATGAAAGGTAATTGCACAAAAATTTAATTACAAAAGTTGTCCTGTTTTATATAGTTTTTGTAATAAATGTGTTACTCCTCTTAGTGCATTTCATTTGCTGTTTTTGCTTTGCAAATTTGAATACTTGCATATTTTTCAACCATTTTTACTACATATTTGCTTTTCAGCTAGTTAGTGACTATTTTGTAACACCATCCTTGTAAACTATGTGATTGTTCATTTTGTGATGTTTTCCAATTGCATTACACATGCAATTGATGTGCTGAATCAGTGCAAGCTCTGCACACACCACAATAAAATGCTGCCGAGAATGTCAGAGAAAAGATACTGAAGTTTTATGAGAATGTAACCTTTAATGGAAGTAGCAGCATGATCGTAGTACCAAAAAGATCGTAATTTTTAATATTGTTTTTCTTAGAAAAATCAAATTATTTCCCAAAATATACCATATAATGTAGTGGCATTAATTTCATCTTTTTCATTTGCTCTTCAGTACCCAAGAGGAGATGATACAAAAACAATGTTTCTAACACAATGCCATACCTGAGACTCATTGGTAAGTGGAATATCACCAAATTGCCTAATCTGTGGTACAGGCAGTGTTGAGCTTTTAAGATTCCTCTAATTCAAGTGTCAGTGGAGGGTCGAGATAATATTCATCAGCACTTTGATCATTAGATTTCTACACATGCTGAAACTAGAACTTAACCCACGGTTACAAGAACCTTTCTGATGTCAGTCCTGCACAGCAGATAAACACTGAACAGGCAATTCATCTATTTGCAACTTGAAAACTTCCAAAGATTAAAAAAATCAAGATTGTTGAGATTGAATGAGGCGATGAAAATAATGTGCTAAACTACTATTTGTTAGGTATTCAAATTGAGGAAAGTTTGTCTTAACATTTGTTACTTCCATGTCACGTTGATGTTTCATGGAGCCATTGTTTTTGGTAAATCTATCAAATCCACCAAGCTCTGCTAGTTTGTGAGACACCCATGAGGGCAGACCTCACACCCTCCAGAAGACTTGTGAGGGTGAGGGCTTGAGTGAGTTGTGGGGGTGAGTTATGAGTCGCAAGGGTGATGGCAAGATGAAAACGTGAGGGTGAACCTTGCAGATGAGATATGCAGCTAAAAGGAACGAAGAAAATCTTCATCCAATACAGGTTAGGTTCGGTTGTTAGCTGAGCTCCGTGGCTGAGTGGTTAGCACAGCATACTATGGCTGCAAAGGTCACAGGTTTGAATCCTGGCATGGGCTGTTCTTATTGAATGTCCCTTCATCAATTCCATCATATCATCACTCATTCCAATCATCGGTGGTTGCCAAAAATGGCAGAAAAGCCATGCTAAATAACTAAAAATCATCAAAGGTTCAGTTGTTGCACGCTTGAGCTACAAGCATCATGGCAGATGGATACATTAGGTACAACATTGTGCTTTTCTCCCCCCTGGAATACTGAGCCTTCACAGAGGTGTTTGTCATCTGGAGGATGACCCTCATGAGGACAGATCCACCCTCCGAAAGACTTGAGTGTGGGTGAGCAAGTTGATTTAAAATGAACATCTCTACTTAAAATGCACAGACATGGCCATCCTATACGTAAACTTTTGCTGATAAATATCCTTTAAAAGTCTCTCATTCCACAAGTTTATCAACATTGTGTTTTTGTGCAATAACTTTTTTCAAACTTCATAGATTCAAGTGAATTTTTTGTATGTTGGGGAGCAAGATAGATGCATCCGTATCAAGGAGTGATAGATCATTTCATACTATTTACATAATTATTAAAATCTTTGTTCGATTTTTCAACCTGGCAAAAAAATGACATTTTTATTCTTATCACTGTAACACATGAAAGTTTTGAGCAACAATCACCAAACTGGTCACCGGTATGAATATGGTCTAGTACTTTGTTTCAAAGTTCTTAGCAGGAACCATAGCCTGCATGGCATGGATTGGATCACAGACTGAGGGATCTTGCCCCATTCTTCCTTCAGCTGGGCGAACTTCTCATTGGCATTCTTGGCTGACTTGTGCTTGAGGTGTCGCTCCAACTCGTCCCACATATGCTGAATGGGATTCAAGTTCAGACTCTGGCATGGCCACTGCATGCAAGTCATGTGATGGTGGTCGGTCCTCTCCTCGGGCGATTCCCAATCATTGTTTCAGTTGGTTGTCCTGCAGGATGAATCCTTGACCCACATGATGATGAACGAATGGGTACGTGACATTCGCAACAATGTCCCTGTACATATACTCGTCCATGTTGCCCTCGATACGGTGGAGGGGATGAATCCCAAATGCAGAGAAGCACTCACAACATCACTTTACGGTGGGCAGTTGGTACTCAGGGGCATACCTTTTACCTTTGCAATGTGGGACATTGTTCTCACTGTCCATATGAAAGAAAAGGTGCTTGCTCTCTTTGGTTCACAGCACATTGTTCCACTGGCTCCGGGTCCAATGCCTGGTGCTCCACTTGCCCACTTCAATCTCTTCAATGTCCACAGATGGTGACTACTCCCTGCATTGTTATTTCCCCCGAGAAATGTATCTGGAAGATAGGCTGGGATTGGCATGGGCAGCACACAGTGCTGCCCATAGCCGACTCTGAGATGCCCCACAGCCTCCGAAGCTGAAGGAAGAATGGGCAAGATCTCTCACTCGGTGATCGACGTCATGCCATGCATGAACGTTGCTAATGGCTTTGAAACCAAGTTCTTGAGTGTGTTGATACTGATGACTGGTTTGGTGATTGGATTGATGCTGAAAGCGTTCGTCTTACAATGGTAAGAATAAGTTGTTTTTTTTTGTTTGTTTTTTCCCAGGTTGAAATAATATAATAAAGATTTTTAATAATTTTGTAAATAGTACAAAATGATCTACCACCTGTTTCTTACATAACCTGCTTTCTGATTTTGCGCCAAAATTTGCTTACACTTCTCAAATATTCCAAGCATTCTTCAGTGCTCATCTACGTTTCTCCTAAAAATTCCTTACCATAAATTAGTTGTGCAAGAGATCCATTAAAGCACAATTATGGGTACTTTGTGCATGCATGGATTTTGATATATTAACATGACCTAATGAGCAGTTACTTGAGATTGCTGATTTATTCAAGAGACTGTAATGATATTCAATCCACTTACTTTTCTATCTTCCATATCGTGATTAGCCTCTATTATTTCATTGAATGTATACTTTTTGTTAATCCTCACCCAACATATAAAAATATCATTGAATCTATGAAGTGTGGAAAAAGATATCACAAAAAACAAATGTTGAACATTTGCATGGCACTGTAGGTTTATGAAAACAGTAATATATATAAAAAAAAAAAAAGCAGTGTAGAGGAATCTTAAACATCTTATGAAAGGCACGAAGGCTATTCAGAAAGTAACTTCATCTGAAAGAATGTGCAGGGGAAATTCGTCAATGTGAATAACCACTCAAATGTTCATAACTATGTCTGCAACATACTTATTGTTGTTCTGCAAGATTTTACATTTGAAAGTGAGATCTTCGCTGGCCATTTTCTTATTGTAGCCAACCAGTGGTTGCTTCCTGAATAGCCTTCATGTGTAGTATGATGTGAACGTAATTTCTTAAAACTGTCACATACTTTACAAAGGAGGTGTTAGGTATAAAATTTCTTGACTGTTTTTGCAGTTGTAGCTGCTTCTACGGGAATGTTGTAGATTTTATAATTTATGCTTTGCTTATTTACAGTGTATTATATAAGTTTCTTTTATGTCTCTTATACTGTGAATAGATGCAAGACACTGTTTCGTAAGATTTCTTAATTAGTACTCTTAAAGGTCTCTGCATTTGTAGACTGTCTGTGATACATTTAGTGAGGATATGCTACATCCTGCAGTAAGAGATGTGTTTTACACCAGGCAGCAGCACGTTTGTGAAGCAATGTTTGCCACTCCTGCTTCAGACACTGCAAGTGGGCCACTTGCAAATATGGGTTCACAGTATAAGATATGCTGTGATTTTTGTAATTACACAGTGTCTGTGAATATTTTGTTGCTTTCGCTGTTGCATGTCGCAGGATGTCTGTTTCTATTGTAAGGTCTTCTGGGTTCACTTCCATTGTAGACAACCATGCCAAAGCCTAACTGATTCAGAGAGAGTTTCTATATTCACTCAACACTTCAAAGACATTGATACAAAGATTTATTTTCACACAATGCCATCTGTGAACTTTCCTCTATGCAGTCAGGTTTTCAATAGGAGACTAGTGAAAATGCTCTGTCAGTGGATGGAGTGAACCTACCATTCAATGTGTACTTTCCTTCAACCAGGGTGAGGAGATTCCACAGAGCAGCACATTTGTAGATAGTTTGTCGAGCATCTGTGGAAGTACTTGCTCATGGAGGATTGAATGCCTGGTGTAAGTGCATATCTTACCATAAAATCTAATGTATGTCCACGAAATGCACCACTCAGTGATTAAGGGGTCTTTAAAGTTTCAAAAGCAATTTTCCATTTGAATTATTGTTATTGCAGTATATTAAGATGCAGAAATGAAGTGCTCACTTATCCACGAAACTGGTTTTTGCATCAAGTTCTAATAATTTCTGTGGCAACTGCCACCATCCTCGTATTCCTGACTACATCTTTCCTCTCCCTCCATCTGTGTAAAAGTGAATGTTAAGTATCTGTGTATAACCTTAAGGTGCATCCCCACTATGCTCGTCAACATTGCCATGTGTGTTGTCAGCCTGTGCCAGTTTGGCATGTCAATTCCAAGCAAGCGAGTAGCAGTCTACTTCAAAGGAATTGGAGGTGGCACAGAGTGGTTAATAAAGGATTGGTCTTTTTTGTTCAACTTTTTATTGTGGAGTGGACGAGCATGCAAGTTACAACATTAATAGAAATGTATCATGACCATCCTCTACTATGATTGTGGATTTCAGGACTAGTCAGTAGTGTTTCCAAATTGCAACTTGTCATACAGAAAAAGTTTGAACTCTTCGCCACACATGTACTAGACACTTAAACTGACGACATCGTCTAATATAAAGTTCATTAACTTCATTTGTGCTATATTTATTTTGAGATACTGTACACTAGACTCTCACTAATCCGGCCATTCCTTGCACATATGGGTGCCAGATTCGCCGGATTATTGAGAGGGTCTGAAATTACGTACTACTATGTAGTTTAAACACACAGGGACTATACACGCTGTACTTTACGTGTTTCCTTTTAGAAACCATAGTTTGTACTGAACTTGACTGTAAGAAAGTCACAATTTCAAATACTGTACGTATGTATAGCATTGTTTAACATTTTTAACTAACAACATTGTTGAACACGATAATTCATTGTTGTGCTCATCATTTCTGATTGAGTGACTACAGGCCGGATGTGGGCCGGACAACTGAGAGGGCAGACTAATGAGGGCCGGATTACAAGAGTCTAGTGTATTTACAGTTTAAAGTGTAAACCATTAAGTATTGAACCTGAAACCCCTTGATTACATGACAACATTCCTACTACGCCATTGGAGAGGACTCTTACTACTATCAGATTAACTTATGTATACTAGAGTTTGGACTTCAGTTAAAAATTAACCTGTAGGCCTACATTAAAATTTAGCTTATTCAAATATAAAAAATACAGTACAGGTTGAAATCTTTTAAATACAATTCTTAATTTTCAGTTTTTTTTAAAATAAATCAACCAATATTGTGAAACAGCTTTTTCTTAGTGTTGGGTAATCCTATAAATACAATCTTGGTCTAGTTTTGAAGCTCTTTGCAGCTAATTTTATAACTCATCCTCATTGTCAATTCACATTGCAAATTTACACAGATTTTCATTCAACAGAGTAAAGATGTGTGTTGAACTTGATGCCACAACACGCGCTGACTAGAAGTGACAGCCTGCAGTTTCCACGCTTCAACAGACATTGCTGTAGCAACAGCACAGTAGTAGGCATGGAACTCAACTTGTGCATGTCTCCTACGCAGTGGTTTTAGGGACGTCCGTTGAATTTGGGAAAGTCGATTGGTCGGGCCACTGGCATAATGGAGATGCACCTGTACGAAGATATAATTTTGATGTAATCAATGCATTTCTGTATGGCTCATCCACATTATAGAATAAGCTTCTTTTATATGCAGGAGCTATGTTCTGGTACTGGACACAAACATAAATAAGTAACGACGTGCTGTTATTGTTTTCTCAGGTGGTCGAGGTGCTGGAGGGCGGGGAGGTGCAAGGAACCAGAACAGGAAAGTACCAACTGCAAAGGAACTAGATGCGGAATTGGATGCTTATGTTAATGAAGTGAAATAGGAACATAGCTCTTTTAAACTTTCAGCTGTTCGGACATAAAAGGTGCAGTTGTGTGGCACCAGTTAGTGAACAGGAATTTTCACGTAGCAACCACGACGTGTGAAGAATCTGGAAAAACAGCCATTGCAAGAGGATGAGTCAACGCTGATGACAACTATGGCTGTTGCCACAAGCATCTAACGTTATTTTATCAAACATTTTTAACAATGACTGTTTTTCATCAAAGAAAATCAAGGTACTTCATAGGACTGCAGTGGTTTTGATCATTCTTTTTTGTTCCATGTGGGTTTCAAGTGTTGTTTCACAAAATTGAGAAATAATAATCATAAGCAAATACTGCAGTGTTAATCTGAGAACATGTTTGAGTGTGTAAGCGAAGTGTTGATGAAATAAATGCAAGATGTGGTACTATATGCAAGTATGTGTGCATTGTATGAATGCATTTATATGTTTTATTTTTCAACTGAAAAGGACGTTAATCTGTTCATTTACAAGGAAAAAATGTAAACTATAGTATTCAAGCAGAACATAGAATGTTTTCTATTTTATTCATGTGTTATTATTTTCCTGTGTTAACTTTCAGCATTCAACCTAATTCTACTAAATTACAAGTAGATGGGAGCCAAAAATAACAGTAAATAAATACCCATTGCTGTTATTACAGTATTTACCCTTTTGAGTAGGCTCTCCACTAAGTTCTAGCAAACACTGGCAGAATTTTTTCATTCTTCCGGTAGCATGTTGAATAGTTGACATGTGTTTGTTGGTCACTCCAGCTCATCCCCCAAAATAATTCATATATACAATATATACAGGGTGTCATTTTAATGGTGCCCACGGACCACAGAAACCACCTGGATTTCAGAAAAGGGAAATGCAAAAAGAAATTCATGACACTATTCAATCTTACACTTCCCTTAATTTGCTTGTAAACAGTATTTCTGCATATGTTTTGTGCATTATACCTCTATTGAGTGATACCTTATTTGTGTACAAAGAAGAAATAGCACACTTTAGCAGAAATGTGGAATTTTATTTCAAATCAAAAGACACAAAAACCTTTTGCACTTACAACTACTCTTCTCCACTGCTGTCATCATCAGAGCTTGCTTCCCCTGTATCACTGTCCCATATGTAGTCATCTTCTGTCCCATCGAGTTTGTTCGATATGGAACACTTTTTGAAACTCTTCTCCACCAACATGGGTGAAATGCAGGACCATGCATTTTTAACCCACTGACAAAAGGAGGTTAACATCAGAATGCTTAATTTTCCCCCCTGGTGTAAACTAGTGGTGTTTTGAGGATATCCAATTTGTACGAGGCGTATTCTTAAAGTAAGTACAGTTTGCAAATATTTCCACTGTTGCGATGCAGTCGCTACCGTGTGAGTTCTCGCTGACGTCCTTCGTCCGTTAGCCACAGGCACACATGGGACCAGGTCATGCTTTTTCTTCGTAGTTTTCTGAAGGTTTGAAATGTTCAAGAAAATCAATCGGCCCGCCGACTGTGAAGTCCGGTCTGTGATTTGTTTTCTCAATGCAAGAATGGTTGAATTCTTGCCTAGAGGACAGACCCCCAACAAAGATGCCTGCTGTGACAAATTAATCCGGCTGTGTCGTGCAATTCAAAACAAAAGAGACAGATTGCTTAGGGAAGGCATTGTGTTGCTTTACGACAATGCTCGTCCGCATACGACCCAACAAACTCAAAATGTCATCACGTCATTAGGCTGGGAAAAATTTGTTCATCCGCCAACAGCCCTGACTTGGCCTCAAGTGACTACCATTTCTTTCTTCATCAGAAGTAATTTCTTGCTGGTCAGTGCTTCGACGGCTTTTGTCACAGGCGGGAACATTCTATGATGATGGGATACAAGAACTTGTGCCACGCTACGACAAATGCTTGAACAATGGTGGAAACTACGTAGAAAAGTAGTTTAAGGTCTGTAGAATGCAATGCAAATAAAAAAAAGGTACGAAACTATTTTACTTCATTTTTTACACCATTTCGGTACTTACTTTCCGAATACGCCTCGTATATTGTTCCTTTAGAGCAGTTTTGAAAGGCCGATTTATACACAAGGGGTTGCAAAACTGATGTTAAGCCTCCAGGAATTAACACTAGGTCAGTCTTTTTTTAATCTAGAAGATGCTTAACTGCAGGGGTTGTATAGCCATGGAAACTGTCCATTACGAGCATGTTTAAAAGTGCTCCAGGTCTGCCACACACGCTTGATCCAATCCTGAATTAGGCTTTCATTCATCCAAGCTTTCTCTTGTGCTTTCACAAAAACTCCTAGGACACGTTTTTGTCTTTAGCACAGTATATGCTAAATATATTATATTTAGAATAATTAAATCAAGAAGACTTAGGTGGGCAGGCCATGTGGCACGAATGGGAGAGGAAAGAGGAGTTCACAGGATTCTTGTTGGGAAACCTGATGGTAAGAGACCTATAGGAAGACCAAGACGAAGATGGAGGGACAACATTGAGGGACCTAAAGGGAATCTGTAGGGATGGAAAAGAGTATATAGATCTTGCTCAAGATAGGGACAGATGGAAGGCCTGTGTTGCCGCAGCCATGAACCTTCGGGTTTAAGAAGGCTAGAGAGTTAGCACAATATATGGCAGAAGTTTTCTTCCATCTGCTGCAACACACATCACTGTGCATTGTTGTTTTTCATAGCCACCAGTTTGCACAAGAACACTTTTTTCACCCTTTTTATTAACAGTAGAGTCGGATGGCATTTCAAAATAAACTGGGGTATGATCCGCATTACTGATTTCTGACAGAAGATGTGAATATTTTTTCCTCAAATTTATCACATGACGTTGGAAACAGGATTTTATCTTCAAATGCATCAGGAAGTCGCTAAGCTAAGGTGGTGGTTCTTCATAAACTCCGATTGTATCTCTAAAAAACCTGGTTTGTTTAAAACCATGAACTCCTGAAGTTCTTTTGCCAGTGAAAGAGCCTTCAATTGACACATTTCTGAAGAAACTGCAAATCCAAATTGTCATTTTTCACAAACAGTCATGCAGCTTCCCTTCTATTTCTGGAAATTTAGCCTTTTGTCCTCGAAATAACATCTCCATTTCAGGAGTGGGCATGTTTCAAACAAAAGAAAGTAAACCATCTGAGGGACCCGACCAACGTCTCTTCCGCATCTTCCTGTGGTAAAATTGAAGAGGGTGGGAGCAAAACATCCTAAAGTTTGCCCTTTCTCAGCACCGACACACACGGTCTGTCATTTGTAATGCCTGTATTTTCGCAAATAATATTTATGACAAGAAATCGTACACAGTCTAATGCTAAGAAATCAATTTGCCTTCTGCTGGTGTTCAGTGCACAGATAGAGTTAGGGGTGAACATGGGTTGTGTCCAATAATTGAAGGTAATAATACTTACGCTGTGGTGTGTCCTACCCTTCTGATAAAAAGAACACATGTAAAATACTATTCCCCATGCTATGAAGTCAGACGTTCTAGCTAGTAATGGATGGACGTGTCATTGTGTTGGCGCCATCTCATATGCCATTTCATCAGTTCCTCATTCATCCTTATTGTCATACTTACCCATAGAGGCACAAAAGCAATGTAAAATGACAAAAAAATTCAACCATCTAAAAATAGTAATAAAATAATAATGAAATGTCCTACCACAGTTGGATGCGGCCCCAGCGCCCACCCAGCATCAAATAACATGGGCACCTGGGGGGGGGGGTAAAGGTGGTCAGGGGTGTGATGCTGATCACATCACCCCCACTCACGGCCGGATCAAGAAAGTGTGGGGCATTAACCCCACACCTCCTATACGCCTTCATGGCGTGGTGCTAAGCACAGGGGAGCACTACCTTTTGTTTTACAATTGAGTAGCGTTTTCAGTTCAAGCAGCACTTTTCATGGCTGAGTGGAGTTCCACTCTACATCTCCCCTCCATGCCAAAGTAAGATGAGCAGGCTCTTGGTGGTTTCATAACAGTTTATTAAAAAATTCTCCCAAGAAATCAATAGGCCTGGCAACACTGACATGGATGGCGCTGAAGGCTCTTCTCCACTGACCTCCCCCCACACCTGCGAGCGCAATGCGATTCTGCACAATTTCTTTTCCCTGTGGTTTCACTATAGCACATGGAGGAGAATGTTGTGTATCCTCCTGACGTCACTGCGTACACAGTAATGGAATGTTGTTTGTTGTATCTGCTGCCCAGTGACATCGCCACAAATTTTTCTTAGAGTGGGCTCAATATTGGATAAAATATTTTTAGGTGGGCTCTGTTTCAGTGCTCATGGCTAGCACTGGCCCTTGGAATTTTTCAAGGTGGAGCGATGTTTCTTGGCCATTTTGGAGGTACTGTCATCAGTACCACACTCTGGCCACCTTTAACCCCAAGATACCTATTGATTTGCAACTGGGCTCTAATGTATACATACAGGGTGTTTCTGTGACCATGTTACAGACTTGCAGGGATGATGGAAGGGAACAAACGCAGCAAAATGAGATAGGGAACCCTGGTTCGGAAATGCCTCAGTCAAAAGTTACAAGCAACCATGCACAACGCTGAGGGGGAACCATAAAAAAGTTGAAATAATCCACCGCACATGCCCTGGAGAAGACTTAACGTCAAACTCAAGGTGAGTAGTGTAAAAGCAGGAGTGTCACAGCTGCAATCGGTGCAATGGAGTATGTGATAGAGGAACTGTATGGACGAGCAAATGGGAACTGTAGGGAAGCGGAAAGGTTGTATCTACTTGTCCCTTAAATATAGCATGGGCCATGAAAGCGACAGCAAAAAGTAATTTGTTACTGTGTAAAACAAGTATCTTATAACTTCCAGTGCAAAAATGTGTGCTCCATTTCTTGATAGCAGTATTTACTAAATTCAGCCATTCCATATAGAGGTTGCTCTGTATGCAAGTTGACCTGTCAGGTGGATTCCCCTCTCACAGACACTGTGAGACTCGTTGAACATCGTGTATTGCCCACCATGATTGGACCCAGGAACAGTGGGGTAGTTTTCAAAGATGTCTCGGTTTAGCCTGGAGAGAGATCTATAAAGGATGCTTGGCCAGCAAAGGGATGTGTTACTGCAGGACATGTGGACAGCCTGATTCACAGTATGGGGAGCTGTTATGCAACTTGTATTGCCATTCTGGGTCACCACTCTCTGTATTGAATGGTTCTGGCACCATCCACCACGATATGTATGCCACCGGTGGAGAGACACAAACCACACCACGTAAGTGCTACCCACTGTCATTTTCCACTTTTTCTTTATACCTTGTATCAGTATTACTATCACGTGTTTTAAGTGTTGCCAGAGCAAGTTTTATTTCATAAATTATTGCAGTGACCCAATGTTTTCTAGTGGATCTCGAAAATCCATTAATTTGTGGACATGAGTGTACATTAGGCAAAGAATGTGTGGTGTAGAGGAATTTTCAAGCAATTTAAAGAGGAGAAATTTACTTTGTCTCATAGTTTCCACGTACATTTCCAAATAAATAGCTGGGATTTTTTTTTGCTACTTTTGTGGTGAACCATTTATGGTACATCATGCTAAAAATTAAGCAGAGGTTTTTGACTAGGAATGATCTGCAGGGCATCTTTCCTTTTATTATTAATGTAATACAAAAAGAGTGAGAATAGCGGGACAGAGAGTAAGTATCAACCAATTCTGTTAATCTGTCTCACTAATCATCTTGGTAAATGTCCTTGGTTAAATCTGAAGTCCTGACCGGCACATCATTTTCACATATATACCTGTCTGGTGTGTAATAGTAACCAATCAGAATTCAAATTAATGTGTTAACACAGGAAGCTACGGATATATGCTGAAAAGGAAATACCAGCTTAAATTTGCTAAGGAATATAATTTCTTTTATGCTGAAACAGTTAAGTATTTTTATGCAAAACACAGATAAAGAAAAAAGTTACATCAACAAATTATGCATTGGTTAACAAGACCATTTATAACATATAAATGTGATTTAAATAAAGAAAATGTTTCTTTGAAATTCCCTCTTTAAGAAGAGTAAGTCTTTTTCTTATATTTTTGCATGCATCAGAACTAATTTTGAGTATACTCAATATGTCAATTTCTTCATCCAGGGTTTCTACAAGATGGCTTCCATCCTTCAATTTTCAAAACTCCACATTTGGTTAAATCACATCCAAAATGTAGAAGATATTTATATCACTTTATGTGTTATTCCTCAAAACTTTAATTTGAGGTATTGCATTATTTGTATGCTTGCTTGATAATGCAGATAAGTTCCTGCTTCAAATTAAACTTGGCACTTTCCATACATCTTTGGGTTATTTCACAAGTTCCAAATCTTTTTTAAAGATTATGCCATTATCAAAATACTTCCAACATTCAGTTATGAGAAAAAATGCCTCTATATAAGGTGCGTTGCAAAATGATAAGAACGCTGTGGGAAAGTGTACAAAGTAACGAAAATAAGAGTACGAACATATAATCAATGGTTATATTATTACAGAAAGAGCACACAAATCGTTCTGAAAAGTAACAGGCATGTGAGAACAAGGGCAATATGTACAGTTTAGAAAAAAAGACAAAACAGGCCACTCTGACCGTTGCAAAATGATACGAACACTATCACTTATTAGCCAATAAAGGAACCTTGTCGGTGCACAATACGGAAAACTCTATCACACATGTTATCCACGAGTGTTTGCAACAGAATAACGTCGAGATCGTTCCATGCAGCAACAATAGCATGTCGTAGATCGTGGATGTTGTCATACTGGGTACCATTGGCGTATACAGCTCGGCAAAGAATACCCCAAAGGTTCTCCATAGGATTAACGTCTCGAGAATAAGCAGGCCAAGCCATTGCAAAGACGTTCTTCTCCAGAAACCACATTACAGTGGATTGAGCCGTGTGTATTGTGGTGTTGTCTTGTTGGAACACCCATGGGGTGTCAGCTATGTGTGCAGCAAAAGAAAATAAGTTGTCCTCCAGTATGGTTTGGTATGCTGGTGCATTCAGACGACCCGTAGGAAATGCTAGGTTGGTGGTGCCATGATATCCGAAGCCACCCCACACCATTAGAGACTGCCCTCCTTGCTGTCGCTTGGAGAAGATCTGTTCCTCTTTGCGTAGATCGTGCCAATAATACCGCCAGCCATCTGGACCATCTAAATTGAATTTTTTCTCGTCGCTGAAGATGACACGCCGCCATTCCTCCTTCCACGTCACGTAAGTCCTTGCCCAGTCGACTCGCCGATCTTTATGTTGTGCAGTGAGTCGCGGCTGTACCTTGGCTTTGCGATAGAGAAGACGATTGCACCGTTTGACAGTCCTGCAGAGCGTGGATGTATGTACACGCATATTCGGATCGCGAGACAACTGTCCAAGTGATGTGTTCCCAGCTGCCAACTTCCTCACAACAGAACGTTCCTGCCGCGGCGTTAATTTTCGCGGCCTTCCCGGTGTTTTCTTTATACCATATTGTTCCCTTATTTGCAGATAATTGTTCACCACACACGCACTCCGCCCAAGCCGACGTGCGATCACATTCGCAGCCACTCCCTCTTCTTTATAAGCCAATATCTGGCCTTTTTCACGTTCTGACAACGCCACGTTCTTTCCAAGGCCCATTCTACTACACTTGTCTGCACGACTTCCTAGCCACCTTTCTTGGGCAAATCACTGTTAACAACTGTCTGCCGTTGGTGCGTGCTGAGACGTGTTCATTCGCTGCCTCTGGTGTCACGGGAAAGACGTTACCTGGCTCCGTTCTTATCATTTTGCAACACTCGGCCGACCTCATGTGCAATGTTTTCGTACTTGCTCGTACATATACCCGTCTGCGCGAACAGTAACTGCTTTCGTATAATATACACGTCTATCTGTGTCCGTGGCCATCGTTTTTATTTTCCGTTTGCTTTTTGTTTTCACCATTTCGCTATCTGCGGTACCATTCTTATCATTTTGCAACACACCTTAGTTTAAACAAACTATTTAAGATTAACTTGTGAAGGATAATCTTTTAAAAATATCAATAATTGTACAAATATGAATCCATCACAAATTGCTACATTTGTACTTACCTTATTTCATCATGAGATTTTTTTTCCATGTCACACACCACTAGTATCAGTGTGATTAGTTCCAGAAAGACATTTTAGCATGTCAATTGTTTTTTTTATCATTTGAGTGCTAAGTGTTTAATCTCCTTAATATTTGTGAAGTAAATGTACATATTTGCTCTGTATTAAACAATATACTTATACAATTACAGTTTTTTGAAAGTCGTTACAAAATACCAAGAATGATATCATTTTGAGTTGTTACAAAATACCAAGAATGACATCACTGAACAACCTTAGAGAGTTGACCTTTGTATATAAACCTCGATGCCAATGCAGATGTACACCCAACAGCGAATTGTCCACCACCATTTTAGTTCTTTAATTCGGTCTGTATTATCACTGACCAAGTGTTGCATGGACCACTTCATTGTTGAAGATATGACTCCAAACAGTGTTTTTCATTTGGGGAATCTGGTACAGGGCTGACATCCTTATTCTTCTTTGAAGGTGAACAAAAACTGTTTATATCATTGTTACTACTGCGATGGTACAGTACAACATCCTTGAATGGAATGCTCTCTTCCATTGCATTGGCAAATGGTGATGCACTGCTATTTGGGTTTAGCTACTTTCGGGATTAAGAGCTTACCCCTCGGTAGTAACAATCAAATACAAAAGGAACAATCACCACAGTCCACCTCCTTTCTAGCAAGTCAATAGGGGGCGAGATACCACTAAAGGGTTTCATTGCACATTATATAAATATTGGATAAACTAGGAAACAATTCAATTTGAGTTTAATTAATATTTCTAGTGTGTCGAGAAAGTTGGAATATAAGGGAATCAGTACTTCGAAATTTCAAATTTATAGTTAATTTCTTTTGTGATTTTGAAGGTGGGTGATTTGTAAATCACTTGGGCTGGCACATGGTTGTTTTACTCCTTACCCTGGTTCCTGAGCAATACTTCAATGGTGCAGTTCCTATCCTTGGAGTCCTTGGTTGGATCACACTCCATAAAATAACGCTGTTCTGGATTACTTGTAGACATACAGTTGAACTTGAGATATATGTTTGTCAAGGTGAAGAGAAAATAATACATATAACTGAGAATTACTTACAAATCTGATTTAGATACCATCATTATTAAAATACTGTAATTGTATCTATTTTGAGGAACAAGATATACGTAATACAGGTTATTCTTGCGATAAAGTGGTAAACTAATGAATCTAAAAGTTAGATTCTCAAGTTTTATGTGGATTAGCATCCACTTCCCCCATAAATGTTACTTTCTGGTCAAGTCTGTAACATTTCCTCTTTGTTATCCATAACCAACCAGTAGCAACTGAAAACATTCACTGAAGGAACCGCTGTTCTATTTTTATTATGGAACACTGCAAACATCAGCTATCGACATCTTCTTAACATGTGTAGTTTTGTATCACGATTACATACAAAAGAAAATTTGTATCATGTTCTGAACAACTGTGGCAAATCTTTCTCCTCTGATTGCATGCTGCATGCCACCTCTGTTGCATTCTGTGACACTGCAGCTCCGCACTCGTCTTTCTCTCAACTCGAGATCGACTACCGCCATATTCTGCACTTGTGCAAGTGTCACTGCCACATCTAGGTTGAAACTGAACTCTGTAGTGCTTCACAAGGATCTTGATGCTTGTCTAATAGAACTTGGGGAATCTGTTGTCAGAGCCCAACCCTTACTTCGTTCTGCACATCATCATCCAAGTGAAAACTGCATCCATGCTCGCAGTTGGAGTAATCATCTGCAAATCACTTATCTCTCTCTTTTACCTTTCTTTCCTTCTTTCTCTCTATCTTCCTTTTTTCCGGGAGAAAGAGAGAGAGAGAGAAAGTGGCAGGGTTATGTACCACAACACTTCAAATACATTACGGCAAGCCTTAAATCGAGATATCAACATGGAATGTTTAGTCATCTTTTCAAAGCAAAAAAAAGGCAACATAATATACAAAATTATTTGTTTATAAATCCACCCTAATGCACACAAAACTTTCCCTTCATTGCAGAAATTAGTTCCAGTGCCCAATTTCAAAAATATCCTGGAAATTATGATTTTTTAAATATTTTAAATTGCTTGCATTGTTCCTGGTCTTTTTCAAAATAAGGAGACTGTATTGGAGAGTCGACTTTCGTTGTTTCTACAAATTTAGTGAAGCCAGCTTGCATAGAGCTGATGCTGGAAGAGGTTTTTCAGAAATATATTCTGAAGTTGGATACATTGTTCTCCTTATGTAATACAGTGGACTCTCTCTAATTCGAACTCCAAGGGGACATCAAAAATGTTTGAATTATCCAAATTTGAATTAATAGAAACATCACATCATTTAAGATGGTTTCAAGAGGAATAAAATTCTGTAATTCAAATTTTTAAAAAGGTCCACTGTATCCCCCCCCCAAGTTATTGACTATTTTCGATTTGACTTCGCATGATCCTAGGAAGGTAACTATACATATATGTATATAAATTGTATTATGTATGTGTATGCATGTTTGGAATGGGAGGTAGAGCAGGAAAACAATTTGCAAAATTTTTCATTTCTGAAAATATGGTCCTTATGCATATAATGAGTTAGTGGTGGAAAATCAGAATTTAATAACAAACGTGCAACACACAGAATTTAGTTGCATCAAATTATTCCAATCACTTAACATGATTTTTGAAGTCATGCTTTCTTCTTCTTTACTCTCGGCAACCACATGCAAAGATGCACATTTCAACTCTACAATTATATGGTACATCAAGTATTGATTTAAAAGAATAAAACACTAATTTCTATCATTCCATAAATTTCTTAAAGGTTAGCTGCTAAAGAATAATTCCATTTTCTTTTGCTTTTTGGTGAACTTTTGCTCCTTTTATTTTTTTAATGAGGAGTTGAGAATCTCCAACCTACCTGTTTCATACATACTTGTTGCTATAAATTTATTTGGTAGCCCTGATTTGACCAAATATATCGTTTACAGCCAACAAGATTTTAAATTAGAAGTAACAATTGATGTTTCATTGAAAGTTAATGGTATTTTTCTTCTGCTTAAAACTTTTTATATATTTACTGTACGAATTGTTACTAAAATTATACACTTACCAGGAAAGTTTCTGGTGTATTAAAAACTGTAGGTCCATAAACATTGGTAAAAATGATCAGGACACAAATGCTACTCCATAATTTGACATCACCATTGGCAAGTCCACTTTATGCACAGATATGCTAACTAGGACTGGACCTAGTTTAAACTGGGATCCGAAGGACTATGCACATCCAACATATATCAAACACAGGATCCATTGACTACAAGATACCTTCTCAGTTATCATCAATGTAAGTACCAACATTCTCCTCACAATGTTACATACATATTCTATGCACCATGTCACGAGGCATATATAGGGGGATTTGGGGGTAGGGCCCCACACACACTATCAATGTCGGCCGTTTTGAAGGTGATGTGATCAGCACCATGCTCCAGCAATATTTACCCCCAGGTACCAATTTAATTGAGGGTGGGCGAGCCCCAGCCCCAGAGCAGCTTTATGCGGGGACAAGACTGGAAAAAAATTCAGACCTTAGATCACCCAACCTGGAAATCAAACTCAGGGGGGGGGGTCTCTCCCGCATGGCAATCAGACACCCTACCAACCAGACCACCACTTGTGCTTTGAACCCTGCATATATTCATTCAAGGGGGAAAAAAGCTCCTCTTTTGTTCAGAAGGGGTAATCAGGGCTGGACACTGTTTACATTGGAATCGCCACCACTGTGCTGCATGCCTCCACCAGAAATTGAACCCAAGGTCCCTCGAATAAAGATGGCAGTGCTCTAAATATGGTCAGGACATTTCTCAAATTATGAGTGTATAGAAGAATCATTTCTTGCAAAGAGGTCCTTAGCACGATGTAATGTTAAGGGCATTGTCTAGTGCTTTAAACTACTCATTTTAACATTATGTTTCGAGCGCACGAAGAAATTCCTTTTTACCGGCCAGGATTGAACCTACAGCAGATGTATCATTTTACTACAAATCTGGCACACTAACCAAGTGCTCCACAACATCCCCAGGAATTCTCTACTACTTCTTGCTCCACTTATGCTAATATTTCATTTTCTATACAGGTATGACTTGTAGGTTCTCGCCCGTTGCTATGAAGGCTGCTGCTTTGATCTTCCTCTTTCCAAGATGATTCTGTGTAGTACTTTTACGTTGTTCCACTGAATTCTGTGCGATTCATGCTCAGCTAGTTTCAACCTACCTATTTCACCATTGCATGTATGCTGCTTGTGTTGATCCATGCTCCTCTCTAGAGGGTATCCTTATTCCGCCTACGTAACCTCACGTGGTTATGTTTTGTATGCAATATTTGCTATGGGGTTTCATTATATGTCCTAAGTTGAAATTTTCTTTCTGATAACTAGGGCCAGGATTTTCATGACTTAGCATAATTTTTTTGGTAAGGGTGATGTGTTCCCCAAACATATAGAAATTCATATTATGAAGAAACTAATCAAGTTAAGGTGCTTTTTAAGGGCATATTTGCATGGATTTTCAGTCATATTCAGCATATTTTTTCATTTTCAAGAAATATACAGTCATTTACGAAGTGGATTTGTTCTTACTCCCATGTTTACTCGAGTTTATGACTGTAGCAAATCTTTTTTCATTTTTATTTGAAAATTTAGAAAAAAGTATTCATTGTGCATTGCATCTCAATCTCGGGGCCCATAAAGTGAACTAAAAATTAGGGCTGAGCCGATACCGATCTGAGTATCGGTTCATTTTCTTTTACCGATACCAAAGATTTTCAGTGGCTAGAAGAGTGGGCAAAGACAACAGCTCTTCACATTTGTCCTTTTAAAAGTTCGTTGACCCTTCCTTGCGACATATTGGAAGACCAGAACAGGAAGTTGCATAGATTTTCCTACATATAGTGGATAATAAACCCCCACCATCCTGGAAAGCAGATGATAGGCATGGGTAAGTGAAAGCTGAACCCAAACGTGACTATGAAGGCATGTAACTGCTTAGTTAACGCTGTGGGAAATAAACCATTCATTGCAAATTGTGGCTTGAAGCTCATGGTGGTAAGATAGGTGGATGTTTTTAACCCCCTGCCGCACTAATACCGGGTCAGGTAGTTTCGGAGTTCTTGGAAAAGAGAGATGAAGGTCAGTGTGAAATTAGCTTTGTTTTATCTACATTCAAGCACGAAGGGGAATCAGCAATTTATACTTATCCTCTTCAATTCTGTCTTTCGTGTGACTGCCGGTATCGGCCAATGATTGATATTTATTTCCGCCGAAAGCCGGCCCCTTTGGCAGAGTGGTTAGCAAATCATGCTACGATGCCAGGGTTCAAATCCCGGCCTGGGTATGGATGTTTGGGAGTGTCCATTCATCAATTTCATCACATTATCACTCATCCCAATCTTCGCAAATTAGCCAAAAGTAGCACAAAAAGCAAACCAAAATAAAGTAAAGTAAATCAATCATTTCCGACGAGATTAGATTGGGAACATACAGCTTTGAATGACAGTACTCAGAAAGATAAGCTAATCGGGACTGGACCTACATTTTAAAGTGGAACACGAACCACTATGTGCCTCCAATGAGTATCAAACCCGAGATCTATTGATTACAAGGCAACGGCGACACCATCTGAGAGGCCCCTCTAAAGATTTATGTACACCACTACTTACAATAATGTAGATACATAAAATATTTATCAGGAACTTTACTTTTCATCAAATGGACGTACCATCATTCTTTTTGTTATTCATTTTTTTCTTCTTTGACATAAATTTCCTTGCAACACAAATTTTAGCGGTCTTAATACACGTAACTAGATGATGAATATTTGCTGTTTTATCTCTGATTTTATAGCGTCTTTTTACTATTTATGTAATAACAATATTTTTAGTCATGATAGAAAGAACAAAGTAGTATTAACGTTGTCTTTCCTCCGTTTCTTAGTCTGTGTTGTTATTTAAAACAATACTCCATACGCATCAGAGAAATTAAGTACTAATTAATTTTCATATTACAAATAATGATATTAACGTATTAAATAGAACCACTTCAATTATCATATTTCTGAGACACTTGGCTCAGACTAGCTCCCCAAATATATTTCTATATACGTGCCTAGTGATGAACTAGCCTTTGTTATTTTATACTGGAATTATACAAGTATCAGTCATGGTATCGGCTCAGCTCTACTAAAAATAGTATGTATGTGAAAATATCTCCAGTTTGATATTGATGTTTGAAACAGTCCAGTTATAATGGCATATTTTGTAAAATTTTAGGTCATAAGAGCATATTTTGGTGATTTTTTGGTCATAAAAATCCTAGCCCTGCTGAGTCTAGTCTTTGTCTGTGGATGGCTCGCTTAGTCACGGTTGGGAGATACCCGTTGAGTTTCCTTGAATCTGTAATGTGTTCTTGTCAGTGTTGTCTGGTCTTGAGCTAGGTAATCCTTAGACTAGATCGAGCATGCATACTGTTCTACTTTATTCAGTATTTTCTTTCCACCTTTCTATTTTTAGATGGGTAAGTGAAGGAAAGGAAAGTGTCATCAATACTGAAAAATGGTTGGGTTCTTAAATTACAATCATGTTTCTCATAAATTATCTATTCTGTTCACTTCAATGGAAACTTCACTGCACCTGTCACTTATCTAATGAGATCACCCAAAACAAAATTCATATAAATAGATAACACATACAACATTTACAACATAAAACTCTACAAAACAGTGTAGTGGTAATAGTCGTTTTAAAAAAATCTAAAAACAAAGAAAGACAAACATTAGCTGATAAATCTTTCAATCAATATCTTGAGGCTCACTATAGCACTATGCATTTGAGTGTAACATAATGCTTTTAAGATTGTACTGAACTAATCTTTCTAGAATAGATCTTGACAAGGAACACATGCTTTCTGGGACAACAAAGAAGTAGATTTTGGAGTTTCAGTCAGTTTGATATGATCTTAAATATACTTAACAAATTGAAAGATTTAATCCTGTAGTTCTGTCTTTCCTTCCATGAACAAGGGGTTTGCGTAAAGCAAAAAGTATGTTATCAGTAGAATAAGACACAAAACACATCCTTAAAAATGGTGACATTGTTACACAGGAATTCTCCTAAGATAAATTCCACTTTATTCTTTTATTCTCAGCTCTCTTTCACATTGTTTCCAAAGTTGTGTAGAATTTTCACAAAATTTTTAAAATCTTTCGACACTAGCAGTCTTTAACGGTATGGTAATGTGTAGCTGAAATGCATGCAATTGAAATTTTACACTTTATACAATAGATTCTTACCATTTGTTTCCGGATCACACAGCGCCTACAATGACAACCATTATAGGCTAGCACACGTTTATCTTCAGTTTTTCCCCCTAACAACACCAACACTCACTACAAGTGCACAATGGTACGCGAGAGTAGCCATGCAAAGTAAGTAGTTTATATTATTTACAAGTAAAAAAAAATTAAGATTTCTAAAAGCTCCTCACAATATGTGTCCCTTTCATTCACTTCATAACCTCTTCAATGTTCTTTTCTTATCTTTCAGAATCTTCTTCTTGTCAGCAGCCACCTTTTTGTCTCCTGCGTGTTTCTTCGCCATGGGGCCTTCCGCAGACGCTCCCATCTCTATGCCACCCTTCGGAACTTTAGATGGCTGCAGATAGAAAAATGTACAAAGCTAATGTAAAAATTGTGTTTCCAGAAAAACTAGAAACATTTACAGAAATCAATGTAAGGATTGTGCGTAGCCACAGGCATTGTGTAAATTAATAGTAAACGAAACAATGTACAAAAGAATAATCATATTTGAAACAACAATAGTACTTGGGTAGCTACTATACCTCAAGGCTCAAGGCTAAATATACCATTTTGCAGCAACTATAATACAGTATATATTATCACACACATGGATTTCTTAATATTTGAAAGTCAGAAATATTTATATTTTTGTCACAAGTTTTAACACACTGAAATTCTCACATAATCATCATACAAAGCAATGATTTATTTTTGGTGGCCATGAAATTTGTACCACAATACTGAGGTAGCTTTGAATTACTAGGAGTATACTTGTAGCATATATACACATCAAGCCATCCTAACTCCTTACTACAGAGAAAGAACCAAATATAAATTGTGCTTATGTTGATAAATGCATAAATCTTTGCAAATGGTCCATATAGCCAGTCATCTTTGCTATTTTAGTGGCTAAAATTTGATCAACTGGCAATAGATTTCATTGTATTCTTAGTTCTTGAGTAAGATGTATGAGAAGAATATTGAAACACTGATCAGTTTGAAGAATTTTAGTCACTAAAAAGAAGTTCTAAAAAATTACTAGTAGTATACTTGTAGCATATATACACATCAAGCCACCTAACTCCTTACTACAGAGAAAGAACCAAATATAAATTGTGCTTATGTTGATAAATTGATTATCAATGTGGATTTAAACGTAACAGATCAACTACAGATCAAATTTTTCACATCAGACACAAACTTGAAAAAAAGTGGGAATATAATCAAAATGTCCATCAGCTATTCATTGATTTCAAAAAAGCATATGATTCAGTCAAAAGAGATAAATTATATAATATATTAGTAGAGTTTGGAATACCTAAGAAGCTTGTTAGTATGATAAAAATATGCACCAGTGAAACAGAAAGTAAAATTCGTGTGGGTATTAATATGTCTGACAAATTTACAATTCATGATGGGTTAAAACAAGGAGATGCATTATCTCCATTGCTCTTTAATTTTGCCTTAGAATATGCTGTTAGGAAGGTAAAAGAAACTAAAGAAGGACTAAAATTAAATGGTGTGACTCAGTTGTTAGCATATGCAGATGATGTAGACTTACAATTAAGAATAATGCTAAAATATTTTTCAAAACTGCTAAAGAGATAGGTTTGGAAGTTAACAAAGAGAAAACTAAATATATGCTTACAGGCCGAAACCAAGTGTTAGGTAATAATCAAAATCTAATTATTGATAACAACTCGTTTGAACCAGTTTCCAAATTCAAATACTTAGGAGTAATATTAACAAATGAAAATTATATTAAAGAGGAAATAAAAAGTAGGCTTAATTCAGGAAATGCATGTTACTTCTCTCTTCATAAACTTTTGTCTTCTCGTTTAATATCTAAGAAACTAAAAGTTAAAATATACAAAAGAGTAATTTTGCCTGTAGTATTATATGGATGTGAAACTTGGTCCCTTACATTGAAAGAGGAACATAAATTGAGAGTATTTGAAAATAAGATCCTTAGGAAAATCTTTGGACCTAAAAGGGATGAGGAGACAGGTGAGTGGAGAAGATTACATAATTTAGAACTACATAATTTGTATTCATGTCCAGATATTATTAGAATAATTAAATCAAGAAGAATTAGGTGGGCAGGCCATGTGGCACGAATGGGAGAGGAAAGAGGAGTTTACAGGATTCTTATTGGGAAACCTGATGGTAAGAGACCTGTAGGAAGGCCAAGATGAAGATGGAGGGATAACATTGAGATGGACCTAAGGGAAATCGGTAGGGATGGAAAAGAGTATATAGAACTTGCTCAAGATAGGGAAAGATGGAAGGCATGTGTTGCTGCAGCCATGAACCTTTGGGTTTAAGAAGGCTAGAGAGTTAGTTAGTTAGCTTATGTTGATAAATTATTAAATCTTTGCAAATGGTCCATATAGCCAGTCATCTTTGCTATTTTAGTGGCTAAAATTTGATCAACTGGCAATAGATTTCATTGTATTCTTAGTTCTTGAGTAAGATGTATGAGAAGAATATTGAAACACTGATCAGTTTGAAGAATTTTTGTCACTAAAAAAGTTCTTATTAATACTCTTACATACGTACCGTCAATAGCTGTCCCCGTATCATAAAACAGTCCTGCATTAGATTCCTAGTGGAGGTACATTTCAGTTCCGATATTACTTTAAACTGTAGGTCCAGTCCTTATTAGCTTGTTTGTGCATAAAGTGGACTTTGTCCTTTTATTTGACAGAGTTAAATTTTATGTACTTATTGTTACTATTATTACCGAACAATTTGAAAATGTCGATTTTTCCTACCAACATTATGAGTAGAAGCATGCATATTTCGTTTTTGACGAAAACACGAAATAACACATTGTAATGTTAATTTTTAATGTTTCTGAAAGGTGTGAGGTGCATTTTCCTACTCTGTATTGTCACGAAATAATGCGAAATATACTCTTAAACACGAAATTTACCATTTATATACCAACACGACACTTTCTGAAGTGAAAATTATCCTGTGAGTTATGCAATTAACGGTAAATTGATTAATTCTGCTGTAAATATTTGAGAAGCAAAATGGACCCCTTTATACAGGAATAAACTTAATATTCTGGTTAAGTGCAGGTTTTAAATCAAATTTGGAATTATATTTACATTTTTAAAACCAAAAGGTCATTTTATATGCTGCTTTTTCACCGCTATAAAAGCAAAATTTAATTTTATTTACCGCTTTTGAACCCGAAATTGACTGTTTTTGTACCGAAATTTTGCTTTTTTATTTACCACAAATATGTGCCTCTAATTATGAGATACAACTTGTAAAGGAGCTAGCTAGCTAATTACTCTTCAACTAGAAATTTTTGCTATGTTTTACTTTTACACATAATAATGAAAACAAAAAAAACCTTATTCACAGCATGCAAAAATTAGGGGTCTGGGAAAATGTCCAATATTTAAAATTTTTCTAAAATGTTGCAAGTTTTCAATTTTTTGTTAAAATTGGGGATGGATGGACATTACGTACTCAAAGATTAGTCTTTAGTCATCGTTACCTCCAAATTTGTCCATGCAGCATCCATAGGGCTGATGCTAGACTTGATAGTCCGAAAATTTTCTCCATAAAGAGGCGACACCCCAAAAAGGATTATCCTATTTTAGATGCAACTTTTCATTCTTTGTGTAAAATTTGGATTTTTATCATTCATTATTGTGAGCTATAATGTACAAATGTCACCTCCACTAAGTCTCCTGCGATTCCGGGGGGAAAAAAATGATTTCATCTCTCTATGACAGTTAGTTCTCTTGCTACATTTTTTATTATTATTGATGTTGTTGTACATTGCAGCAAGTTTAAAAAGCACGTGTGTGGTAAGTTCTTGTCAAGTTCCCATCCAGTAAAAGTTAAACTCTGGTATAAAATCTTTCCAAATTCCTCAACTCATGTAATTAGTTACGCAAGAGAGAAAAAATTCTTGCTCTCAACAAATTGTTGTGTACACATAATATAATGAGATTATATTCAATAATGTGAAATTAAAAATGAGCTGAAAGAAGTAGCAATATTACAAGTTTTCCTGACAAAAAAGTAAGTTCGATTTGTTTGTTTGATTTAGTTTATTTTACTTCGCATTTTGTGCCTCTTGGCTAATTTGCGAAGATGGGGATGAGTGATGAAATTATGAAAATTGATGAATGGACATTCACAAACAACCAAGCCTGAGCGGGATTCGAACCTGGGACCCTTGGCATCACAGCGCGATGTCAAAAAGTAAGTATTTGGATGAATCTGACCCACACATATCCTTTCCCCATCTTCAGTCACAAATCTTTCTGTGGTTGAACGGTTCAGTTTGCTTTAAAGTCCACTTTATGCACAGATAGGCTAATCAGGACTGGACTTACAGTTTAAAGTGTTACAGCACAACGCAATGATGCATTTGAGAAGAAACAAAGCACTTATTCAACTTTTTTTGTAACGTGATGAATACTTTCATAAGAACTACGGAAACTTGTGTGAGCTTCAACAAGAAAAGCTACTGCTGAAGAGAACCTTACCTGGGCATGTATTTCAGTCATCATCTTAGCTCTTTGCGAATAGCCTTCGTAATGATCTAACAATAACTTCCCAGCCTCTTCATTTAAAGCTGATTCCGGATTTGGTACTATTAGCAAGCACTTTACTGTCTGCGGGTGAGAAAAAGGTCAGGTTAAAATTAACTAAATTTTCACACAACAGATGATACAGAAGAGAACTTCACCCACACTTCCCTCTACTTGGAAATCACTGTCAATATGTTACACTATTTTTATCAAAGGTAGAGTTATGTACAGTCAGGGACACTTCTGGGTTGTAATAACATCACTGACTTTCAATGGGATCATTACAACTCAGAAGTGTCCGTGACTGTAGCGCAGCAATCTATCACACTAGCATCCAATATATATCACATTTAGGAGTTGAAGCAAAAAAATTAATCAAATGCACATCAAGGGTCAAAACCAGGGTGGCTAAAAATCACTGATTTTTTTATTTCTTTAAAAACCACGCTTAATATTGCTTGTATGGTTCTTGGCACCATACAGTGGACACATGTTTTTTATAGAAAGGCCTTTTCTAGTAAAGGGCCCTGTAAAAATATTTGATCTGATACTGTATATATGAACCTCCTATGGAAATGTTTGTTGAGTGTGTTAATGAAATTATAATAATTTTAGCAACTTTTATTCCAGTGAAAATAAAACATTCTGGATGTACTATATCATTTTGTAAGTTAAAATATTCTTGTAGCCTTTGCAGCTGAATTTTGGCAATATTTTTCTTCATAGTTTGCAAAATGTCAGCTGCTATGTTTATTTACAGTTTAATATGATTAGTATTTTGTATATTTTTCTACACAAAATGTTTGCTACTTTTGCCAATAAAAAGGATTAAGTTTAAATCAAGAGAAATGTAAGTGTTTACAGTTTACATATTACATTTCTTTCGTATGAGCTTCACACCATTAGTACATATATTTTGTTTCCTCTCTTCGAGCCTAATAAATGATTAATTAATGTACATTCACAAAAAGTGATTTTGATATCTACTAAATCCTTATGTACATTATTCTATAGATTATTTATTTAAAGTGATTTAAATCAATGATATTTTTTTAAATCACTTGATTTAAACCAATCCACCTTGGTCAAAATAAAGCAACCATTTTAATGTTGATGAATTAATGTCATGTTCCACTAAGAATAAGTGTCAATATGAATTCTTGCCGATATCAAACAAGTATTGATTGAAAATTTACCATAATTACAAATGTTTCTTTAAGAACATGAATGGTTCATTAATGTCCATAATTAATGTACCCGTGTAAATGGAATGGGTTTTACTTTGAAAAAGAAACAGTGTGTTTAGACATTTACTTTACAAAACTAGGTCATATGCATTACATGTTTATATCCATAAAAATAATAAAATGACAGAATTTTGTACTAAATTACAAGGTTCTTATAGTTATAACAGACACTGGTGAAAATACTCAAACTTACTGGTCAACTAATATGTGTATATTGAACAATAACATTAGTCTACACTGGAAGTACGTTAAAATTGTTGTACAGCTATGATCGATCACACAGCTTGAAAAGATGGTAAAATAATGAAGAAACTAAGGAAAGTTTAAAAGGTGAAGGAAAAACAAACACAGAGTATCATCCTTATTTGGAACCATTGGTGTGGTTTGCCTCCCTCCCCCAAAACAAACAGACTTCTCTTAGCTTGAAGTTATCGTGTTCCTACAATGACCTGTATGTCTTACTTTTCTTTTATAATAATTAATGCAAATCAGTATGACTGGAATGGAAATTAAGTACATATTCAATATTTAGGCAATATGCATGCAGTAACCTTAACAATGAATGAAAAAAAAAGACTATAGTATAATGACTGATTACAATAAGTGGTAAATGCTAAACAAATTAGTTGTTCTTGAGGAAGTACTTACAAGAAGTATGTGTTTAATTCCGAGGTCAGGTTTCCAGTCCTTCTTTAATGTATTTACACAAATTTCTCCATTCTTTGCAACGTTGGGATGGAATATTTTTGTTAGGAAAAATGCCTTTGGTGGAGACTGAGGGAAGTCCTTTCCAAGGGCTAATTTCACCCTAAAAACTCCTCCAGCGTATGGTGTCCCAGCTGAAATACACAAATGCTATCATAACTACCTTCCAACAAAATTCTCATAACTACCTTCCAACAAAATTTGGAACCTGCGCAAGTTGCAAACAGTAATTAATACCCTCTAATTGGAAAAAAGTGAAGATTTAGCCAAATGGTTATATTCAATCTTGAAAAATTTCATGATTTTTCCCGTCATTTTGATATTAATTGTCATGAACTTATAACTTATTTTAATTATCTTTACAAATTCTTTTTTTTGGGGAGGGGGGTTGAAATATTAAATTAATGCAAGAAACACCATACTTTAAAAAAACATATTTTTTTAAAATTTGAATGCATCTTATCAAATCCTGATTTAGAAATATGAAAAAAAAAATCACAGGGTATAACAACAGTGTTTAATATTCCCTGGCTTTTAAGGTTTTACAAGTCCCTGGGAACCCCGTTTATAAATTTGGAGAAACTAATTAACAGTTAAAAGCTTCACTAAGTATTATTTAGTGGAGACCTTATGATTTGAAAATTAGCTTATGGCAGTACATGTACTTTGCAGAGAACAGCTGTTCTTGGTTTTATGGTTGTCTCTGACATTTAACTCTGGCAGATTTCAATTCGAGGCTTGAATCAGGTTTTGTACTCCACACCAAATATTATGTGATCACGTGATGGAAGCATTTTATGAACGTTATATTAATGCTAAAAGCCCTAAACCTGATCTGCCTAACCTAATAATAATAATATTATTTATAGACTTAAAACCCCTTCTCAGCCCATGCACATGAAGTAGATGGGAGCAGTACAAATGCAAGATGGCAGTAAATAAATGGCTTTTCGCAAACAAGGAATCACGGAGGAGTATATGGAAAGGAAACTTGTACTTAAAAAAAAAAAAAACTAGTCACTAAGACTCTGAAGTATGTGTACACAGTCATAAATAGAAATTTAAGTGTGTAAGAAATGTGTGTGCATCATGGTTAGTTCCAAATTAAACACTTGAACCTTGGGGCATTTTTCCTATGTCCACTTCATCCACAGATACACTAATTGGGGACTTGATTTACAGTTTAAATTGGGATACCACTGGGTATCGAACCTTTGAACCCCTTGTATACAAGGGAATGACATCACTACGGCATAGGATGTTAAAAATGTAACATGCATGTGCATAACTGTCAAGCAACAAGAAATGCAACACAATTATTAGTTTGTTTTAACCAGGGCACTTAACCAAAATGCATAATAGCAAAATAGTCACTGTAAGAAATACATTCACTAGGTTAAATCTCTGAAAATTATCAAAGCAGCAATAACAGAACATATTTAGTGTATGACCAGGTCAACTGCTATCCCAGTTCATGACACTTGAGGTTGTCCCATGCCATGAGACTATTATATTCACATCATAACTCCAATATAACTGTTGATATTTCATTCTTTCTTTTCCTCTTTTTATCCTTGTGAGTGCATGACAAACTAGGAGTACCATGCAATACAAACATTGTATATTTGACAAAAAGGTGCATATTAAAAAAACATATTTAGCTTTCACGCACAGACTTTCCAAATGTACAGATGTACAAAAGAAATCATTGAATTATTTGTGGTAGAAACTTGAGGGTTATCTTTTCTAGTAGACGGCAGCAGCAGCAAACTAATGGCTGTTCGCAAGCAAAGAATCATATAGGACTACATGGAAGGGGAAAATCATTCTCCAGAAAACGAGCAGTAAGTAATCGGAATTAAACGATAGGAACTTGAGCCATACATTCAATGTCCTATTTTGCAATAGACCAAAATGTTACAAAATTTTACCAGATTTTATCTTTTCCAGCATTTCATTTTTTTTACCTTAAAAACGTAAAATCCAGGTCTAACGTATGATCATGTTAGACCAGCAACCATGGAAAAAAAAAACATACAGTACATCCCTCAATAATTCTTTTAAAACTCATGCTATAGCATTCACCTAAAAATGTCAGTACTATGCACATTAGAAGTACATACCTGGTCCCTCTATGTATGCCTGAATATCCGATATGTCATCATCATTAATGTTTACTTTTATACCCTCTGGTGGTTCATTTATAAGATCATTCATCTCTTTCACAACTCGCCTGATGATCTGAGGTGACAAGTTTTCAACATTTGACATCTGGAAAATAAGGTAACTTCAATAGCAACAAAATCACCACAATATGCTCTCTAAGTACAGGATTCAGCCAAAAAAAGATAGTAATGCAAAAATAAAATATTTAAAAAAAATAGAATACAGATAGTATGTTTTACACCCACATAAATATATACTCTTCTCAGCTGCAAAAAAATGTTTTGGTTGATTTTAACTTGAGTTTAACATTTTCAGACATAACATCTTTCAAAATGCATTTAAGACAAAGTGCACATGACTTTTTACTTTGCTATTCATAAATCTCTGTGAAAGGTAATCATGAACCAAGTATAAAAATATTGGTGTCCTTTAAATATATGTAAACTGACAAATCAGTAGCTGATACGGACAAACCACTACTAATTCTTACCCACTACTATTATATTACTTTCAGATATTGTTACCAAGTTTCTTTCAACCATCAAAATCATGCATCACCAAACACAACAATGTTAGGTTTAGTTTATCTTCAAATAGAGAAAAAAAAAAATACTAGCTACTAACATTAGTATACATTCAAGTGCCTTACACTTCTACCCTGGATGCCAATATATTAGACACAAATTATTTGCAGTAAGAAGAGTCAGTGTAATAATTTTGCAAGTGTACAGGAGGATGAGGAACACAAATTTTGCGTTGTGTCCAAAAGTTTGCTTGAAATTTGCATGCAGGAGAGGAACGAAAGTATGGAGATACCCAGACAATCAAACCTACTGAAATCATACAAATATTAACACTGTAAGCATGCAGGAGGATAATTAAAATAAAGTTTGAAGTGGAAATTCCTCGATTAAGATGGTATCTTCCCACTTTGAGCGTTGATTAGAATCCACCTAACCTACTGAAATAAGCATATAGAAGCTGAACGGAAAATTCTTTCACTACAAAATGTAACTGAGCCTGCCTGTTCAATGCACGTAAAAAAATGTATGTGAATAATGATATCAGAACTTGGTGTGTAAGCATGAAATTTAATAATATGTGTCTACATGCAACAAACAACTAAATATGTATGAAAATAAGGTATGACTGAAGATGACCGGACCCCTCTCAGATTTTCTTCATATTTGGCATACTTACGAATTGACGCCTGCTAATGACAAATCTGAAGTTAAAATTTGTCGGAAACGTCTAGAAATTGCAAAACCATTGACGTGTGGTTACGTTAGTTTCGGTTAGGTTAGGCAAACATAGTTAAAATTTTGTGTCGTGGTAGTATCAGGAATATATATATTTGCTTGTGAAACAATAAAGGTGGCCGCGGTGGCTCAGTCGGTAACGCGTCTGACTACCATGCTAAAGGTCCCGGGTTCGATCCCCGGCCGGTTCAAATCCAGGACCTTTTCTAACGAAGGAAGCGGCCCCGGCGCCAACCCAGCGCCGAATAACATGGGTACCTGGGGGAAACCCTGGGGGGTGAAGGTGGTGAGGGGCGTGATGCCGATCACATCACCCCCACTCACGACCGGATCAAGGAAGTGTGGGGCATTACCCCCACACCCCCTATACGCCTTCATGGTGTGGTGCTATGCACAGGGGAGCACTTCACCTTTTTTTTTTTGTGAAACAATAAATTTCGCGAAAATAGACTGTTTCCATTCCGAAAACTAACACCTTATTTTCACTTATTTTGCAATTTCTAGACGTTTCTGACAACTTTTAACGGTAACAGTTCGTTATATCGGAGACACACTAAAATCGGATATTTTGAGTTTTGCATGGTTCGTACTTAACAATTGTGTATTGCAGAACATAGTTCAAGGTGCCATTATGCTTTTTACATGAAAACAAACACAATTTTTCACATAAAGAATAGTTTTTGTTATTCCTTTCTTTGCTTCTCTAACACAATATGGCGGGCACAGGTTGACTAGCGTTGTAGGTACGCAGTGTTTCCACCTTCTTCACCGAAAAATACCTACCATCGTGTTCGTCACGTGTGCAAATTGTACATTATGCACGAGTTGCTGATGGATAGCCTCACGAACCATTTCCGGTGAGGTTAGGTTAGGTTAGGCAATCACAGTTTAAAAAAAGTGGGGGGGATTTGAAACACTGATACGGTGTTACGTCATCAAACGTATGCAGCATCCGGTTCACGTAGCAAAACCAATGGCACTTGTGAGTCGGCGAGATATTTCTCTTGAAAAATACATGATTTCCCGGTGAAATAATTCCACAATGAATGTTGGAAACCTTAGAGAAACTCTCCGCAAGTAGTTTCTTCTGTAAAAATGAAATGTGTCTCCGATATAACAAACTGTTACCCTTTTAACTTCAGATTTGTGATTAGGAGGCCTTAATTAGTGAGTATGCCAAATATGAAGAAAATCGGAGAGGGGTCCGGTCATCTTCAGTCGTTCCGAAAATAATCAAGTTTTGGTATACCAAAGTTTTTATAAACACGTATTATGTCGGTAGCTAAAAAAAAAAATCTGCAAAATAGAACGCCGAAGCACAGGTATCTCCATCAATTTGGTTTCAATGGCCATGTGTTTGAATTCCAGCCAGAATAACCATAATTCCGTTGCACAGAAAAAATTATCATAGATGTGTAGCCGGAACGTTCTTGCACTAAAAACTCATACACACGTGGTTTTAAAAATATGCCACATTTCCACTGTCTCTTCAGATAGGAACTTAAGCCAATGCCAAAACGGTCAACAAATATGTGCAGAGAAAGCAGGCAAAATCACAGTATGTGAATGCATTTAGGCGATTAGCAATGTCTACTAATGTGGCCTGGTACCCTCATTACATAAACTTCACTATTAATGTGAGAAATAAAATTTTGCTGCCTATTTTTGATGTTCTACTAGATTTCTCACACATGAATCTATCCTAACGATTCTCAGCACCTAGCATCACATGCATTTCTCTCTAGTTTGAACATTCAACGCTCCACGCCATTATTATTTATTTATAGTTAACTACAATTTTCGTTTACATAAAGGCAATTTATTTCCATCTATTACTACTTTGTACCTTCACTTCCAATCTATCCGTTGTATACGTACTTTCTAGAGATAAAAAGCCCATCGAGGTACGTGAGTTCTGTGTTCATAATACACCACAACCACAATAAAATACTTACCGATGTCATTGCAGACATTCTTGCTGTAATATATATTATATCTATTGTAACAAAACTGCGAAAAAACTTTTTAAATATTAATTTCTTCTTTACAAAACTTCTTAGACGTCACTAACCCAAGCAGACTCAAGCAACCTTTTTGAAATGCAGCCAATGGAGAAGCAGAATTCATAATCTCAACCCCAAAGACACTTCTCATTCTCGTCTTCCGTTTTTCCTCTTCCAAGGCGATTTTATTTTTCTACTATTTTTACATAATATGAAATATTTGTTGAGAGTCAAAAGTGAAATAACGTCCCCTAAAAATGTTTATTACCGTCCTACTAGGTGCCTTGAAGTTGTTTTTTTTTTTACTAGAATAAGCAATTAAAATTTTCGAAGGGTGTTAAAATCAATCGGAATGTTTTCAAGTTGTAGAGATAAATAAATAAACGATTTAAATTTTGGCAATATCATGAAATACTTCTTCTTCTTCTTCTTTGTGACCCTTACCGCCGGGTATATGGCAGTTTTGGTCAAAGGTCTGCGATGTAGTACACTTGTGAGCAGAAGTACCATTGAATCGAAGTCATAGTAAGTTGTGGTCGTAAAGATATTGTAATATTACACTTCACTGTATTTTAGTACTGATCAGAAGCTTGAACATACACACAAATTTCAAAATTGAATACCATTCTGTCTGGCAAAACTATATAATATCCACATCGTACGCGGTGAAGGAGACGATAATAGGGATGGTATGGATATGGGAGATGGTATTTTGGCTCTGTGTAAACAGTTAAAAAGAGCGTGTCTGTATTTGCTTCTTAACGGGCAATGGAAGAAGAGATGAACTGGCGTTTGTTTGTTTTCTCCGCAATCACAAGCAGGGGAGGGATTTTGATGCAGTCTTGCTAGGTGTTCGTTTGTGCAAACGTGTCCCGTTCGTAGGCGAAGTGTGAAAGTTATCACTTCACGAGGAAGTTTCAGTTTATGAAACCAGGGTCGACTGACAACTTTTTCTGCGTACCATTTATAAGTGGTCGTATTTGCAATTTGATTAAGTGCCCGAGCTTCCCATTGGGAATTAAGTTTCATTTTAACTCGGGGTAGAAGATCAGTATAGGATAAACGAAGGGGAGTAGGAAAAGGAGTGTTCTTTGCCTTTTTTGCGTATTGGTCCACTAAATCCTGATATATATTAAGATTGCTATGAGCTTTTACGTACGTAAATTGCACTCGTTGATCATTTTGGCGGAGATTTAATGTAGTTTGTAAGATCAGGGACGGGAGAATGGGCATGCGGTATGCATCTTTTCCACAACGATCGAGTGTAAATAAAACACTCATTGCATCAGTTAGAATTAGAGTTTTTTTAAATCCCGCTCCACGGGCATAGAGCAATGCCTGGTGTATGGCATAACATTCTGCCGAAAATATGGACATGTCTTGCGGTAAGGAGAATTGTCTGACTATGTTTTGGCAGGGTGCGTAGAATGCGCAGCCGACATGTTCGTCATCTTTTGATCCGTCAGTGTATATGAAGTCATAGTCTGGCCAAATTTCTTTATAATATTCATGTCGACCGAAATCAACATAATTGACATTGACAGGTGACTCGGTAGGAATCCTCAAAGTGTAAATCAACGGATTTTCTATAGTGTAACTTAAGTGATATGCTTCTCTATCTATGTTGTAACAATACAAAAAATAATATCTAGAACATGATCTATCCAAGGGTAAAGTTTCACCCAGTTTTCGTTGTATTGCAAATGCTTTATTGAAAGGATGGTTGTGTCTTTCCCATATTTTAAATAGAAATTTCGTAGTAGAATACTGGCGTCTAAATGAAAGGGCCTGTTCAGCGCTCTCGTTGTAGACACTAATATTTGGACTAGATTTCATTAATCCTAGACAAACACGGAGTGCCTGTCTCTGTAAAATGTCTATTTTATCGGCCCAAGTATCAATCGTCCCACCATAAACGGGTGCCGAATACTCGAATAAAGAGCGAAAGCAATTTTTGTAGAACAAAGTCATAATGGAGGGGTGTCCACCCCATTTCGTGTTCGCCAACCCTTTTAAAATATTGATTATTTGTTTTCCTTTTGCTAGCAGTTTGTTAATATGGACTTTCCAATCTAATTTTCTATCAAAGGAAACCCCCAGGTAAGTACAGGAAGATACTACCGGAATCTGTAGTATATGTGTCAGATTGTTAGGATGTCGGTTTGATGTATAAGGGTTAAATATTATAATTTTTGATTTCTCGGCAGAAAAAGATAAACCGTGAGATAATAATTGAACACGTAGAGTATGAATCAGGTTGCGCAATTCTAAAATTCCTTGTGTGGTGTCTGATGTACTTTGATAAAAACAAAAATCGTCAGCATATTGAATGATGTTGTGAGTGGTCCTTGGTATTTGATGTATATATTTGGTGTAAATGTTAAATAGGAGGGGACTCAGAGGGGAGCCCTGTGGTATTCCGCTCCGAACCAGTCTCGGGCCCTTCACATCATTATGAAACCAGAAGACCAGAATACGTTCCTGATATAGATTCCAAGCTATTTTAGCCACAATCGGGTGAATGTTTATTGAATCAAGAAGATTGCATAATATTGAAATGTCAACGGAGTCATATGCTTTAGCGATGTCAACAAATAAGCTGAAGCAAAATTGTCTCAGGAGTTGGCTATTTTGAATAGCAACAGTGAGTGTAGCAATAGCATCCTGACTACCAAGACCGATGCGAAATCCTAATTGTGTGGATGGGAAAAATTGGCGTTTTTCTAGTGTCCAAACGATTCTATGTTGGAGGGTACGTTCGAATAGTTTAGCCATAACTGGTATCAAAACTATAGGTCGATATGAAGAGGCTTGCATGGTTGGTTTGTTTGGTTTTAAAATAGGTATCACAATATGTTGGGTCCAGCCACGTGGTATTTTTCCTCTGCGATATACATAATTATAAATCGCAGCAAGAATTTCGAACCCTTGAACTGGTAAGTGCTTTAGAATTTCATAGGTAATACCATCGTAGCCAGGTGCCGTGGATTTGATTTTATCAAGGATATTTTTTAGTTCTTTAACTGAAATAGCTGGGAAGTCATCAGTAAATTCGGTAGGTTCACGGTCATAAAAGGGGGAAGGCATAGGAACGGATGGGGGGGTGAGAAGATCCATAAAATCTGATTCCCAGGAAGTATCAATTGGACGTGGATGGGAAACATGGGGATGTCGGAGAGAATTGAATTTCCGCCAAATTATACTAATTGGCACGTTAAGGTCAAGAGACTGACAATATGATTTCCATGCCTGACGTTTAGCTTTGATATATGTTTTTTTCGCTATCGCCTGGGCATTCTTTAGTTCTCGCCAGGTATCCGGCATAGGATATCTGGCGTATAATTTTGCTAATATTTTCTTTCTTTTTTTAATTGCGGCACAGGTTGGGTTCCACCAATAGAGTTTTGGAAAAAGGTCAAAAGAGTAAAACTTTTGTCTCGTTCCGCTGTCATCGAGTGCGATTGTTAGCATTTGCAAGAATTGGGTATATGTAATGGTCCTTACTGAAGCCGAATCATCACTATAATATAAACGGAGGAAAGAAGTGCGGAAATTTTCCCAGTTTATGGAATCGCGTTTCCAGCGACGAACCGGAGGTACAGTTGTGCTTGTAGTCGATAAATTAGCCGGTAAAGAAAGGAAAATTGGGGTATGATCACTCCCTCTTAAATCCATGTCGTTAAACCAATTGATGTTATTGAATATATGTGGTGATACTAAAGTGAGGTCTATACTCGTCGGGCTGGATCCGTTATGAGGATAATGTGTGGGGGAACCATCATTCAGAATAATAAGGTTATTTTCAGTAACCCAATTTTCTATTGTGGTTCCCAGCCTATCCGTCCGAGAGTTACCCCATATGTGATTATGTGCATTAAAATCTCCTGTTATCAAATATGGACCCGGAATGATTGTAAAAAGTTCGTTCAAGGCTGAGAGTGGGATATTCTGAGAAAGAGGATGTGGTGGAAGGTACATAGATATAAGCGTAAATAAATAATGAGCATATTTAATTCGGGCGGCAGCTATTTCACCTTGGTATTTTTTTATTATTGGGAGGGAATGTGGAATGTTAATTACGGAATGGGGTATATTTTCATGGACATATACAGCAACTCCCCGTTGATTTTGGTCAAAGGGAGGGCCGTACATTATGTAGTGGGGTAACCGATAGTTCTCATGATGAGTACCTTTCACCTCCTGTAGACAGATAAGTTGTGGACGGTAATCCGCCAACAGATCTTGAATTTCGCATTTACGTGCCGATAGACTGCGCACGTTCCATTGTAGAGTAACAGGCAAGGACATGTTTTTAGGATAGGGGAGGGGAGGTGATATATATAAATATGAAAGATATCGGGGCGTATTAACGACCCGACATAATAGACAAGAGGTGGGACGTAAGTTCTTGTATTCTTCTAATTATTTTCTCCTGTTCGTGTATTTCTGGTATATTAACTACAGAGGCCCATAGATCCGGAATAAGATCAAGTAGAGAACGATATATTGATCGCTGTTCGGGAGATAATGTGTCTCTGGCACCATATGTCCGCATAGGGGGTAAAGTGTTATCGGAACGAGTCTCTGTTAGGCCTTGTTGACCTTGAACCTTCTCGTCCGTACGAATCGTGATACTTTCTGGTGTACTCTTGGGTGGAATTCTCCCAAGTGCACCAGCTCCTGTACTACGAGGCGGAGGAAAGGCTCGGGATCCTATTGGGGGTGAGGGATGGAAAATATCATCATCTGAGGCACTGGTAGAAGAGTCCGAGGTGTCAGAGGTTTTCTTATTATTTTTCTTCTTACGTCTTCTTCCACGTGTAGGGCGCACCAGAGGTGTACAGTCCTGGGTAGAGTTAGCTTTATTATTTGTAGGAGGTTCTTGTCTCACGATGTTGGAATAAGTGTTTCTTCTTGTAGAGGCCGGTGGTCCCCCAAAAGAGGTACCTGCTTCCAGGGTAGGTAAGGTTGGGTATGTATGTGGATCGTGTAGTGATCGTAATACCTCCGCCTTTGTGAGAGGGGCTACATATGTACCCCGTATTTTGTGGCTAGCCTCAAAGTAAGAAATATTTTCTATTGCCATACGAGTATGTATGGCATGAGCTTCCCTCCTAGCTGGACAATTCTTATCTAGAGCATTGTGTTGTTCTTTGCAATTTATGCATTGGGGTGGTTTGTTGCAAGATTCCCCATGCTTTGGGGATCCACATTGTGGGCAATTTGCTTTCGATTTGCACTGATTTGCACCATGAGACAGTCTGTAACAGCATTTGCACTGCAAGACAGGTCTAATACGAGGTTGTACGTCCTTGATTTCGAGATTTAATATAATTTTTTCTGGAAGTCTGTTTCCGCGAAAAGTTACACACACTACAGTGGAATCTCTGAGTGTGAAATTCGCATCGGAGTTCCAAATTTTCTTTTGTTGTCGTTTGGCACTTATTGCCTGTATGGGACCAGCATCAATTCCTTCCAGAATATCTGTTTCTGTTAAGTCTATGGCCACGCCAAAAATTAAACCCTCTCTTTGAACTAACGATTGGGGTACGCGGGCCAGTACGGCTAGTTGTGTGTGTAGTGTTCGGTCATTAACGAACGTGTTGGCTGCTTGTGCACTAGCAAATGTGACTCTCACCCGATTTCGTCCACATTGCTCTACTAGATCAACTGGGATTTCGTTTTTACGAAAAAAATTGCCCAAACTTCCCCCATTTAGTTTGCCAATATTTTTATCCACTCCTTCTAATAAAACAATATATGGTCCCGAATGATCTCTAGAATAATTAAGGTTAGGTATAGCAGATGTGGGTGATTTAGCTACTTTTTCCTGGCCTACTTCATTGTTTTCCTCTCTTTGCCTTTTGGGAACACGTTTGCTTTTGTGATCCGTCATGTCAACTTCTTCTCGATCATTTATATCTGCCCAGTCATTCTGGTTTTCCGTTACGTCAGCCAAAGCTAACATAGCATTTGCTGCGTTAAGTTCATTACTACTTTCTTCCATGTTGGGACGATCTAATTGTTTCCCGGTATCCTTTTGAAACAACTAGAAAAATGTCTGTCACAACACAATCGTAGCACTCGATAGTCACACTTTCTTACGCTTTTCGCGTTCAAAACCTATCAAATATGTATTTATCGAATCCTGAACCTTTCACTTCTAATAACAGATAACTTTCAAGTCCACAATTATTAAAAAAACATGTAAAATAGACACTTCCAGAAAAGTACAACTTGAAGTTCCATTTTCACAGACTAATCTCATATCATGAAATAGCATCAGTTTTTACATCCCTGAAAATAATGAATCTTGAAGTAATCACTCTGATTGCCGATGTTCGATATAATTCTTTAATATCTCATTTCTCCGACAGATGGTGAGATATTTCAGTCCCGTTTAGTCTCTGTGCATAATTATCATTTGTACATCAAACGCATATACGATAGGATTAACACTATCAATCACTATTGCCAATCTTTATTATTCTACATCCTGTGTAGTTTTAAGGAGTGGAATTCTCCTGATGCGGGTCAGGTGCCTGATTGTTTAAGTTTTTATTTCAATTCATAATCATAACATTGTGAGAAACAGGCTGAATGAGAATGGTGATGGACAATTTGTCTACCATTACTTTTGCCGTTGGGTGTACAATGTTCGCGCTGACTCTGTTTTGTTTAAGCCCAATTTATATTCAGCTAGGCTAATCGGGACATAGATCGCTTTGAGTCATCCACTCTTCTTTTTTCCCCCTGCTTTACCCCTCTTTACTTTCGTTTTCCCTTTGATAGTCTTTAAATGAAACTATTACGGTATTTATTTCTGTAAAGTAGCCTTGTATTTCTTTTTCGCCATTCTTTTCTCTCTTCTTTTTTGTTTACCATTTCATTTCATAGAAATAAACATTTTTTTGACTTGGTGGGGAAATGAACCTCCGTCCCTTCTAGGATGCGCCACAGAATAATGGAAATTTTTCAAAATATAAAAACGTCTAGAATTGAAATTTATAAAATAAATTAAACATCAACACCGTGTTTGTTAATCTAATTAATTTTAAAACATTAAGAAATTGATTCATGGAGATAAAGGAGAAAGACGACGTGACAAGACGAAAAAGCGCGTCGCGTTCTTAGTACTACAGCTACAGCGTGAATGTTAAATTGCAAGTGAGCATCGCAAAGGAAGACGAGGCGAAAGCAGAAATTTGCGGGAGGGAAGGAAGGTAAGATAGAACAAAATCTAATTTAGAGACTTGGAAAGTATATTCCATACTTTAAGCCACATATTTTCCAAATAAAATTAGTTACTGTTCTAGAATCCGTTTAGAAATGAAATAAGAGTTATAAAGTGAACGTCAGACGTTCAGTTTTGTATTATGTTGTTTCAACATTGTGTGTGTGTAATATCTACAAATCACGCCAAATATTAGACAAATTTTATAAGCATGGTATACGTTTCTCGTGAATGTGATTTTAATATGAAATATACCAAAAGCAAGTAATTTTCAGAACATTTATAAGACGCGAGACATAGGCAGAGAAGAATATGTTAAAGAAATAATAATACTGTTTACATTTCAAACGATTAAGAACTAATTGATTATATTCTTACGTATGCCACAAATTTTGAATGGGCTACGTGTATTGCCTGTACTTATCTGCATAGTGTACGTTCGGGCTCAAGTTCCGAATAAATCTGATGTCATCATGATGCATACACTTGCGTTTTAAGCACAAATTGAACAGGTTTTATGCTTATCTGAGTAGGTTAGACAGGTTATGTTTTTTGCTTGTATCATTATAATTATGTTCTTGCATGCGATATGGTGCCAGCACAATTTATATATTTGAAGTAGGTTAGGATATTACGTTGGGTACCTGTTTGATCTTGGGAGAACACTTCTCACTCGTTTATTTCATTTTTAACATTTGTACTTACCTATTGTGTATTGCGAAACATTGTTTAAGGTGGGATTTTGCTTTTCTCACTGAAATAATTTCAATTTTTCACATTGAGTATTTATTGTTCCTCTCCCTTTTTTCGCTTTCGTAAGACACAATATGGCGGGCACAGCTTGACGCGTCATGGATCATCAGTGGGTATGCAGTGTTTCCAACCTTCTTAACCGAAAAATGCCCTACAAACCATTCACGGTAAGGTTGGGTTCAGTTAGGTTAGGCAAACAGTTAAAATTTGGGGTCCTAACCAAAAAAAAATGCCCCACAAACCATTCACGGTAAGGTTAGGTTAGGTTCAGTTAGGTTAGGCAAACAGTTAAAATTTGGGGTTGTATTTAGTTTTTTCATCTTGCAAAAAAAGGCATGGTTGGAAACACTAACAGCGGGGTTACGTCATCAAAGGTACACAACATCCGGTTCACTTAGAAGCAAGTAAAAGCAACGGCAATTCTGCATCGGAGATATATTTCTCTTCAAAAATACATTAATTCCCGGTCCAATAGATTCAATGATGAAAAAAAATACCTCCACGACCTTTCAAAATGCTACAGAAACTCATTTCCATAAGTAGTTTCTTCTGTAAAATTGAAGAAATGCATTCTCCCGAGATCAAACGGTTACCTCTCCCGAATGTGTATACAATGTATTCTGTGAGAAGAGAATGATTGAGGCAACGCTTACTTACAAGCAGTTACTTGGGTAACCCATTTTTCACATAATTCAGCTTGATCGGATTTAATATATCTTCTGTCTTTAATGCACAAGTTAAGTTTCTCTGAACTTCAAACTTAATTCCATCATCATTTCCAGTATTCGAAATGCATTCCACATACCCGTGTACAACTTATAATTGCCCATTACACAATTGAAACTGTAACCATTTTGTTTATTGTTATATAATTAATGCAGTTGCAAACTTTGGTGGTCACTGTGGCGGAACAGTCATTGTAACATGCTATGAAATTAAAGGTCCAGCTTTCCATTATCCATTTCATCAATTCATAATTCATTCTGATTGTTGTGATTAACCCAAGAATAGAAAAGTTATGTGAAATAACCAACATAGAAATTTAGAAAGGCTGCAAAAGTAATTCCTTCTTTTTTCAGTTAAGGTGGTGTACTACAGTTGGTTTCCTTCATCTGTCACAACATGAATGATAACTTAGTTGTCAACGATCAGGTAAGCGTCAGCATTCTTTTTTTTTCATATCGGCTGTTGTTCTATGTTAGCATTTTGCAACTCGCTTCAGAACGTTTACAGTTTGTGGTGTGACTGGTGTATGTTTACATGATTAATTACTTGTATTTGGGAGGAAGAGAAAAGCATGCGTAAATTTCTAATTGTGTCGTGCAGGCAATATAGTTTTAGTACAGAGTCCTAAAACTCTACAATATAAAACCACTTCTTGCAAGCCAACCTAAAACTCCAAGTTCCTTTTGTTTTATTGCGATTTCATCATGTTACATATGCATTTGTTACATGGTTCGATTTTGATTTATGTCTGTTAATACATACTGCAGAGTATTAGCGATTACTTATTGCATGTTTCCTTGACACTGGTTTTTCACTTCCATGTATTTCCATATCAATCTTGCCTCCAAAATGTTTGAAGATTTTGTTTAATACATGCTTTTGCAGTTAGGTTAGGAGGGTCAGGTTTAGTTACCTTAGCATTAAAATAATATCCGTAAATGCTTTCTTAGTTAAGTTAGGTGGTAGTCTTTGTAATGCGTCAAGTGTGCGAAATTGGGATTTTTGCACAAGGTACATCTAACATCATATTTTACTTATAAATTGGACATTTTCAAAATGAGAACTGTGCTGATTAGTTTCAGGAAGGTTCCAAATTACCTATGCATTCATTCCCTCTATTCTATGATACTTGCTGTCGCTTCTATCAACAGAGAATGTCTTGTCCATGCGGAGCATGCATACTTGCATGAGGTAATTAATATTTCTGCTAGGAGAATTTAAAACAATTTGAACCATTACCCAACCTAAATAGTGCTAAAAATCAAAGAGTAATACAATACAAGTTGGAATAAATTTCAATGTGTTTCACTAATTTCAAAATGCTAAATATCTCTAATATTCATGCAAAATAATCTAATACAGTTATTTTTAGTGGTTTTATTTGCTTTTCTCTGCGACGTTTTGTTCTGGTCTCCCAGAACTTTTCAAGCTGCACATGCAACAACACAACACAAGTTGCAGCTTAAAAACTTCTGGGAGACCAGAACAAAACGTCGCAGAGAAAAGCGAATAAAAACCACTAAAAATAACTGTGTTAGGTTATTTTACATGTTATGCGAACCTTCAAGAAGAACATTGGTCTCCAATATTCCTCAACTGATATTGTGAAGTCTTTTCTGTGATATGTGTCATGTTTTTCTGATAAGATAACATTGAGTACATTAACTATTTAATCCCATGCTTTCTACAATTACATAACTCTCATTGACAAATACTTGGATCTGTACAAACAGAAGGCCATGAAGAGATTTTTGTTTGGCTGTTATGTGTACGCTGGTGTGTAAATAAGTATGAGGCACATCCAGAAAGTAGTATCCATTTGGTAATAATAATAATAAAAAAAGAACAAAAGAAATCAGTTGAACATTTATACCCATGGCATTGAGGCACGTATATCCTCGCCACAATGCTACCATTCCATTGAGAAATGGGGTTACCATTTGCTGGAGATCTTCCTACTTTAATTTTGTAGAAAGATGCTAATCATGAGGGGTAATATTGAGTAGCTCTCACTGTACAGTGATGTAACTTGTACGAAAGTTCAGACACGAATAATTCATACCAGGTGACCTTGGATGCCACCTACGTATCCTTCCACCAATGAACTGGTGGCAGAAGGGTATTAAAAACTTGTCTCCCAGTACGTTAAGTACCTCAATGTCATGAGTGCCTATGTAGAAAAATTGCTCAAGTTACGTATTTTCTGTAGGTTTTTTTTTTAATTACCAAACAGGTACTACTATGATGACTTCCATGTGAGAGACCCAGGTTTAATTCCTTGGATACCAGGTGTATAAGCTTAAATCTGCTGTTTGCTCATAGATGGCGTTAGTGAGTGTATGAAGCTACCATGGGCACGCCATACCTAGTGTTTGTATGAGTTGGACATCTGCCAACACAAATCAGTGCACATTGCCACCATGTGCAGACAACAACAGACAGTGTTCCTGTGGTAAGCATGTCTAGTTTTGTGCCAGAAAAAGAGCATATGCGGGAAGCTCTGCTTTTCTGCTTCCATTTGAAGAAATTGGCTGCCGAATCGCATCAAATGCTTGTGGAGGCCTATGGTGACAGTGCTGTATCGGAAACAACGTGCAGGGATTGGTTTCGTGGGTTCAAAGATGGCAATTTTGACCTGAGGGACAAGAAGTGTGAAAATCGGCCCAGGAAGTTTGAGGCTCTTTTGGACGAGGACGATACCCAAACGCAAAAGATGCTTGCCGAGCAATTGGGTATTACTCAAGCAGCCATTTCCATGCGTCTACGTGCCATGGGAAAGGTTCAAAAGATCGGAAAATGGGTGCTGCATGAATTGACAGATCGGCAGCTGGAGAGACTCCAAAACACATGCGAAATCTTGCTTGCCAGACATAAAAGAAAGTCTTTCCTGCATCGGATTGTGACTGGCGATGAAAAGTGGATATATTTTGAGAATCCTAAACACAAGAAATCGTGGGTTCATCCCGGCCAACCATCAACATCTTCCTCGAGACCAAATCGCTTCAGCCGGAAGACGATGCTGTGTGTTTGGTGGGATCAACAGGGTATCATCTACTTTGAGCTGTTGAAATCTGGTGAAACTGTCCCTGCCCACGGCTACCACCAACAACTGATGAAATTGCACCGTGCTCTGTGTGACAAAAGGCCGGATTATCAACAAAGACATGGCAAGCTGATTTTCCTCCACGACAACGCCCCACAGCACACGTCAAGACTGGTCCAAAACTACTTGGAGACACGCAACTGGGAGGTGCTACCCCATCCCGCCTATTCACAAGACCTGGGCCCTTCCGACTACCATCTGTTTTCGTCGATGGGCCACGTCGTCGCTGAGCAGCACTTCGATTCATATGCAGATGTCCGAAAATGGCTTGATGAGTGGTTTGCCTCGAAAGAGAATTACTTTTTTTGGCGTGGTATCCAAAAATTGCCCGAGAGGTGGGCAAAATGTGTATCTCGCGAGGGCAAGTACTTTGAATAAATTTCCTGTTGCCTTCTATGACCAAACCATTTTTTTTTCTAACTACAAAACAGCAGATTTAAGCTTATACACCTGGTAGGTGATCTAACGGAATTTTTCCAGCCTTGTCTCCACTTAAAGTGGCTCTGGGGCTCACCCAGCCTCAAATCAATGGGTAGCCCGGGGAGGGTAAAGGTGGCTGGAGCATGGTGTTGATCACCTCACTTCCAAATAGCAGAGATTCTGAATGTGTGGGGCCCTACCCCCCCCCCCCCCCCATCCCCTAAATGTGTTATATGCACGGGGAATTTTACCTTTACTTTAACAGGTACTACTTTCTGGAAGGACCTCATATATTGCGATATCTCTTCTTAGGACTCTACGACTTTTGGCAGCCATCAGGGTGAATTATTTCAAATTTTCCTCTCCATTCGAAAGTCGCTTTGATACTGCAAAATATTAAAAATAACACCAGCTTAGAATTCCTTCTAGAGCATTGACATGAATTTTCGTGTAGTTTGCTTTCACTGTTACCTCGATATTCTCAATAGTTTCGCGATTACATAAATCTATGCTCTAGAAGGAATTCTAGGCTGGTGTAATTTTTCAAAATTTGGAATATCCAAGCGGTTTTTGAATGGAGATGAAAATTTGAAAAAAATTGCCCTGACGGCTGCCAAAGGTTCAGTTGAGCCTTAAACAGACCTTTTTTTGTATAGTGATTCGCTTTTCTATGTCAATCCCAGCATTGTTTTCTATTGGGCTTCATGAGTTTTGCCTTTAATTCAACTATCATGCTGGATTTTTGGTGTGGAAAAGTTTACTTTCTTACCCTACATCCTAAACATAGTTATCTAATTACAGGAAAAAAAAGTGAAGAAACTGAAAAGAGAGCTAGAAGGATGGAGAGAAGTTATTCTTCCACTTAATTCAGTCTTCTTATGGGAGAAGAGCTGGTATGCTGGAATGCTAGTTGGAATTGTTACAACCGTTTTCTTGTAAGTGTCCCCATTGTGACCAGTGTTGAAATATGTTTTTGTTTTCCATGTTTTGGGCTTATTTGTCGACAGAATAAGGCACTAACAAATTCTTTGAGTTTCAAGTTCGTATCTGAAGGACTCTGGTGTAAAACGTGGTCATTTTGGAGTGCAAAGTGCATCATGTAGTCCATCGTAAATGGAGTGGAATCGCACTTGAAGTGTTTCGTTTTTCAACAAATGACAGAGCCAGACGTGTTGGAAGTTATGGTATCTACCAGTTGTTTCATGTATAGTATGGTAAGTAGCAAAGATGGCGGCGAAGTGGCAGTTACTGAGATGCAACATGTCTCCGAAAGTTCCCGAGTATTTAGGCCACAGCGAAGATGAGAACGAGTTAGAAAGTGTATATGATTTCCATAAAGACCCAGAATATGTTCCACAGAAAATTAATGAGGAGAATGAAGTGGTTACCAATGCAGATGCAAGTAAAACTGTGCATGGCCACGTATATTCTATTTCATGTAAAACATGGTATCTACTATATATGCATTGTTTGCATGCAGCAGTGCTCGTAACGGCAGTTTCGAAATAAATTTTACTCTCTTACCTGGATGTGAACTGCGATCTAGGATAGAAGCACATACTTTTCTTCTACTAGATATAAATAACTGTAGTCACATAGAAATTTGTTTGATTTTCAATTGTGTATGCGCATTTAAGACTGCTTGAAGATACAGTGTTTCACATGCAACGTCAAAAATGTATTACACTTGAGGAATATGTGATATGATCTGAATCGTATAAATTATTCGGAACTGTTTAGTTTTTTTTATCAAATATTTCTTTCATAAATCTGTATGGCATATTTTAAAAGTTATGATATTTTTATGGTGCACCTAATTACGTATTTGTAATTTACGAGGGGTTTTAATTATCATCTTGAAAAAATCAAGCAGCGACCATGAAACTTGGTAAACTTCTCTACATATTCACCCTTCAATGCGACACATTTTTCCCAACAATGGATGACTTGGGAGACACCTTGGTTGTAGAAGTCTGCATTTTGGCTGTTTAGGAAACATTCCACCTCGAAAATTACCTCGTCGTCATTCTGGAAACCAATGCGTGGCAGGCAATGGTTTCTTCATCCGAGGAAAGAGGAAGAAGTCACTGGGTGCCATGTCTGGAGAATATGGGGGGGGGGGTGAGGCAAAATTTGATAGCCCAAAGAAGCAGCATGTGTGACTGTGTCCTGTGCAGAATGAGCTGGGGCGTTGTCGTGGAGCAAGAAGATCCCCTTGGACAGCTTCCCGCGACGCTTCGTCTTGACAGCCTCCCGTAACCTCATCAGAAGATTTCGGTAGTATGCTCCTGTGATGGTTTGCGCCTTAAGAGCATAATCTGTTAGCACCACACCATGGCAGTCTCAGAAAACACTAAGCATCACCTTGCCTGATGATGGTTGGGTCTTTGCCTTTTTTGGCAGTGGTGAATCCACATGTTTCCATTGGTTGCTTTGATCCTTTGTCTCGGGGTCATAGTGATACACCCAGCACTCGTCCATGGTGATTAGGCAGATAAAGAAGTCATCTGGATTGGCCTGACACTGCTGCCTTGGTTCGGTGGGCTTTTTGAATGGGTGTGAGCAGTCACGGGACCCAGCGGGCGGCGACCTTTGTCATGTTCAAAATGTCGTGCAAGATGTTGAAAACTGATTTTCACGTTTTTCACTATCACATCTATTGTGATACGCCGGTCTTCGAGCACCAGGGCCTCCACTTCTCTTGCTATTCCCGGTTCTTCACAGAGAGATGGTCTGCCACTTCGTTCTTAGTCATTCAGACTTGTTTGACCACACTGGAAGCGTCTGCGCCACGTAACCACTGTGTAATATGATGGTGCATTGCAGCCGTTCACTTCCACCAACTCAGCATGGAATGTTGCAGCGTTGTTCCCCTTCAAATGCAGAAAACTAATTACTGCACTTTATCAATTGGCTGTGCCATTTTGTTTTGGCTCCTCTAGCGGTGTGCTATGGTACTGTAGCACGGGGATTTCAATGTGTACCAGGACTGCAGACATGTACCTGCAAACACACAAGAAAATAATTACATAACTTTATTTTTTCGAGGTGATAATTAAAACTTTATGACTACCCCTCATAATTAACTTTCGTATTTATATTCGTGACTTTGATGAAAGCAAATTATTTGATTGTTGATATTGCAATTATGCATTCTTCTTGGTTCGAAATTATAACTGGTTTAATCCATCAGAGCTAAATTTCAGTGGCATTTTTGTGGTAACTTTTCGATAACAGATGGCAGCACCATTTGCCATGTTGCCAGATCTCTGCATAATCAAGGTAGATACATACAGGTTGGTCGATTAGGGTACTCGTTGATGGGATAGGACGTGACGTTGGTTAGCAGATTTTTATTTAAAAATGTAAGTAGATGTGTTGCAATGTAATTGTTTATCATGAGATTTTAGTTGTATGGTCTTATTGGAAAAATGACCAATTTATCAGCAATGGAAGATAGTTATAGTCGTAATATTAATATGGTATTGTATTATGTATTTATTTTAATATTTCGAAAGCAGAACAGAAAATAAAAAGATAACTGTAGTTAATTCAAACCTGAAATGCACAAAGTAAGGAGGGTAATTGAAAACATTTTGCAATTACGTTTGAAGCGAATGCTGCGTTGACTGTATAATTCACTTTATATGGCAGTACTAGAACACATTTATATCTTTTATCGGTGATGTTACCAGATTTTCTTCATAAATTTGCAGAATTTCCATGTACATTTTGTAAATATTTATAAATATTAGCAAGCTATAGTGATTCTCAATCCTTTGCCCTTGAAATCAATCAAGATGGAATTCTGCAATCTTATTTTTATTGAGTTTTAATATTGCGATTTTGAAAGAAAAATGCCAGAAGAATCCCGGATACACAATAGAAGAGAAGTCAGTATAACGAGTTTTCTGCAGGGAAGTTTGTGGATGACAGTGACCATTCAACATTTTTGAATTGTCTGAACATGGTTTTGAATGAATGCTTAAGATTCATAATGTCGTAAATTTTAGTTTCTTGGTAAATTTTACTTTAAGAATTCTAATGTGTTCCAAATTATGTTTCATTCCTTCAGGATGACGCCAAGACCAAATAAATTTTTAGACTAAAATAAATTAAATCAGAAAGAGTTATTCGCAATATTGAAAGGGAATTAACGATAGAAATTACAGGTGAAATTACTGTATATAGTATCAGAATATTATTAATTTGAAAACCTGGAATAAAGGTAAACGAGCAGCAGAGTAATTATTTGTTATTTTTATAATAGTTAAATATTAAATACAGTTTTGTAGCGCATTAATTTATTTGCACGTGTTGGCACCACAGAATGTCCTGTTTCATAGTTATTTACAGATTTGGTCTATTCTGGTTTTCAGTTCTGCAGCTGATTTAGAATCTTTGGAAGTATCAGTAACATTTTCGAGTAACAGTAACTGTACTTGCTCTCTATCTTTCTTTAGTACAAGGTACATCTACTACCCCTACCCCATGCCGTGAAGGTATTTGGCAGAATTTGAAGGTAGGGCTCCATACATTCAAAATTTTGGCCATTTGTGGAACATGATGTGATCAGCACCACAACCTGGCTGTCTTTACCCCTCAGGGTTGTCCCAGGTACATATTTATTAAAGGCTGTGTGAACACCAGAGCTGCACCATACAGTGACTCTGCAGGAAACCCCATCCCCCAGAGGCGGCAGGAAAAAATTCAGTTAATGGAATAGAATATAACATAATTTTTAATACGTATAACGATACGTTCAATTTTCTAATATTGATCCAATCATTCACACAGCTGAATGTTACTTTAATGACTTTAATGAATTGAGTTCAGGAAGTTCGTTCGTTGATCTCGCATCTGAAAAGTTAAGCATCCAATTTTATTACTAATATTTCTTGTATGTGTTGGTTTCCAGGCTGCTGTGGTATGTAGATCCATCAGTCCTCACAACCTTCTCCCTGATTGGCTTGGTTCTGACGTTGGTCGACTACCTGGTACCCACGGTTACTTCCAGCTGGTGCAATCCAGACAGCTGGACAGGCACAAAGGAGCGGAAGCTGGAGGAGATTTGCCAAGCACTTGTCCACACCCAAATCCAAGTGAAGTCATTTTGGAGTTCTTTTCAGGACATGCGTGGCACAAGACCTCGATTGGTGAGCCTTCTGTCATACGTATGTGTATTTGTGGTACCCTCGCCCCCTCGAAAAAGTTAAATATTTTGCATGATTTATGAAGGTTACGTTGTTTATGAACATTTTCAGTTGTTTTTAACTCACGTGTGAGGTAAAGTACGTCTGTTACCTTAGCGTGAAGCAAAACAGCCTGAAGGCTTTGCGCAAACAAATATAGCACCAATCATGACATTCCACAACAGCAGCAGATGGAACATTGCTTACTGTTTCATAAATGTATTATTAAATAAAGTAAATCAAACATGAAGGACGAAATGTTTATGAAAGCAAAATAGAAGTGAAATTATCATTAGGAGTGTTAGATTTTTTAATGTTTATAATTTTATGTCGTTACGACTGGATTTGCTTCAGTGCAAATTAAAACTATTCCCAGGTCCCTGATGGCCTGTAAAAGTCAGAGAAAATCAAGAAAAGTGGTCTTGAACTAGCTTCTTGAGAGATATTTCATATGATAATGTTTTCGTTATTTATTTTGAAGGGGTGTAAGGGGTACCTTCCACATAGGCACCCAAAAGTCAACCTCACTTCCACGTAGTACACCCTGGACTGAAGACTAACGAGGCTCTGGCGACTGGCACTATGGCCAGTATAATTTTTTGTGTAGTCCTGTTTTTTGTACTTGTGTGTGCTGAGTGCCCGTTTACAGCCTCAGCTTTTAACAGAAGTCAGAAAATTTTACTATTTTTAGTTATGCAACGTTAGAGTTGTTATTTGTAATGATAAGGGGCTGGCCCCTGTATATTGTGAAGGGTGCAAAATAGCCTAAGTGCTAACACACCCAAAATTTTAAATTCAAATTCAAATTTATTTTGAACATTGTTGAATCAACTTTATTCTCTTGAATAATTCAATGGTTGAAACAGTCTAGGATTGTCTGGTAATTTATTTTAAAATTACCTGGAAAAGTCAACAGATTTCTTTTGCCGAAATGAGTGGGAAATTTGGTTTCCAGATATTGTTTTTTTTTTTTTAAAAAACATTTGTTAAAATAGAGTAATCTAACCTTAATGTTCTCCTCTACAGAAAAAAGGGCATCATTCATTGGTTCATTGATCAAGTAGCGACTAAGCAGCATATGATTGTATATGCACTTAAATGTAATGTGTAAAACTACATTTTTATGTTTATTACCTTTCTGATATTGAAGTGATATGTTTTATTGTCTCTTACAGTACTATGTCACTGTGATACCTTCCCTTTTGTTAATGGCATGGCTGGGAAATGTTATCAACAACCTGTTTCTTACATATTTAATAGGTAAGTAGGGTTATCCTTTTCTGTGGGAGTGTGTGTTAAAAAATATATTGGATACTTATTCAACATTTGGAATCTTTACAGCTTATTATATTTATTTATACATATATGAGGGGACCCAAAAGAAACCAGAATCATTCTCTGGTGGGCAGACCCATTGTGGTACATGCTTTCACCACTAGATGCCTTTTGTAGGAACCCTTCTGCATCAGTCTGCCTACCGGCATCGTCGAGTGAAGTCATGGTGCCACGTAGTAAATTTTCTTAAGCACCTCTTGCTTGTTTGTTGATTTTTTGTGATGGGTGAAAAGTTTGAACAAGGTGCGGCTGTGAAATTCTGTTTTCTGTTAGGGGAAACAGTGTTGCAATGCTTGAAACTGCTTGCAAGGAAGCTGCTCTGGGGAAGACACAAGTTTACTTACGAGTGGTTTTCCCGCTTCAGGAATGGCGAATTGTCACTTGCAGACCAACTTCGCTCAGGGCGACATGTCAAGTCAATGCTGAATCATTTTTCTGATGCATGCAGAATTAGTTTCTAACGGTCAAACTGTTAACCAGGCATTTTACCTACAAGTTCTGAAACGTTTGCATGATGCGATGAGATGAAAACGTCCCGAGTTGTGACTTCACCACAACAACATGCCAGCACACAAAGCATTGAGTGTGAAACAATTTTTAACCAAAAACAATTGACCCAGCTTATTCACCTGCCATATTCAACCAATCTTGCTCCGTGTGACTTCTTTTTAATCCCCCAAACGAAAAAAGTCCACAAAGGAAAATGTTTTGCAGATGTTGGAAAAGATGAAGAAAAAAATGACTGAGGCCTTGAAAGGCATCACTTCGCAAGAGTTTCAGGACTGCTTCGAAAAGTGAAAAACATGTTTGGACCAGTGCATTCCATCCAATGGATAGTACTTTGAAGGAGATTAAATTTGTAACATCTAAAATAATAAATACATAATTTTCTATTACAAAATTCTAGTTTCTTTTGGCCTCCCCATGTATATAGCCTGCAATAGTAGATGTATATTTTTTCTGTATTGAACAGTAACCGGATAAAGTGTGAATTTGCATATTTTGTGTCTTGTTTCCAGACAAATCATGTTTTTCAGAAGATTTTATAATATTAAGGCTTTAACCCTTAGATGCCAAGGCTGTTTCGAAATTATGTCATGCTGTGACTAGAAAATTAATATCGCAGACCTATGAATGCTACAGTTGAATTAAACCTTCTTGGGTTTAGTATAGTCAAGGTTTTGAGGTTATGGTCGTAGTGTGTCCTTATTTAGAAGGGGACAGTGCAGGAAAAAAATATTTTTGACTGAAAAGTGAACATTCCCAATATTTTATAGTTGGAAACAGTATCAAAATATTGGCTATTATATTGTAGTCCCTCATACAAGGAATTCAGCACTTGTCAGAAGAAAAAAAAAACTTCACTCCTTCATATACAACAAATGTTATTAGTCTAAATAATTTAATATACAGCGCATTCCCTGACATTCGCTACGAGACTCTGTGGTAAGCGGCCTGGCATCAGCGCTTATCTTTCCCGGTGAACGGGTCCGCGACAGTCGCTGGAGTCGGCTATTAAAATTACAGTTTTCATATTGTGTACTAACCTTGACTACAGAAGGTGTTGAAAATGATGTCCCTCTGCTGCAACACATTCCTGGCATCTCCGAAGGAAATTGGCATTTACACATGCAAGTTCGTCTACTGTAATTCTCCCGATTAAGAATTTTAGCGTCTCTAAATACTGTGGTTTTTGAAACATCCGTTTCTTGTGAGAGGCGGCAGATAGATTTTCCGAGAAGACTGTTCTAACCTTTGTCCTATCTCATAGAGTTTTTCCTCAGTAAGTACACGTGGGGTTTTCTTTCCACTTTTATTCAGAACTGACCCTGTTACTCTAAACTTTTTTACGAGGTTTAATATAGTGGTCCTATGTGGAATGGGAACACCAGGAAATTTTGTTGCAAAACGTTGTCGCACTTCTCCACAATTCCTTTTTCCGAAGTAACACTCGACAAGATAAATCCTTTGTTGTAATGTAAACTTTTGTGGTGCCATATTAAGCCTCAATCTTCAACACACGGACACGACACAACACAACTTCCGAGGGAGGATTATACTGGCGTCAGTCTGCAACGTCAACAGAAAGGGAAAGAGAGCGAAGGCAGGGAGAGTGAAAGAAACAGACTGTAGCGTGCGACTCTTCACCATTCACCAGGAAAGACAAGTGCTGATGCCGGGCTGCTTGCCGCCGAGTCTCGTAGCGAATGTCACGGAATGCTCTGTAGTATCTTGGAAACTAAGAAGAGTAGAATTGCAAATTCTACCTAGGTTTGTTCAGCACATCAAGCGTAGTTAGAAAAAGAAGAAATTGCACAAAAAAGGGGGGTTTCCTTCAAAAATTAAACAACCCTTCCCCCTTTTGGGCACTTGAGGGTTACAAGTAGTACTGAAATAGTGACTGATATATACTTCATAAAATTCCTATGCTTAACACAAAGTTTCTGATGCAGATAAGAACAGCTGCAGAGCTAAATGAAGAAATAAAATTGCACATTATAAAGTTTACCCCCAACCCCTATTACATCACATGGCTATGCCAGTGTTAAAATAAGATACTACACCCTTTAAATCTCATTCAACAAAGCAAAGATGAACTCCTGAGTCATTTACTGAGGTACGGAATGCTCCTAATGTCACCCATTACATTACATTATATCCCAGGCTCTGCATTTAAGGGTTAATGTTGCAGAGAGACTCCCTTAAGGCTCAGCTGGTCTTTTGGGCGATGCCGGCAAAGCCATTTTCAAACTTTCCAGTCCTTTAAAAAAACAGTGATATTGCAAAATATGAAAAATTGCATCTGCGTAGAATTCCTTCTAGTGTATTCACGTGAATCATTATGTGGTTGCATTCGCTGATGTGTAGATATTTATAGGCTTACGTAGCCACAAAACTGTATCTGGACATGGGTGAAAGCAAGCCACATGATCACATGAACCTTCTCGAAGGAATTTTAATTTTTCAGATTTAGGAATATCACCGTGGTTTTTCGAAAGGACAGGAAATTTCAGAAACGGCTTTGCTTCTATCGGCCTATGGGCCAGTCTAGCCTTAATGGCTCCTAGCATTATAAATTAACAGGTTAACAAAATTTTAGACTCCCATGTTGTTATTTTTTTCCACGGATTCTAAAGTTTAATGTTCAAGGTAAATGACTGATGGACAAATCCACATTGTTTATTTTTTTTTCTTCTTTCTTTCACAGTGGTGTTTGTGGTCCTTCTGCCTGGCCTGAAACACCATGGAATACTCCACAAGTACTTCGCAAAATCTGTGTTCATGATTGCCGACGTTCTCAAAGGGACCAAACAGAAGAAGAACTGAAACATTAAAGAATCAACATTACACTTTTTATCCTGCCATTCCCAAAACGGAGAAAGTTACATGAAACTGAAGGGAAGCATGCTGTCGTTGCTATTCAGTCCCAGCACAGGTTTTAATTGTGTATATAAACCTTTTCGTATCTTTGCCTTAACTCGTATTCATGTTCAATGATTGTGGCTGTTCTCGACAAGTGATCAGTATGAGATGGTAGAAATGTACTTGTTGGGGGGATTGCAGGCTTTGTCCGCTGGGCTTTTACCATTCTGATGTTTTGCTTCATGTTAAGTTGGTTGCTTATCTTTAAAGAAAAGTAGCGCATAGACTGGGGGACAGGAGACAAAGTATATTGATACTTTGGACAGTATGATCAGGTTTTGAATCAGCTTGAAAGTTGCTTTCCGGTTGTTGTTAGGTTAGCTGTGATGGGAAAGATAAAGAAATTGAAGTGTATTTGGCATTCATTAAAGGTACTACACAGGCATTTGTAGCTGGAAAGTCACGCAGAAGCCTGTCACGCTTGTTGGCTGCAGGATTTGAATTTGCAATGTGCCAAATATGGTTAGCTAACACCCACTCACCTGTTTGTTCCTTTCGACTAAAGGATTTTATTAAATAAAAGTTTGGAGGTGTGCAGGATGGAAATTCTCTGGTCAGAATTGGAAATAACAAAAAAGTCAATGTGAAATTCAGGATTTCCTAACACTGAAATTCGGCACAATATTTCTCCCTGAAGCAATTGTTTTATTTTTTTATGGATTGAAAACAACTGCCTTTTTGTAGAAATTTCTGTAATTTATTGTGAACAAAAGTTCAAGAATGAAGCACTTTTAATATACTACCATTCATAATTTCCAGACTTGATCGCACCCCCACCTCCTAGTACAGATCAATCGGTGAGCATTTAACTGCTAACAAAAAACCTGCAATATTGTATGGAAAAAATCCATTTATCTTACACAGAGTAATATAAATGTTGGCTACAGTCTGCATTTGCACATAGATCGTTAAGAGTATATTGAATGTGGTATAAAATGGTATCTGCTGGACTTCGTTGTTTTCTGCATGCCTTTACAAAATCTGTTTTCGCATAAATCCCATCTCTGGCTACCTTACATGTATCTTAATTACAAGACCACTCCAGTTTTTATGCACTCTTAGACTAAATTATATATACAGTGATATATATACTTTGACACTTTTCCCCCTTGCATGAATTATGTAATTAATTCAGGAAGAAATTATGCAGACCAGACTGTACTTTTGATTTATGCTTTGTAGGGACCACCTTTTTTTTTTTTTTTTGTAAATGTTATTGTGCAGTCTGGTTCTGCTTTTTTATAATTTCTTTGTCCATGTGCATAAAGCAATTCATGTAGACCATGAAAAACTGGTATAATCAAAACAATCCCTTTTCTACTTTTGATAAATTGAAAAATCGGTATCTCGAAGGAAATTTCCAGATGCTGATAATATAGACTTGCCTGTGTTAAAATCGGGAACCATACACAAAATACTAAAGTGAGCTGATACAATACCAGCAGTATCGACATCAGAAAATACCAGTTAGGAGTTCAATCATCGATACTGGTTAATACATTCAGGAGTCAAGTGTTTTGCTGGGTTACAACTTTGGAGTAAGCTGGTATGGTATATTTATGTTTAGATCATAAAAATTGTAGCACTACTAATCTGTGTAGATGTTTGTTCATTGATGACCACTTGAGTTTGGTGGAAGAGCAATTATATACAGTAATTGTATGTTGCTGTTTAGTGGTAAAACAGTTGTACAGACGTCACTGAAGTAAAATTTAATGCAATGAAGTTAGTGATGTTCATGCATATTATATGCAATTCAAACAGCAATTTACCTGATTACATTTTCCCGTCACCACCTGTTGCTATGGTAGGGTCTTTGTTTTTTCTGAGTTGCAGTGAGTTTTTACTTTTATCCTCTTGACAGCAATGAGATATCACCAAACTGTCAATAGCACGTTACAGCCTTTTATTTTAGTTCTGTTTGTTGCAGTTGTGACCTGATTTTAACACAGGTAAGAGATATGTACTTTTCTGTGCTATATCTGAAATAACCTGCTAATGGTTTAACAATCTAAATGTTAAATGCATGCAGTGTGATTTTGGTAAACCTTGCTTGCTGTGTAAAATTAACTTGAATGTGTTGTTTGCTTAAACAATGTAACAGCCAGGTGAGGTTTTGTACATATTTAATTAACAATAGTTTATTAAATACTTTGGTGCCTACTTTGCAGTCTGTTGTTTATGCTGAAAAATTTCAACTTATTTCGAAAGTTCAAAAAAAAATTGTTTCCCGAGTTGGATGGCCACAATAAAATATGTTACCTCTTTTTGAACTTGTAGGAATGTGCTACTTCTGTAGATCTTGGGAATGCATAGAAAAACATGTTTATTACAGAAATATTTTTTTTGTAAAGGAAGGAAACTATAGTGTTGACTATTTAAAGGAACATAGAAATTTATCCATCATGATTCATATTTTTCATACTCATTGTATCATTTTTTTCATCAATACATTATTGTGTACGTACCTATAATACATTAAAAGCTAGTCAGGTTCTCTCTTTTTTCATAGTCTAGTCGATCTAGTTTCAGGTTATGAACTGTTTATTAAACTTTGGTAATGTCACAACTTGGTGTATTAATTTAGTATTGTATGTTATACCCCAATGTAGGTTAGTGGTTATATAATGTGATATTTATATACATATATATATATACATACATACATGTAATAAAAAATATTTTGTGATATTTTCAAGATCTTGCCAGTGTATTTGTTTCTACGATGTTTGTGCAAAATTTGCAGTGATATGTTCAGTGATGATTTCTTTTAGTGCTACTAAATCTTTTCATTAAGTTATATAATTAATTTGTATTAATGTAATGTCAATAAAATAATATTTCAAAATATGATATTTTTTTGTGCTGAAGGTTATTTCAAAATAAAAATTTAATTTGTCAGTAAAACTTTTATTACAAAATATGCAGTAATTTTCACTATTGAAAAGTATAAAAAAATGATGTAACAGTGTACAATGCCCAGTTCTCTTTTAAAATAAAAATTGTTAAACACTACACAAATGGACAAAGCTGTAATAAATAGCACCAATAGTATGCACAAATTACTTACAAGTAAACACTTTGGTTAACAAATAAATACAATTCTTTGGAAATACATATACCAATATTTCAGAATTCCCACATCCAAATAGGGCCATGCATTGAGCCATTTATAACTTGGAAAATGGTTGGGGGGGGGGGGATTATGGCCTTATTTCTTGAATAAAGAACTAAAAATAAGAGAAATTATGGTGCTCTTGTGCTGTGCATTATCTTGGTTTGTGGTAAAAACACAAAGTGGACTCCCTTTAATTCAAATTATTTGGTATTCCCTTGAAATTCCTATTGAAACCAATGCTAAAAATTCATATGCAATTCAAATTTTTAAACATTTTATTTGGATAATTCAAAGACAGCCAGCCCTAGGGAAAAGAAAGTTGTATTTGCACACCCTTCTATGTAGGTGTTCCTCCTCGAACCCCCTCCCCACTAGCTAATGTTCTGTTCTGCCCTCAGTTGGGATTAGTCGGGGTACATTGTTTACAATGTTGAAGTATGGCATGTATACTAGCTTCACATTAGGGATAAATTAAACAAGATTTTGTTAACTGTGCAAAAAATAAACAAAAATCACAACCTTCTTTAAGTGAGAACAGGTATGTTAATACATTGTACTTAAACATATTTTTTTATTTACTAATAGCTTAATTACACTTTTGTGAGAGGAACTGTTTTTCGTTTGCACTACAGGACCACCAAAAAAATACAGCAATATTTACAGTAAGGTCCACTGCATGTTCATTATTTTTGTTCATACTGTAGTACAGAAGTTCTGTTTTATTGATTTTTGTTGATTCAATTTTTTTTAGTTTTCCCTTGGAGTTCGAATTAAGAAGAGTCCACTATTTTAATGCCAACAACTTTAGTAATGACAATATCAACAATCAGGGATGATATTTTTATGATAGGGATTCCAATATTTTAAAATATTGCACAGCTCTACCGTAAATTGATCAGTATTTCAACTTCTTTTTTTTTCTGGAGATGTGTATGCATTATGAAATGAATTAGGATTATTCATTAGTCGTTGGATCTATAAGGGTGGCAATACTTTCTGAACAACCAATTTGGTAATCTCTGACTGCTTGCAAAATATAGCAGCATGGCCAGCCCTTCAAGTACAACGTGTCCCTTTGATGTGAAAATAAACTTAGCTAGACAGCAATATTTATGGCTTAGAATGTAATTATGACACCTTTACTACAATACACAAAAAAATCTTGGTTTTTAACCATCAATAAACAACTTTGTAAAATTACTTGGTAAAAAAAACTATACTACATGTAGGTAAAACATTATGACAAAAAAAAAACTGGAATGCAGAAAAAACACTGGGACATCTACCAGAGTTGAAAAAAAAATGCATGACTTACACTGGAAATATTACACATGTACCCAAAATGGTAATAATATTTCCAACATCACATACAAGGTAACTCGGTTAATATGAAACAAAGTTAATATGCCTTTCCTTTCAATCTTGTACTGATTCTTCAGAGGTCTCAACATATTTTGAACCCAGTGTTTCCAGTCGTTGAGAAGAAAAATTTTAAATGGCACGGTAAAAAAAATCAATCTGTAAAATAACTTAAATCAAGCAAAATAAAAAAATTACATTTTTGCACATTAGCTTAACAATATACTATGGTTTGAAACACTTGTTGACTAAACAGCATGGTTGTCAATGAACACGCATGTGAAGCTAGCAACACTTAAGTTCAAATGCAATGAAACCAACGAAAATAGATCAAGATAAAGGAAAGATATTACTAGGTTTATATATTTCCACACTACACTCCCACACATTACAATGTATAAAAGTCAATAAGTTAAAATAAAAACTATGAACTAAATCTTACATATTATTAAGTACAATTTTGTAGGTATGCTGTTGTGTAGAAAAAAATAGCTGCCACTCAAACCAACAGTTCCATATTGGAAGTTAAGTACACAATAAAAATAAAGCTTTCAAATAAAAAAAAGTATAAAAACAAAAATAATCCAAAGGGGTTAAATTGAAAAAAAAAAACGAAGTTATATTTTTGTTAAAAATCATGACACCTGAATGTACTCTATTACTGGCAACTTCTGTGTTACGTTGCAACGTACACCATGGAGCAAATCACTACGAGATACTAATTTTAGTAAAGGTAAAGTGCCCCGTGCATATAGCACTGTGCCATGAAGGCATATTTCCACACATTCTCAATCTTTGCCATTTTGGAGGTGATGTGAACAGCACCATGCTCCGACTGCCTTTACCCCCTCCCCCAGGGACCCATTAATTTGAGGTTGGGCTAGTCCCGGAGCCACTTAATGCAAGGACAAGACTGGAAAACTTCCGAACTTAGATCACTTGTCCTGGGAATCCCAGGCAGATGCCACACCCCCTACCAAGTAGACCACTGCAGCTACTAATTATAGTACAAGGTAGTATTATTTGCAACCGAAATTGATGTTAGAATTGCCGTAGATTGAAAGGAACATTATCCTCCTCACATACATTGTGGTAATTTGTCTGTTTTCCAATGGAGGTCCATCCTAATATCGTAGTTAAAAGCCACATTACGACAGCATGCACTGCCTATGCATTTGGTTGCCCACCTTGTGTTTCTGAGGCGACTGTTGTTTTCAGTTACAAAGAATGGCGGATGCAAGCTGATTCACTACTGATGAATATCTCGTTAGCATATGGGTGCATGAAAAGGGGCCATATGGCGGCAAATCCAGCTGAGCTCAACATACTGATAAGTTTGACCCTTGAGAGCTGCACTGACATACATCTTACAGCCATTCTTGTCCTATTTCACTCTTTAATATATCTTGTTCAGTTCAATACAGTTTCTGCACCCGTTATAATATATCAATATGTGATCGTGACTTTTGGCCCACTCTGTATACTCCTGTTCAGTGGAACAAAGCAAGTGAAGGAGTATGCCACTATCTGAACATGGATGTACAGAATTGATCATGTTCTCGTACAACAATCACATCTGTCTGTGACAAGCTTCTCTTCTCAGAGAATACGGTGTGTTCATATGTACACTGCACAAATAGGTATACAGCTCAAAGATGAGCAATTCATTGTACAATGAACTATTCTCTGGCCCATTTCACAGTCACCTCACAACTGGCCCAGAAATACTTGTATAAACGAGCACAAAGGTCGGAAAGCAACTTTTTTTTTTAAATTACAATATGATCATGGGGAGGCATGTTTTAGGAGCCCATGGTATCCATGCATTGAGGTTTTACTTTGAACAGACCATAACCTGCATACAGATCTGCCGCACCTAAGGCTATGGGCATACGAGCGACTTTTTACCCACTTTACATAATAAGTTACATCAGATGGTTAGCATATTTTACATTTTTTTTTACCACATTTCAAATATTCCATCCTTTTTCTCATATTCTTGCCCTTTTGAAAGCATTTTTTTTCCTCAATGGAGATACTGCAAAAGCACTGTCGTTCCCTGCTTATATCTGAGCCTCTTCGTATCAGTTTGAGCGGCACAATAATTTCAACATGCTATAACTGAGATTTTTCTCTCTTGATGACAAATTACTCTTTTTCCCAATGAATAATAAAAAAATATTTAAAATATATAATTTCTTAGAACAAGTGAGCATTGTTTTAAAAATTAACACTAAATTGTGCACTTATCTGGTATATTTTAGCATCTTATCTTCGGTGTACCTCACATTTCTAAAATATTTACATTTATACACTTCTATATTGTCTGAACGTTATCACCAAATCTAACTTTCCTAGCAATTCAGGACGTTTATTTCTTTTTAAATACACGTGAGCATTAACTGCACAACCATTATGAATTACCACCACTTTCTGTTACTCTGAGGAAAATATAACCTACATCAGCTATTCAGCCAAGTTCTTAAAATACTATCCTATTTTAGGACACTTACTATTATTTACATCTAGCAAGAACATCTATGAATCTCCAACTGCTTCACATCCTCACATGGAGCTTTCATATGATGCAAATGAGGCATTGTGGATATTAGCGGTGAACTTGAATTCGCCGGACATATTCCAAACGTCTGTATTCACTCATTGCTCATGTACTGTTCTATTTTAAAGCAAATTTTAGAGTGTTAGAGGTGCGTAGACTCCAGTCAGATGTTACATGAGTTCGCACAGTCTTCAATGCAAAAGATCTAACAATAAAAGAAAAATCGACCTTTGTCGAGTACACTCCTAATAGCGGCAATGCCTCAAATATTATACAACGACTCTCCAACTCGCAATAAATCAAACTGAAAATCAAGAAGACTACAATTTTTAAAGAAATAATAGTTCTTTCACTTCAAATTACACTAATTCAATCAGTCAACCACTCACATTACTAGAGCTTCTGGTAACGAAATACATAGAAATGTCACCATAAAAATAGCACAGCTGCCATTAAAAAATAGTCCTGTGGACCAAGTGGAATTTTCAATGCATTGCATGTGGACTCTCCCACTCCACTTTTTTTTTGCGTGTGTTTCTAAACTTTACTAAAGTTGCCTGTGTATAAAATCACAAGCACGTATAAAGAAATTAGCTGTCTTAATGATGATTAAATTTACAAATGCTACAAAATACCAAATAAAACACAAATTATAGCTTGCACCCCATAACTTATTTTGGAGGGTTGTGCTATGAAACTATACTGTAACCAAGAAGAGTCACTGGCATGTTGTCTCCAAATGCAGGACACAGTCCTTCACAGTAAATACATAACACTGGGAAATGTTAGCAAAAATGTGCAACTGACATTTCTTCAGTTCAAAAATAATTCATTTTTTTAAAGAAATTTTTTGAGTACGAGATTGCAAAACCTGCACCCAAACTACTGCATGTGTTTTCAAGCATCTCTCTATAAGTCAATTATTCTCAATATCTCAGTTTTCATTTTTTTAAAAATTATTAAACTGCACTGAATGAATGCCACACATTTATAGCATTTACTAGAAGTGTGTAGGATCTTGAAATGTTGGTAGCGGGGTCTGATAACTTTGGGAAATGATTTATAGATTTTCAGGATCCCAAACAGCTAGGAAATTTCAAGTTCTCTGCAATATAAGTGTCTGATATTTCTTGTCAAATGCTGGTTTTCTTTCCAGAAATGTGAAAAACACTCATTTCAGGAAGAAACAGTGCACAGAGGTAGAAATTTTCATTGTAAGAAAATCCTAAACATTTCCCATCTGATCTTTTTTCCTTGTCATCCTGCAGAACCCTGGTTCGACTATAGATTATATAGTGTACAAAATTTATAGTGGAGTAACGAATTCCATCAGAAGATATATTATTTGCCTGTGATTTAAAATTTTTCCTAGTTTGAGACATTTTTTTCAATGTAAGTTATGCAATACTCAAAATGTAGACATTTATATTTTTTTTTAAATCCCTCCCAGATGTCAGGAACATGTTCTACCTTTTACAACACAACATTTTACTCTTCATTATCTCATGTGGAAAACTATGGATATTTTAAAGAAAAATTTTGGTACATTAAGATTGTATAGTTGCAATGGAAAAGTTAGATGTTAACATTTATAAATACTGTGGAACTTTGAAGCTACATTCTTCAGGGTTCTGTGACTAAACTTAAAAACTGAATCGAGGAAATAATTCTAATATTCTATTGCATTCCGATCAGGAAAAGTAAATGTAGTGTGTCAGCAAAGTCACGCAACCGAGATTTTGAAGGTACGTAACTTATGTACAAAAAGCAGTAGAGACATGAAACTTACGCTGGTGTTAAATTTGTCTGTGTGGATATTTTCGAAACATTAAACAGGAACGTTCAGTATGGGGAAAAGTTACTAACGTGTAATTACCCGGTATGGGCACATAGTGGTTCGGATCCCACTTTAAACTGTAGGTCCAGTCTCGATTAGCCTTTCTGTGTATAAAGTAGTCTTAAAACACCAACTTAATCAATCAATCAATCAATTACTAAGGTGTAAAAAAGTTTATTTCAATTTTTTTTTTGGTGTGTGTTGATGGTCTGTGTGGGTATTTATCAAATTGATGAAAGAACGACAAATTTGCACATTTTATGCATTACAGATGATTTTATGGAGTTAATTATAGGATACTCATAAAAAAAGTACGTTTTTTTTAAAAAAAAAAAATGAGGTGCACTGACAACATTGGTCGTGTTAGAGGCCAGTACCATATGTGCCCAGCATCTGGCTATGGTATTCAATCAATGCCCAGATGATGTGACATTTACCATTCAGAAACCTACCCTATCCATTCTTCTGTACTTTTTCTTCTCTGATGAGACATACAGTCGAGTCTTGATAATTCTAACTTCGATAACATGAGACAAATATATATATATATCAGATAAGTGGGAAATGATGTAATGTAGGTTTACTATTGTTCAACCTATTTTTTCTTGACAATATTCATAATACTATATCACATTTTGTAGTTCTTTGTTATTGTATTTTTTCACGTCTTCTCTAGGTTATTTTGTACCCTGAGGTGTTTATTATTTTATTTATTTGAGGTAGTCTAGTTCACGTCAACCTTGAATTATCAGGACTCTATTGTACATGAAATCTCACTACTGATCAAAAGACTGGGCAGCAATCTGGCCATTTTACTACACACCTTCCTATGATTCATTTCTCCTGATTTTAACCACTGATTCATCAACGTATACAGTGGAACCGCGATTTTAAGTTCCCAGGTTTTACATCTTCCCGCATTTTAAGTTTTTCTCAGCTTGGTGCCCTGAAAAACGTAAAATCGAGGCTCCACTAGTATTTTTTTAAGAGGCTGAACTGATACCACTTTGAACCAATACCATTGCCTGTACTCATACTGATTGCCAATAATAACGATAATTGCAAACTATGACAATTCAAAGTAGGGATGGGTCGATATGAAATTTTGGCCGATACTGATAAAGTACCGATATAAAATTTACCGATACCGATAACCGATATTCTACCGATCCGATATAAAATTAGAAATGGCCCTTGAAGAACCTGAAAGGTTCAATGACCTCTATAATAAATGTGTGTTTCAAGGTGACTGCAGTGCAAGATAAATTGCATATTTAGACATTTACTTTTTTAGAAAGTAGGGCATGGATATTATCCATAAAAATTACAACAAAATGGCAGAATTTTGCACTAAATTATCAGATAATAATCGATATATTGGATCGGTAAAATAATCGGTAATTTTACCGATACACCGATATGCCTATATCGGCCGATACCGATAGAGTACCGATTAATCGGTCCCATCCCTAATTCAAAGTAATTCAGAATATTTATAACTTACATTGGGTTGATGCATAAGTTCGTAGCATTTTATTTTTTCATAGTGGCAAAATTATTTTATTTGATACTCATTTGAGATGAACAAATGATAGAAATTAATTGATAATATATTTTCTTTCGTTGTCTATGACTGTCTACCAACGCTTGGGCAGTTTTTCAATTCCATGCCTGAAGAAATCATTTGATTTAGGGTTAAAGACATTGTCAAGCCAAGTTTGAAGAGCATTTTCATTAGCAAAGGAATTTCTTTGAACATGGATTGATCGATTTATTTATTCATCTTTTAGAATTGGATTGAGAGCTGAAAAGGTGAAAATCTGAGGGCACAAGATCGTGAGAGTAAAGAGGATGTTGAATAACCTCCCAACCAAGTTCCAGGTTATCATGGGTGTCATGCTAGCAGAGTGTGGGTGTGCATTAGCATGGTGCAGCAGCAGTTGCAGTATTCCTGGCCTACTCGTGTGTTGTCTTTCACTTAAAGTGTCCTCTATTCTGAACCATGCCCATGGAATGCAAATGTCACACGATGGTTGAATGGTCACAGTTCATCATCACATTTGCTAATTCTCAGTTCGACTGACGTGAATCATCTTGGATTAAAGCATTTAAATGGTCTTCAGTAAAGCCAGTGGCGTCTCGTGGCCTCAAATTTGGCCGGGGCTTATTTTTTAAAGGATTTAAAATATAATGACGATTCACATGAATTACAAAAAATAGGTATTTTTCTTCTTCTAGACTACAAAACTGGACTTATTTTTTTAAAAAAGCATTTAAAAGGTAATAACAATTCATACAAATTACAATAAAACAGGTATTTATCTTCCTCTAAACTACAAAATTGGACTTATTTTTTTAAAGAATTTAAAATATAATGACAATTCACATGAATTACAAAAGAAACAGGTATTGCTGTGAAACGTACCTTTCTACGAACGTTGGTTCTCATTTAAACAAGAACTGTGCTCTCCTGTTCTTCTGCTCAGCAAATTTTGTAATTATTTTTTCATTGAAGCCCTCTATGTTTGCAATGTATTCTTCCTATATTGTAAGCACTGCCAAGGCATTGAGTCTGTCTTGTCCCATTGCATTTCTTAAGCAGGTTTTAATACGCTTCAATGTGCTGAAACATCGTTCAGATTCAGCTGTTGCCACTGGAGTTGTTAAAACTATGTTTGTCATTTTTACTGTTTCTGAAAAGGTATCCTCTAAATCATTTTCAATGAAAAACGAATGCAATGTACTGATAGAGTTTATGTTTTTAAACTCTTCACTACAATAAAGAACACAAAGTTCACTCTTTAGTTTTCCCTCTTCTATGAAGGGAAATATTTGGCACAATTCTTACACGAATCATCGAGAAAATCAGACTTCCTCCAATCATTGAATTTTGCAGGGTCAACTAAATTGAAACACTCCAAATGTTCAGTTGCCCCAAATCTCTCTTCGGCTTGATAATTATATCGCAGCACTCAATAGCGCATGCTGTTTTGTTAAAACTGCTTTTTCTTTTCTTCGAGATGTTACACAGAACAGAACTATCATCTGAAGAGTTAGCCAGTTCATTCCTAATATCACTGATGTCAGCAACAAATTTGCGAAGTTGTTCCTTTACGTGTACCATTGTTGTAATTTTCTTTTGCAAAATATTGTAAAATATTTCGACGAAGGGCATTATCCTGTTAAAGACACCCAAGAAAAATTAATTCCTCGTCTTCAAGGAAATGTATTAGTCCAGTTGCTTCCCTAATTGACACAGAATCCCATGAGCCATCTTGGTGAATAATTTCCAAACACTCTATCAGGGCTACTACTCTACTCTGGAAATTCCATCTTGTTTGGCATGTTCGCGGTAACCGTCGATGACATACCTCCTGCAGTAAATCTATTCTCTTACTAGATGAAGAGAAGAACGAAGAAAATGCAGATAAATTGGCAAAGAAAATTCTGATAGCTGTGATGATAGAGCATACTTTGTTGCATTATGAGATTGAGTTGGTGTGCATAACAATGCACAAAATAACCACACGGATAAACATCTCTTACAAATTTCTGGAATCCAAGCCGTACCCCTCGGAATGCAGTTCCACCATCATACGTTTGAGAAACTAATTTATCTTTTAGTTCGTACTGCTCTAATGCATCTAATATACATTGGGATATTCCTGATGCAGATCTGTCAGTCAGTTGCACGAAACCATGAAAATGCTCTACTACTTGCGAGCACTGAACAAAACGAATCACAATAACCAATTGTGACTTATTGGAAGTGTCGCTGGTTTCATCAGCTTGTACAGAAACAAACATAGCTTTGTTTACATCCTCCTGGAGGGCCTCACTGTAAACCTGGTACATACAGTCTAACAACTCATTTTGTATCAGGGCTGATGTGTATTTATTTACTTTGGATTCCTCTAAATGTTCATGCAAACTGTTATCTAGCTTAGCAATTTCATTTACTAAATCTAGGAAGATGCCTCTGTTTAAAGATTGTTCTCTTTCGTTATGTCCTCGTAGAGCAAGTTCATGTCGACCACAGAATTTTAAGCAATCGATAATTCTATTTAATATATGCCTATTTTTCCAGACTAATTCATTGTGCCTTGTAATTGACAGTCTATATCCTTCATCGATTTGTGTTCGAACATCAACCCTTCCAAACAAATTCAATTTTAACGAGTTTCCAATGTGCGAAGAACTAGTTTCATGTGACTTAATTCTTTCAGAAAGATGTTTGAGATCACTTATACCATGAACTGTCCATGAAGCATCACAACCAAACAAAAGGCAATTAAAACAAAAGAGTTTTCTTGATCTCGCTAGCTGTCAACCACGGTTTTCTGTTGTACCAGTCTGGACTGAAAGAGCGTGATTGTGATTTGTGTTTTTGTATTAATGTAACACTCGGATGGTCAGGACCTAATTGTTTAACAACAAGTTTTTCTTGGTCACTCAATGTCAGAAATGGTGTTGCCAACAAGAAATCCACTTTGTTCATAGCGAATAAAAGCCACCACAACGCTACACAACACACGGGATCGAAGGAACGCGACGCAACGGAACTAGCCCCGAATCAACACCCAAACCCATTGCACTCCCCCCTTCACTCTCTCTGCTAGCACTTGACCTTCACTGTAGCGTAGACCACGCCTTCCTCTGCGACAAGCCAGAGACCGATAACTGACATCAATGCCGCTAGGAGCGCTGTCGTATCCATTGCAGCAGACGATGAACTTACGTGGGTAAAAATCGCCTTTTAAAAGATTGTGTGATAGTTATGCATTATGGTGATTGAAAATTACGTCAATACGTCCGTTTTTCTTTAGGGGCTAAGCCCCAAGGGACGAGTAGCCACTGAGTAAAGCCCAATGGTCTTCCTGAAATGACAATACCACTTTCTTACCCTGCTTTCCCTATTGCCATTCTCTCCATACACAGCACAGATGTTTTGAGCTGCCTTCGCTTCCTTTGCTCCTCTGTTAAACTCAGACAGAAGAATATGTCGGAAATGTTCATTTTTTTTCACTTGCCACTTATTGTTCTTTAGCCCACAAACAACACTGTCATCTTTAAAATCTGCATAATTAAATTTATATTCACAAGCGCAACATTGGCACTCCAATTGATAAAGGTTAATCGATAAACAAACTCCTAACACCGCAGTGTTGCCATACAAAACACAAACGCTACAAACTTATGCATAAATCAATAGTATATACACATTTCCCATTCGAACTGTCATAGCAATCAACCAGTTCTTAAAATATTCATAACTGCACATGAGATGAACATTTGATCAAAAAATTCATTTTTTGCCCACAGAGATGAAAAAATAATAAAAATTATGCATAACTTCCAGGATATTTAGATTCCGCAAAAGTGTTTTTTTTCCGTGGCATTTTTGCAGACTCTGTGAGACACTCAGACCCTGGAAAATAATTTGCTGGTAACAGTTACTAAATTCTAACTCATACCACTGGTATCAGCAAATTTCTATTAGTATTGTTTAATCCTGATTTTATATACTGCAAATATCGTGGCCTCACGTTCAGAAGTAGTGATCATCATCTACATGCTGCATTGCTTCATGAAATGATTTGCCTATCTAAGTCAAATCATTCCTAACACACATCCTAAACATGAGGTGTGCATAAAAAAAATACACATTTACCCACAACACCGATAAAGGCACTTTTCATGACAAAATTAAGGTTCATTACAAAATGCAACAATTGTACTGGCACACACTTATATCACAAAATAAACTATGGTTAATTTACAAACAACTTCAGGAGTAATTTTGCAGAGATGCCGTACACTTTCCTCTTTCTTGCTTGGATATTGCTAAAGATAGAAAGTGGCATATTTATATATCTATGTATATACGACTCAATGGCCAATAATGTTCTGACAGCAACAGATATCCAGAGAATATATTATCTAATAGGCTAATAAATCCCCAGATCTTACTATCCTTCAATTAGTACGCTGATGAAGTTGCTGATTTGTAGATCTCTATAATTAATATAGTGCAAAATAGTTAACTTTAAGTGCAAGATAACAAAATCAACAGAACATACACAATGTTGTGTCTTTGGCAACGACATCAAACATACCACATTGACACACTATCCATAACATTTGTGTAATAATTTGATGATACCATTCTATCAGCTATGATGAAAATAATCTCTGAACAAGGGATGACCATGTTATATGTAAAAGAGCCTCAAACATAAAGCGAAGCCACCACTTGGTTAAGGAGAATAATTAACAGTTTAATGTTTGATGAATTCACTCAATACTCTAGGAATGAAAAAAGAGTTTAAAATGAGCTTTAAGTTACTATTTTCAGGTTGTTTTCAACTGTAACCTTCATAGCTGAAAAACTAATTGTAATTATTGGTTACATATTGCATACAAATGTATGATAACTCCATGTAACTTACAAAAAAAAAATCCTTAATTTATTTGCTTATCATTGTCAAAATTCACAAAAGACCATTGATTCGGTGGCAGTGTCCATAAACTAGGTTTTCACTTCTTGAATATATACAAATTCCGTGTGTCTTTCAGGGAAAAAAAATATATTTGCTGATTGATTTTAGTGACTCACTCTCATTACTCACAGAAGCCTGTTGATTGACATTAAATAAAGTTTATGACAATCCAAGTATTACCAAGTATAACTGTGTTCTTCCATTTCAGGTTGGTTTATCACACGTGTACTGGCACACACCTGTGAACAATGACAGTGAATCACCAATATCATTAGGTGCATCAATATTTTTTTCTCACAAGACACAGAATTATTATATATTTGTGTACGAAGTAAATTTTAACCATGTGTGTGTGCTGTGAATTTAAAATTTATGGTGCCATACATACAATATCAATATACTTGTAATTCAAAACAATTGCAACTGAAAACAACCTGAAAATCTAAATTTATAAATTAGTTCAGGAACTCTCTTCAACTTGATTAGCATTCTGCACAAGATGCCTTTTTTACTATAACATTTGAATCAGTAATATTTGATCGCCAACATAATAAAGAATTTGCATATTAGTACAAATCAGCCATACTAACTTTCATCAGCTGATGCAGATAGGGTTTTCAGAAGGCTTTTCCGCAGCATATGACTTCTTAAGATGCACTGTAACTCTACACTAATGGGTAATTCCGTAGATCCTTCTTCTGAAGCTGCAATGCTGTTCCCTGAGCTTGTAGGTAATTCTAAACACGTTGCATTGGCTAGATACGTTTTCCGTATCAAATGGCAGCGTAATATGCTCCGAAGAATCAAAGAATTCTACAAAGATAAAGGAAGAATAATAGATACAAAGTGTTAGGGTTGGGTAATGTTTATCCCTATCTATTAGGGATGGGACAGATTAATCGGTACTCTGTCAGCCGATATAGGCACATCGGTAAAATTACCGATTATTTTACCGATGTGATATATCTATAAATATCTTATAATTTAGTGCAAAATTCTGCCATTTTGTTATAATTTTTATACGTAATCTCCATGTCTAAATATGCACCTTCTTTTGCACTGCAATCACCTCGAAACACACATCTATTAAATAGGTCAATGAACCATTCAGGTTCTTCAAGGACCATTTGGAATTTTAAATCAGATTGGTAGAATATCGGTTATCGGTAAATTTTATATCGGCCCATCCCTACTACCTATTAACAAATGTATATTAGTAACATTGCTGATTATTAGAACCAGGACCTTTAGGTGCACTTTCATATAAGGAGCCTTGCATCTTATATATCACCATATAGACCCATTCAGTGGTACATTATTCCCCCTAATTTGCAATAAAACACCACTCTGCACACAAATATGAATTTTGTACCTATTCTGCCCTTAAAACATGGTGGTAGTGAGTGAATTAAAGTAAAAATGAACAATTATGTGTGACGTTCTGTAAATCGAGGGAATTTTGTGTTCACTCCTTTAAAGTAATCTGTGCATCCATAAAGCAACTGGAGGAAGGAGAACTCCCAGCCTCTGAAGAGTGACAGATCTTCACAGAAACCAAGAACAGTCTTCAGGGATTTGCTCTTCACAAACTGGAACAGAGTTCGACCAAACATCCGAACATATTACGAGTTGTAAGTGGTAACAGATTATTGTTAGAGGACAGGATTTTTCTGGTTTGTCCAGAGGTCATTCTTCGCATACAAACACTTCCTGACCGATAAACGATTAAGCTTTGAGTTCAGCAACATAATCCAGTATAACTCATTCCTTTCTTTACTCTGAAACCAGTGCCAGGGTAAGGTGAAGGTAAAGACTCAAGGATTCTCTACTGTAGTGAGTGCATATGTAATCAAAGTATATCTATCTTTATTTATCACAATACTTTTTTTGTAATGTTTAAAATGAAAAATTATATGATACATATGAATGTACTAAAGGTTTTCTTGATTTTTTTTTTTGCACCTAAACAGTCAAAAGTTTGCACCTAAAGATCCATTAAAGCTCCCAAACCTTCTCAAAAGGGATAATAATGGGACTCAAGTTACGAGAATGTAACTGGCAAGAACCCTTTGAACTACAGCGGAATATCGACTTTACGTTTTTCAGGGAATCAAGCTGCAAAAACTTAAAATGTAAAATCGAGAAAAAATTTATATCATTTTGCTATTATCGGGAATATGCAAAATCCAGGTTCCCAGTATTTCGGTTCGTACCTATAAAGTATGCAACAATACAAGACAAAGACAATTACAGCAAAGTGAAGGTTGTAAGTCTGGCAAACATGTTTACAAAACATTGAAATGCAGCAAACTTCCAAATACAGAATATGATTGCAGTGGCAATATGTCCATATGTACTGGGACCTAAAATAACAGAAGGATGACATCTTCTGTTACTGGACTAATGGTCGGGTCTAGTTTGATGGGCAGAGCAAATAATGATCTTTATGCGGGAATGTTAATTTGCAAAGATCATACCACTTATGCCACAAAGTACTGCCAGTTTCTTCATGGCTTATTCTTTCTCCAATACGAACTATTTGCACAATGCACAGAAAACTACATATGGTATGATGAGCACATGATAGTTTCATTGTTTTATATACGATGAGTTGAGTGAAACACACTCAAAGCAAAGTCACAGGACTGACTGCAGTCATTCCGAAATGTGTTGGAAATAAATTTTACAGTGTGACATATGTAATGTTGCTGACTGTAATGTGAGTGCTGTCATCTGCTCATGGTGCAGGGCTCTCTTTTCACAACACATTACCATGGAGTACAATGACATAAGTATATAGCATTTTTAATTTTCTCATGACATGTGATGAATGATATGTATGTAGACTTATCCTCATATCTCTACTTTGCTTCAATTGATCTATAGGTAGAGCCACATATTTTTGGTAAATAAAATAAAATTTCAGTGTTATAGCGGTGAAAAATCGGATCAAAATTGGTATATAAAATGACATTTTGGTTTTAAAATTGTGACTATAATCCTAAATTTGATTTAAAAACCACACTTATTTCACAAAATAAACACATCCCTTCTAATAGCACATTTATGTCATTACCAGAATATTAAGTTTACTCCTGTATAAAGAGGTCCATTCTTGCTTCTCAAATATTTACAGCAGAATTAATCAATTTTCCGTGAATTGCATAACTCACAGGATAATTCAAACTTCAGAAAGTGTCATGTTGGTAAATAAACTCTAAATTTAGTGTTGAAGTCTATTTCACATTTTGCAGTTTATTTCGCATAATTTCATGACAAAACAGGAAAGAAAAATGCACCTCACATCTTTCAGAAACATGGAAAATGAATATGACAGCATGTTAATTCACATTTAGTGTTTTCGTCAAAAATGAAATATACATGCCTCTACTAAATGCCAATAAATTAGGGATGGACCTATATGAAAATTTTGCCAATACTCAAAAAGTATTGATATACAATAAATATGCAAATGTTTCGCAGAGGTGATGTGACCAACACCATACCCTGGCCACATTTACTCCCAAGTCCTTATTTCTGAGATGCTGCGTGAACCCTAGAAACACTTTTTGTGGGGACTTAATTGGAAAAATCCCCACATGAGATCACCCAACCAGGAATCAAAAGTCGGTCTCTCATATGGCACAGTAAGATATGTTACCACAAATGTCTAAATATAAGTTAAGGTGACAACTTAAAAACAACTTCAATCAACTTACCATCCCCTTTCTTTGAAAATACTGTTTCCAAGATCTCTGTATCTTCCTAGCTGCCAAGTTCTGCCTCAGACTCTCGGCTCTCTTCATGCGTTCATCATCAGCGAGCAATTGCAAGCTCTGCTGCTGAGTGACGCCTTTCTTCTCTGTGGATAACCTAGATGGCAATGGTTTGCGAGGGACTTTTGGGGTTCTCAACGGTGACGGAGGTTTCCTAACTGGGGAAGACGGGGAGGTTCTCTTCGAAGCATCAGTCTTTGATTGGGGAGATGGTGTCTGTTTTGATCTTGTTAGCTGAGCCCTTGATTTTGCAGGGCTCGACGACAACCTTGACGGCGATGATGGTCCCACAGGCGAAATCCTTCTTGTAGGTGACGGAATATTCCTTGGGCTCGAGCCAGACTCGGGAGACCCATTGAAATTGGTGGTCCGCGAGCTCTGGAACAGTTGCCTTTTTGGAGGGGATGCGGGAGACGGCCTGTTACCAGGGATCCTCTTTGGAGATTCTGTATCACTGCTACTGCTCGTTGCACTGGACAACTTTGGGATCCTGGACGGAGACACTGCCAAAGTTGGAGACTTATTTTCCACACTTCGACGTGCTGCATCTCTAGATTTCACTGCATTCTGCAACTTTTCCTTCAGACATTTGATTTCATTGCTGTAACGGAGAATAAAATGTAATTCTTAATAATTGTGTTTTTATCAAAGAAGAATAGTTAATAATAAATATACAGAAATACTATCTACAATGGTAATTACTTTTTAGACATTTTGAAAAATAGGTTACCTTTATACCCAATTAAATGTTGACTAGGTTTGAGCCAATACTGATGCCAATGTATCAGTATCAACTGATGCCGATTGGTATTGGGAAGTATTAATTGGAATTTATTTATCTATACCAGTCAATACTTTTCCAGTGTTTTGGTCTCTCACATAGTTTACAAAAATGGTGTGCAACACTTTTGCAAAGAATAATTATCCTGCAAATTATGAAGTTCCTTTCTAATTTCCACCAATTTTATGTAAACACAAAATCCAGTTTCTTACACAACAGGTATTTTATTATTCTGATGTGATTCTAGATGATTTTAAGGCAAACTTATACAGTAAAACCTGTCTATCTCGGAACTTGATGGTTCCGAGCAAAATTTTCCATCTTAACAGTTTTCCTTCTTATACAGGGTTGACTTTAAATACAGAACAGAGCGCTGCAGGAAATAATGGAAAGACAGATTTACATTTCACATTACTTATAATGTAGAGTACTAATGCATGTATGTACATGAATAAAAATGCGATACAGTTGCAATACGCATAACAGAGATTACAATTATGTAACTACACAACATGTTGGTACACTTTTTACAGTATTGTAAGAACGTACAGTATGTACTTATGTATATTTTTGAACATGGGACCCCTGGTGTCGTAGCGCGATGTGCATAGAGAGAAAGAGAAAGATTGAAAGATGGAATAAGAGAGATGAAGAAAGAGTGAGATAAAAGTGAAGAAAAAAGAAAGAAACAAAGAGAGAGAACAAGAAAAATAGAAAGATGACGAATGAACAGAGAAATAGACAAAGAAAGGTTGAGAAAGAGGGTGAGATGAAAGAAAGAAACTGAATCATAACAATTATGAGTATTGTAGCGCATTCTTTCATATCGACAACGTTACGGATAAGCAAGTGGCAACAGATGCATGTTCCACTTACAGTATTGCATTGTTTTCTTGTGAGCGAAAAAAATAAAGGAAGAAATTTCCATCTTACTGAGAGTAAAAACATCTCGTTGGTCTTTAAATGGTGTTCCGTTTCCACGTTAAGGAGGTTTCCACCTTAAGCAGGTCATTTTCAGGTATAAAATCGGTCCATTCTGGGACCTTTTTCTTCAGTATTTACAGGTTTCCTTCTTATAGAGGTTCCGGGATATGCAGTTTTTACTGTAGTAAATTGATGCATATGATTGGAGTGGAACAATTACACACTAATAATAATCAATATTTTGAATAAAACAATTTCAAAGCACAGTTATCAGTGGGAATCGGTATGGGTATTGACAATGGCTCAGGCCTAGTGCTAACTGTACGCTTAAATTTCACATACAGTGGAATAAATGCAAAAATTATCAGTAATACCCATGCCAACTACAAAGGCTGTTAAGACTTCTGATGTCCCACAATTGGACAAAAAGCCTATGTCGTAAAAGTCAGTCAAAGGATTCTGTTATGTATGTATCTCTAGGTTTTGGGTATAAGTGCAGAATGTAATTTCGATGGTTTGAGGGCACTTCTCCCTCCCTTCTAAAACAGGGACAAAGAACTGACAACATGTTTAGACCCATACTTGCTTCTTGTCTGCATACTTTCACAGGACTTTTCCTGATAACAGACTTCCTAGTTGGGAGGAAGATTAGAACTAATCTTCAGAGTAAAATTCATGTTTAACTGCCAAAAGTCCTGTTCAGTAGATACCTCTGTAGATTGTTCATTATATAAGTGTTGCTGTAAATAAAATGATATGATACAGTTCATAGAAGTACTTCACTGTATCAGCCATAGCTGTTTGCTTATAAACAAGTAACTATTAGGATGGATCAAATGAAAACAGAACAGTGGGTTATATTTATGTATGTGTGTGCAGAGACAACCCTGTGTAGTGGTAGAGAGAGAGGTAAGGAAGGAAACCCCTACTGCATAATGGACTCGCGTGAGCATGTGATATGCGTAGGCAGTCGGGCAGCAGTAGGAGTTGGGAGTTGTGAAGTGCAGCGGCAACATGCTCTGCTTGTTACTGCTGCACCGTCCACTGTTTGTGCGTAGCAATCAAAGCCAAACGGCCCAGGCTGTTGTCCTCTGGAGTGGTTTTGCTGCATGACAATGCATGATCACATACATCAGTTGTTACAAAGGAACACCCACTGTATAGCCCTGATCTATCACCATGCGACTTACATATCTTTGGTTTGTTGAAAAAGGCATTGAAGGGTCGGTGCTTCCACTCAGACAATGTTCGCAAGTAGTTCCGATCTCAGCCAAATGAGTTCTACGAGCAGGGTATTCACTGCTTGGTGAAACAGTAGGACAAGTGCTTGTGTAACTTTGGAGATTAAGTTTGAAATAAACCTTGTTAATTCCATTCTGTGGCCCCTGTTGTTTTCATTTGATCCACCCTCATACAGTAACATGGCCTCCCTGATAACACAGCCTTGTAATCAAGGGGTTCTGGGTTAAATCATAAGACTTATCCATTTCACAGTGGTTCAGTTTTCACTTACAACTGTAAGTAGAGTCCCAATTAGCCTTTCTGAGCATAAAGTAGTTACTAAATTAAATGAGTATTTTAAATCACTACTATAGCTAGACGTATGCTGTTATGATCTTTGTAAAAACATGCTAAAAATTAAAACGGTATGCAATAGTAGTGTACAACTTGAAAAAAACTATTTTATAAGTAACAAAATTAATATTATGGCAACAAGAAACGTTACTGCACCACTTCTGTTTCAAAGTAAGATGCTAGTTTCAAATTTAGGCAATAGAAAAAGCCAGATCACATTACTGGTGGGATTAATCTAAAATGAAGCATTACATTTCAGTAAACAGACAATATGAAGCAGATTCTGAACAGCATCGTAAATAATACAATTTTCTCTCCTTAATGTAGTGAAGGTGCCAGAAAAAAGGGTGGCAAGAGGGAGGGGGCGAGATTATTTTCTGGAAGACCATGACACCTAATATACCAAACTAAATACCAAACAAAAATGCATATTTGGGCTTAAAGAGCATTTATCAAGTTTTTGTTACTTTGTTGGGGGGGGGGTGTTATGAGGGGTGCAGATGGAATGACTTGGTGGGGAGGAGACATGTCCCACTTTATAGCCATCTGCTATAAGAAATTGTTTTTTTATGGGAAAATTGAAGGGATTTATGTTGTCCGATATACAAAGCAAGGAAAGCATTCCACTTTGTGAACTTTGATTTGTGTATAAAATCAATGCATAGTTTCCCACTTTTTAAAATTTTTAGTGCTACAAATGTACATCTTGTTAAAGAGATGCATTGGTAATACATGTAAACAAGACGTACTATATAACTGAAAAGGAAGGAGGGGCAGAAATGTAGTCCTGTGTCTGGCGAGTGTTTCCAATTTCCTTCACACACATGAGTGTGTCTTGTCTGTGCATGAGGGAGTGACAGAGAGAGTGATAGAGAACTATATAATAAAGAGGAAGAATGGATACAGGATTAAGTGAACATCAAGTAAAAGACAACAATAAAAAACAAGATGAATATTCAAGGCTAAAAATAGAAGAGAAAGAAGAACATGGAAAATGTATATGCACATAAGAGATAGAAATGTAATCAGCGAGTGGATTAAAATATAAAGAAACAAATGAAAGATGAAAAATATTGCGGACCACACATAAGTAGTAAGAACAAAAACCGAGAAAAAGAAATTGAAAATTAAGATTAAACATAATAATATAACCAATTTGTATTATTGATTGTTGAGGCTGCATACATGCACTGTTTACATGTACAACTAATGCATCTCTTGAAAAAGGTTAACGTTTTTTGCATGAAAATGAGAATATAGAAAATTTTTATACCACAAAAGGAACATTGTTTTCATGTACAAATTAAAGTTTACAAAATGGACAATGGTAACACGGATAACAGCAAAGAATTTCAAAGCATACTAGTTGTGAATTATTACCCGTATCTTTGTATTCTGGTAATTTAAGGACTACCTCCACTAATTTGTATCACGTATTGAATCCTGGTTATGCCAGACATGGAAAAAGAAACATTCACTCGTTACTTAAAGCAGTGAAACCCAAATTTACAACAGAGTTTCGTAGTTTCACCAGACACAAGTGTTTGGCACTACAGGATACACACTCCTGTTTTACTCTTTGAAACTTTGTGGTCTACACCCTGATATGGAAGATTGTGAAAATGCAAACATGGCATTACCTTCTGTAATTTAGAGTGACTCTATCACATTTATTTGCCTTGCCCCTTTCAATTTTTTCAAGGGGGCAGGGTGCCTGGCCATTTTCTGCACTGTAAAATTACCTTAGCAGAAAATTCTAAGAATATTGACACAAGTTCCTATTCAAAAACACTAAAGAAAAAGCAACATAATAACACCCACATTAAAACTCGAGACAATGATAAAAACCAAGAACATATAGTCTTCAATACAAGTAAGCCTTAGAAAAATGAAAACAGAAAATATCAAATTATTATATAGGTTGTAGTTCTAGTGATCAGAACAATGTCAGCAAAAGCATCCTGCAAAAAATATACTTTCCAAGGTGCAAACATGATTCGTAAATACCGTATTTACGCGTGTATAGTGTGCGTGCGAGTATAATGCACACTCTGGTTTCGGATGGGTAAAAGTGACAAAAAAATATATCTCGTATATAATGCGCAGTACAATCCAGTTTCAAGAAATGGCTTTCTTAGTTGTAGGTTGTGATTCTGTTGCTATACTGATCAAGAGTGAATGACATCATACCTATTCAACTGCTCATTCCTACTTTTTCAAAATATATACTTTTTCTCTCTGTGACTAATGTAACATTTATACTAGGCACATTCAGGACCTTCCAAATAGCAGTTAGCAGCACAAGATTTCTTCCATTAAGGAATTTACACACTACATGTATGTCAAATTATTTGGCCAGTAATAAATTTTAATTTTTTTTATCTTTTTCCTTATGTTTTCTTTCATCCAAAGTACCATAAAAATCAGAACGTTTCTTCATTTTTTGATGAACTTATTTCAACTGCATTTCACATTAGTGTCATTATCTTGTATGGAATACTGTTTCCATATTCAGAAACTGCACGATTCAAGCTTTACAATGATATATAACATGATAGGGTTCCGTAAACAAGAAAAATCAATGCAAGTGTCCCAAAATCATGGAATGACCCTGTACGGTTTAATGTTGGCTGTCGGAATTATTCTGTTCATAATACGCACCAGTTTTTGGGGGCAAAAATTTTGGAAAAAAGTGCACATTATACATGAGTAAGTACGGTATTTGATTGAATACCACCAGTCAAGACAAGTTTCAAAACACCATTCTACTTGACTTGTTGAAATTTTTGAAATTAATAAGGATGTGACAGCAGTTTGAGGTTATTTGTATCCTTCATGTGAACAATGGTGAAAACACCAGAAAAGTGGTTTGAGGAGGCAAAGGGGAGGCAGGGCAGTCACATTTAATACAGCCCAAATACCATACGAAGATGTATATTAAGGCTAAAAGAGTATGAGGGTTGGGGCAAAAGTCATTGCAACTGTTTTTTTTCCTTGCAGGTATGTGAGCGCAGCACAAAGTGCTATGTGTCGCGTGGAAGCCATGCAGGCATAGTGTGTATGCACACCAACAGATGGCTCTGTGATTGCAGGAAGTAACACAGAGAGCGCTCTGAAATCAGTTGTGTGGCGAGCGTCGTTCGAGATGGACGTAACCCGTGTTGAGCAGCGCTCGTACATCAAACTAGCCGTTCGCCGAGGGTTGAATGCGAGAGATTGTCACAGTGAATTGGTGGAAGCCGTTGGGGATAATGCTCTCCCATACCGGACAGTAGCATGGTGGGTACGAAAGTTTCATCAAGGACGTTGTTTCAACCGGTGATCAGCAACGCTCGGGACGACCTGTCAGTGTGCGGACCAACGTGGCACGTGCCGTCATCGAGCAGCTCCTGGAGGAAGACAGACGATGGACACTACTGGAGTTAGAGAGGGCAAGTAGCTACTAGAAACGCACCATCCACAGGATATTGCGGACAGAGCTGCAACTGCGCAAAATCGCATCGCGGTGGGTACCACATGCACTGATGGAAATTCAATGGTGGATGCGATATGCAACATGCTCCGACCACCTAGCACGCTTGCAACAGGACGGCGACCACTTCCTGTCACGAATAATCGCCATCGATGAATTTTGGGCCAGGGCATACGAACCAGAACTCAAACGTCGGTCCGCGGAGTGGCGACATGCCGGATCACCAAGGCCGAAGAAATTCCGTCAGAATCCTTCCACCGTGAAATAGATGGTGATCGTCGCGTATGACGTCAGGGGTGTCATTGTGTGCCACTTCGTTCCACATGGCAGAACAGTGACAGCAGAGTACTACAGAATCTTCCTCGTGCGACAGGTACGACGTGGCGTTCGGGACAAACGTCCGGACCTTCTGGACAGTGTAATCATCCTGCACGACAACGCTAGACCACATAAAGCAAAGTGTGTACGGCGGCAACTGCACCGCTGGGGATGGGAAGAATTGGAGCACCCCCCGTACTCTCTTGACATTTCGCCCTGTGACTTTCATCTCATACCCAAGGTTAAGAATCCACTACGTGGAAGACTGTTTGCGACACGAGACGACATTGCCAATGCTGTGCAACAACAGATGACCCAATTCACACATGGTGCGACCAATGGTGACGCAGATGGTATTCAGTCTCTCCCACATCGTTGGCAGCGTGTGGTGCACATGGCAGGTGACTACTTTGAGGGCCTTTAGCCCCAGTTTTATTCTGTCAACTGTAGAACAGGTATGTATTTGTTTTGCACGATCAAACCAGTATTGTCCTGTACGCTATCGTAATAAATATGTGAGGCAAAATGTTCACGTGTTTTAACTGTCCCCACATGTAGTTCCCCCCTCGCCCTTTCATCTGTATATGTCGCATTTTCCAACCGCGCTCTTATCTGCAAGAAAAAAAATAGTTGCAGTGACTTTTGCCCCAACCCTCGTATTTATATTTAGTAGTTCTTCTCATTTGCTGATATGGAAGAACATCTATCCCCTGCCTTCTCATCTAAAACTGACTCAAAACAGCAAATAAAAATTAAAAATGTGTGTATTATAAATTTTGTACTGACAATGTAAAACAGATTTATGTACAAGTTGAAATTACCATGCTCTATAGGGAAACTCTACACACAGACAGCACACCATCTGGCAGATTAGCTGTGAGCTCAGGCACTTAGTACTTAAGTACGGAAGTACTTAATTTAACATGAATACTTTACCTTACATAAAGCTTATGTAACTAACATGCTTTGAATTTCTAATTTTCAAAGTGGAGCTACCTCACATTTAGGCAGACACATGATATGCAATATATCAGCTAAATTTAATGTAAATGGTACTTAGGAGTAATACTAACATAATTACTTACTATTACGGGTCCTATGGCATTCAAGGAAGAAAGAAGTAGAGCTTACGGGATCCCTGTTCGGAATTGTGATATGAGACTTGCAGGAAAGCCAAGTTGTGATAGACCATGAAGGATATTGTAAGGATGGTCAAGAATGATTGATCTTATCCAGGATAATAGCGGATGCAAGGTTTGCTGTGGGAAGGAAAACAATAACAACGATAATACATAATCATCATCCAGTTTAAGATTGAGTGTTAATTTACAATATTACTTACTCCCTTTTAGACAGAATGCCCTGAAAATGTTCCCTGTCAGACTTGAGTCTCCTCACATGTTCCTTGTGCCTTTCTAGGTCTTTGTGCAATTCACTGACAAGAGTCTTTAGCTCCGAAACACTGCTCTCCTCGCTCTCACCATTGCATGACACCTGCCCATTCGATACACTGCCATTCTGTAGCTCTGCAGGTTTCTGCATCTCTAAGGATCCAATAATAGATAACAAGCGCTTGTTCACACCTGTAAGGGAAACAGAAGTAGGTAGTAGGTTGGAGTCCAGTGAATTCTCACTTCAAACATAAAAAAAGGGCTTTTGAAGTACAGTAGACTCGTGATTAACTGAGGAAGTGGTTGAAAAACATTGAGTCTACGCCGCTTGATCTACTCTCCCTACAGCATTCGCGTTACATCGCAACATCGAAGAGAGTAAATACGTTAGTCCAAAAAACCATGAAAGACTTTTTGAAAAAGTAATCTTGTCATTTATGTTGTACTAGTAACAAATAATTACTATACAGTTTTAAGTGTTGTTTCGTCATTTACGACCTATTAGCACATTATCTCCGTATTATCAGTGTTTTTCCGCATCAGAGGTAGTCTCGGTCCCAATTAGCTCGGATAATCGCAAGTCTACTGTAAACGAAAAAAGCAACATAGATTCTATAATGCATAAAACTCACGGGGCACACGGTATTCTTAATGAAAGACATTATATGGGAATTCACTCTGGTTCTTTACATAACTAAAAATAACTTTAAATATCTAAAAAAGAAAAAAAGGGATGAATATGAGTAGAAATTAGGGACAGGACAGATTAATAGGGAAATCTATCGGTATCAGCCGATATAAGCATATTGGTGTATCTGTAAAATTACCAATAATTTTACCAATCCGACATACCTATAAATATATAATTTAGTGTAATATTTTGCTATAATTTTTATGATTATAAACAAATACTCTCCACTCCCTATTTTTTAAAAAAATTCAGCTTCTTTTGTAACAGTCATCTGGTAACATACAATGAAGCATTCATGTTCTTCAAGGGCCATTTGGAATTCTATATCGGATCAGTAGAATAATGGTATCTGGTATCGGTAAATTTCATATTGGTCCATTCCAAGTAGAAATAATATGAAATGAATTCATGCAGTGGTTAACTTCTTTAACGAGGAAACCTTGATATAGAAACAGAAGGTTTGTCCTGATAGTACCTGCCAATAAGTGGTATATGCTCTGCAGGCTGTCGCCGCCAAATGTGGTGACTGACCATGCAGTTCTAAGGACAAGCAAATAACATCAAAATTCTTAGAAGGTATTCCTCTTACCACCCCCTCTTTGTGTCCATTACCTTCCCCTAACCTCTGTTGTGAATGTGGTAACCAAGTATTCAAATTTCCCTAACAAAGAGAATGCAGAGCTCTGGCTTGTAGATAACGAGTATGCAGTATTTCCAACATTCCTTTAAGTGGATGGAAGCACACGTGATGCTGCCAAGGTTTTTCAACAGATGACAGACCACATAATGGCTGGAATTTGTTACAAACAGTATTTATTTTTTTGTTTCCTTTTTGTGATTGTGTATGATTTTGTATGCTTGGGTTCTTCCATGGTTCTGTGTAGTTTAAAAGAGCCAATAAGGTTTGAACTTTCAGCCCTCCCCCATGCGACGCGAGAGGAAGTATAAATATGGCCTCTGACAGAGTGAGTGTGTTTATGAACTGGATAGCAGAAGGGAGAGCGATCTTCGGGCTCCAGTGGCCTCCTTGAGAAAAAGCATCCCGAGGCAGTTCTGTCGATGCTTAGCTTCCACTTGGCAGTTCTGCCGTGGGGCTCAAGTTAGAGGAATGTAAATAATGTAAATTAGAGAATTATTGGAAGAATACGAGCCTTGTTCTGTTGAATTGTAAATAAATGTATAAAGCCCATTTCTGCGAGTTTTCAGCAATCACCCTGCAACATTAATTCAGTAAGTTCTTGCCTGTGATTGATTCTTTGGTTCCGAGCACTCTGATGAGGAACGGGATGGGAACCCAGGACTAACGAGCTATTTAGTTGTTTATTTGGGTTCTTCCTGCCAGAAGCAGCCCGGTAAGGGTGGAGTGTTGCGGAACAAATTGTACCAGGCCTTCTGAAGTACAGAGCAATTACATACAGTAATTTTATACAGCTTTAACAGTTTCACACCTTTTCGTACAGAGCCATAAGAAATGCTGGTTTGTTGTGAAAGACACCAAAGACATTTAGCAGGAGACTGTTCCAATCCATGACCAATGTCATCCTGTGCTTCTATGACAACCCTATGCTTAGGTTGAACATTTCCCGTCTCCTGAAATTTAGTATAGACAGTGGATTGTTTGATGACATAGAACTTTTACACCCAGGGAATCTTCTTTCAAATCACCTTTGAACTTCACATGCCGATTGAGTTAACCCATCCGCATACCATTTAAATGCCAATTTTTTTGCCATGAAATACCATTTAAATTTGGCTATCTCCCGTGATGGTTGCACAGCAAGACAAGATGTCAAATATTGTGAAAACTATCCAAGCAATTTATGTGAAAATTTTATATATTGAAGTGGAAGTACAATAATAATAATGCACATATGCAGCTTACTTGAAACATAAATAGAAACTCACCTAATAATTTTGATCACACACATCTGTCCATTTCAATTCCTCAACCTTTTATTTTTTTCCTGCCACAGCTACCTCTTCCTCACTTTCACTACATTCTTCAATTTCACTAACACAAAATGAATCCCCGTGTTCATCTCCACTTCCAAAATCCACATTTTCCTCTTCATCGCTATCGAAAAGCAACTTTTCAATCGCGGAATCTTCTACAACATTCTTAAGCAACATGTTTGCAAGACGTAACAAATGAAGGTTTGTTTACATGAGAAATTACTGAACCAAACACGCTTGAAATGGTATGAAAAACTTAGCAGCACAAACATACACGTCATAGATTCGAAAGATCATACAACCTCTGCCATCCATTGACAGAAAAAGAAAATACGTGACGAAAATAGGGAACCCGTCGATTCGACGATTAGGTATGCAGATGGGTTGACATATATGAATCATAAATAAATACACGCTGTGCCGTAGGAAAAATATTCTCGAACCATAACACACACTGCAGTTGAATACACTGGAAAAACACAATACCTAACAAGCACCATATCACTTCACAGTCTCATATCTACTTTCAGGACCTCTGTAAAAACAAGTTTCTAGACCCCCTCGCGAAGCTTATGTTAGTGAGGATTTTAACCAAGATGTATAAAAAATGTGTGCATTGAGAATGACTACTTTCAACACCACCTTTTATAAATTGGTAAGTAAATCACTTTTTAAAATAATTACGGAAGTTGTACACTTGCTTCATCGACACACTACAATTATTTTGTAACCATTACACATTCCATCTGATGTGATGAAATATATATGTATAAGAACTGAAAAATTGCCCAAAAATAATAATTTGTGGTTGTGATTAAGCAAAATATTAAAAATAAAATACGATACAAATATAATGAAACTAGAAATAAATGTAAGAAAATACAAAATAGAAGAAAATGTCTAAAAGACTGGGAATATCAAAATATATAATATGACCTTATAATTTACAGAAACCTGGAAAAATACATCCTGGTATGAGTAGACAGATAATGTATTAAGTTGAAGGGGTAATGCCTACCTTTAACAGGATCATCCACATTTTGAATCATGTCTCTTTCATCTTTGAGGGTAGCATTTTCACTCTTCAAGTCCCTGTTCTCCTTCATCAGCATCTCCACTGTGTGGCTGAGATCTTTCGTAGGGCTTATCACAGATTTCACACGTTTGTTTGGCCGAAGCCTATTTGGTGTGTCTACACTCAACATAGAGATCTTAGATTCTTCTCGGGCTTTAACAAGCTGAGACTTCAGTCGCAGCACCTGATAAGAGAGTTATCAATTAATGCTTATCCACTTTGAACTTTAGGCACCACTTGGAGACTAAAGCATGATACTTAGGCATCAGATGAAAAAAAAAAGTTGCCAAAATGTGATGCAATAGCAAAATGTCAAAACTGGCATATACTAAACACATAAATCAATTATTTAATGCTTTTGTTGCTTTTAGAACACAATAAATGACTGATTGATTGATTGATTTGGTTTATTTGATGAAATTGATGAGGGGACGCTCACAAAAAATAACTATGCCCAGGTCAAGATTCGAACCTGGGACTCCTGGCACCATAGCATGATGTGCTAAAAACTCCACCATGGAAGTTGACCACAACACGATAAATAAGAATACAAGTAGTGCAATCTGAATTTATTAAAAATAACCCTTGACCTATGCATTACTGCATGTCTTAAAATATTTTAGTTAGCCAGGGTTTCAAAAAGCTAATACCTGAATTGCTTGTGATGATGATGATAAAAAATCTCACCATATCCTGGTAACATAACTTTGTACAAGCACAAAAGCAGGATGATAAAAAAGGCAATAAAATTCCTCCCAAGCTTCTTGATTCCTTCCTGGAGTCATCAGGAGCAAGTCAAGAGCTTGGAATTAGTTTCAGTGTCCTTTTTTTAATATCATGCTGCTTTGCATTAGATGGTGTGTACAGTATTGATATTGACTGACGCTGCAAACTCAAAGATTCTGGGTTGAATCCAAAATCAAGCATTCTTTGTAGTTTTCTCTCATATATCTCATCCATACAATTAAACTAGGGAGGCAGGAAAGAGACAAAAGTAACCAAAATATTAACACGTGCAATACAAATTATCTGAAATCAATAAATATTCCAAGTTTCTGCAACAAAAACATCCAAAAAAATGTGCTTATAAGCATAGTTAAAATTTGAATTCACAATAAAAAGCATTTGCAAACTGTTTAGCAGATGTACAATTATGACAGAAACCAGACTGACTTGATACAGTAATGCCCACATAAACATCAGTTCTTATATTGATAAAACAGTTATTTTTGCACAGTAACATCTCCTTCCTTCCTGCACACCAACAAAATTACAACACATCCAATGAAATAAATCACAGCATTGCAGGCAAAATAAGTAACACAGTCTACTTTCAAGCTCAAATGACACTTTCTTATCAACCGTGAGCAAAGCAAGCGTGCTGGCAATACAGTGACATACGAAAGCATCATACACATAAGAATGGAAAGCCGGATAGGATGATAAATCAGTAGTACAAGAAGAAATAGAACTTGCACCACAACTAGGAAAGCTCCAAATTCTTTTGCATGAAGAGCCATTCCTAATGTGAAACATCAGACTTTTCATAGTTTCTGCTGAATGATCTTTCAATCTGGAAATAATATTCTTGTCTCTTTTTTAGGAGGGAAGAGGTATGTTAAAATGTACACAGGTTCAAGGATACTTCCAATCAGGTTTCATTGTGTCGTAACGAATAAAAATAAGCACCACTTCATATCTAGAATTTTTTGGAACACACTCCATTTCATACCAATAAAAAGACTGAGGACCTGTTACACATCGAACATGTACTCTGTTTGTGGTCTGTGAGTACCTGATATAGTAGTGAACATGAGCCCACATTCTGATGTGATTTTTTTTAAAAAAGGGGGGGGGGTACATTCTCAGAAAAGAGGCTTGATGGTTCAGCCAGTAAGATGTCTGTCAAGTGGAAGACCTGAGTTCAATTGTCAGGGACTTCTCCCAGCAATATCTCTGCATCGAGCAGCTCTGAAGTGGGTACCTGGGAGGTAACGGTTGCTGGTGCTGATTACACCACCTCCACACCCATCCTATATGCCTTAATAGCACGTTGCAATATACAGGGATACTATTCCATGTTGTTTACCATCTTTGAACCATTTAAACACAATTTTTGGTGTAACATTTCTGGAGATCAAATGCTCCCATCATCAGATATTTATTTTTAGATTGATTAATGTTACAGTTACAATGGGATAAATTTAACAAAAACAAAAAAAAGCAAGTTATACAATGAACCTTGTTAATAATGTTAAGTTTTTGGAACCTAACAACTGTGAAGTAAGCATTAATCAAGCTGTTAAATAACTGTAACATTAATCAAACTAAAAATAAATTTCTGATGAAAGAATAGTGTGTTTTTTCCCAAAATGTTACATGAAAAAAATTATGTTTAAATACTTGTAACAACCGTAAACTAAAACAGGAATAATTTTACAATGAAAGCAATATGTACATACAAGAAAAGTGTGCACCTTTTACATTAACAATTAAATAATAAGCATTCTCATTTCTTCTTTTACTTTTCATTTACCATCTCATCCGGATTTCCTTCTAGGTAACTTCAAATGGAGAACTGTTTGCAGTGTGACAGACGTTTTCTACAAGTGCAGAAAGCTCTAACCAATAGTGCAGAGTGCGAGCGTAGTTTGATCAGATATAAGTGCAGTTTCTAATTAGTTTACCTCTTGGAAATAAGTTTCAGCTTGCAATTTATACTCAAGCACTCTTGTAGCTCTAATATCACCCTGAAGGCTTTTCAGTTCACCCTCTTTCTCCTTCAGAGCCTTTTCTAATCTGAAATTCCTTTGTTTCAAGTTAGTCACTACAGCTGATCCCTTATCAGACAACAATCTTCTAATCTCATCATTCTAAACAACAAAAGACAACAGTAGTGTTAGTATATGCTACCTACAATTAAAGAAATAATCAAACTTCTGTATTTCTACATAACTGGTCGGATACGTTCAATGTCTGCATGCTCTTTTTTTGTGGTGGAAGTAGTTCAAACTCCAAATAGTTCCCATAACTGGAGTTTACAGCATCAGTGCCAATGTTGTGAATACTGTACAGTTAGGAAAAACTTGCAGTTTTAAGGACACAATGAAACTTCTACAACTTACGAACCATTCTGAGTTATTGATTGAATTAAAGTTTGAAGTCTACTTCGTGTAGAGAAATACTAATTGGGACTGGACACTCAGTTTACAGAGGGATCCGAACGACTATGTGCCTCCACGATGATGATACCTTGTAAACAAGGGGTCCCGGGTTCCATACCCGGTGGAGGCACATTTCATAGTGGTTCAGATCCCACTTTATACTGTACCTAGGTTAAGTCCAGAACCAATTAGCATAAAGTGTACTTAAAACAACAACAAAAAGAAAAAAAATAGAGAAACAATTGTATACTGCCTCTGGATCTTTGCCATTAGCTGGCTTGTCTGACAAGAAGGACTATAAAATTATAGGAATTTTTTAATGTTTTAATAATTGCATAACAAGGCCACATCTCTCCTGCCTGTACATAAAATAAGATTTGAACAGATTTCAAGCATGACGACCTTGAACTCCTGTGTGTAAGTAATACAACATCCGTGCACATAGAATATGATTAACAAACAAAAAATAGGTATACATATCTCTTACACTACTAGAGCATAAAAAGGACAAAGACTAAACTATGACACTACTTTTCAATATTCTCTTACTAATTTTTACGAAGTAAAAAATTCTCAATATTCATTTCACTATATACATTAGCAACCATATTTAAATTTTGCCTCCACCACTTACATAATCTTCTTTTGAATATTAAAATCTACCAGTATAGCAATAAGTACGAGGGTTGTTATATAAATAAGAGGACTGATTTTATTCTGCTTAAATACACTGTGTTTGTCTGTCAGGTGTTGTCATAAAAAAGCAGGTTTTGAATGACATGAGATAAGAGCCACTGTTATGGAGCTATTTAGTTGGTGACAGGGAGCCATTAATTTAGGATATGTTTCTATTTACGTATTTAATAAAATACCAAAAACAGTATACTTACGATTTGTGAGTATGTATTGTTTATAAAACATTTCGGGAGTTGACTGCTCCCTTCTTTAGGCATTCCTTGGCTAGCGCTATCGCATTTTGCCGTGTCAACTTGGTGTAAAACAAGGAGTAAGGAGATAGGTTTCACTATGGTAAAAAAGGTTGCTAAAAACTTGCCAATGTTTTGATAAAACTTTCATGCCAAATTCTTTCATCATAAAACCCCATTACGTGTTAAAAGCCAAACTTTAAAAACCTGAAACTTAAAATGTTAAAAAGCACTCTCTCCTCGTGCACCCGTGTAGTGTCCGGTTTGCTTTCTTGCAGAATGCAAGAAGTTCCTTGATTCCCTTCCCCTCCAACAGAGCTCCCCTCCCATTCCCCAACCAACGTCATTTCCAACTCAAAATCACGTGTCAACTGAGCAGCGTGGATTAAGCCCAGCGTGACATGAAATCCTATTTTATTATTCTTGTTAACCTCCCCCCTTTTAAACATTTTTATCAAGGGAAAGTAATTAAATAAGGAATTTTATTCACTTTTGTACAACAGTACTTGCAGGAATTGTGTCTAATGCTTTGACACAGTTCCCCTGTTTCGCAACACATTTGGTCTACCTGTCCACAAGGTAGTGCATGCCTTCTAGAAAAAAGCTTTCTGGTGTGGCCTTTTACCAACTCTGCACTGTCTCCATTAGATCACTCATTCTCATATGAAAACCTCTGACCAAGCAAATGTTCTTTCAAATGTCCAAACAAGTGAAAGTCTGATGTGCCAAGCCTGACTGTATGATGAATGTTTCAATAGCTCAGAAAATGTAATATATTCTTTGTTTGTCTTTCTACAGTGTAACTTGACATGGAAATGGACATGTTGTATGAGCTACTGTGCAGATGCACACTACTCAACCATAATGACCCCCTTGCAAGGCCATTTTCTGTCCCGAAATAAGATTTTCTGTTTTGTGCATACTTTTCCATGCACCTTAGAATGAAATGCCTGTGATTTAATTACTTTTCCTTGCAGTATCCAACATGGATTTGAAGCTACAGCAGCTTTTTGTTGTCTTTGAAAAAAATCGGCTACTGAAACTCTGCAAATGATACAGGAAACTTAGAAGGAACAAATTTTATCAAAAACATCTTTTGAGTGGTACAAAGGAGGGTGAAGATAGTCTTGTTGCCACCCCATGTCCTAGAGGACAGCCCACTTCAAAAACTGAGGTGAATGTAAACACGATGCATGCACTTTGGAACAATGTCCTTTATTAACAGCAAATACTCCAGACATAATGCACAACCCATATGGATCAGCTCAAGACACAATCTACAATGATTTTGACCACAGAAGAGACCACGTCTTGCTCACAGCAGATGGATTCTGCAACAGGATAACACTCCAGCTCACCAAGCATGTATGGTACAAGTAACTATCAACGAGTTAGGTATTGAAGTGACGGCACACCAACCTCATTTGCTGGATCTTGCACCCTGTCACCTCCCCAGGTTTCAATATGTGAAAAAATAGCTACAGAATGACAATAAAACAAAAGAACTTCACCCATCCATCTGTTCAACTCTGGCCAAAAGGAAGCATGATCCACTCTGCCCCTCCACGAGTGAGTAATATGCACAGGGCATGCAGTTCTGCACAGGTCTTTTTGTCTGTGGTTCTATACATGGATACCATTTTCAATCAGATAGTGAGCTGAACAATGATGTTTCTTCTGTCAAAGAAGGGCTTCATGATTGTTTTTAAAAAGTGCATCATTGTTGGAATCAGTGAATCACTTCAGAATACCATTTTGAAAGGTTGTAATTAAAATTCAATTAGCTAGAGCCAATAATCTTAAAATAACACTATTAGTCCTCTTACTTTTATACATCCTTGTAACTTTGTAGTGTTTTATTCATAAAATTATATTTGGCATCTACAAGAAAAACATGCAGAAAAATATTACTTAATGTTTCAAGTGTTAAAAATGGTCAAGTAAATTTATAACTAACTTCTATGGGTCGAGTAAATTTATAACTAACTTCTACGGTTAGTAATACATAAACTTTAGTATCACTAACTACAAAAATAAACAGATATGCTTCTGAAGTCTCTACTAATGTTAATTGAAATACTTCCACTATTACTTCAGTCTTTTCTTCTTTTTTAGTTCTTTCCTACCTTTTTGGGGTCCATTAACTGTTCTATCTGCCTATCTTTTTTCACCGACTCCTCTTCCATCTTCCGAATTTTTACTTTCAAATTTTGATTCTCTTCCTTCATGCTGACAAGTTGCCTTTTTAATTCCAAAATGTCATCGTGAAGTTCTTCCTACGGGTGAGAAAAATAATTAAATCTTGGAGAAATGTGACATCCTATACACTACACATTTAACATTTCCATAACAAAGATCTTGAACATGATTACAGATACAAAATGCCTCATATTTCTCTTTGATATTGCAGATACATGGTGTCCACTGCAGGACTATGATAAAATTAAAATATACTTTCCGGTTCTCAAGGAGAACTTTCCAAAAATTCAAGGGTACAAGCAGACACATTCTCTATTTCAGCCTCTCACCACAGAAATTATCTCTGTGCAGGAACAAGTTTAAATATACAACTGTATACATTACAAAGCAATCAGCACATGAACTCCTGATAGATAAACACAATGGCTCTGCTTTGAGATGTATTTTATGACTCCTTCATATATGCATTATCTAAAAACCCTTTACAAACTTTATTCTTACCTCGGATTTGAATGCAGTTCTTGCTTGTGTTGGTGCAGACAACCTGGACAATCTTGTTCTGGAACCATCCCTTATGCAACCAGTACCTAGAAGATTGCAAAAACAAAACTTAATGTAATTGTGATGCTACTTGTTGGTACATACACATCCACTAGACTACCGCACGGGACCACGTTCGCTCGATCATACTCATTCGAGTCTCCCACACTCGAGCATATAGAATCAAATACAGGGTGGCCCAAAAAAAATAACCGAAATTTAGAACCGTTCCTTATGTGTTTCGTTACCTTTCTTTGGCCACCCTGTATCATTTAAATGTGACAATAATCATGGAAATATATGTTAAAAAATGCATCCTGGTAGTTTCAGCTAGGGGTGTGAGGGACAGATTTTTTTTTGTCGGGATGGGATCGGTATGGGAAATTTTTTAAATCCCGACATTTGGGACTGGAAAAATTTGCAATTTCCTGACAAGTCGGAAAATTTTCGGGATGGCAAATTTTCGAAATTTCCCGAAGCTCTGCAAAACTCAAATTCTACAAGTCATTTCCACCTTAAGTGATTGTTTTTGCATTTCTGGAAAAATAAACTTACAATTTCCGATAAGTTCCAGACACTTGCAGTGCAGAAAACATCGAGAATTAACGACTTTTTAAAATGACCATTTGGTATTTCCTGACTGCTTGGGATCCCAAAAAGTTGGGAAGTCATTTTGCAAAGTCAGGATCAGGATGGGATTTTTTTCCCACAAACTTTAACTTCAGATTCGTCATTAGCAGGCCTCAATTATTAAGTAGGCCAAATATGAAGAAAATTGGAGAGGGGTCTGGTCATCTTCAGTCATACCCTTTTCATTTTCATATATCGCTATGCATTGGTATGATAGACTAAACTACATTTTAAGATAGAGATAACTATGTTTACCTAAGTTTCAATTACACTGTGTCTTTCACTTTGAGGGCCCACTAGCACAGACAAATTACGGTTATACGTGAATTGTTGGGGTTCGAATGTACACCGATCATTTAGCCAGTATGAGTGTTCTTCACTCGTGTGCTATCTAGCGTCATCTGTGCGAACTATTAGACGCTCGTGCAAAAAGTCCTCAATGCAGCAATCTAACATGCACACTTCAAGTAATACAATTCATTTGTCATCGCAGAAAACAGATTCAGTGAAACTGTGCACTGAAATGGTACATGTAAGTAAATATTTACCAATTAGATGTTATCAAAGGGAAATAAATCTGCAGTGATTACCTGTTCTCAGAGTTATGCTTCCTGGGACTTTGGAATTGAAAGTACTCGCTGATGATGGTGGACGAAGGTTTCCTGGGCTGAGTCCTATTTAAGAAAAAATATATATAAAAATGTGCAAATAAAACAAAGGAAATAAACCATGTGAAAGTTTGCTTCAAACTCAGCAAAAAGAATTATACAATGCGAAAGCAGGCATATGAAACCAAATGCACTCCTCACAGGTGGATGGGAAAAGGGTCTGCATGCCCCCCCCTAAAAAAAAACACACAAAGAAAAAGCTTCAACTTGTGTGAGTTGGTCAACAATCAAGGGATGTTATGTGGACTGTCTTCTTTTAATTACTGCTGGTAAACTGCCATGTACTATACATCCATTCCACATGAGCAGACTAAAAAAAAACAACTCCTTCTCTTAGAACTTTCATGTCATGTGGGCAATGCTGTGCATTTCAGCCCTGAGTTCTGGAGCTTGATGTTTTACCATAACAACGCTCAGGCTCTTGTACAACTTCTGACCAAAAAAATATCCGACTAAAAAACAAGATGACCATCCCACTCTCTGAGCATGCCCCAGCCAACTTTTTCATCTTTCTCTGACTGGAAAAAAACAACTTGATGGGTTATGTTCAAATTATGGTTGAGGTAAAGGAAAATCCGATACAAAAGATGCATGCCATTTCAGGGTGTGATCCAATAATGGAAGAAACATGAGAATGTAAAAGTTCTGTCATTTTGCAAACATCCCTTGTAATTACAAGAGTAAACCGCTAGGTTATTGTTTCTACAAAAAATAAGTACTGCCTTTGTGAAGGAACACATTAGTCCTGTCTAGTTTGCTACACTTTTTGACTCTCCTTGTACTCGCACATCTCTTTGGTCATGCAGTGGAACACAGACTCATCTACTTCCTTGACTTGGTGTCTATACCATTTGCAATATGTTCTGTAGTGGTGTATGGTCACGTGGTGCATGTTAATTAATCAACGGAATGTTTGAAGCAGCAGACAGGAATTTGTTGAATCTTCTGAACTTGAACATCGCTATACTTGGTTGAACGTCATTTCCTTGCACCAGCCTGACACCAGGTTTCATACCTGCACTAGTGTAAAAAAGTGCAGCAAAGTAGATGGGACTATTGAGTAGCCAACTTACAGTCTCATTAATGACGGCTCCGGATTTTAGTCCCGGCCTATCACAAATAACCAGATGTTTAGAATTAGTGTTCTTAATATTTTTATATTTAGAATCAGTTAGGCCAGTTAAGTTTGCTTGCCTAGTATTTCTGTACTTTGCAAATTCTGCAAACATCTTTGTCCTTCAGTTTCAACCAATCATCATTTATCTTCAACATGGCGATCTGACTACAAAGGGTAAATAAGAAAAATAGAGATAGCACGAATTAAAAACAATCTTCCTCTATTAATTTGGGTAACAGTTTCACGCATCGGAGACACATTTCTTCATTTTACAGAAGAAACTACTTACGGAAATCAGTTTCTCTAAGGTTTCCAACATTCGTCAAGGTATTTTCTTTCATTGTGGAATCTATTTGACCGGGAAATCATGTATTTTTCAAGAGAAATATCTCACCGACGCACAAGTGCCATTGCTTTCGCTACGTGAACCGGATGCTGCATACGTTTGATGACGCAACCCCTGTCAGTGTTTCCAACTCCCCCTTTTTTTTAACTATGCTTGCCTAACCTAACCTTATTGGAAATGGTTCGTGGGGCTATCCGTCAGCTACCCGTGTATAATGTACAATTTGCACATGTGACGAACACGATAGTAGGTATTTTTCGGTGAAGATGGTTGGAAACACTGCATAACCACGACGTTAGTCAAGCTGTGTCAGCTATATTCTGTGTTACAGAAGCGAAGAAAGGAATAACAAAAAATACTCTCTATGTGAAAAAGTGTGTTTGTTTTCGTATAAAAAGCATAATGGCACCTTGAACTTTGTTCCGCAATACACAATTAGGTAACAGTTTCATACATCGGAGACACATTCCTTCAATTTTACACAAGAAACTACTTACGGAAATGAGTTTCTCCAAGGTTTACAACGTTTGTCGAGGTATTTTCTTTCATCATGGAATATATTTAACTGGGAAATCCTGTATTTTTGAAGAGAAATATCTCACCGACGCACAATTGCCATTGCTTTCATTTGCTTGCCCTACGACAACTGGATGCTCCGTACGTTTGATGATGTAAGCCCCTGTCAGTGTTTCAAACCTACCCCCCCCCCCTTTTTTTTACTATGGTTGCCTAAAGTAACCTAACCTTATCGGAAATGGTTCGTTGGGCTATCCGTGAATGGAAACACTGCATACCCACTACGGTAGTCAAGATTTGCCCGCCATATTCTGTGTTACGGAAGCGAAAAAAGGAGTCAAAGAAATTACTCTCTATGTGAAAAATTGTGTTGTTTTTTTTCGTGTAAAAAGCATAATGGCACCTTGAACTATGTTCCACAATACACAATTGGTAAGTACGAACCATGCGAAACACAAAATATCCCATTTTAATGTCTCTCCGATCCATGAAACTGGTAATTTAATTTGTACATGTCATGGTTATTTACGTGTTGAACATGTCCTATTTTGTTTGTATCTAACTACAGCCACGCAACCAGATGAACACTGTTTTAATAATGTTTTAGTTCACATTATCGAGTCATCAGGCGTTTAAAAACTTTTACGCTATCACAATGAGACTGAACACTTAATTCACGTTAAATCAACACACTCAAAGTTACTTCGGACACCCAAGTTTCACCCCATCTGTCCACTTGTAAACTTCGTTCTAAAAATGTAATGAAACTTATGCGTTCCGAAATTAAACTTATGGATCTTCAATGGGAAAGGAATACACCTAAATGAAGGAAAATGAAAAGTAGGTCGTATAGCAGTATACCGGTCTGCAAAGTACCTAGAAAAACAAGCAATGAATCTTATCTCACTGAGGATTTGCTGGTTTCTTAAAAACAATGATATCAATAATTGAATTTATTACCGTATCGTGATCTTGATGCCATGTTTTTCTTCCCTCGAAGAATTCTATTTTCATCCTCAACTTGCACTCAAAAGGTATTCACTTCATTCAAGTTTCTCACGCTCAGTGAAGGTGAGGGTGTAAGACTAGTTTTTCTCTAAGGAAAAGAATGAATTATGGTCCCATGACGTGCGCAAAGCACTTGAGAAGGAAATACATAATTATAAAAAATGATACGAGGATTAAAGTATTATCCACAACTATTTAATTATATGTGATTTTTTATTCTCTGTGTTCAATAATTACTGGTTAGTTTTCTTGCAAACAGGATACAATGAACGGTTATTTTTTCAGTAATGGGAAATTTGTCTTTCGTCCTCTCATATGACTACTATTCCGACGATACTAATTATCCACTGCTGAGAGACTGCGAACAGAGTAAGGATTTTCTGCAAATAAATAAATAACATATACATAATTTAGCGGAATTTGGCTTTTATCGTTGATTTTATTTACATATAATATGCTTTGTAATATAATCAGAAACATATAACAAATAATATGGGTCATTATTGTTTCGAGTTCAGTACGAATGTGGCATGTGATTGATTGTTTTATGTGTGACTGAAATAATCTGTGCTGAAACAAAAGTGAACGAAACGTACACATCTATGCGTACACAAAACGTCTGTACTGCAGATCCGGATTCATGAGTGTTGTTTTCTCAGGACAAGGACATAGTTAAAGAAAGTCAAACAGAGGTATGAACATAAAATAGATAGATCTAGAAATTACTTCAATAGAGGAAAAAAGGTCGTCATTTCTGAATGATGTTGTACCTTGTTTGAAAAGTTGACCAGGTAGGACCGACGATCACAATACGCACGTACAACAGATTGTAGAAATTGAATTTGTTTGTTGTAGTTAGTAGTTAAATTACTATATGTTATATAATCCTCTGGAATATAATTCGTTACACGCACGTGCACATACATAATAGGGTTGCTATTTTTAACACAGTTTCTTCTCCATTCATAGGTTTGGAGCCGGCCGTAATTCAACTTATAATCTGCAGTACTTTGAGCTCTGATAATGTTCTTTACATTCACCATTTCCGATACCGGCAAAATATGAAAACTACAAACATGTAAAGTTTCCATAAACACTGCCACTTTCAACTGGAAAAATCTACAGACAAATAAGGAGGCATTTTACCCTATTCATAATGGAAAGGCACTGTTCAGTTTAGCACTTGCTCCTGTTTTCCAACTCTCGCACTGGCTGCGCTTAAGCCATAAATAGAATAGGGTGTAGTACACAACAGAGCTGGAGTTAATGGTGTGCCAAAGCAACAACTTATATACCAAACTGTGATTAAATAGCAAAAATTCAGTCAGAACTGATGTATAGGGGGAGCAACAATTCTGTACTTTTTTAACAATGCAACAGAGTCAGATTGGGGCCATTGGCCCACTTTACCCCTTCGATAATTATGTCAATTTTTGGTAAATATGCGATGACGCCCAGACGGATGTCTTCAAATTTACAGGAGAAAGTACTTACTGAAATGAGTTTCTTTAGCATTCTGGACATTCTTGGAGGTATTTTCTTTCACGGAAAGTAAAAACTTCGTAGTTTAATGCTGCCGAACAAGAATTAATCACTTTTTACGTAAGAAATTGGCATTCCTGCCACATTATGCCGTTGTTTCCATTGTCTGCATGCAGATGGCGAGAACGTTGAAAGTCACGCGATCTCTGCAGTGTTACCAAACGTGCCTTCTTTTTACGAAAATTTCTATTTTTGCCGCACTTACTTTTTTCAATGAATTTAGGGGTGAAATGAGTGCTAATGGAACCTAACCTAACAGGCCTAACCTAACCTTGTGTGAATGGTTTCTGGGGCTAGCCGTGGATGGTTTTTGGGGTTAACGTCAATGGTTTGTGGGGCTACCCATGGATGGATTTTGGGGCTAACGTCAATGGTTTGTGGGGCTACCCGTGGATGGTTTTTGGGGCTAATATGCATGGTTTGTGGAGGTAAACATGAAAAAAAAATCGAAATAGTACGTAATTTTCCATCATGAAGGTTTGCTCACTGAAAATCGACAAAACACAAGCTGGCGCATCCTAACGTGCGATGATCCATTACGAGTGCACGCCATATTGTCTATTACAGGAGCGGAACATGTAAGACAAATAATCAATCGTAATATGAAAAGTTGACAGTATTTTATGGAAAAAGGCATAACTTCACCTTAAAGAATGTTCCGCAAGGCAAAATAGATAAGTACCAGTGGTAAAATTAAGGAAATAAATGAGTGAAAGGTGTCCGGGCGTTATCTCATATTTACCCAATTTTTATTTTAATCAACAGATTTCGATGTTTTACATAATATAAAGGTGGTTCCAGAGGAAGCACAAATAACGGAGATATTTGATCCCAAACTATTGCCTGCATGAGTGAAACCAACTCCTATTTCAGACTAAGCTACTTTCACTCCTTTTTTCTGTAAAAATTCCTAAACAGCAGTAAAAACAACACTCCCAATGTAACAACAATGTCAAATTACTATCGCCACCAAATGTAACCCTCCTAACCTAACTGTTTCCAATATGAATGAAAAAAAATATTTTTTTGGTATCAGTTCGTTATATTGGAGTCACTTTAAAATCGGATATTTTGTGTTTTGTATGGTTCGTACTTACCAATTGTGTATTGCGGAACATATTTGAAGGTGCCATTAAGGTTTTCACACGATTAGAAACATTTTTTACACTAAAATAAGCCATTTCTCAAAGTGTTACGGAAAGCACGTCATGATGCGAGCCCCACATACCATTCACGGATAGCCTGCATAAACCATTTGGGAACGTATAACCATCCATGAATAGCCCCAAAAAACATTCCCGGATAGCCCCACGGACCATTCACAGAAGGTTAGATTAGGTTCAGTTAGGTTAGGCAAACATAGTTAAAAAACGGCGTGGTTACGTTTTCGCTTAAATTGAAGCAACAGGAATTTCCGGCTGAAATAGATTGAAAGATGAAAGAAAATACCTCGAAGAACTTCGACAATGCTACAGAAACTGATTTCGGTAACACTTTACTATACCGGAGACGGATTTCTTCAAATTTACAGGAGAAAGTACTTACGCAAATCATTTTGTGTAGCGTTGTTGATGTTCGGGAATGTAGTTTTGATCCATTTTAATGCGGATGCATGTGGTTTTCTACAAAAATCTATTTCCGACGTGCTATTGCTGCTGCCGTCATTTGCTTTCTGCACGAGAGCACAATATGCTCTCGTATTGTCCGTATATGCTAAATTGAACGAAAGGAGTGCTAATGGAACCTAACCTAACAGGCCTAACCTAACCTTGTAGGCATACCTCTTCCCCGTGATGGTTAGTGGGGCTATCGTGAATTTTTGGGCTAACGTCAATGGTTTTGGGGGCTACCCGTGGATGGTTTGTGGGAAATAAGGAACAACAGTAAGTACTCGTTAATGTAAGAAATATACATTATTTTCGTTAGAAATTCATTATTTCACCTAAAGAAATGTTCTGCAATGCAGAATAGTACGTTAGCAATGTAAAAAATTGCGAAATAAATCATTGATAGGTGTCTCCGGTATAGTAAAGTAGTACCCCGATTTCCGTAAGTAGTTTCTCCTGTAAATTTGAAGAAAAGTATCAGATTTAACGAACTGTTACCAATTTTTTAAAGTACTAACTGGAGAGGGTGCAAAGTGAATGAAAAATCGCAAGACCATAGAATTATAATTTTAAAAATGCATGTCTGAGACAGTTTCAAAAAATGTTACGGTCAGAGCAGAGAAATCCAACTTACAAAAGAAATTCCACCAACTCACTCTGCTTGCTGCTGTATTTTCAACTTCATCCCTACATTTCTTCGATATTGTCTGCTGCACTTGACACATTTCTTCCCCTGCAACTCACTGAAATAAATCTCTTGCCCCCGGCTGAAAAATGCAAATAGGAACACTACCCAATATTCATTTTGGTTCACAAGCACTTACCACACACACTACAGACACACACCCACCTTGCAAACAAAGACCAAGTACCATGTAACATGCTGGTCTCACTTATCGCACCAAACTCAACATCTTCTTGATCAAGGCATCCACCGAAACCATCTGCAGTAAATCTCATGCCCCCGACGTCACACCAGGATTGTCAACCTTCAATCTCCAAACTTCCAATACCACTGGAAGATACAAACCACAAACACAATTTAACAACATGTCACACATCCATTTGCCATTCTTCTATCAAGTCATGACTTTCAAAAACAATACCTTTTTATAAAATCACTACAAAACCAATGCATAATACATAATTCCACAAATTTTGTTCATACCACAGGGAGATGGCGGTGATGAAAATGACATAATAAATAATAGAGGAAGTGTACCAAATGTGGGCTCCCTTTTTATTTTTACAGCATATCAAGGAAACCATCAAGCCAAAATAAATGGTACTAAAGCCTGAAATAGTACGTTATGTACTTATTTAGTCTCTTCTTCCATAGCGAGAAAAAATGGCTTTATTGTGAAAATCCTATTTTTTTTCAAAGAGATGAGATTTTGAACATCGGAAAAAAAAAATTCCTAAAGTGGGCCCCCAGGCTTCATTGAGAAAATCCTATTTTTTCAAAGAGATGAGATTTTGAACATAGTAGGAAGAAAACATTCCTAAAGTGGGCCCCCTTAACTTTATCACAGTTAAAAATAGCAACAGCATTAATTATAGTGAAACAAGCTGAAAGAGAATGCCTTGAAAGGTGTGGAATAAAATAAAATGTCTTCTGGATGTTAAGCATACTGTATTACAAGGAAGTTAAAATAATATAACCTTAAAGAAAGAAAAGAATGGAATGTTCAAAAAAACTTCATAGAATCGAAAGCATATCATAAATCCAAATGTCTTTGTCAGCCCCTGTACAATCTATATGGGCCATTAAATAGTACAGAACACACTGCACCCAGAGTTCACCTCCCGCATCAATGGAAAAATTTCCACTGCAGAATATGCATTCAGTATCGTCGATTGTGGATGGTGTTGTCCCAAAGTGAAGACTGTCCAAGGTATACAGAGATGTTTGAGTCACAATCAGACCCCTCTTCATTCCCCTTTACAGCAGAACATTTCGGTGCTGACTGACCATGTCCACGGCCTCGATATTGTTTTGGAGTGTTTCTTAGGGAGTCTCTCTGTTTGTCATTGGACTTTTCCATAGATTCTTCCATTGTAGCCTTGTAGAGAGTTGGAAATTATATCAGCAACATTGCTTGCCTTGTGTCCTCTTTCTTCTTGATTCATGAAACTGAAGAAATATGGAAAGGGCTAATTTGGAATGGCTGCACAGTCGTCTGTTGTTTTAAGAAGATGCTGAACAGCAGGTAGAGGTTGATCTGTCATAGCTGTTTCTTTGGCGAAGGGTGAATGTTCTCTAGCAGTGTAGGAAACTCTGCAGTGTGGTTTTCGGTACATGATACATCCTGCTGCTGGCTCTTTTCAAGCCCATCTTTTTCTTTCATTCAATATCTGTGGGCCATGTTATCTTGATTCCCTATTCTTAGTTTCTTCCCTGTTTTCACCATATCTATCCTCTTGGAACCTGTACCAGAATTCCATGATTAGAAACACATTCTGTGCTTGTTTCACAACATCACAGGGGTCCTCTTTAGGAACGATGTGGGGGCCCACTTTAGTACCACAAATGCTTAATTTTTCATGCTGATTATTTTTCATGCATTTCCATCCATTGCTTACCAATTACATACAAAGATAGCTCCTATGCTTAGGATTAAGTATATAGAAAAGTTGACACATTTACCTCTCAAATGACCCAAGTACGGCAGCTGAATGTGAGAGTAATAAAGATTTTTACTTGCACAAAATCACTCTGATTGGGGAACAATAGCTGCAGTAATCAACATGGGTGCAAGAACTGCATGCGAAAATAATGTTAGCTACAAACTCCATTTATTTCCCCCAGGCTACAGCAACAGAAGTGCTGAGGGCCCACTTTAAGAAGGAGACCCGCATTTGGTACACTTCCTCTACCACCAAGGATCTCTCATTACTCCACTATAATACATCTTCGTGAGCTAAAAACAACAGAAATCGTTCACATGGTAAGGTTAGCATCAGATTAATGCAATTTGATTTAAGACATTTCTTTATTTTCTCATTGAAATGTATCTTGGGTCATCATAATACTTGAAAGCTATCTGATAAGTCACACCTCAATGTTGGAGACAGTAAGTAATGGAAATTGATTTGGGGTGCAAAGTTTTCGTAGGAATTTCATTAAGGATTAATTTACATTCACAGCCACAATGGAGGTGAATGAAAATAAATCAAACGTAAATTTCTCATTTCCCAATTAACTGAAAATGAGGACCGAGTTCTGATTGTGTAATGATTTTCAAAATTTATGCAAGAGTATGAGAAAGCCATTCTCCATTAACACTAGAAGGATGGTGATTTCCTAGCTACCAATTAGGAATAGATTAAAAAAAATTTACGTCAATTTTCAGTGGTTTTTATTTTATTTTTCATGCGACAGTTCATCACTGTACACTTCTTTAATATTATTTTTTTCATATTTTTTACAAATTGTCAAACTGTAAAATAATTTTGATGTATTCTAACATACGTAATTACTAGAAATGTTAAAACTTAAGAGTGTGTTGATATATGTAATCGTAAATGAATTGACCTGTTCAACATCATGTACATTATGATCTAATGAACGGAAAATAAATAAATTAATGAATGTAAAGTTGTGTGTGTGTGGTTATATTGGCTTGAGATAACCACACAGTTTTCTCTTGCAAAATTTTTCCACTGCTGTTATTCTGCTGTGTTACTTTATTTGTTTTATTTTAACTTTCTTATAACCATTTCTTACAAATTCTGCCTCCTACAGTAAATACTAGAGGGGTACATAAGGAACAAGTAGGTCAGAAGGACTGTGTTAATCATATTCAGTTAAATCGTAGATTACAATCATTGGATTTTAATTAATGAAAATAAACATCAAACACAAGTATAGTATGCCTGTCCAGAAAGAAGGTCCTCATACATACTTCTTACAGTTCATACAGAGGTTTCTGGATTTATTCTTCCTATCTGGCAAGTCTTGCTTCTGATTGGCCTAGAAGGGATCTGTTTTATTTTCACTACTTAAGGTGCAACCAAATCTTCTGGTAATTTGAGAATTAAATCTCTACGAGAAGTTTTCCTGGTTGTTATATCTGTGTATAAGATCCAGGAGTTGTTGGCTGTGAAATCCAAAACATTTAAGAACATGGCCATCTTCTGCATCCAAACCACTAAAACAAATTTCATATTTTTGCAGTACTACCTAATAATGTAATGGGTTTTTCAATGATAAACTTTTAAAATTGCATGTTTATATTGCTTATTACTTCTAGCTAATGATTATACAATTACTAGAGCTGTACTTAGATTACCTTCTTTTATTGAAATGAAAACATTAACTATAATTATGGATTTCAGGAGATTTTACAAGAATTCTTTGTGTTTGTGCGCTATGGTGCCCTGGGTGCTGCGAAATCTTCAAATATTTTCATTGAAATTCAATCAATGATATGATTGTTTGAAATATATGCTTATTTTGTACTTTTTTTCTAAATTTAAAATATGTTATTTTTTTAACTTAAGACATGCAACCTTACCACACTAACAGTGCAAGTGTTAGATAGACCTACACTAAGGGCACCGTGAAACTAAAAAGTTTGTGAATTCTTGGTATAGTGTGTTCTGTTTAGAATTGTGTAACTTATCCATGTAGACTTCAAGCAGTATATGATACTCGTGATGTTATTAATCCATTTCAGAAGTTTGTGAAAAGCAGCCATGTCTTTAGCTGATGAGCTTCTGGCTGACCTAGAAGACCGAGATGACACTGAAGATTCTTTCATGGAAAGTGCTCCTGCTCCAGAGATCAAACCTGCAAGCAACAATGTGGTTCAGATGGAAGAAGGTAAGAATCGATCAAATCTAAGATTTAAAATGCTTTCGCTGAATTGTTGTCAAGCTTGGAAAGAAAATATAAAGTATTTGTGACCAGCAATGAAAACTATTTTCTTTAGGGAACATCATTGGACTTTATTTTTTGCTTCCCGTTCCCTTTTCGTAAGCATTTTTTTTTTTACTCTTTGATGCACCAATTTTCAGATACATTTTCAGGTACCTATTCAAGATTGGTACTCTACCAGTTTTCTTGGTCTTGTCCCTATATATAGACCCACATACACACATATACATATACACACTAGAGGCATACCAAAAGTAATGAGCATTTATTTTTGTTGGCAAATCGGTAACAGCATAAGAATGAGCATTGTGAGGTAGGTGGCACCATCTGTTATGTATCCTTGAGTGTTGTAAGACAACACTAGCTTGCATCACATGGTCAGTATTACCCCAAACAAAATGGCAGACAACAACATTTCATTTTGTCAGTTTGCTGTTATTGAATTTCTTGTTAATGAGAAAATTCCTCTGCACAAATTCACCAGAGATTAGAAATGGGTGCTAACAGTGTCAGTGTTGGAAGATGGGTCAAACATTATCTATATGGAACACAAGCACCCATTCAGCACGAAGCCATTGCCAAAGAACTGCTTCAGAGATATTGAAACGAAGGCGATGTTTTTTCTTCTTCTTCTTCTCCTCCTCCTCAGTATTGTGACTGGTGACAAGAACTGGCTTCACCATTTCGAACCTGAAACAAATAAATTAAAGATAGTGGCATCAGCTGCGAAGGTTATGTCCTCATTCTTTTCTGTGACAGTGTTAAAAAAGCTTATTATTATCCATCTCCTGTGTAATGTGCCATGTACAGTCATTGACATTGCTGGGTTGTAATCAAGGACATCAGCAGGATTTTTTCTCAAAGGGGCAGTCACAGAAACTTTTATTATTATTATTATTACTGCTATTATTGTTTTTATTTTTGTTATTATTATTACATTACAACTGTTGAGTTTTGGGTTCTTTCAGTTCTTCCGTAATCCAGAAAATGGAGTTAAGAATAAGATAGTATTTGTAACACAAACAAAAGTGTATAATTTCAGAACACAGTAATAGAACAAATACAACAACTTACATATTGGTATAATAGAAAGAAGTCTCGTCACGGAGAACAGCTATGACGTTTTAGACATACATGACAGGAAGCAATACACAGACTGTTGACAAACAACATTCAATAACCAGGTCTGGCATTCAAGTTCAATTGGCATACGACAACAACTACTACTACTACTTATGTTTTTTTAAAGTACATACATTTGTAATTTCCATATTCTGTGTATATACAATTTACATAACTATACGTAACATTAATTCATGTAGGACAAAAAAGCTGTATTTTATAGTTACGTAATCAGTGTAAAAATAGACTGTAAGCTTAAATGTAACACTACTTCAAATAATATTAATAATAATAATAATAGTTGCTGTAATTTACGTCCTGTAAGTCACAGAAAGCAATACTTTTTGTTATAAAATACATCTACAATTTCACCATTCGAATTACATTAACTCTTTCCAGAAATCTTGGGGGGGGGGGGGGCATGGTTGTAATGATTCCATTGGAAGTCAATTAGGTTGTTACAACCCATAAGTGTCAGGGACTGTACATCTCTTGTGCTACTCCATTCTTTAGCAAACTGCTGGATTTGAGTGTAACCTGTGCATTACCATTCCTTTCTGTTTGTTGTCGAGTAATCATTCATGCTTATCATACGGGGTAGGAATGTAATAGAAAGACGCTGTTTGGGTGTAATCTATGTGTTTTTATTGTTATAAGTTTTGTTGAACATTATTACCGTTACAAGAAGTGATATTAGATAATTTACACAGACTGTAGTGCTGATTTTACATCTTTCTATATCTTCGTCAGATACAAAGATCACGTCAATTCGTCAGCTGGCTACATTACATGATTCTGATCGTCTAAGGAACATAATGCGCCAGATCGACACTTACTCCCAGAAACTAAGGAGTTCAGAGGATATAATTGGTCCTGTTGAGTCTGATCCTGAATATCAGCTAATTGTTGAAGCAAACAATGTGGCTGCAGAAGTTGACAATGAAGTTGGTAAGTTAACACACATCAGTGCTGGCTACTAACCCTTAAGTATTGTTTTAAAATTAATTTTCAAAATAGCTCCGTGTGTGAAGTGTTCAATGTATTTTGAGCACACATTATGGTATTTATAAGTAGTTTAATTTGTTTTATATCAAGGTACATCTTGATCATCATCATCCTTTGCCGTTTCCTGCCTCTGGCTGGGTCCGAATGGAAGTCAAACTTCTCCATTTTTTCCTGGTCTTCCACCACTCCTCTCTTTCCACGGTGTTCCAATCTTGTCCTCTTCTAACACTCTCCGCTATCTGCTCTTTCCACAGACATCTTGGTCTCCCCCTTGGCCTTATTCCCACTCCTTGTTCATGGTAAGCTCTTACTGGTAGTCTTTCTGCATCCATACTCTTCATGTGTCTGAACCATCTCATCTGTGCGGATCTATTCTGTCCTGAATCATCACCACACTGTCTATTGGATCTCCTCATTCCTTATTCTATCCCTTCTAGTATTCCCCAATATACTCCTTAAAAATTTCATCTCCACTGCCTGCATCTTTCTTTTGTCTCTCTCTGTCATTATCCAAGTCTCTCCTCCATACATAATTATCGGCACATAGTGTGTGTTATATATTACCTTCTTGCATTTCATAGGTACATCCCTGTTCCATATTAATCTTCGAAGACTTTAATATAGTCCACCCATTTGTCCTATTCTGTTTATCTCATCTATTCTTCCACTTCTCTCAATCATGCTTCCTAGATATTTGAAGCTCTCCACTACCCTCAACTCTTCCGCATCCATCTTTATTCTTGTTATTAGCACCTCACTCTTTTCTGCACTGAATTTCATTCAAACTATCAAGCTGTCTCTGTACTACTTCTTACTTTCCCACATATTACTAAGTCATCAGCAAACAACAGGTCTTTCATCTCCTCCTCTCCTATCTTCTTCCCCACCTCTTCATTAATTGCATCCATTGTAATAATGAAGAGCAGTGGGGAAAGAGCACTTCCCTGTTTTAGTCCATTACTTATACTGAACCACTCCGTTCTTCTCACTGGTGTCTTCACACAGCTCTGGTTGGCCTTGTATGTGCTCTGCACTCTGCTCTCTGCACACTATCTCTTCCTCGACTCTTTTCTCTCTTGATCATGGAACTAATTAAGTACTCAACTTTTCCTGTAGTTTATTGCTGTTGTCTTCTATTCAAGGGAACTTCTTTTGGGGTCCTAGTGGAGGCATAGTGCACAATGGATCAGATTCTACGTTAAACTGGCCTTCCTGATTGCGCAGTTTTAGTGTCGTCGCCTTGTAATCAAGGGGTCCCGGGTTCGATACTTGGTGGATTTACATAGTGGTTCGAATCCCACTTTAAACTGTAGGTGTAGTCCCGATTAGCCTTACTGTGCACAAAGTGGACTTAAAGCACCAACTCAACCAATCAATCTACATTTAACTACAGGTCCAGTCTTTATTAGTCACCAGCCTCTGTGGTGGAGTGGTTAACACAGCATGCTACGATGCCAGGAGTCCAGGTTCGAATCCCAGCATGGCATGGGTGTTCTTTGTTAGTGGTGTCCCTTCATCAATTTCATCATATCGTCACTCATCCTCATCGTCACAATTAGCCAAAAGTGGCAGAAAAATGATGCAAAGTGGCCTCATTCAATTTATCGAATAGCTGAGAGTAAAAATGAATTACAGTTTGTCCTACTTTTTGGAATTTTGTTCTGTATGAATTTCATGTTAAATAAACTTTATGAAATAAAAGGTAAAATTGCACTATGAAATTAAAAGCATGTTACACCCTGCTTAATTTGATAATTTTGTTAAATCATTTATGAAGAAAGAAAGGAAAATTGTATGAGGGGCAAAGTTTAAAAGTTGAAAACTAAAAGATATGTTATGACCAAAAGGGTAGAGATGATTTCACACCCCGTAGGTTTTTGTACTGAGTAAAGTTCGTAAGGACGATCTCATGGATATTCAAGGAGTTACTGTGTTCATATCTTTCTTATTTTTTTTTTTCTGAAATTTCATTACCAATAATTATTCTGCATTTCATCATTACCCTGACCAAAGTTACTTCATTAATTCACAAATAATAGAAATTCACAATATTAAACAGTGAATAAAATGTATTGTTTATTCATCATTTATACAATTTTAACAATTTTTTTGCCACTGTGTTACGGCAGTTTCCATTTTTTTAATATATTCACTAGTATTAGTTTGTCGTCAGTGGCGTATGCTGGGTTCAAAACCTGGGCTCTCTCTTCATATCATAATACGAGGGTGGTTTGAAAAGTTCTCGGAATCACCACCAGATGTTAGTGCTAGGACAACGAGGTTCCCGCATAGTAATAGGCCATCCTTTATTAATAAACACGTGGCGCGTCAGTGTTCTGGGTAGAGATCTGTGGTGCGGACGTCACTTTGTAGTTGTTCCCGTGCAGTGCTTTGTGAAGATGGAAAAAATCGAGATTCGAGCGGTGATTAAGTACTTCGTAAAGAAAGGTATGAAACCAAAGGAAATTCATGCCGATTTTCTGAACACACTGGGGGACTCTGCTCCTTCATATTCAACTGTTGCAAAGTGGACAAACGAGTTTAAATTTGGTCGGGACAGCTTAGAAGATGATCCACGTAGTGGTCGCCCAAAATGTGCTACTACCCCAGAAATTATTGAAAAAGTGCATAAATTGGTCATGGAGGATCGCCGACTGAAAGTGCGTGAAATTGCTGAAGCTATAGGAATGTCATCCGAACGGGCGTATCACATTTTAACAGTTGAATTGGATATGAGAAAATTATCTGCAAGATGGGTGCCGCGACTTTTAACACAGGACCATAAACGCATCAGAGTGGACATTTCCGAACAACGTTTGACTCGTTTTAAGAGAAACCAAACAGATTTTTTGCGCCGGTTTGTGACGACAGATGAAACGTGGGTCCACTACTATACCCCAGAGACAAAACAACAGTCAAAGCAGTGGAAACATGTTGATTCACCACCACCAAAGAAAGCATAGGCAATACGGTCGGCCGGAAAGGTAATGGCGTCAGTGTTTTGGGATGTGAAATGGATTCTGTTGATCGATTATCTTCCCACTGGTCAAACAATTACGGGACAATACTACGCTAATCTCCTCGACCAACTAAAGCATAAGATACGGGAAAAGAGGTCAGGTTTGGCAAGAAAGAAAATCATCTTGCATCAGGACAATGCGCGCCCTCACACAAGTATCGTTGCCATGGCAAAAAAACATGAACTTGGTTACGAATTGTTTCCACATCCGCCTTATTCGCCTGATTTGGCTCCCTCAGACTTCCATCTTTTCCCCAAACTCAAAAGTTTCCTCGGTGGACGGAGATTCTCTTCAAAGGAAGAACTAATAGCCGAATTTGACACGTATTTCACAGGCCTGGGGGAATCTAATTTTCGAGATGGGATCAAGGCATTGGAGCATCGCTGGACCAAGTGCATTAGTGTACAGGGAGACTACATTGAAAAATAAAAAAATATCACTGTTGTAAGTCGTTTCTTTCTACTCCATTCCGAGAACTTTTCAAACCACCCTCGTATTCAATTGGGATGCTCTGTTTCATTCAATTTCTTGGATTTTGATGCGACATGTGAGATTGTGATTAAAATTACATGCATTACAATTTACAAATAATTATAAAAATGTCACTGTTTTATTAATATAGATACACTAAGAAATGGATTTCAAATATTTCATGGTTATTTATAAAATATAGAGGCCCATATTGTGAAATATTTATTTAGTCCTACATGCGAGAATAAAATATATAATAAACTTCTTTCCTTGAATATTTAATTTTAACAGGATCTCCTTTCTTCTCTTGCCGCCCTTTATGGTAAAATGGTTATTAGCACAGTGTACTACGATGCCAGGGGTCCCGGGTTCAAATCCAGGCAAATCTCGCTTCTCCATGTGTTCAATGGGACAGTGTTGTCTTGGCTCAGAGGACAAATTCCCTATCACATGTCACACTTTTCCCATTCCTGTAATAGTAGTTTTGTTTCAAAATTTCTCTTTCCTGTGAAAAATCCCAAGCTGGTTACTGAGTTTTGTACAATTGACATCACTGTGAGGCTCTATCGCTGGGATAGAGCGAACATAAGCTCCGCTATCTCAGGCAGTGTTTGGAAGAAAGACTCTTCAGGATGAAGCCTGGTGATGGTCTAAAATAAAGGTGCACCATAAACTATCGTTTTCCCCCATGTTCATTATTTGAGAGTGAAGCATCAGTCACTTTTGCTAGTCTGTTATTTCCTGTATTTAATCTGTACTTCGGAGATAACCTAACTAGATAGAATATAAGTGCCTGTTTGTCATATTATTGAGAACCTGTTTATAAGATTATTTTTTTATGATGTTTCTTCACGGAAAGTTCAGATATTCCCATGCTTTTCAAGTAACTTATGATTTATGCTCTTTTTTCTTTTCTTCATTAATTACTATGTTTTTTTTTCCCATTCATTTCCATTTATTAATCAGTATCTATTTTCCCAGCGGTTATTCACAGGTTTGCTAGAGACAAATACTCAAAAAGGTTTCCAGAGTTGGAGTCACTGGTGGTGGGCCCATTGGAGTATATGATGACTGTGAAGGAACTTGGAAACGATTTAGACAAAGCCAAAAACAACGAAGCGCTTCAACAATTTCTGACTCAGGCTACCATAATGGTTGTGTCGGTTACAGCTTCTACTACGCAAGGGTTAGTATTAATTGTAGGTGGGTTTTTGTTCAGGTTATAAGTCATAGTGTCATAAACAAGGTTGGCCAAAATAATTAAGAGAAAATGACTGTGATCACGTTTTGTGTTACTGCACCCGATAGAAGCAATTTTACTCCTTGTTTTAATTGCAGAGAAAGTTAGTACTCATGGTTTCCACAAAGCTTCTTTATTAGTTACTAAAAGTTACTAGTCACACAGGACAAAATTAACTTCCTATACCTCACCATCAGGCGCAGACTCAACAAGTTCGTAACCACAGAATACAGAAAACTAGATGCAGGCAACCGATATATACATGTACTTTCAAACCATCACCCCACCCAAACAAAATGCTAACATGTGGCTGAACTTCTACCAAAGTGCCTTCTCCTACTGTTCCAGAGAAGAAGATCTAAGGGGCGAGATAGCAACCATCACTGAACTAGCTCTAAAGCATGAATACACTGAATGGCAACTCTCCACTTGGTGCAGTAAAGCAGAAATCCAGGTCAGACAACCCACACATCCACAACCAACAACAAGAATAAATGGTTTGCCTTTCGCTACCATCCTACCACTTCCAACCCCCTTTCCATAGCCCTTCTCCCCTACAACATCCAAGTAGCGCACATACCAAGTGATTCATAGTTTGTTCTGTGCGAACTACTCACTTTTGACAAATTTTAAAAAAATATATTTTTATTATAAAATAATTAGAAATATAAGATAAAAGTCAATTACTTACGATAGCGTGAGTCTCCTTTGTAGATGTATGCTACGTTTCGGGGTTTCAATGGCCCCCTTCTTCAGTCTTTTTTAGGCATGGATTATCACCATGCCACGTGAAGTTTATCAATCAAGGAAAAGGTTTACGGGTTGGAATGGTAAAAGATAATTTGATAAAACTTGTTCCCATTTAAAAGTGAAATCCTTACCCCTTATCATAATTCACTAAAAACGTATACAAATTAAAGGTGGTTAAAACTATAAAACCTCAAAGTACCTGACTCGCGTGTTGTTACCAGCTGTTGCTTCCTTATGAAATGTAGGAACCAGCAAAAATGTGGTCTACAGATTTCAAAATGGAGTAAAATGGCAGTATGTTGAAATCATGCAGATGTATGTACTCCGTGGGGCAAAAGAAAAGGTAACTGAAGTCGTGTCTGTGTATTTATCGTACAATGACATGTTCCACATGCATGTCGTCATTGCGAATGACAAGTTACATGAGTTCAATGAGTTTAGACACCATCTGAGAGCACTCTTCAGGGAATACATCTAGCACTGAGTCAATGTTCTCGCGTAGTTGTTCCCGAGTTCGTGGTACTGGTGAGAAACAGTTCCTTCAACATTCCACACAGAAACGCATCACACATCATCAGGTCCGGAGAAAAAGTGAGGCAGTTTCTCTGGACACAAGGCATTCTGGAAACAGTTGCTCTAACTGTGCCCTCTTTCCCAGGCCTATATATGGGGTTGGCTTCATCTTGCTGGAAAAAATGCTGATGGAAATCCAGATTATTCAGATCACAAATACATAAATAAATTACATAAATCACTAACTTCATCTTATTTCCATGTTTCGGGTACCTTTTTTTACCGCAGCCTGTCTAAATAGAACATTTTAAACAACATATAATGTAGGGAGAGGCCGATATGAAATTTTCGCCGATACCGATAACCAATATTCTACCGATCCGATATAAAATTGGAAATGGTCCTTGAAGAACCTGAAAGGTTCATTGACCTCCTTAATAAATGTTTGTTTCAAGGTGACTGCAGTGCAAAATAAATTCATATTTAGACATTGTTTTTTAGAAAGTAGGGCATGGCGATTATCCATAAAAATTACAACAAATTGCCAGAATTTTGCACTAAATTATCAGATATTTATCAATATATCTGATCGGTAAAATAATCTGTAATTTTACCGATAAACTGATACATCGATATGCCTATATTGGCCGATACCGATAGAGTACCGATTAATCGGTTCCATCCCTAATATAATGTCTCCCTGGAAGCAGTGTTACTAACTGTCATTTTTGAAACAAGGAGTCCTGGGTTTGATTACTGGTGGAAGCACAGTTCACACTGATTTGGATACCACTTTAAACTGTAGGTGTAGTTCAGATTAATCTATCTGAGCATAAAGAGATAGATTCATTCACATGATTTAGGCCCAATATTCCACCAAAGAAAAGCACACTACAACTTACCTGAATTGTTAATTCTTCTAGACATAATCAACCTTTAAACTCACAAAGCTAGAATCTTCATCAGTACCCTTACAACTGTTGGTGTGCTGAAACAGGAAATCAACTGATTCCAATGTAGTCACTGATAACTTTTTTAACCAATCTAATGCTGATATTTAACAGACTTTTGTTATATAATATTTTAAAATAGAAACATAAGTGTTTGTTTCCAGAATTCTAAATATAAATGCTCTGTGTTTTTGCTGTTAACCACAAATTACTTGCTACAAAATGTGTCATTTTAGAATGCTGTTCTTTTCTTTGATGTTGCTAAAACCTTAATTCTTGCACCTTTTCAGGCAGTTGTTGACAGAAGAGGAGAAAGAAAAGATTTACGAAGCCTGCGATATGGCAATAGAACTGAACAACTTCAAGCTGAAAATTTATGAATATGTGGAAAGCAGGATGGCTTTCATTGCCCCAAATTTATCGCTGATTGTTGGTGCATCAACTGCAGCCAAAGTTATGGGTAAGAGAACTGATAAGTGTATGAGTAGTTTTTTGTAGTTTTGTTCCACTTTGTAGCATGTGGTTAATTGATAAAAGAGGTGAGAGAATGGACATTTCCACTAAAATTTATTCAAAACAATCTTTAGAAATGACACTATAGAGAAATGACCTGTGCACATTCTCTCGTTTCTGTGGTGAGCTCAAAACATGAACCACTATGTTAATATGCAGTGGTCAGAAGTAGCGAGCTACTTGTAGCGTCGCTATTGTAGCTAGCTACAAAATTTGTAGCTGTAGCTGTAGCGACGCTACATTTTGAAAATTGTAGTTGTAGCGGTAGCGAAGCTACAAAATTCCTGTAGTTGTAGCGAAAATTTCGCTACAGCTACATTTTTTCTCAGCATTTTGAGGTGAATTTTGAATGTGGCAACAGCCTCAGAAAAAATCGACAATAACCCTTAATTTTGCAGGAGGTTCATAAAGACAGTTTATTACATGGAGGTACAGATTATCTAGATTGTAGATTATAGATATCTGTGTAATTTAATTAATTAGTAGCTGAATAATTCAGATATCCAGATAACTAACTGACATATATGAATATATTCCTGTTAACAGCTACGTCTTTTTAGCTGCATCGCTATTTTGGGGAGAAACATGCCTCGTTTGCTGCACCACTGGAAAAAAGTGCCTCGTTTGTGTCACCCCCAGAACAAATCCTGTTGATATACATGGTGTAAGAGACATCAAAATGTCATTAATTGCTGTGTAAGACACAACTTGCAGTGCAAAAATGAGTGATGGATTTTCCACTGCACTGACAAGGAAATAGTGCCAGCAATAAATGGCTCAGTACGGTAACAGCATTGATCATCGTCAGTATATAGGATCTCACCAGCAGGAAATTATTGTTACAAGAATCATAGAATTTCTGGAATTACAATTATTTTCGCGATAGTATTTGTTCTCAAATTTTAAGAATACAATACGTTTAGAACAGTCAGGTTTACGACAGTTTCCTCAATAATTTTATCATATTACAAATAGTATGTACGAGTTATTGACTTTCCTACAGAAACTACAATTTTTCTTAGTTAATACGTATACATAGTTTTCAAATGTATGTATTTCTCTTACTTTTGCGTCACTTTTCTGTAACGTTTGCTAATCATGACATCATCATCATCATCATCCCTTGCCGTTTCCTGCCTCTGGCTGGGTCAACATACGTATAAGTCAAGCCTCTCCATTTTTTCAGGTCTTCCACCACTCCTCTCTTTGCACGGTGTTGCAATCTTGTCCTCTTCTCCTAACACTCAACTATCTGCTCTTTCCATTGGCATCTTGGTCTCCTCCTTGGCCTTATTCCCACTCCTTGTGCATTGTAAGCTCTTACTGGTAGTCCTTCTGCATCCATCCTCTTCATGTGTCCGAACCATCTCATCTGTGCCTGATCTATCCTGTCCTGACGCTTCACTACACTCACTGTGTGTCGGATCTCCTCATTCCTTATTCTATCCCTTCTAGTCTTCCTCAAAATACTCCTTAAAAATTTAATCTCCACTGCCTGCATCTTTTTTTTGTCTCTCTCTGTCATTGTCCAAGTCTCTGCTCCATACGCAATTATTGGCACATAGTATGTGTTATATATTACCTTCTTGCATTTCATAGGTACATCCCTGTTCCATATTAATCTTTGAACGCTTTGATATAGTCCACCACCCATTTGTCCTCTTCTGTTTACCTCCTCATCTATTCTTCCACTTCTGTCAATCATGACAATGAGGATGAATGGTTTATTTAATTATTATCTTATCTATAGTCACTTTCTACCTCTTTCGGCTAATTGTGAGAACGAGGAAGAATGATGAGCAGTGAGGGGAATGGAGGAGCAGGAGGATCCCATCCTCCCAACTTGGCATCTTTCCTAGTTTTTGTTTTGAGTCCATTTTATGCATAGATAAGCTGATCGAGACTGGACCCTAACCACTATGTGCCTCCGCTGGGAATCGAACCTGAGGCCCTTTGTAGTCAAAGGGCTTCAGGTACTTTTCATTCAAAATGCTGTCTTCATATCAGTCTATAAAAAATGAAATATTTATTCTCAAGAAAAATATGTTGATGTGAACATACGTAAATACGTAATCCTACCAAATTTGATTTGTGTATAGTTGTAATCATTAATTTGGGTAACACACTAATTGCAATATTCATATATCAAATATGAATTGATATGCCACTTGCATAGGTATGGTATTCTCAAAACTATAGTAAAAATAAGTAACTGAAGTAACACTGCTATCAAAATTATTGAATGACTGGAATCATGATAAAAAAATAACATAATCTATTTACCAGTAGTAGGAGATTTTTAATACCCATATGGTTGTTTTTATTTTTTATGCAGAAGTAGCGCAAAAAGTAGCGAAGTAGCGAGTAGCGACCAGGAGTAGCGTAGCGAGCTAGTTTTTGATAAATGTAGCTGTAGCAAAGCTACATTTTGGAAGAGTAGCTGTAGCTGTAGCGAAGCTACTTTTAAAATGTAGCGTTCTGATCACTGTTAATATGTCACTGGTCTGTGACTGGTTTCTTCTGCTTCAAGTGTTCAGTTGACTGTGGAGTCTACAGAGACAACACATGTGGTAGTTTTACCATCTGTGCAGATTTAAATAATGAAATTATGGAATAATGAACAATAGTGGGAGGGAAAGCTATGTGCTGTAATGATTATTCTTTTGTTAAACATCCCTCACACCGAAGATTAATGAAACACACATCATGTGTATGTTCCATCAAGTCACATGAAAAAAATTGCTTCTAAAATAGGTTATTGACCAAATTTTTAGAAATAAATTAAAAACTTACATGTATAAAAATTAGGGATGGGCCGATATGAAATTTTGGCTGATACCGATAAAGTACCGATATAAAATTTACCGATCCGATATAAAGTTAGAAATGGTCCTTGAAGAACCTGAAATGTTCCTTGATCTCCTTAATAAAAGTGTGTTTCGAGGTGACAACAGTGCAAAAGAAGTTGAATATTTAGACGATTACTTTTTTTAGAAAGTAGGGCATCGAGATTTTCCATAAAAATTACAAGAAAATGGCAGAATTTTGCTCTAAATTATAAGATATTTATCGATATATCGGATCGGTAAAATAATCGGCAATTTTACCGATAAACCGATACACCGATATGCGTATATTGGCCGATACTGATAGACTACCGATTAATTGGTCCCATCCCTAATAAAAATTTACCATAAAGTGTAGTGGAAAATATGAATGAGGTAAAAGTGGGTTGTTGAACTTTCATATTTTTCACTTTTTATTTGGATGCCTAAAACACACTTACAATTTAATAGTATATGGGTGAAACAATTTTATGCGGTATTGAACACATTATGCACAAGAAATTTAGTCTTTCCGCGTTGCTAATTTGGTAGTTTTTCTGAATAATTTCGAATGCTCATTGCCGTATCATCAGTGAATGAACTTTATCAGAGAGGTTTAAAAGTAAAATTAATAGGTATTCCATAAAGTTAGTAATCAAGTGTTTACTTTATTCTAAAAGCACGTCCCTTCCTTGGATAATTAAGAGATTCCTTATAAACCATTTTTCTTTAGAAATAGTCTTGTTGACATATTTTAAAAGTTTTATTTATTTGAAACTGGTTTCAGACAAAAACAAATGTTTTATTTACAAGCAAAAAGAATTTCTAAACTGCTTTGTTGCAGCTTTACTCACAATTGTTGGTTTATTTCTTTTCTGCCACTTTTGGCTAATTGCAAAGATACTTTACTCACAAGTAGAGCTCAGCTGATAGCCATACTGATACCAATACCACTTGAAAATTGGAACAATTAAAAGTTGTTCAAAATATTTATTAAAATTATTGTGTAAGTATTTCACTACCATTACGTGCATCAATTCAAGTTTGGAGAATAAAAAAATCTGTTGATAATAATTATACATAAGTGAGTTAGTAATTTTTTTCGCAAAACTTACTCGTAGATGTTCTATGTGGCCGCAGTGGCTCAGTCGGTAACACATGTGACTACCATGCTAAAGGTCCCGGGTTTGATCCCTGGCCGGTTCAAATCCGGGAACTTTTCTAACATTGGAAGCTGCCCCGGCGCCCACCCAGCGTCGAATAACATGGGTACCTGGGGGGGGGGAAACCCTGGGGGTAAAGGTGGTCAGGGGCGTGATGCTCCACTCATGACCGAATCAAGAAAGTGTGGGGCGTTATTCCCATACCTTCATGGCATGGTGCTAAGCACAGTGGAGTACTTTACCTTTTTTTAGATGTTCTATTAATTTCAGTTGCCTCTGCCATCATCTGCTTTTGATCTCTCTACTTCACTGCTGGGCTGGCTTCCAGGTCTTGTCATTTCCTTGTGTCCTGCTTGCACATAGGGAAATGACAGCAATGAAAACACTGGCATAGCCAGTTCGTCTGCTGCTTGTGCGGGGTTTAAGTTGTTGCAGTAGCAGGAGCCAAACTCCTCCTCAACCCCCACTCCTCCCCTGCCATAGCCTATGACATTTAAAAAAATCGCCCAAGCAGGTAATCCGATGTACTTAATCATCGCGGAGTTCAATCAACCAACGGTCCACCTTGTAAACTGGACAAATAAGTAAACCTCAGCGCACAACCAACCACAAACTAACCTACATTTTATACAACAGCACATTTCCCTAAGAACTAGTGACCTTCATAGCACAAGCTAACCATGCCAAACTTGATACAGTTGACATAACTCCATCCCAATTGACCTAGCCCTCACCTCGGTTGAAAGATGGTTACCATCAACAAAATTGCCTCAAAGGAAGTAACCGAGGTATCCAAGTTATTGGAAATCTGCCTCGGATGCAATTCTTTTCAGTTTGAAGACAAATTCCTCATGCAGACAGAGAGATTGGTCATGTGCCTCTTTCTGCACCCACAGCCATTATTGTGATGCACTTAGTCAAGAAGGACATTCTTTGCTCACCAGAACTCCAGTACATAAGATATGCAGACAACACCATCAACCCCAGGCTCGAATTCACCACAAAACTGGAAAACCAAGACAGCATCAACTTTCTAGATCTAACTATCAAAAGGAGGGACAAGGAATTTACCACCACAATCTACAGAAGATCAGGGGCAGGAAACCAGTATATTCACACGTTCTCCAATCATCCACTCAAACAGAAAGTCAATGTGTGGCTTAACTTTTACTGAAGAGCTTTCTCTCTCTTCACAAGATCCGAGTGAAGAAGTTACCATATTCACAGACAGAGGACTTGAGAATGGGTGCACAGTGTAAGCAGAAATGTAAGTTCGACAACCAAACCATCACCAGCCAACAAACAACAACAAAATTAAATGGATTGTTTTCTCTTACAACCATACCACATCCAACTGCCTTGCGAAGATCCTGAGACAATTTCACATAAAAGTAGCACACAAACTAGTGACCAAAATAGCCAGTGCTCTAAACAGAAATAAGTGATATTTCCTCTCACTCCTTGACAACCAAGGAGTACATAACAACCAGCGTGAGTGCAATTCGCATTACATTGGCAGATCAGTCAGAACCATCAATGAACGTATACAGCAGCACTTATCTGATGCAAAAAAGTCCCAACCAACCAGACTAGCAAAGCACCTCAAGTTCACGAACACAGCATCAAATAAGTTTAAGTTAGGCATACATCCCACACACTGACCGACACCAAAATCAAAGGCAATTATACACTTTCACATGATCTGAACATCGACAGTGGTCAGGTGCATCACATTTGGCTCCTGCTACTGCAAGAGCTTAAACCCAGTGCATGAAGCAGATGAGCTGGCTACACTAGCACTCCTAACTGCATGCAGGGAAACGACAGGAACCAGAAGTCAGCCAAGCACTGAAGCAACAAGTTCCCAAGCGGATGGTGGCAGGGGCCACCGAAATTAATAAAACATCTACAAGTTTCACGGAAAAAATTAGTAACTCGGTTATGTCTAATTATATGCATCAATTCAGCACTTAAAATATCCAAGAACTTCATCAGAATATAAAATTACCTGTTGTGTAATCACAAAATGCAGTTTTTCACTCAACACTGGTGCATAATAAATGAAGACTATTAATTTTTCATAATTTCTAGGATAATTAGACTCTGCAAAAGTGTTGCACAGCATTTTTGTGGACCCTATGAAAGACCAAAATGCTCAAAACGTATCAGCCAGTATCAGTAAATATATTCCAACCTATCCTATTGGCTCAGCTGTACTCACAAAACTTTTCAACTGAAAAGCTTATGTTGTAAAGTAATTATCTGGAAATTGTAGCTCAGTAAAGGATTGAACTTGGGTCTTTGGCATTTTGCACCAATGCTCCATTGCTGAGCTCCCAAGCCAATCTCTGGTCTCGTCACAACTTATCTGTGATATCTGTCAAAGTTTATAATGCTCATTCTGCTACTCCATGTTGCTTCTTGGGCACTCTTGGACAAGTGAACATAATGTGCTATCGTCTTTCAGTTGAATTACTTTCCTCCTTTGCAGGGAGATGGCATTAGTGTACATGGACAATAACAAGAAGAAGTTGTAGTATTCCTGATACAAGCATTATAAAACTACTGAGATCCAAATTATGAAAAATGTGGGGATGCTAGAGATGGCGTAGTAGTTAAGTGGTAAAACATTTGCAAGGTACCAAAGACACAGGTTCAGTTCATGGTTGAGTCACAAATGACAGAAGCTGGCCTCCATTGCAATGTGGTTAGCACAACACACAGGGGTCCTGGGTTCAAATCCCAGCCTCAAAACAAATTTCAGAAAACTGTTAAGTCGTGGGATATTGATAGGAATAAAGGTCTGGTAAAAATACTTACATGTCTTATTTCACCTTGTATTTGCTTACTTAGAAGAATGTTAAAATGTTAATAATTCTATTTATCCTTTGTAGGTGTGGCTGGAGGTTTGACGAAGCTCTCCAAACTACCAGCATGCAATATACAAGTCTTAGGTGCTCAGAAGAGAACTCTCTCTGGCTTCTCACAAGTTGCAATTCTACCACATACGGGATTCGTGTATTACTCTGACATTGTACAAGATACACCACCTGTGAGTACAAGAATTTTACTCTGTAGACATGCACTATGAAGAAATGCTCATAAACACAATTAATGGACCTTTAGTAGCGTATCGTTGAAATGTGTGCATTTCAGAAAATTATTACATAGATACGCACACATTGAAATGGACAGTGGAACCCTTATTTTATGTTCACGGATTTCACATTTTTCTGTGCTATACATTCCATTTGAATGGTGTCAACATGTCAAAATGTTATAAAAATTATCCCTGATTTTACATTTTCGTAAAATTTGATTTCTTCAACTTGGTTTCCTGGGAAATATAAAATTGAGGTTTCACTGTAACTAATAATTAACTCAGTAGCATGACCAGGATTTTCGAAAGGGGTGGGGCTATGTATACTTTCTTTAGAAGCTGTCCTCATTTTACCATCTTTTCCTGCCTTTGACGTTCTTTTTTTTAGGAATACTGCACCAAAGGGGCTGGTTATAATGCTTACCAACTCCCCCCTCCCTCCTTTGGGCATGCCACTGAAATAACTAGCAGCCTTCCCCCCTCTTTTCTGGTACCCATTGATTTGAGACTGGCAGAAACCCAAAGCCATTTTCAGAACAATTCGCACCTGAATCAAACCTGGTCCTCCCATGTGGTTGGCTACGGCTCAATAATTACAGTCTGTTGACATTAGTCACAACCATCTATGGAAGTGCTCATGTGCAACTTGGACAAGTTGGGTGGCAAAATGGGAGTGAAGGAAGCAAGTGGTACCGATATGGGAACCAGGTTTCATGAAAATTATCTGCTGCTGAAACGACATTGAAGTTTCACATCTAGTGATGCTGCCAGCAAAATATTGATAGGGGATGCTAACAAGTTGTAACCAAAACCTACAGTGTTGTTTCGCGTATGTCTCTACCTACCTCCCCTTTCACATGTAGATTTGTCTTGTGTGGCCTGATAGTACAGATAGATTTTCTGGATGTGGAACTATAAATAATGGACTGTTAAAAGTCCACCATTTGTGCAAATGGAGTCATTTCATTTGTGTCCCGTGACAAGGACGTGCCATTTACATTGAAAATGTGGACATCAGCCATTCATCGGTCATTGTGGAAACATTTCTTGTAAGAAGAATCTGTCTCAATACTCCGCTCTTTTAATTTTTCTCATTCACTGATGTACTTTTAAAGCAATATCCGTTAAAATGTATCCAGCTTAATGATTAAAATGGCTGTGACACCTACAGAGAAGCTTGCTTAAGCAACTTTATAAGATGTAGGAATCAGAAACTTAGGAATGTATGTAATGTAAATTGGAAGTTGACTGTATTTATAATTGTACCTGTCAGAGAGCAGGAACACAAAAGAAAGCACAACACACTTAACCCCTAAGGCCGGAATTTTAAACTCTGAAACAGGTGACAAATCTGTTACAGTTTTCATTTGATTGTTTTTCTTGTATGTATGCATTTCTTGCATTGTAGAATTATTTTCCTGTAGTTTACGGTTATTACAGGCATAAGAAAACAGTTTTTCTTTGTGACGTTTCCAAGATCAGGTTTGTCAACTCATATCATCGAAGAGAAGCATTTGATTAAAAAGAGAAGGGTTTTAAAAAGATTAACAGAAAAAACACAGAATTGAATGTCTGGGAAGCTTCATTCATTGCAGAAGAACACTGGAATAAATTAAATAATGAAAATGGTAACATAGATCCAGTATGGAGTTTTTTTTCCACAAATGGAGTAAGCCACCATCTTTAAAATTTAATGTAACAGAAAATACCAAGAGACTTTGTGAAAACAATGATGAATTTGAATTACCTGATGATATTTGGGATTCATAATTTTAAATAAAAAATAATGTGATAAAAAAAATATCTGAAATAAAAATAAAACATACTGCTTCTTTTCACAGTTAAGTTGCTATATTACAACAATGTAACATTGAGAACATCCATTATATAACGAATTCTTTTTGTTTAAAAAATTACTAACCATTGTTATAAATGTATCTTTAGTCAAAATGAAAATAAATGTCTGATGAAGGGAGCATGTGTTCTCCTGAAACGTCAAAAAGAAAAACTGTTTTCTTATGCTTGTAATAACCGTAAACTACAGGAAAATATTTCCTTTGATTGTTGAGATTCTACTTCAGCATAGTCTAAATCACTTTCCTCACTACCTGACAATAATCTAGAGGATGAATGAATCATAGTCACTTTCTTCAATAATTTCACGAATTTTGTCACTCACAAGACCCTTCAATCCGCTGCTCCCTGCCATCCTTTTTTATGAAAAACTACCGCAAACAAGGGACACACAAAAGTAACTTACAAAATATTTTCGCAAAATGACACTAGGTGGCAGTAAAATACAGTCTCACTAGCAAGCAGAAGAAAATTTGTTTCTTTCCATGGCAATAGATGGCACGAAACAGGCATTCATTTAGAGCCATGATGCGGACATATACGTCAAACTGCCCATGGTAGAAACGTGTAGGTCAGTACACTGTATGTCAAACTGGCCTTAGGAGTTAAAAATTAAAATTAAAATTCTGATGTTTTGCTGGATTCCTACCAGCAATGTCAAGGATAAAATTAGTTAAAAACAGATAAAGTAAGTAGGGAGACTATGTATATACTAGCTATCAGCTAGCACCTCACGGCTAATGCCTGGAAGTTGTGACATCAGTTTAATTTTTGATTGTGTTCTTGCTATGTGACAGATAAGACAAACATGCAACTTTTAGCACAGTGCGTTAGAAGTTATTTCTGTGAATATTGTTTTCATGATGAATGTGATGATTTGATGCTCCAAACTTCTGTATGTAAATGCAGTATTAAGAACAATGTTAGGGTAATAGGAGTAAGATTGATTAACTTAACGGTGGTAAATCTAAGATTTAGTAATTTTTTAATAAAGTATTTGTTTAGACAATCACAGGTTCAAAGTTTGATTTTCAGCTATCGAATAAGCTCTTGTTGGGTGCTCTTCGAACATGTCATAATTGATGCCTTTTGGATTTTTTTTACATTTGTTTCACTTGTCCTTGTACATTTTAGGACCTTCGTAGAAGGGCTGCAAGGTTGGTGGCTGCAAAGTGTGCTCTAGCCTCTCGTGTCGACAGCGCTCACGAGCATCCCGATGGTTCCATTGGAAAGATTCTGAGAGAGGACATAGAGAAGAAGCTGGATAAACTGCAGGTAAATTGAGAGAGGCTTAATGCATGCACTGGTTGACAGTTGTAATGAGGTAGCAATGCTTTTTAGTGTTATCCTCACAAGGTTGACAAGTAGCCACTGTCTATTTAGGAAGGATACTGTTAGGGAGTTGATAAGAGGGTCAGCTGTCTTTTGCTGTGTTGTTTTTAATGCACTCAGCTGTGAAATTGAAAAATCTTTGTCTAAAAGTTTATACGTGTGTGTGTGTAAATGCTCTTGCCAAGGTTGGTTTTTGTTTGGTAGCCAGGGAATTCAACGGTTAGTTTTCCACCAATGGCTTTCTGGTTTAAAATGTAACAAATGGGCTTTCGCCCCAGTGGTTGGGGCAGTCCAGTTTTCTTAGAGGTATAAATACCCGGTTCTGACTTGTTTGGGAGATACACCGACAGAGATGCTTTGAGGTTTAGATAATGTCGAGTTGAAGTCGAATTTCAGCATACTGTTGGAGAGTGCCAAGTAGCTAGTTTTCACCAGTGGTGGCTGGTGATCTGACTTTATGGGTGTGCAGCTGAGCCTCGCATCCAGAAGAAGTGTTTTATCACCCCTCTCAAATACTCGCTCCCGTTTTTGCATACATAATGATGCTAAAAGTATTGACAGCATAAGTTATGAGCACCTTTTACTGATTGATTTGGTGCTTTAAGTCCATTTTATGCACAGTAAGGCTAATAGGGACTGGACCTACAGTTTAAGCTGGGATCCGAACCACTATGTGCCTCCACAGGGTATCAAACCTGGTACCCCTTGATTACAGGGCGACGACGTTACCACTGCGCCATCGGCGAGGCTGCACCTTTTACTGAAAATGAGACAATGGGAGATTTTTATTTCATGAAATATATGTGTGAATTTTCCGTCGATCATGAGAAGAGCGATGTTATTGGGTGTAGATATTTCAACATTCGATAACATGACAAAATCCCTAAAATCATAAAAATATCGATCTACAATATTCAGTGTTATTCTTGATTTGCAAAATATTTAGTACTTTCTACCTCGCTCTGCTGATATTAGTGAACAAGAATAATAAGTCCACTTTATGCACAGAAAAGCAAATAGAGATGATCTACAGTTTAAGGAGTGGTCCAAACCACTATGTTCCTCCACTGGGTGTGTGGCTGTTGGTTTTAAAAAGAGTTGGATTTATTGTTATCAAGAATTAATTGAATCTACTGCTAAATAACTTAATAAGCTTATTGCAAAATCATCTAGCAATTTAAGCTAAGAAATGGTATTACATAAATACATACCTACAATAAACATGCTCTTTAACAGCATTGAAGTATTTTCAAAATAAGGCTATTATGTTTTGTCATTAAAACCGTAAATATATAATGTAGTTATATTGGAGGAATGTGAAAAGTAGGAGAATCAGGGTAGAAAGTAGGGGGTGCCAAAATTCCACCTTGCCAGGGTGAAAATTTTATCTTGAGCCACTCCTGCAAACATGGTATCCGGTCCAACGACGACATGCAGAAAATCAGTTGTAATCTATCTAGCAGTTGTTTATTTGCAATGACCGACTGACCAAACCAACAAAATCAAGCTAAATCAAGGGAATAATAAATATTAAAGAAAATTATATTACTCACTCAGTCCACACTACCCTGCTTTGTACTTCAGAATTTTTCTTTCCCTTCCACCTTATCTGTCTTATTACTGCAGTCGCTACTGCATGCTTTGCTAACTTCCCTCCATCTATTCAATGACGTTAAATATTACATCTCTGCTTTCGCTATGTATAGTTTTGCCTTTCATCAAGCTCACTTTGCATGAAACAGGAATGAGCTTTTGAAAGTGTAACAATTTTACCACACAATGGAAACAGTTGACTGATCCACGTTTTCCCTTCGTGAATGGATAATTCGACTACAGTACCACAAGGACAGTTTATTTTGGCCAAGTTGCACTAATAAGCAAGGGCAATGCAAGACATTGTTCAAAGCACACGTTTCGCTTTCTCCCCCTCCCTTTTTTTCGGAACAGTGAAGGCGAAAATACCATAGAAATTGGGTTGCCTCTACTCCGGTACACTATCTCAAATGGAACAGGATTGCAACACTGCATTTGGAACACAACACTAGCAGTGCGAGTTTAGCCGATAATACTGCACTCTAGAAGAGCGAATGCCTTCTCTTTTCTTGTGTGCTGCAAACAGCAGTAAACAAGCACACGGCAACTTCTGCAAAGCGAACATATCTCAGTCCTAGGTGCTTGTAAAGCGAACCTGATGGGGCAGGGGAACATTTGATGTTTTGAAGGAGAAAGTGTTCAGTGAATAAGTATAATAAAAATTAACTGCATTACAGATTTTTTGGGTGTGCACGTCTGAATAGGCAGGGATTTGCGTGATAAACTGCGAGAGTGGATAAGCACTATGTTAAATAGTGCAATCATGGAGCTAAGTTCTGAAAAGTCCATTCATCTGTTGCAACATCCACCCACACATCAACAAAACAGCAATACAGACTGCACTCAACACACTAGATACTTCAGTTAGGAGGGAGGCAAAAGTTAACTCATAGGTGCTAACCTTTCAAACAGTCGGTGAACACATACTCAAAAATATCTTGTGGCTTGCTGGGTGTAAAGAAAGGTTACACCAGATGAATTAATATATTTATTACAAACACAAAAAAAATGTCTGTTAGCACACGTGTCTTTTATCTGTAACTCTCATGTGCATTTACCGGTACCACACACATGCTTTTACTTGCATCACTTCTGGTCTCAAAGAGATAAGCGGGGTGCAGGGAACATCCAATTTATTCCTCGTAGTGAGTCACCAGCGGGAGTATGGGAACCTAATTTTATTTAGAACTGGTCGCTGATGATATCATGGGCTCCCGTGCAGAAGAAAGTAGGATGCACACGGTACCAGCCTTAGCTGGGAACTGGCCTCAGCCAATCGGTATCTCCAACGAACGGGAAGTAGGAGACTAACCTTGGTCACTAACCGGTTTGATGCTTCCGACAAGCAGGTGCTAGGTGAGTGACAAAAGTTAGGAGGGAGACACCCCTGAGTGTTAGCCAGGAATTGGCAAGCCAATCGGTGCTCCCTATGCAGGGACGGCAGGTTAGAAACGAAGGTCCTGGTACTTCCCAGGCAAGCCAGGCAGGTAGAACCTGAGTATCTATCAGCGGAAGCGATTGGACCAGGTAGGTAGGTTGCTGCTAGGCTCTTCTTCTTTCTTCTCCCTCCTTCCTTTCGGCTGAGAAACCTCTTTACCCTGGATGTTTGCCAGTTGACATCAGGGAGCCAACTGAGATCTTGGCCTCGCTGCGCTGAATTTATACTCGCTGTGGCGCATGGGCGGCAAAAATCCTAACTAAGTCTATACATTGCCAACCCACTTTTCATTTACTTCTCTGTGCTGAGAATTATCATGCTTTTATACTGAGAAATCGCTAGTGGAAAAATCACTACATGCACATGTTAACCTAAACGAAAACTGTGTGCTTTAAGACAATACAATTAATAATGAGTCGCACAGGACTCTGCATTTCTAAACAATGGATTTAACAATGTAAGTGACAATAATTATTAACCTTAGAAGAACAAGTTAAATTAAATACTCAAAAGTGTATGCCTCACAGGGACATTCGGCTCAACTCTTTTAACGTTCAGAAAATATATTTTAAAAGGAAAATAGTGACCACGAGGGATCTATTAATAAGTAATAAGTAAGTGATGACCACATAGTGTCGTTACACTATAATAGAGCAAAAGGCAACCTAGAGCGGATTTGTACTGGAGCAGCTGCAATGGAACATTGTAATACGGAGAAGGAGATGAGTGTAAATATATTGTACATAAGAGATATCTTCATGAGACGTTTTCACAAAACACTTTTCAAATAATTTTCCCATTTTTTGGTAACAACTTCAAAAGCATGAATATGTCGTAAATCTATTGATTTCACAAGGTAGATAGTATAGCATTCTCTCCCTACCACACATCGCATGCCTTGGTGACAGATGTTTTAATCTGTGGAACTTTCCTTAACTTTACTTGTCTCACTAGAGATATGGGCCCTTGATCTGTATTGCGCCAGGTACATTTTCTATCAGTCCAATCTTTTTTTTCACATAATATTGTATCTTATGAAGAAGGTTAGTGCAAATCACTTGTACTTCAAAATTATAAAATTTAATTCACTATATTCCTTGAATTCAATATTACTTGTAGCAAATATTGTTACATGACTCGAAGAATACCATACAAGTATTGAACATTGCCACTGCAAGAAATACGTATATTGGTTGTTTACTTAACATGCAGAATTTTAGCATTTTGATGAACGACTCCAACAAGCAGTGTACACCATTAAGAATTAAGAAGAGCCCGACCCTGTGGTCTAGTGGTTAGCACATCGCGCTGCGACGCCAAGGGTCCCGGGTTCGAATCCTGGTCGGGCTTGGTTGTTTTTGAATGTCCATTCATCAATTTCATCATTTCATCACTCATACCCATCTTCGCAAATTAGCCAAGAGGCACAAAACGCGAAGTAAAATAAACTAAATCAATCAATCAAGAATTAAGAAGAACTAGGGATATATGCCTAGATCTTGAAATGCTCGCTTCTTTGTTCAGTGTTGCTAAATCTTAGAGGAGTAAAGAACCTTGATAACACTGAAATATTAATTGTTCCAAGAAAAAGTGCTTATGTAAAAAACACAGTTTTCATTCATTTGAAATTGAATTTTGCATATAATGCGAATTGTCCCCATTTTTGCAAATTTCAACACATTTTGCACTTAAAAAAATACTGTGAAAATCAACATTCTTGTGTTGTAGGCTTAAAAATATAAAATACCATGCTTATGGGTGTGTAACGTCCACCTCCTCCGCTTCAAAAGAAAACCTATGCTGTGTGTTATACATGGAATAATTTCGGACAGCTGCATGAAACCATGGGTAAATTGATGTTTTCCATTATTTTTCACCTTCTATCAGAATATTTTACATCAAAAAGCAAAGTCGCAGGGTTCTGGTGGGAGATCGACTTTGCACCCACCATCACACAGGAGCCTTAAGATTGTAACATCGGTTTTGTCAAGCAAGAAACTTTTTGTGATACAAAACGAAGATGAAGATGTAATTTTAGTTACATTTGGCAGAGTAGAGTGCTGAAATAGAAACATGAATATTGGGAAATAAACATAAAAAAAATCAGTCCCTAGCAATGAGTGAACTTCAATACCAAGTTTCCAATAGAAAGGTCGTCCATTGCCATAGAGCTAGCTATTCAACACACAGCATGCCATGCAAGGAGAGTATTTCAAGATCTGGCTGTCTCATTTTTATTTCAGATAACTACAAATATTTTATCCCCCCACAGATTTTCAGTTTATATCTTTGCAATATTCGTTGTAAGACAATTTACAACAGGGAACACAATGGAAGCTGAAATGAAGATTAAGCCAGAACTGTTTTGGCATAACCCAGGCATGTTGTGCTAGCTGGATTCAAGTCCTGGTCAATTTTTCAGTCAGTTTCTACAATTCAAACTGTATTGTCATTCAAAACTGGTTTCACACTTTCCCCCAGTTTTATCCATTTATAACTGATGGAGATGAAAGGTTGAACTTAATCAGGATTCCTACTGACCTTGAAAATATGGAAAAGTTGAAGAATTCAAACTTTGAGTGAAAAGTCAGGGAATCTACCATATTTCCTTATGTATAATGCACACTTTTTTCCAAATTTTTGGCCCCCAAAAACTGTGGTGCGTGCGTATTATGTATGGAATGATTCAGACAGCCAACATGAAACCATACAGGGAGGGTCGTTCCATGATTTTGTGACACTTGCATTGATTTTTCATGTTTATGGAATCCTATCATGTCATATATCATTGTAAAGCTTAAATCCTGCAGTTTCTGAATATGGTAACGGTATTCCATTCAAGAGGGTGACTCTAATGTGCAATGCTGTTGAAATTAGCTCATCACAAAATGAAGAAACGTGCTGATTTTTATGGTACTTTGGATGAAAGAAAAGACAAGTAAAAAGAAAATAATAATTAAAATGTATTACTAGCCAAAAAATATGATATGGAGTGTGTAAATGTCTTAATGGAAGAAGTCTTGGCAATTAGAAAAAGTAAAGAAGGATTGAGCAAAACCACACATAAAAATTGAAAGGCCATTTCCCACGATTTTTTACTTTGCAATGTAATGTTCTGTGACACCAAGAAGAGCAGTGCCGTTCTGGTGGAATTCGAGCATGCACCTCCTGTCACATGGGATGCGTATCAGTGGTATTTGTTGGGCGAGAAATAATAGGAAATAACTTCTTGAGTACTGCAAATCCATAGGGGTTTAGAGGTGGTGTAGGTTGGTGACTCATTGTATACACAAGATGATATTCTCCTCTTGCTCTACATAGCAACAGGTGACTCATTGAATAGGTGTGATGTCATTCTTTCTTGATGAACATAGCAACAGCTTTAAGTCCTACAACTGAGAAACTTGGATTGTACTGTGCATTATTTTTCGTTAATTTTCCCCATCAAAAACCAGGGTGCACATTATACAGGCATAAATACGCTAATATATAATTGTTGTGCCATTTGGTTAATATGTAATCACCAGGGCCTGGAAGTTGACTGAAAAAATATGAGAAAAAGACCCTTCAAAATGCCGGTAAAATTGGTGGAAAGGACCGAAAAAATAAGACAAAAGACCTACAAAATATGTTGTTTCTCTGATCATTTATTAATACAATTTACAATATTTCTTCACATGTTCCGGTCTGTTCCCAGCCATCACATGCTTCCAAAACACATACATGGACTAACATTAATAAAAAATGTAAAAAAAAAACTATATTTTTTTTCTCGTAAGACGTACTTGAAGAAAGTTTTTGAAAACTCTGTTTAATTTTAGTAAAAGTTACATACCTTACTCCACATTGCAGTATACCACCAAGGTCATCATCAGGTGCTCTGGTGTGAAACGACCAAAGATTCTCCGACAGAACACTTCGGTACATTGTTTTTCTGTAGAAACTTTTGCTTCACACAGTTTACAGAAGAGAATTGTTCCATCAGTTGAAAACACATCGTCTCCAAAATCAGATAGATACAAGTTGTCGTAAAAAAACATGACTTTGATGGTTTAACCTTAGGCATCTTGAAGAGCACTGAAACAAGTGGCCTCATAGAACTGTCTCCCTGCTAACTCTCCCACTAACGTTGCTGCCAAAGAGCAAGAAATAAAACTCTTACAGTTGGCACTCTCCACTGCCTGCTCCGCACCTAGTATTGCCAACAAGTGGTAGTTAATTGTTGCCACAGAAAGATGTTGGCTATTGTTTCAGTAATCCCGCCTCCTACGTGCTTTTGCTGGCAGTTGAGCAATTGTTAATTTTGTATGAAAATATTACAAAAACTTGAAAGAGAGCTTGAAAAGGACCAAAGAGATACAAAATATTTTTAAAAAATACTACAAAAAGTGGGAAAAAGAACAAGAAAGGTAAAATAAAAGTTATGGATTCTGACTCCCTTTCGTGTGAAATGGATAAATACCTTCCTTGGATACGTCTATTGCATCACAAAGAAAAGGATACATTTCCTGAACTTCCGGGCCCCGGTAATCACTAAGTTACTGCAGCAAGTGTTTTCATATTTCCAATCCAGAAATATACCTTCAACAGAGTTATAATAAGGTAGATCATTACAAAGTGTTCAGGAAATGACTTGTAAAATCAAGAAATTTGATTTGGTGGTCTGTTTATATAGAACCTACTTCATTGTATGTAATAAAGAGTAAGTTTCTCATAATGAATTTTAAGGAATGTTATCTTACTTGGCAAAAAATCATCTGTGGTGTGTTATCAGTCATACCATTTCTTTAATAACTTCATATTAAAATTCATGATAGATGCTGTAAACGCTGTTTAAAATTACTTAGTGAAATTTTGTATTTCCACGTTGCACAATTTAATGGTTAAATCCTATCGTACCCTTAGTGAATGAAGGCAGAGAGTCTTCGAAATTAATAGGATTTAACCATTAAATTGTGCAACACAGAAATACAAAATTTCAAAATTCATATTAAATGATTCTGCAATTTGCTTTGATATGGCAATACATGCACTGACTTTATTCTGTAGGAACCACCTCCTGTGAAATCTATTAAGCCGCTTCCAAAACCAATTGACCCCAGCAGAAAGAAGCGTGGAGGAAGGCATGTGAGGAAAATGAAGGAGAGGTATGCAATGACAGAGCTTAGAAAACAAGCCAACAGACTGAACTTTGGAGAGGTAAAATATTTTGTTTTTCACTAGTTGTAAGGTCACTGCTTGTAACAAGAAAGAATTTGCTGTTTATATTATGAAATAGTGAATAAAATGTACTTTTTAATTATTTTTTTCTTCATTCACACTCCATCTGCATTTAATAAACATGTATGTAATTTGAATCAGTGTTCAAAATTAGTGGTCAGAAGTGAAAGGTGTGACTAATTTTTAGTTGGAATTATTAGCATTTACAAGTTCAAATCTGACTGTGTTTTTTTTTAGTTTGGTGCATATTTGGATCTATCAAGTCACAACTTTTGATAACTTGGTTCTATTCTTTAATAACATTATGGAAAATGTGCATGTTTCTTCAATCCGTTTTAATGCACGAACATGGAATATTTATTGATTACAAGTAATTGGCAGTTTGTCCAATTAGTTCATATTATACTTTATTGTATTTTGTTGTTTTCATGTCACCTAAATTATAGCACCAAAAAAAGTTGAAAGTCCAGTTTCAAACCTTGATTTGAATAGTGTGTAATGTAATTCAGTGCTGTCCTGTAAGTTAAAACACTACAGAGTGGTATGAAAATTTACTTCAAAATATCTGGAGATTAGTATTTGTAATGCACTTGAAATGCTCGCCATACGTGGAGCATAGTTATTGGCTGAAGATAACAACGTATCTCACTCCATTTGTTGCTGTCATAGATTGAAGATGATGCCTACCAGGAGGATTTGGGCTACACCCGTGGTACGATAGGAAAGACTGGAACAGGCAGAATCCGTCTCCCTCAAATCGATGAAAAGACGAAGGTCCGCATATCAAAGACCTTGCAGAAGAATCTTCAGAAGCAGCAGCAAGTCTGGGGAGGCAGCACCACTGTCAAGAAACATGTTTCCGGAACTGCTTCAAGTGTTGCCTTCACGCCATTGCAGGTACTTGTTGTTCATACTTTGACATTGCATATTATTAGTGTTGTTTTGTCACTATACTTTAGTACTTTAGACTAATCTACAAATTTTTATATCAGACAAGCTATTTGGAAATAAAAGGTTCAAAGATTAATATAGAGAAGGTGTGAGCATGCATCCTACATAGAAAATGTTTCATCTTTCTATTAATTTGTATCACCTCACTTCTTTACCTCTCTAGATTAACTACAACAATGGGAATGTATGATGAGGTGATGAAATAGATGATAGAGCAAAGTACATCCATATCAGTTCATTACGTGGTACATTAACATTTTCTGCAAAAAAATATTTTCTTTTGCTAACTTCAATGGAGTCCTGGTGTATTATTTCTCTAATTACCCTGATTCCTTTTGTTGTTACAACTTTGTTTCACAAAAAAAAAAATATTCAACCAGATTTCTGTTCATTCTGAATGTCTATTCTTTCCCTCATACGTCATCAAATAGTACGTGAATGTGAACCCATTTTGATATATGTACTCATATTTTTTTAAAATTTTGTTCTTCGATCTACATTCTTCGATCTTCGATCATTTTCTTCCACCACTTTCCAAAATTGCACTTTTTTGTAGTTTTATTTATCCCAGTATATATTTAAAAAAACTAATGTATGTTTGACTGTGGATAGTATTTTTTTTGTTTTGTTCTTTGTTATTAGCTCCCAGTACAGCACTTTTGGTCAGCTGTCATCTAGACATATAAGCACAACTAGAGCCTAAAGATTTTGTATTATTTTTTTTTGTAATTTTACACAATAGACATGTACCAATTTTTTTTTACCAGTTTCAGTATGATTACATCTATGACAAATACATAAAGAGTGTTAAATAATAGTACCAGGGTGAGTCAAAAGTTCGTTCGTTTTTGCATATGGACATTGAGACACAAGGCATTTATTCGGAAAAGTATAGCGTATCGTACCCAAGAGGTACTGGGATCGGTGCCCAGCATCTCCACCACGTAACGCAACTCCCATGCTGCGTTTGGGATCGAACCAAGAACCTCTAGATTTAATTGGGTGATGTAGTTATTTGTTATTCATCTCTCAGATGGTTATCACTCGCTTGGCCTAAATGTGATAAATGCAAGAGGTTACCTTTTAAAGGAATGGCGATAGAAATTAGCTTTGATTAGATATGGGTTTTATACTCTCCATGACTGAATCGATATGGATTGGTTAATGAAAGGATATTACTTGCCTTACAAATATATGGAGATTGTTCCTAGCTTGTCCTCTCAACTATCACTTGTCTGACCTCCCCGTCAGACATCGAATCTATCACACACCATCGTCCAATAATCGTTCTCCACTTTGCTCCTCTCTCACAATCCGCAGACCTTACTCTCTCTCCTATTCTCGCCAACTGATCACACCTCCTGACAATCCCAACACTCACCTCACGTTTGCCTAATTGCTTATTCTGCTTCTTACCCAATACCTTGGGTACGATACGATAGGATATTCTGTTGTATGGTCTTCTGCCAACGTTCCGTGAGAGCCACGATCCACAATGATACCATTCAGCTGGTTTCAAGGCCAAAAACTTGAGCACCCCTGTTTCAGCAACATCCAATGTATTGAACTGTTGTCCTTGCAGGAAATGTGTGAGACATTGAAACAAATGGTAATTGGATGGTGCGAAGTCAGGGCTGTACGGGGGATGAGGCAACACTTCAGTTCCCTCTAAGTCCTGCAGTTTTTGGGTAATAATTCGTGACCGGTGACATGGGGCGTTGTCAACCTGCCACAAGGCTCTCTTCCGTTGTATGAATGTTGGGTACTTCTGGATCATAGCATCATGGACCCGCTGCAGTTGTACAGCGTAAAGGTTTCCATCGATACCACGACCATCTGGTACGAGTTCCCAGTACACTGGACCATCGATATTCCACCATATGCACAACATGACCTTCTTTTCAAACCATCCCCTTTGAGCAAGTGGCATTGCTTCTGGCCGCAACCACTGCTTACCACCGGCAGAATATCATAGAAAGATCCACTTTTCGTCACCTGTGACAATTCGATGCCAAAACTTGTCGTCCCGTGGATTTTGAAGCAATTGTTGACAGATGGAGACTCGTCATTCAACCTGTTTGTGGTGTCAACTCGTGGGGAAAAAGTATTTGGTACAATTCAACCTGGTGTGGCAGTTACCGTGTACTGACGCTTGCATCGGCTGTCACGTGCTGTAGCAGGTGATCTGCATCCATGGCACCCAGCCTCCCACATCGGGGCTTGTCTTCCACACCCATATCCGCAGATGAAAACAACTTGAACCATTTTCTGTGATGTCATAATGTTCTCTGTGCCCCCACCTTCCACCACACAAATTACCCTCCTTTTTTCTCAATAATGTTGTAACAAGATATGCACAGCTGTAATTGCACTGTGCCTTGTAGAAATGCATTGTTCCTGTGTGAATGTATGTACCAGGTGGCGTGCACATGCCCACTGCGAGGTGCTTGCTTTGGTGACCAGACTTTTTCTCCGGCTTCACTGTTTCCCACGTGAAGAAACAAACGAACTTTGACTCTACCTGGTAAATAAAATATATATATTTGCACATGAATGCAAAAGTTTGTATGTGTAACATACAGCCTGGAGTATGCCTCATTTACACTACATCTTTTTAATTTGAACTTTAAGGGATCACGAGAAACATTTTGAATTAACAAATGCATGCATTAAAAAAATCAATCAAAAATACTATACTACTAATATACTACAGTATATAAACAAAAATATTGGACATGCAGTGAGCCTTACCATAAAAATGTCGTATTTTGTGAATGATGCTATAGTGCAAGCAAAAAACAATTCTTCTCAATAGTAATTAAGCTACCAGTAAATATAAAAAAGTTTAAATACTTTAGCGAATCACTTTTCTTCCTTGCACCTCTTTCCACTTCTCTTAGAACTTCTACTTTTTCCCTCTAATGTTAAGGTAGTAATGTACGATGCTTCAACATTGTGAACAAAGTACCCTGGCTGATCACAACTGACAACTGAGACCAGATAGAAGACTTTCATAAATCTCTTGCTAGTGGGAAAGTGTTTTCAAGGACAAATACCTGCACAAAAAGAGGGATGGGCAATCTCCATTATTCATACCCTAATCATAGCCCAAGAAAACCTCTTCATCATTCGCAACCAGGAAAGCTTCAAGAATTATTTCATGCAAAACATTGTTACGTATTTCATGATAATAAGTTTTGTACCTACTTAGAACTTCACAATAGTTCACTCTAAGGCTTGCAATTGTACTTATAGCATTTGAAAGCACAAGACTAATCTGGTTCTTGAACACGTTTGCAAAATGTTGAAATATTTATCCCCCCCTCATCAATTTGCACCCTGAAAATATGTATGGTATATCTCATCTCAACATTCTCAAAGTACTTTACTTATTGATATGCTTCATTTTTTAGGGATTGGAGATAGTAAATCCGCAGGCAGCTGAAAAGAAAGTGAATGAAGGTAATGCGAAATATTTCTCGAACACTGCTGGATTCCTCAAGATTCAGAGGAAGTTCTGAAATGATCTCTGTTTTTAAGTGAATGTTGTGAACCTAAGTTGTAAATAAATGTTCCTTATTACAAACTATGTCCTTGTCTGTGTGTTTCATTACAAATCTCATGGATGTAGAAAATGAAATGAAAATGTGAATATTTTACTTGACATATTAATCCAACTGAAGTGATAAACCCTCTAAGTTACACATACAACATGCAAGATATTGTATGCTGAAAATGGATTCACCACATGAAAACAAAGAAAGAAACATGTAGTGGGCATACCATCAGAAACGGATGTTGAAGGAGAATGAGTATAAGAAATTATTTCTGGTAAGTATTTGCGCATGTGAAAGATGTTGAGTTTGGTTATAAGTCCAATTTATTCGCAGAAAGGCTAATCGGGACTGTACCTACAGTTTTGGATCCAAGCCACTATGTTCCTCCACTGGGAATCGAACGTGGCACCTCTTGAATACAAGGTGAAACTGTTCGAGAGAATAATGGGAGAAGTATTGAACACACCAGAATACAAGGATTCATATAAGGGATGATAACAAATGCTAACTGTAAATATTATGGTCATGTTAATGAGAATTAATCATCTTAATTAGTATTGTTTCATTAGGGAAAAAATGTAGAATTTGTAAAACGTGTGTATCAAATTTGAAGAGCATGCAGGGAATTCAAACTACTTGTTTCCATTTATACAACAATGTCATTAGTTTGTTATAATTATTATTTTGTTTGATTACTGGTGCTCATAGTAGAAATTGTTGTTGGAGGGAGGGTGTATTTCCTGGACAATTGGAGAAGGAATGTGGAAACACTAAAACAGTATCTGGAGGAAACACAGTCGACCACTGGGTTGGTATTATTGGTCAATGCTACTTACACTTACATTCTTCTGTTTTTTTATGACTTTTCCAGACTGAAGGCACTTTTTTTTTGCAACCGTAAGGATATCAACATGCAATATTTGTTTATTTTATTTCATGTTATTTTCCATGGTGAAGTTAAGGCTGTGGGAGTCTTCCTTATCACTTAACCTTGGTTGCATCTACAGATTCTTCATTGAGATCAGTATATTCACAGAATAAAAACATACTAACAAGGAAATTTCACATAAGATAGTGCAAAGTATTTTCATAAATGGGAAAATAAACATAAAAACCTAAACCTAGATAATCGGAAATATTCGGGTAAATATTGCAGTTTGTTATGACAAATGGTTGACACAATAATTACCGTGGAATTTCTCTACTCTCAACAACATATAAAATATTATCTAACATTCTTTTAGCAAGACTAACCCCATATGCTAATGAAATTATACGTGATTATCAATGTTGATTTACACTTAACAGATCAACTACAGATCAAATTTTTCACATCAGACAGACACTTCAGAAAAAGTGGGAATATAATCAAAATGTCCATCAGCTATTCATTAATTCAGTCAAAGCATATGATTCGGTCAAAAGAGATAAATTATGTAATATATTAGTCGAGTTTGGAATACCTAAGAAGCTTGTTAATATGATAAAAGTATGTATCAGTGAAACAGAAAGTAAAATTCCTGTGGATATTAATGTGTGTGACAAATTTACAATTCAAGATGGGTTAAAGCAAGGAGATGCATTATCTCCATTGCTCTTTAATTTTGCCTTAGAATACACTGTTAGGAAGGTAAAAGAAACTAATGAGGGACTAAAATTAAACAGTGTGACTCAGCTGTTAGCATATGCAGATGATGTAGACTTACTGAGGGATGATGTAAATACAATTAAGAATGAAAGTAAAAAAAAAAGGTAAAGTGCTCCCCTGTGCTTTACACCATGCCATGAAGGCGTATAGGGGTGTGGGGGTAATGCCCCACAGTTTCTTGATCAGGTCGTGAGTGGGGGTGATGTGATCAGCATCATGCCCCTGACTGCATTTACCCCCCAGGTACCTATGTCATTCGACGCTGGGTGGGTGCCGGGGCCGCTTCCAACGTTAGAAAAGTTCCCGAATTTGAACCAGCTGGGGATCGAACCCGGCACCTTTAGCATGGTAATCAGACGCGTTACCGACTGAGCCACCATAGTCACACAATTAAGAGTAATGCTAAAATATTTTTCAAAGCAACTAAAGAGATAGGTTTGGAAGTTAACAAAGAGAAAACTAAATATATGCTTACAGGCCGAAACCAAGTGTTGGGTAATAATCAAAATCTAATTATTGGTAACTCGTTTGAACCAGTTTCCAAATTCAAGTACTTAGGAGTAATACTAACAAATGAAAATGATATTAAAGAGGAAATAAAAATAATCAAGCTTAATTCAGGAAAATGCATGTTAAATGTCTCTTTATAAACTTTTGTCTTCTCGTTTAATATCTAAGGAACGAAAAGTTAACATATACAAAACAGTAATTTTAACCAATATTATATGGATGCAAAACTTGGTCCCTTGCATTGAAAGAGGAACATAAATTGTGAGTATTTGAAAATAAGATCCTTAGGAAAATATGTGGGCCTAAAAGGGATTGGGAGACAGGTGAGTGGAGAAGGTTACATAATTTAGATCTACATAATTTGTATTCACGTCCAGATATTATTAGAATGATTAAAACAAGAAGACTTAGGTGGGCAGACCATATGGCACGAATGGAAGAGGAAAGAAGAGTTTACAGGAGTCTTGTTGGGAAACCTGGTGGTAAGAGACCAGTAGGAAGACCAAGACGAAGATGGAGGCATAATGTTGAGATGGACAAGAGTATATAGATCTTGCTGAGGATAGGGAGAGATGAAAGCCCTGTGTTGCTGCAGCTAAGAACCTTTGGGTTCAGGAAGGCTAGAGAGTTAGTTATTGATAATGGGTGGGGTCTAAAAGTAAAGACCAAAGCAGGTGGCAGTATCTACAGATTTAAAGCAAGACTGGTAGCAAAGGGTTATCTTCAGAAGAGTGGAATCGATTACAATGACACCTTTAGTCCAGTAGTTCGATTTCGTACAGTATTGCGAACTGTGCTGGGTGTTGCAGCTTGTGAAGGGTTGAAGTTAGCTCAATTTGATGTGAAAACAGCCTTCCTTTATGATGAACTTGATGAGATCTATATGCATCAACCTGAAGGGTTTGATGATATGACTGATCGTGTGTGTAAGCTAAAAAGGAGTCTTATGGACTGAAGCAAGCACCTCGTTGCTGGAATAGACGATTTGTGATTTTCATGTCGAAGCATGGCTTTACATGCAGCAAAGCTGACCCTAGTATGTTCATTCGTAAGAAAGTGATCGTATCCATCTGTGTGGATGATGGTTTGGTTGCAGGCAATGATATTGAAGATATCAACAGTTTTCTTGGAACTCTAAAAGAAAAACTTGAAATGGTGGTTGGGTCATTACATTGGGTATACAGATAACAGAAAAAGAAGATGGTTCTATTTTTGTATGTCAAGAGAAATATACAAAGAAGATTCTCGAGAAATTTCGCATGAGTGAAGCGAATGTTGTGTCTCCACACCAGTGACGTCCACTGAGGAGTAGCTAGTCTAGCAGAGATAGATCAATCAATCTCACATTTCAAATTATATTCAATTCACAATATTTATTGTCTTGTTAAAGCCACAGTTCGTATGCAACACTTTCTTTTCCACGCGCTTCTCGTCCATCCGTGTGATACGCGGTCAAAGCTGGCTGGATACCCTAGCTCGCTTTTCTTCCGCCAGACCAGTTTCCAGGTAGAAACGGCCGGCCCAAGGAAAAGGAATATTTCTACCTCTACCTCCCTTGCCTCCTCGCCCCCCGCTGCAATGGTTGAAAGCCCGTGCTTTCAGGTCGCCCAGTCTATCTCCTATGGGACAGATAGGGGATTGGTTTCTCATAGATTTTTTTGTAAATCCTCTAAAGAACTCAGGATAAAATTTTCTGCAGTAGCTTACTTATGTTCTCTGTATTTACACAACCTTTTACACGTTGTACAATATGTATGTATAATATGGGATGTAGTTTTATTATTTATGAAATGGACGTATTATGTGCAGACAATAATATTATGCTTTCTTCCTTTTTTCAAGTATGGAATGTATAATGATTAAATTACAAATATGTGCTCGGGCTCTCTCTCTCTCTCTCTCTCTCTCTCTCTCTCTCTCTCGTTTTAGTAGTGTTTTATTTAAATATACTACTCTTGGTCTCTAACAGTCATAAATACGGATGTATTTATTTGAGCATATTGTTGTTGGTTTGGTTTATTTTACTTCGCTTTTCTGCCACATTTGGTTATCGCGAAAATGAGGATGAGTGATGATATGAAATTGATGAAGGGACCTCATATGAACAATCCAGGCCAGGATTCGAACCCGTGATGAGTGCGTATTCTTGTCCTATGTGTTGTACTCTGCAGTGAATAATGAAATAATTTGGAATGAAAAATGTATCTCAGAACTCAAAAAGCCAAATGAATATTATTGAAGAAAGTACAAAACAGGGCTCGAAAAATCTCGGTCGCCAGGTCACCATTGCGACTAAAAATTTCAGCCTGGCGATTGTGATCTCTTGCTGTAATATGTACGAAATTTTGAAGTTTCTAAGTTCAAATTGCAGTACAGCGTAGCGATGTTTTGAATACCGTGACGCTCAGCTTCTTATAGAGAATGTTTCAAAAGTCGCACAACCCAAACTTTGAAAATGTATGTCATGAAAACCGTAACAGATATTTACACTGAGTTTTCTGCAGTGACGTGCGGTGACGTCGACACTTGGGGAAGCAATGAGTGGCGTGCCCAACGGGTCATAACCCCCCCCCCTTTTAGGGCCCAGTATTCCTAAAGGAAGAACGTCAAATACAGGAAAAAAATGCAAAGTTAGGAATGACTACAAAAAATTGTACACAACTTCCACCCACTTTCGAAAATCAAAAACTATTTGATTTGACTACTGAGCCAGAGATGCCGGGTTTGAATCTCGGCTTGGCAATGGGTGATCTTTGTGTGTCCCTTGCCCTTCATCAATTTTATCATATCGTCTTCGCGATTAGCCAAATATGGCGGAAAGCGAAGTAAAATAAACCAAATCAAACAATCAATCAATGAATGATTTGATTTGATTTGATTTGATTCGCTTTTTTATACATTTGGTTAATCGCGAAGATGATACGACAAAATTAATGAAGGGACAAACACAAAGAACACCCATGTCCAGGTAGGGTTTCGAACCAGGAACTTCTGGTGTTGTAGCGCGCTGTGGTAACCACTCCCCCACGGTTGGTTGATTTGATGGTTGATTTGACGTTTTAAGTCCACTTTATACACAGAAAGGCTAATCGGGACTATAGTTTAATGTGGGATCCGAACCACTATATGCCTCCATCGGGTACAGATCCGGGACCACTTGCACTCCCCCACGGAGGTCGGCCGACAACAAACATGTGAGGAAGGCGCTAACCATTCGGATACGTGGGTATCGGTGAAGCAAACTGCATTTCTCCTGAGTAGTAATTTTCAATTTAATTTTTGAAATACCATATTTATATATGATTAACGTTTTTTCAAAAATTTTGCATTGCTTGATTTCCATAATTTCCCCATCTCACGATCTCGTTACTGAAGGATCCGGGCTCGAGCCCTGGTCTTTGCATGAGTGTTTCTTTGCAACCAATCTTCACCCGTTTAATTTAATCAACGTTCATCGTAATGGCAGAAATTAGGTAAAGCGATGGAAGAGAGAAGAAAATACAAATAATTTCCTCCCAGTGCATCTGCAGGGCACTGTGAAATCAGGAGCCTAGAATTCTCTGTTTAGGATTGTCCCTCACGAATTTCCAAGCTCTTAGCTACTTATTCCGATTAAATCTATACAGCTAGAAAAAGCGATGGGTAACAAAACACAACTTTAAACAAACCATTTTTCTACTTTCTTCAATGATATTCATTTGGCTTTTTGAGTTCTGGGATACATTTTTCATTTCTAATTTTCTCATTATTCACTGCAGGCAGAGTACAACACATAAGAACAAGAATGCACGCTCGTCACGAATCCCGGCCTGATTGTTCATTGTGAGGTCCCTTCATCAGTTTCATCATATCATCACTCATCCTCATTTTCGCGATAACCAAATGTGGCAGAAAAGCGAAGTAATATAAACCAAACCAACAACAAGAATTAGAACGCGCGTTCTTTTGCGAAAATAAGTACATCCGTATTTATGATTATTTAGCTTATCCATTTTTTATTGGAGGCCAAGAGATTTACTATATTTAAATAAAACACTACTAAAATGAGAGCAAGAGAGATCGTGAGCAAATATTTGTTATTTAATCATTATATATTCCATATTTAAAAAAAAAAGCATAAAATGTTGTCTGCACATAAGACGTTCCAATTGCATAAATGATAAAAGTACATCCCATATCATACATACATAACGTGTGAAAAGTAGTGTAAATACAGAGGACAGAAGTACTGCAGAAAAATTTCCCCTTAGTTCTTTAGAGGATTTACAAAGGATGCGAAGGGAATTCAATCCCCTATCTGTCCTATAGGAGATAGACTGGAGGACCTGAAAGCGCAGGCTTTCAACCATTGGAGCGGGGGCGAGAGGGCAAGGGAGGTAGAGGCAGAAATCTTCCCTTTCCCTTCGAAAACCCGTTTCTACCTGGAACTGTGAGGCGGAGAAAGAGCGAGCTAGGCCGCTGAACGCACCGAGGGACAAGAAGCGCGTGAAAAAAAGTGTTGCATATGAACTGTGGCTTCAACAAAACAATAAATATTGTGATTTAAAAATAATTAGAGATTTGAGATTGATTGATCTATCTCTGCTAGAGTAGCTACTCCTCAGTGCACGTCACTGTTCTGCATTATAAAGCCTCATCCATTGAAATATTTTTCATTGCATAAAATTATCAGTTTACGCCATACAAAAAATTAGATAAATTAATAAATGGCGGAAGGCAGGGTTAAAACTTTTCCAGAAATGAACTTTTGAGTGAGAAAACTATCTAAGAAATTATCGAAAGGTCATAATTAGATGTCTGATTACTGATACCATGTCAATCTATAATTTACGACCAATATTGGTCATGAGCAATATTTGATGGATTCTTGACTGACGATTTTATGGTTTGAGTGAAAAAGTGACATTTTTGGGACATATCTCCGTAAATGGCAACACAAGCAGGTCGAAATATTGTCAACAGACGCATGCAACATGTGCCTAAGTATTGGCCATACATTTACATGAAAAATTATAAATCAAGATTTTGTGCCGAAATTGAACTCTTCAACTCTCAACTCTTGAGAGAATTCTAGACTGGCCCTGGTTATCCTGAATTCTCTTCGCTCACTTTCGCCGCTACTGTTCCTGTTTTTTAATTGATTCAGCATGGCGTATACATTGGAGCAGCATGTGTGCTTTGAGTATTTTACTACTTATTCTTACACTCAGGTGCAAGAAGTTTTCAAAGAAAAATACCCTGCTTCTGCTGTACCTCACAAAGCAACTGTTTTACGACAAGTCAAACACCAACAAATGATCCCACAAATTGTTTTTTAGTTGGTATTTATTGTTGAAAATCAATTATCAGTTGTTCTCTTCAAATTAGCAATGGTTTTTTTTTTCAAATAATGTAATTGCTTTTATTTGGATAAATGATAAAATAAATTTATTAACCCAGTGATAGCCTACATGGTGGCCGCGGTGGCTCAGTCGGTAACGCGTCTGACTACCATGCTCAAGGTCCCGGGTTCGATCCCCGGCCGGTTCAAATCCGGGAACTTTTCTAACGTTGGAAGCGGCCCCGGCGCCCACCCAGCGTCGAATAACATGGGTACCTGGGGGAAACCCTGGGGGGTAAAGGCGGTCATGACCGGATCAAGAAAGTGTGGGGCGTTACCCCCACACCCCCTGTACGCCTTCATGGCATGGTGCTAAGCACAGGGGAGCTCTTAGTGATAGCCTACATGATCAGTTTAGTGCAGAAAACCAGGTGTAAATATCTCTTACGTTTTCATGATATACATTGCGTGACTTTTGAAACAATCTGTAGTATGCACAATTGCTAGTAGGTGGTTTCCTGGCGCCTAGCTTTGAAGAAAATTTTTCGAGCACTGCTACAAAAGAGTGTGTTTTGTTACCTGCTTTGTTTCTGTGCATAAAGTGTACTTAAAACCAGTGATCAGAACGCTACATTTTAAAAGTAGCTTCGCTACAGCTACAGCTACTCTTCCAAAATGTAGCTTCGCTACAGCTACAACTACATTTTCCAAGAAGTAGCTCGCTACGCTACTCCTGTTCGCTACTCGCTACTTCGCTCCTTTTCCGCTACTTTTGCATAAAAGAAATTAACAACCACATGTATATTCCAAAGAAGACCCTAGTATGATAGTTGTACTTACTGGAAAATAGATTCTGTTATTTATTATCATGATTCCCGTCATTCGGTAATTTTGATAGCAGTGTTACTTCAGTTGCTTATTTTCAATATAGTGTTTCAGAATAACGTACCTATAATAACCCACAGCGCTACAGCCCTTTGAACATGGGCGTCCGGAAGGGGGGGCAAGGGGGGGCCGTGGCCCCCCCCTGGAAAATGAAAGTCAACCAAAAATGATGTATTTCACACATATAACTTCATTTTAGCCACAATAATATGTGTTAATTATTGCATGAACATCATAAATTCAAATTTAAGCAATGTTTTTTTTAGAGAACAACACTTTTTGGAGAAAATGTGCCTTGTTTGGCCCCCCCCTGGAAAAAAATACCTTCCTTGCCCCTCCCTGGAAAAAATCCTGCGGACGTCCATGCCTTTGAAGGGCCTTGGCTTACCTACCGACTGCTGGTCTCCCTCCCACACTGTTCCTCCGTCCAGTGGCGTACGCAAGGGGGGGTTACGAGGTTTAAACCCCCCCCTTGAGCTTGTGAAATATTATGAAATATGCTGTAGAAAAAAAATGGCCAATTTTTCACAGTCAAAGATCTGGGACAATAATATTACTATTACTACTTCTACTACTACTACTAATAATAATAATAATAATAATTTGAATTATTATTTCCATGCAGCATGGAGAAAAGCACAGCATTCCAAACACACGCGTCTTTGAGAGTGATGCCTTGAAAATAAACACGAGTTTATGAGGTTAGGTTAGGGTAACTATGATTTAAAAGAAAAAAAGTTGTTTTGTATCTCAGTTTCAACAATGTTCAATACACTGCCGTACGCAGGATTTTTTTTTTTTCGGGAGAGGCTGGAATAGTAAATGTGGATAGCACATGGCTTCGTTTTGGAGGGCAGGATGCATAATAAAATATTTCGTATTTTTGGAGCTTTCAGTCTATTAAAATTGTATTCAAAGACAAAAATGGTAATCGGGATTCACTTTAAAAGATGTTTCGCATTTACACATTTTGATTTTTTAAAGTTCTTAACGGATTTTTATTTGAAAATTCTGATTTTCTCAAAATTTCGGTAGGGGCTGGAACACCATCGGCCACCCCTCTACGTACGCCAGTGTTCAACGAACATGTATTTTTTTGTGTGTGAACAATGAGAATTAACTAAATAAAGTTCTTGGTTCGTTGTAAGAGGCTAATGTATAGACAAAGGCTAGGTGGACAAAAATACAGTCACCAATTCGCCTTCCCATTGTATTGTTTACCGCAGGACTTTTGGATGTCTCTCTTTAAAATGTGTCACCTTGTAGACTAGACAATTATTCAAACGACAATAAGCTTAACTATTGTAAAATGTTTCATTGGTAAGAACAGGGAGACAATCCAGATATGAATTATCGGGGACATTTATGCGGGGAAGCCGCCGGAAAAATTCCAACCAATTTCGGGAATCGAATCCGGATCTCCCGCGTGATTGTCACTTGTCAGACGCTCTACCGACCAGATCACCGCAGCTTCTTGGATGAGTTCCATACTTTGATTATTTCAATTTATTTTAATATATTTTCTTGTATTTATAGATCTTCTTCACCCTTGAAATGTCTCACCTCGTTGACCAGACAATTATTTCGTAACAAAGAAACAAAAAAATGCTTCCAGGATTTGATAAAAATCGAATGACTAGAAAGTAATTTCGTTCTAATGTTTTCATAAATACTATATTTATGGAGATATCTACTACTTAATAGTAGTAGTAGTGGTATTAGTAGTAGTATTAGTATTAATTTAGCTAATTAATTAATTATAAGCATTATTAATTAATTGTGATTATTATTATTTAATTAAAGTATAATAAAACAACGGTAATGTGAATTTGGAAAAAGTTTTAGAAATAACACCCCCCTTGATGAAATCCTGCGTACGCTACTGCCTCCGTCACCTGTGTTATAGCGTGGACGTACCTATGTAAGCGGCAGATCAATTCAAATTTGATATATGAGTAGTGCAATTACGGTGACACAAAATTAATGATTACAACCATACACAAATAAAATTTGGTAGAATTATTTACACTTATATATCAACATATTATCCTTGAGAATAAATATTCAGTTAAGTCACATAGAGGTTCGAAACCAGTCTCGATTTGCTTATCTGTGCATAAAGTGGACTCCAAATAAAAACTAGGAAAGATGCCTGGAGGATGGGATCCTCCTGCTCCTCCATTCCCCACGTTGCTCATCGTCTTTCATCATTCTTCCTCATTCTTACATTAGCCAAAAGTGGCAGAAAGCGACTCTAGATATGATTGATTGACTTCTTGTTTTAAGTCCACTTTATGCACAGTAAGGCTAATCGGGACTGGACCTACAGTTTAAAGTGGGATCCGAACCACTATGTGTCTCCACCGGGTATCGAACCCGGGACCCCTTGTCTGTAGATAAGATAATTACTAAATAAAACATTGATCTTCATTGTCATGATTAGCAAAAGTATCAGAAAATCTAAAGGGAAATATATTGAGAAAACTGATGTGTAAATCCGAGAGTTCTGTTAACATACTGAGCCATTGATTGCTGGCACTATTGCTATCATTCTAGTGGAAAATGGATCGCTCCTTTTTGCACTGCAAGTTGTGTTTTACACATAATTAATGACATTTTGCTGCCTCTTATACTAGGAATATCCAGAATATATGTTCCGGGCTGACGCAAACGAGGAATTTTTTTTTCCAGGGGTGCCACAAATGAGGCATTTCCACAAAATCTCAAAAAAAGTAGCTGTTAGCTGATATATATTCATATACCTATGTCAGTTAGTTATCTGGATATTAGAATTATTAAGATACTAATGAAATAAATTACGCGGATACCTATACCGCGATATCAAGATATTTATGATCTACATTATCCGTATTTCCACGTAATAGACTTTGTCTATGAACCTCCTGCAAAAGTAAGCATTATTGTCGATTTTTTTAATGCTGTTGCCACATTCAAAATTTACCTCAAAATGCTGAGAAGAAATGTAGCTGTAGCGAAATTTTCGCTACAACTACAGGAATTTTGTAGCTTCGCTACCGCTACAACTACAATTTTAAAAATGTAGCGCCGCTACAGCTACAGCTACAAATTTTGTAGCTAGCTACAGTAGCGCCGCTACAAGTAGCGCGGTACTTTCGACCACTGCTTAAAACACCAAATCAACCAACCGTGGGGGAATGGCGACACCAGGAATTCCGGGTTCGAACTCTGACCTGGGCATGGGTGTTCTTTGTGTTTGTCCCTTCATTAATTTTGTCGTATCATCTTCGCAATTAACCAAATGTGACAAGAAGCGAAATTAAGTAACAAAAATTGAATCAAATCATTCTTTGATTGCTTGATTTGATTTATTTTACTTCGCTTTTCCACCACTTTTGGCTAATCGCGAATATGATACGGTAAAATTGATGAAGGGACACACACACAAAGAATACCCATGGCCAAGCCGAGATTCGAACCCAGGATCTCTGGCTTAGTAGTCAAATCAAATCGTTTTTTATTTTCGAATGTGGGTGGGGTTTACGTGTACTTTTTTTAGTACTCATTCATCACTTTGCAATATTTTCCTGTTATTGACATTCTTTTTTTTAGGAATAGAGGTGTGACCCACACCAACCCCAGCCCCCTTGAGCACGCCACTGACTGCTACCCCAAGTGTCGACGTCACCGCACGTCACTGCTCCACACATTCTGAAAAAAGGAAGTGTAAATGCAGGGGAAGTAAACACATAGCAGTCAGTAGACATTAGTGTTCCTTACAGAGAAGCAATTGCCAGCATGATGTATCTGGCTAAAGTTACTAGGCCAAATATCTCCTATGCTGTTGGATTAGTGTCGCGAACATTGGACAGTCCAAGAGTATCTGATTGGCAGCAGTGAAACAAATTTTCAAATATTTATGAGGAACCACTACTTATGGGATGTGCTACAGCCCAAATCATAATCCTGGGATCCTGGAAGCCTTCAGTGAGGCAAATTATGGTGGAGATCCAACAACAAGACGCTCAACAACTGGAGTTTTATGCAAGTATGCAGGCGGAGCGATATCCTGGATGAGCCGGAAGCAGAAGTCAGTTGCTCTATCAACAACAGAGGCTGAATTTGTGGCAGCAAGCGAGGGAGCGAACGAAGTGGTATGGCTAACAAGACTTTTGAATGATGTTACTCATCTGACCGAAATGCCCACACTGTTAGTGGACAATGATATGCTATTAAGTTGGTCAAAAATCCTGAATTTCACAGAGGCTCAAAACAAATTGAAGTGCGATATTACTTTGTAAGAGCAAAATATCAGGATAAAGTGTTAAATGTAGAACACATTGATGCTGAAATAATAACGCACTGCAATATGTTTTGAGCGTTTGTGAAATTCCGGATTTTTGACCAACTTAATAGCGAATAGCATTGTCCACTAGCAGTGTGGGCATTTCAGTCAGATGAGTAATATCATTCAAAAGTCTTGTTAGCCATATCACTTCCTTCGCTCCCTCGCTTGCTGCCACAAATTCAGCCTCTGTTGTTGATAGAGCAACCGACTTCTGCTTCCGGCTCATCCAGGATATCGATCAGCCTGCATACTTTCATAGAACTCCAGTTGTTGAGCATCTTGTTGTTGGATCTCCACTATAATTTCCATCACTGAAGATAACCTTTTGCTACCAGTCTTGCTTTAAATCTGTAGATACTGCCATCTGCCTTAGTCTTTACTTTTAGAACCCACCGATTATCAATAACTTTCTTATTGCTTGGAGGTTCAACAAGTATCCAAATCTGGTTCTTAGCTAAAGACTGTTTTTTCTGAAAGAGAAGCCCGCTGTCCAAAACTTTTACGATGTTGCTTGACAACAGGGTCGCCGACTTGTCAAAATTATTGGGGGGGGCTCTGATCACTGAAATAAATTAATGAATGACTCACTCTCTCCCTTTTTTAAGCTTTGGCCTCAGTGTTCAGAATCTCATAAAAGCCCATGAATTCCTCAAAAATACCAAAATTTTTATTCACAGTTGTAATGCAGAATATTAATTGTCCACGGATGGATAAGTCACAAGTTTCGTCAACCATAATAGCAAAATATTCCCGACTCTTAATATCTGCTACCACGGAGCGCAAAACAGATCTCCCTAATATATCAATGATCTTGTTCTGAATGTCATGTTAGAGCCATTTGTAGCCCAAACGTCCCATCTACTACCCTAGTTCATGCACATTGTCTTTTGAAACTCTTTTTAGTAAAAATTTTAACAATACTCATAATTACATACTTAGTATATAGTAATAAGTCATGTGTTTTGCTGTCTCTGGTCATAGCCCCCCCCCAAAGTTGATTGTTTAGCGGTCTCAGCCCCCCAAATTGATGGTCTAGAACATTTCAAATGTGTATTTAAAGTTAAGTTCATGTGGCACAATTCAGAGTAAACTTTACAAGAAAGCAAAATAATACATTAGATCCTCTTAAGCAAAATTATTAGGGGGGCTCTGCCCCACATCGGTAACATTGGGGGGGCTCGAGCCCCCCCCCCCAAGCCCCATGGAGGAGGCGCCTATGCTTGACAACCACACAGTCTTCACAAAACTGATCATCATTTTTTACATTAATTCCATGCGGCACTAGAAACTTCCGAACATGCTGCTTACCTTTGTGTACTAACCTTCATGCCACAACTGCAATGTATTGGGTAATTATGCGATATAGCCCGAACACCTCTCACTCGTTTATTTCGTACATTTTAGCATTGATACTTACCTATTCTGCATTGCGAAAGATCCTTTGAGGTGAAGTTATGCCTTATTCCATAAAATAGTGTCAACTTTTCATATTACCAGTCATATTTGTCTTCCTTGTTCCGCTTGAGTAACAGACAATATGGCGTGCACTCGTCATGGATCTTCGTGCTTGTGTTTTATCGATTTGGAGTGGGTATGCAGTGTTTCAACCTTCTTAACCGAAAAATACCTACTTTCGTGTTCATTATGTCATCACAAACCAGAGGCGAAGATATAGTACAAGCAATGCAAGCACTGCTTGCATAATTCGAATATCATTTAATGTACTTAATGTTCTAACCGTATTTAGTTTCCATCGCACTCGATTTCGCGAAAAAATGCTGCCGCAAACTCCCCCAGCAGCTCTGTAGCAAGCACCAGCCTCAATGCTTGCAGCCGTTCTGCGGGAAAATAAGGCCTCCGAAGGAGTCACATGGCGAAGCGTGAAATTCTGGTGGAACCCGTCCACAAAGCTTCTACAAAAAGCTGTGCTTTCCGAGCTTGCGTGATTCCCAAAAATAGCCGAGTTCAACCGAAAGCAGAAGGATTCATCTATGGGTACGTTGCCAGCAAAAACTAGTAACGAATATTTGTCTTCATGAACACGTAAACAAGATCGCAAATATAATAATAATTGTTAGTCATAAAATAACTAAAAGAAGTTATTATCACTGTTCTAAATTCCATATATATCATATTATATTACAAATTATTTTAGATTTCGCGAAATGTAAAACGCGTAAAAAAAGTTGACATTGGGAGTTGGGGCAGTGGAATTTCTGCACCCCCGTGAAGAGTTTTCTCAGGGAGGGAGGGAAGATTGGACGGACCTTGGTCCTGCACCCTGCTTCCTGGTCGATCCAGCTCAAATTACGCCAGAAGTGTTGACCGCTACCAGTGTTTGCAACTGCCAAATTATTTACGCAGTAATTCAAGGGAGCTCTTTCACAAATTTTACAATCAATAAATTGACTGCTTTTGAATAAAACTTGGGGTGAAAATAAAGCTATCTGAGAAAGAACTATCTACTGATATTTGTACATGGCATAGAAGTAAATCGTATACATTCTGCATATTATGAGCACAAGAATATGTTTTAATGATTGATTGATTGATTTGTTGTTTTAAGTCCACTTTATGCACAGTAAGGCTAATCGGGACTGGACCTACAGTTTAAAATGGGATCTGAAACACTTGTGCCTCCACCGGGTATCGAACCCGGAACCCCTTGATTACAAGGCGACGACACTACCACTGCGCCATCGGGGAGGCCCGAATATGTTTTAAGTTCTGTTATTATGACGCAAGTGGTGTTCCCACGGTCTTTTTACGGTCCCCATTTTGTCATCTTTTCCTTCCTTTGACGTTTTTTCTTAGATATACTGGGCCAAAAGGGGGTTATGTCTACCATCCACCCCCCCCCCCTTCGCCCCGGGCACGCCATTGAATGACACTTTATTACTTAAATATTAATGTACATACTCGTTCTGCTGAAATGATTCTGATTCCTCCGCGTAATTTTTATCTCCAAACTCAAATATCTTTCCTTTGTGACGGATAAAATTAAGGAAATAGGTTGGTATCACTTTCTGTTGTTTCAGAGATTTTCAAAGTGATCTTGTGTGGATGCTTGCATTTGCAGTTGTGGAAAGCGCGTGGGATAGTGTGAGTGTTTGTTGCTTCGTGTTTTGTGCTGTGAATTTATCGGAATGAACGCGTATTTAGGAACGGTTGATGTGAAGTGCGGGTGTATTATTGAGCAATTGAAAATTGCTTCGTTTAGCTCGAGAGAGATAAGTGTTAAAATGAAAATCGTGGAAGGGGGTCGACCAACACCAAGAGTTTGAAATTTATTGTGGTGAGTACATCGTCTATGCATGTGTTTCTTTTCTTTGAAATGATTTTTTTATTGTTTGTGTTTAACTTTTTATTTAGTGTTTAAGTTACTCCAATGCGGTTTTTAGGGTGCCCAAAAATACTAAATTACATCATGCAGCGTAAAATAAACAAATGATTCCCATTTTTTTTTATCTAAATCGGTTTGGTCACCGTTTGACCATATTAAATAATAATGAACAAATAAAGGTACTAATAAGTAAGTAAGAAATTCCGTCTCCCTTTAGTCGTATGCGGAAAGTTCGCATATGCAAAACGTTTAATATCATATGAATAACGTTACCTGGATTTTTTTTAAAAAGTAAATGTGACGTTTGCGGATCATATGGTTTATTTTTAGTACAGTCACTTTATTACGATATTTTGACAAATCCAGCGACTGGGTAAATGAGGCTATAAACCTTGAATCTTTCCCCTCGGCATGTCTTTGTACTACATGTTTTGTTGTACTGAAACATTGCTTGCCTCCTTCGTAAGACTACGCTTCGCTACTGTCACAAACCATTGACGGATAGCCCCAAAAAACCATTCACGATAGCCCCAAAAACCATTGACGGATAGCCCTAAAAACCATTGACGGATAGCCCCAAAAACCATTCACGATAGCCCCCCAAAAAAACATTCACGATAGCCCCATAAACCATTCACGATAGCCACATGGACCATTTTCGGCAAGGTTAGGTTACTTTGTTTTAGGTTAGGTAAGAATAGTTTAAAAAATCTTGTAAAAAAGGCTCGTTTGGAAACACTGGCGAGACCGTGTGACTTTCGACGCTCGCGTTATCTGCAGGTACATAATGGAAACAACGGCAAAATGTTGTCGCTTTACAGACAATGCAAGTTCCTTACATAAAAAGTGCTTATTTCATGTTCTGCAGTCGACCACGTCCTGTTATGGTCATACTTTCGTTAATAATACAGGAGAAAAAATACGCGTGGAATGCTCTTGGCAACTAAATTTTTGTGTATGTTCATTATTATTATCATCATCATCATAATTTCTTTTAAAGATATACACACTGAAGCATTTGTATTTTTTATATTTACTGTCTCTTTTCTTCCGCTTTAACTAATCGCGTCGATGATGATAATGATGATTCCATGAAACGACAAGGGGAACCCCACAAAACTTTCTTCGTGCCATCGACATGAGTGTAAGGCAACTTTCAAACCAATGGGACAAGCGACACGGGATGTTCACACTGTCACACTAGTGACACACACTTCCAGACTGTAAAATAGCATTCATTGCACATGAGGGTCCAAACAGCAAACGACACGTTCATATGGCGTATTCCCGTGCTACTTGTTACTTCGGTCGGAAAGCTCCTTAAAGGAAGGGTGCTCAGACCGAAGCGACGCGCTACAGGGGGAGTTCCCAATTAAGTGACAAGCGACAAGCGGCATGGTGCCTTCAGTCTATTGGCAAGCGTTCGCTGCTAATTGTGCTAACAACAGATAGGCGACACGACAAATCGCACATTACAACAACAAATCTAGGCGACACGATAAGCCACACGTGTCTCTTTCTCGCTTGTGCGTCGCTCAAACTGGGCCATTTCCTCAATAGCTTGCAACATGTTGCCGTGGTTTGTTGTTCGCGCATGTGCGATGCAATAAGTGTCTTGCTTTAGGGAGATTGTGCACCAAAGCGACAAGGGGCACGCGACACTTATCGCTTGAGGATTTCACCAACCGAACGCTGGCCTGTGCTTCCCGTTATGCCGCTACGATGTGAAATGTTGCTCTTGATTGGCTCGTTTCCAAGCAACATGTGTCGCTTCGGTATGAAAGTTGCCTTGGACCGAATGTCCCATGTCGCTTTGGTGTGAAATCCTCGTATCGTTTGTCGCGTGTCGCTTTGGTGTAAATTCTCCTTGAGGTAACGGTGCAGTCAGAGCTTGTGTCCCTACGGTTCGAAAGGCTGCATTGATTACGGACTGCTCGCTTCCAAGCGACACTTGTGGTTTGTCGCCTCGGTATGAAATATCTCTCCAGGATACTATTGATATTCTAATAACATAGAAAAATAAAACTCTAGTACACAATCCAACACTTGACGTCCGGAATCACTTTGCGATGTTTCTTCTTGTGTTACGCATGCTATTTATTTATTAATTTTATTTTACTTTTCTTTCCAAATTAATGTCATTTCGTGACTGCAAATCACTCCACAAATATAACTGTTTCCATCAATTCACTTACCGCCTTTCTAGACAAACAAATGTACACAATATATTCCAAAAACTAACTAAGCCGCATTACTTTCATAACAAAATTAGCACCTGGTCCGATCGCACTGCCATCTATGTTTTTCATCCGTCTGGGAAAGTAGTTTCTTGGTCGTTGTCCACACTACGTTATTCAAGGCGCTATACTTTTTTGTAAATACTCCATGGAATTTGCACAGAATAGAAAGCCTCTATTTGTAGCGGAGTTCAAAGAAAACAAATTCTTACTTATATTTGGCACATACCACACATCACGAATATGATTTTGCACCCACCTACCGTTGACCAACATTTCCAAGATGGCTCTATTTCCCACGTGTAATTCTTCTTTTGGTGCTGGGCATTTTTGGTATTGTAGAAAGTAGTCTTTCCGGTTAGTCTTATGTTCTGTGCTTCCAGTATCTGCAATCCAAACTTCCAAAGCAGGACAGTTCGAATCAAAGCTCACGAAGGCTCCTCCTTCTGGAACAGGTTCATTTTCACTGGTTGAAGATCTATTTAGCACAGGCCCGTAGCTAGAATTGATCTCCGGGGGGGGGGGGGGGGGCTCACAGGTTATCCGGAGGTGGCTTTGTAAACAAAGTCCAATTTTCAAAGGTTTAACGGAGGGAATTTGCATGATGACGTCAAAGTCACAGATTTCTGTCTAAAAGGGAGTTCGCATCAGTGGCAGCAAAGGTACAGATAAATAATATAATAGCTGCTGTTCATGTTATGTTATAACCAACCAAAGGTTGGGTATACATCCCCAATACATACAGGCAGCACTCCACTCCAACCAAAGTACAAGGCCAATTCAATCCAGGTAAAATTAATAGGAATAGACATTCCCAGATATGTTAAGATTAACAGAAATTAGGCCTAATTAGTAAAAGTATGATATAACATCGAAATATTAAGTAATTAATAAGCCCCAGACCAAAATTCATTGGTTATCAAAAAAACTACCTTTTGTTGATAGGTAGAATTCAGAGAGCACATGTTACTTTTCATGCAAATTTTTTATTAATACAGATATTTTCAGGATAACATTTGTGCAAGCACAAATTAACTTGCTTTCCCTGAAAATAACTCCAAGTCACAATTATATGTGCAAACAAACCACAAAAACATCAAAAAATCGATGTTTTTGGACAAAAGACAATCGGTCTCACAGCACCAGAGCCATCTGGTGAGAGTCAGTGGAACTAGCCCTGACTAGACTGCCATCTATTGGGCTTCTCAAGGTACTTGATGAAGGCAAGTAACCCAAGGTGCTGTGAACCAATCAGATGGCCTCATGGGCGTGGCTACCAGACAATGAGTCTGAGATAGCTTTTAACATGAGAGGACGCCATCTTGATTCCACTTTGTGTTGAGATTTAGTACAGTTCACATCGCTCCAAGTTGTTGGGCCTGAGTAGGCCAGTGGAGAGAGGACAATGGAGTAGCCATTGGACTCCAACATGTGAAATATCTACTAAGTGCTTGGAAATAGTCCAGTAGTGTATAATATGAACGATTTACAGCACTTAAAGTGCCTTAAAGTGCATGGAACTAATATCCATGAAAATTCGGAAATTTTCAAAACCACATGGTGAGGACAATGAGCCTTCAGGAAACCATGATGCTTTGTATCCAAAGACATCCATGCTTATTCGGCCCATCCTTTGTCTTACAGCTCCCTGAAACAGTTCATGTGCAAGCCAATACCCATATGCATTAAGATAACGCTATATTTTTAGTGCAAATTCATTGAAACCCCCCATTTATAGTTGGAGTGACAAGTGTGTGCAACAAGGCCCAGGTGTGATGAGGTGAATGCAGAATATGTAAGTACCATGTTTTTGTTACCCATTTGTTGGTTCCATATGTAAAATCAAACCTATAAGTTTGTGCAGTGCTTGTATATAGTTAAATGTAACAATACCCCGAATATTAAATGTGTCTTTCCAACATCTTGATTTATCAATTCATATTTAGGCGGGTAAGTCCGGGAAGCGTACTTCTCGCTCCGGAATAACTAGGCTGAAAGTCCCTATGATAAACCAGCAATCATTCCTCGGAATGGATGCTGGTCTACTGGGGACATCCTCCATGTTAATGGTCACTGGAGGACAGCGTAGAGCTGCACGGGGATGGGTGCGTCCAGGTTGCACAGCAGAGTAGTTTCATAGGTTCAATCAAGCCCAAAGTGGGTGAGTAGTTAAGGTTAACCTATCCTATTGTTCGGCAACGTAACCTGGAGGCACGTATCCCTGGACCAGCCGCGTAGACGAAGCCATTCAACTCCCGAATATATCGTCTGTCTTTTGTCTCTCGCGCGCGGATCGCAAGATTATGAGACTCAATACCGGCACTCCCCAAATATGAATACCAGATCAAGGTCGCTGGAACGGCCAGCAGGTCGTGGGTTCCCACCCAACAGTAGTGCAAGTACCAGCAATAACCCCCAACTTGACCTCATTGTAGCAATGCTCCAAGAGCAATCGAAAGTCTCTGAAAGTGTTAATCAGAAACTTGAGGCACAGGGTCAGAAACTTGATGCACAGGGTCAGAAACTTGATGCGCAGGGTCAGAAACTTGATGCGCAGGGTCAGAAACTTGAAGCACAGGGTCAGAAAATTGATGCTCAGGGTAGGGAATTTGCCAAGGCATCGGCCGAAGTAAATAGGAAACTTGAAGCCGTAAGGACGGAATTCCAGGCCAGACTGGACTCCATCCACAATGCCACCACGAAGACCTCAGAATTGTTAACTAAGCAAGTAGCGACCAACACCAATAGAATTAACCAAATAGAGATCCAATGTAATGACTTAGAGTCAAGGTTAGAAAGGGATTTTACACAAGTGTCAGGCCAGATTTCGCAACTGAGGGAACTCGTTGGCGAAGTGCAAGGCGGTGACAATCAGACCACCACAGCTCAGATTCTAGGGAGGTTAGATGCCCTAGAAAATATATGCAGAGAGCTCACTTGCAGTGACCACATGGTCACGATCGAGAACAGGGTTCTCGAGCAAGTGAGGAAGGAAATGCCGAACTGTCAGGCGGAAGGCCGCAGCTCGCATGTATGCATTTCCGAGAGCCAAGTCACTGAGCAGCGCACCTCCTCACAACAAAGGGTTGGTGAGGAGCAGCTGCCAGCAGAACAAAGGTCTGACGATGCAAGCCTGATGAGGATTCTTGCTTGCCTGGAGGGGATGGAGAGACGAATTACTCAGTCCGCCCTTCCGCTGATGTCAGCTACCAAGCCCGTCTCACCTGCACGGAATGTGTCTGTCCACCAGGCCTTGTACCAAGCCAAACGACGACCTAAGGGTTACGAAAGCTCTGACCAGAGTAGTGACTATGTGTCACCCCCTAACAAGTACCACCCACTTGGTAACTCCCCGGAATCCAATTCCGAAAGCTCGGAAGCCGAAGTCCGCAGCCAGAGGAAGAGGAAGAACCGGAGGAGGAACAAGAGCAAACCTAGGGTTAGGTTTGCTGATCTCAAACAGCTCCCAACCTTTAACGGGCAGGGGAACAGGCTGGCCTCAGATTTTGTGCAGGAGTTTGAGAGAGATCTCACTCTCCTGGAGGTAGATTTGGCGGATGCCCTCCAAATAATCTCGTTCTGTCTACGGGACGAGGCAGGGCAGTGGTACGAGAGGAACGAACGAAAGTTCAAGTCCTACTCGGATTTCAAAAGGCAGTTCCTCTCATATTTCCAAGGAGATGGGTGGAGAGCTTCTTCCCTTGCGAAGGCTCTCAACGAAAGATACAACCCATCCCAGCACAGATCAGTGCACAAGTATTTCTGGCGCCAAGTCAAAATGATTAGGCTTGCGTTGCCAGAAATCGCCGACAACCAGGTTTTCACCCACGTTGTGCAACAGCTGCCGCGCAGCTTGAAGGACCAGTTAATCCTGGCTCCCTTCGTCTCTCTTCAGGAGGTGGCCAACTCCATACTTCGGTATGAGAGTGTGCAAGTGCCACAATATCCTGAGAGGGAAGTTGCAAGGCCAGCACGACCCAATTACGGGAAAACCATGACTTGCATTAACCGGACCTATGTGAGTCGTGGTCAGGGTGAAGCGAGCGGTTCGTCCAAAAAGGAGGACGCTCACATGTGCAAATCTGCGAGGGGCTCCCGGCCTAAGGAGTACCCAAACAGAACCAAGGTAGACCGGAGAAAGGGTGGAACGTTCCAACGTAAGAGTTCCGCCAGTTCACACGGGTCTTCCGAGCATCTCGCTGAGGTGCATCCAAATGTGCACAACCAGGGAAACTAGGTAGGCAACGTCCTGATGTGGGGAAGGGCGATGCCAAACCTAAACCTATCCCACAATGTTCAGATTCATGCAAGCACACTCCACTGATAAATCAATATCAGGCAGTAGGTGACTCAATGTTGTCACGTCTTGCGCAAAGAAAATTCGGGTATCCTGTCCAAAGAGACAGTGATGGTAATTACCACATCGGACTTTGCATATCTGGACAAACCTCAGCGCAGTTGCTCAGTGCTTTGAGAAGGGAAAAGTGTGTTCATAAAAATGTGTTATTAATGGTATCCACAAATGATATGCTCCGAGGGAAGGACACCAACCAGGTGTTCCGGAACCTCCAGGATATCATTTACACCCTAAAGAGGAAAGGTGCTCAGAAGGTCATTGTTCTGACTCCTCCACCAGTTCCCAGGTTAGCCAATGAGAACCGACACAGGTTCTGGGCCATGTATGACTCATTGATTGCAAAAATATTATCCCTTGATGATAATAGCAATGTAAGGGTTCTGGATTCCTCATCGAAATTTGTGCACAAGGGCCAAGAAATGAACATGTCGCTGTTCGAAGAAACCATGGGTTACGGTCAAAACATGAGACCCGACCTGGTTCACTTCAGCCCACGAGGTATGGATAGAGTGCCACACACGTAAATTTGCCGTTGCGTAGAAACGTATTTTCGTTTCGTCTCCCTCTCTCTTAGCATCACGTGTTCTACCCTGCTCGAAAACCTTCGCTATTGTTGCCATATTGTCATTCCATTCCTGGACACACTCGCGCAAACTTCATTGAAAACAATTGAACAGCGCTCCAGCTCGCGGTTCCCACCGGTCAGCAGGGACGGCAATGTGGCAATATAGCACGGCGGAGTCGTTGCTTCTTTTATGCAGTGCATGTTCATTGGCTAGCTAGTAACTAGTGTTGCCAACTGTAATAATGAAGCACTATTTCTGTCACGGAAGGGGAAAGCAGTAAAGTGGCGGTGAGTTTTGTTGGATTGGAAGCACCATATTTTTATTTTATACTAAGTATTTGACCGGTTTGACGTTGTGTGCGTGTATTGCGTGTGTTTATGTAAAAGTGTGTGTTTGCTGATGAACGTTAAATTCCATAATGCCTCCAGTTCTGTCGAAGTTGAAATCAAAAACCTTGCATAGCCAAGCTCGGGAAATTCTAAGCAACGTGCACGAGTTCATGAAGGAGGAAGCCAGTCATGGTGTTAGCATCCCAATAAAGCATTTTGGCAAGAGAGCAGCGAACAGCAGCAACAAATTGTTCATATTTCATAATTTTGGAATTATTCAAAATAAATAAATTATGTGGCTCCAACATCATTTCAACTCTGGCTCCGGCACGTGTTCTTGTAGAAATTGCATAGAGGAGGCTGTCATTTTTGCTGCTTAATGCGATACATATTGTTTTCTGTGTTAAAATTGCCATGCTTTGATGGGTGACCAAGTTCATAGCAGGGCCGGCGGAAGGGGAGGGCGAACCGTCCCATCGCCCAGAGCGGCAAAATTTGAAGAGAAGAAAAAAATAAGCCTATTGAAAACTGTGATCGAGCGAGATATTCTTTTGCGCTGAATAGTATTGAAATAGCATAAGAAGTCTCATTATTTATTTTATATTTTGATGTTTTAGTTAGGAATATATTGATTTTCAATTTTCCGTTGCTGCGTAATGACCGGGGGGGTCGAAATAGAGCGGCATCTGCCGCCACCTCCCAGGGAGGCAAAATGACTAGCGCCGGCCCTGGTTCATAACAAAAGAAAAAGCCGCGCAGCTTATCGTCTAGTGGCAGTATATGTACTTGTTATTGTTGTGGAAGCCGGCATCCTTTGTAAATGTACAACAAAGGCAACCGACTGTCGCCGATCTCAGAGAGGAAATAATAATACTGCTTCAGGAGGAGTGTTATGGTGCAATTGTAGCGGTTTAACACGTTGGCATGTTATTATCTGCCGTTGCAGTTCCATACCAGTGTATACGGGTTTTGGGAGTGAAAAGTTAGAACGCCACCAGTGCATTAATGCAATGAAAAATAATATATATATTTTTTTATTTTGTTTGAAATCACTCAAATAAGGAATCGTATGAAGAAGTCTTCTTTGCAGCATTTTTGGTAATTTTACTTATGTGTTAGTTCATATTTTGCGAATTTTTAGTCCATATGTATGTAGCTACATACATAGTCACTTGTTAGTACATATTAATCCTAGTCCTGGTATAATGCATGACGTTTAAAACTCAACGTTAGATAGACCTGAATTCTCTAATTTTATTGTTGTACGTAACAGCTGTGCATCGGCGCACCGCAGCGATTTTTCTATCTGCTCCATTAGCAACACTGCTTCTTTAGTTCTGTCGCGCATTGCACGGCAGAATTATCTGCGCTGGACTCTACCATACTCAACGCACTCGATGAGGTAAAATGGTTCACCAAACCAGGTCACACACCCAAGGGTAGACAAATGGAATCTCAACAGAGCGAGATGAATGCCATTCTGCCCTATGAGCAACCCTCGGGAAACTAGCCTGTGCTATTCTCGCTAGGGGTGATGGTGGCCAGGGTGTAACAATTCCTACTCGGTTAGTAAGCATGGAATTTAATAGTGAGGAAACTCATTGATATATGTTTTGTACATTTTTCACTTCCCCAAAGAATCATAGTAGACAATGGTCCCCAGTTAGGGCCAAACAATTCACTCAGGAACTCCGTTATGGAACACTTCCATATTCCTACAGGTGAACAAACCGAATGGGATCAGCAATTGTTCATGGCTGTATCCCGGACGGCCGAAAGGCGAAACAAAGCCAACAATAAGGTAAATGAATCACAGCAAAACAGGACTGTGATCAAAGTGTATGATTTAGTTTTTCTTAAATCCCATCTCCAAAGCAAAGCTCTAGAGGGACAGACCCACAAATTGTTCCACACCTTCTTCGGTCCATTAGTTTGTAGTGATCAGGTGACAGATAACATATTTAATCTTGTTCATTGTGTTAGCGGTAAGAGCCTACCCAACCAACATGTCAATAACATGAAGTTGTGGAGGTGTAGCTATAAGGTGTATAGTCATTACATTGAGAAGCTCAGACTACTACATCCGGTGTTAGCATCGAGAGTACCTCAAAGAAGTTAATTCAAGCCAAGGGGCCTCTGAATTCAACGAGGACTCAACCTCAATCCCGACGGGGTGCAGCCGTTTCCCTACGACTTGCTTTGTCTGTTGGTAAGACGAGTAACTGCGCACAAATGGCTCCACCCTCGTACCCTTGTGATACTTCCCCATGGAAACTGTAGATGTCTGCTCGTCAGCTCTACGTTTCTTCCTAAACCCGATATCAGTAGGACCTAGGAGAGAAGTACGCGACGGTACGGCTCCTGCGCTATAGTATTAGTCGCATAAGAGGTATTGGTATCCCTCTAGCGCATCCAGGGTAAGACGCACGGATAGGAGTGTACAACAGGTACAAGATGAGGAGAAAAAGCTACACATTTTTTTAACACTAGTATTAATATATGTTAAAGGTCAGAGGTTTTGTGGATGAGGTTCTGTCTGGTCTGTGACATTCGCCCATTTGTACATAGGGTAGAAAAATTTATGTCAAGATCGTGTAAGGGATTATTTTATCATTGTATGCAAAAGTCAATTTCATTGTTGTATACAAAAGCCTATTTCATTGTTGTGTACAAAAGTATTATTTCATTGTTGTATACAAAAGCCTATTTCATTGTTGTATACAAAAGTATTATTTCAGTATTATATGCCAAGGCAATTTCATTGTGGTATAAAGGGTAATTTCATTATTGTCGACCAGGGCCATTTCTTTGTTAGACACAAAAGTGAGTCCAACCATCATATAGAGATTTATTTCCCTATGAGTGCAAATCTATGCTAGATCACTCACTACCAATCAAGCAAAATATTGTTTAGCAATCATTGGGTATTTGCACTACCGATGGGTTAGGTTCGACCAAACCAGGGTTAGCAGTAATAGAAATATGCGAGCACCCCCAAACATATAGGGTTGTTTATGAGGAACAACCCAAAAACCAACAAGGGTAAGGTCAAAGCCTGCGTGTGAAGTGGGGCCAGTGAGTACATCACTCCAACTCCCCCTCAGTGTCACCACAAAACCCCGGAGCAAACACACAAAAGTGCATGGTGTCATAGGCAGCAGCAGACCCCCAAGCATATTATACCAGGAACTAGAGACAATCTTTTCAGCGTTCCAGCAATATGGGGAAGCAGGGAGTGTGTCAGGGGTTCGTAATCGAACATTGACATCCAGAAACGAACCACCATGACAATCCTACAGACTTCACAAAATGAGTGCATTCCACAGATTGTACACAATCCCAATGGGCAGCCAGGTCGAAGCATTGCTCGGCCAATCGAGCAGCAAAAACATTTAATGGCAACGCAAAGTGCACAAAGCCAGGCGACAGCGATCTCCACCTAAGGAGATATTGAAGAACAATTGTGAGGTGATCAAGTGTGGACAACATACCAAGGTGTATGGTGAACATTTTTTGATGGTACTGCACCCTCAAGTGAATGAGGGGCAGAGACATTAGATACGTACCTAAAAACTACTAAGCAGCTCAGTCCGAATACAAAAACTGTATTCAGTGCGGCAAAAAGCAGACATTATAACATGAATAACTAAAATCATTTATTGAAAACTTTTAAGTGTGTGTTATATTAACCATGTATATACCGTCTAGGAAATCGTTCGATATATCGAACAGAACAATATCTCAAACATATATCCAAATGACGGGCAAGAATAATTGCAAATTTATTTTCTTTCATGTATATGTTCTTTTCGGACCAGCATGGTCATAACAATTCAGTGTGTATATAAATATTTTGTGTATGTATTTGGGTATAGTGTATTAAAGGGTAAAGAAAAATGATCCGCTTCACGTATCCTTTTTCTTTTCCCGAGGGCCCGGGATATGTATAACCAACCAAAGGTTGGGTATACATCCCCAATACATACAGGCAGCACTCCACTCCAACCAAAGTACAAGGCCAATTCAATCCAGGTAAAATTAATAGGAATAGACATTCCCAGATATGTTAAGATTAACAGAAATTAGGCCTAATTAGTAAAAGTATGATATAACATCGAAATATTAAGTAATTAATAAGCCCCAGACCAAAATTCATTGGTTATCAAAAAAACTACCTTTTGTTGATAGGTAGAATTCAGAGAGCACATGTTACTTTTCATGCAAATTTTTTATTAATACAGATATTTTCAGGATAACATTTGTGCAAGCACAAATTAACTTGCTTTCCCTGAAAATAACTCCAAGTCACAATTATATGTGCAAACAAACCACAAAAACATCAAAAAATCGATGTTTTTGGACAAAAGACAATCGGTCTCACAGCACCAGAGCCATCTGGTGAGAGTCAGTGGAACTAGCCCTGACTAGACTGCCATCTATTGGGCTTCTCAAGGTACTTGATGAAGGCAAGTAACCCAAGGTGCTGTGAACCAATCAGATGGCCTCATGGGCGTGGCTACCAGACAATGAGTCTGAGATAGCTTTTAACATGAGAGGACGCCATCTTGATTCCACTTTGTGTTGAGATTTAGTACAGTTCACATCGCTCCAAGTTGTTGGGCCTGAGTAGGCCAGTGGAGAGAGGACAATGGAGTAGCCATTGGACTCCAACATGTGAAATATCTACTAAGTGCTTGGAAATAGTCCAGTAGTGTATAATATGAACGATTTACAGCACTTAAAGTGCCTTAAAGTGCATGGAACTAATATCCATGAAAATTCGGAAATTTTCAAAACCACATGGTGAGGACAATGAGCCTTCAGGAAACCATGATGCTTTGTATCCAAAGACATCCATGCTTATTCGGCCCATCCTTTGTCTTACAGCTCCCTGAAACAGTTCATGTGCAAGCCAATACCCATATGCATTAAGATAACGCTATATTTTTAGTGCAAATTCATTGAAACCCCCCATTTATAGTTGGAGTGACAAGTGTGTGCAACAAGGCCCAGGTGTGATGAGGTGAATGCAGAATATGTAAGTACCATGTTTTTGTTACCCATTTGTTGGTTCCATATGTAAAATCAAACCTATAAGTTTGTGCAGTGCTTGTATATAGTTAAATGTAACAATACCCCGAATATTAAATGTGTCTTTCCAACATCTTGATTTATCAATTCATATTTAGGCGGGTAAGTCCGGGAAGCGTACTTCTCGCTCCGGAATAACTAGGCTGAAAGTCCCTATGATAAACCAGCAATCATTCCTCGGAATGGATGCTGGTCTACTGGGGACATCCTCCATGTTAATGGTCACTGGAGGACAGCGTAGAGCTGCACGGGGATGGGTGCGTCCAGGTTGCACAGCAGAGTAGTTTCATAGGTTCAATCAAGCCCAAAGTGGGTGAGTAGTTAAGGTTAACCTATCCTATTGTTCGGCAACGTAACCTGGAGGCACGTATCCCTGGACCAGCCGCGTAGACGAAGCCATTCAACTCCCGAATATATCGTCTGTCTTTTGTCTCTCGCGCGCGGATCGCAATGTGAATTTATCCTTCACCAAAGTTGTGAGCATTATAATATATGTTGTCTACATTTTCACTCTTCACTGCAAAACAATTATACAAAATAGTTTTACCTAATGTCAAGGGGGCTGACGGCAGTGCCAGGAGGGGCTGATGGCAGTTCCAGGGGGACTCAGCCCCCCTGGCCTCTGCCTGGCTACGGGCCTGATTTAACAACAACATGCATTTCTTGCCAAAATGGCCTACCTTGTGACGATAGACAAGCGTTTCTAATAATTTTGAAGGGGGGCGAAATACCATAAGTCGGCTATTGTAGAATTTCCGTGGGGATATGGTACACTGATGTAAAACGTAACTCTAACGATGGATGATCGTATCCATGAATTTAAAGGGGGGACGAAATACCATATCTCGGCTATGGTATAATTTCCGGGGGGGAAGTGAACTGATGTAAAACGTCCCCCTAACGATAGAAAAGCATAGCTATCTGTTAATTTTGACGGGGGACGATATACCATTGCTCGGCTATGATAGAATTTCTGGGAGGGGGGTAAAGTACACTCAGTAGCGTACGCAGGATTTCATCAAGGGGGTATGTTATTTCTCAAGCTTTATCCAAGTTCACATTACCATTGTTTTATTATACTTTAATTAAATAATAATAATCATACAAAATGCATGTGTGCGCTACATTTATAATATCAAATTTTTTGACCACCTGACCCCGGCTTTCAAGGACCTAGGCTGGTTCGATCTTTCCACTCGCCGCCGCTTTCACGCTCTTACAGCGCTCTACAAAATAGTAAACTCACGAGATTTCAACCCCTAAGTTCAGCACACAGCTTTGCCACCCGTTCGAGAGACAACTCTCTGCTGGCCATCCCCTCCCACAAGACAACATTTTATGGAAATTCCTTAACGGTCACTGCTACCAGAGCGTGGAACGACCTCCCCAACGACATAAGAAACTCTTCTTCTCTTCTCCAATTCAAATCAAAATTAACAAATCATCTTCTGGAGTCAACTTACCAGAACTGAAAACAGGGAAATAAAATTAAACCTTCGTGTAAACTGGTAGGACCAACACCCACCGACTTTTTCTGTAATTTGACTATGTTTGTTGCGTGTGTGTTTATGTTTTACGTGTATTTTTTTACTTAGTGTGTATGTATTTTTGTCTTTCTTTTTTATGTTTTTTGCGTCTTTCTCTTTTATTTTTTCCTGTGTTTTTCTTTTTTTGGTATCTCAATGTTCTTAGTTTTTTATAGATTTCATTTCTTGGTATCTTAAATATTTAGTTTTTTATATATTTAACATACAGTTAGCTATAAAAATCAATTTATAAAATGTAATGTAGAGATGGTTAAGTGGAAGAAAAGGCTTGTGCCTTAACTTCGCCATCCAAAACAAGAAATAAATAAATAAATAAATAAATAAAAATAAATAAATAAATAAATAATACTTATAATTTATTAATTAGTTGAATTACTACTAATAATACTACTAATACCAGTACTAATATTAAGTAGTAGACATCTACATAAATAGTATAGTATTTATGAAAGCAATAGAACGAAATTACTTTCTAGTCACCCGATTTTGGCAAATTCTTGGAGCATATTTTTGTTTCTTTGTTAGGGAATAATTGTCTAGTCAACGAGGTGAGATATTTTAAGTGTGAAGAAAATCCATAAAAACAAGAAAATATATTAAAATAAATTGAAATAATCAAGGTATGGAACTCATCCAAGAAGCTGCGGTGGTGTGGTCGGTAGGGCGTCTGACAGCCACGCGGGAGATCAGGGTTCGATTCCCGGAATTGGTTGGAATTTTTCAGCTCTTGTCCCCGTATAAATGTCTCCGATAATTCACATCTGGAATGTCTCGCTCTTCTTACCAACAAAACATTTCACAATAGTTAATCTTATTGTCGTTTGAAATCAGAAATTTAAACGTGTCAGTGTAAACAATGGGAAGTTGGACTGGTGGCTGTGTATTCTTGTCTGCCTAGTTATACATTACCCGCTTACAACGAACCAAGAACTTTCTTTTAGTTAATGTTCATTGTTCACACACACATAAAAACACATGTTCATTGAACATTGAGGCAGCTGAGATACAGAAAATTTTAAATCAAAGGTGCCCTCATATTTCATTTTCAAGAATTCGTATTTATTTTCAAGGCATTCAGTCTGAAAGACGCGTGTGTTTGGAATGATGTTCTTTTCTCCATGCTGCATGGGAATAACAATTCAAATTATTATTATTATCATTGGTAGTAGTAGTATTGTCGCAGATCTTTGACTGTGATAAATTGGCCATTTTTAGTTTTCTTCACACGATTTTTCATAATATTTCAAATGCTCAAGGGGGGGGGATTTTAACCCCGTAACCCCCCTTGCGTACGCCACTGAGTACACTGATGTAAAACGTCCCCGTAACGATAGGAAAGCGTATCTAATAATTTAGAGGGGGGGACGAAATACCATAGCACTGCTATGCTAGAATTTCCAGGGGGGAAAGTACTCTGATGTAAAACGCCCCCCTAACGATAAACAACCGTATCTATTAATTTTGAGAAGAGACGAAATACCATATCTCGGCTATGGCTATGGTAGAATTTCCGGGTGGATAAAGTACACTGATGTAACGCGTCATCCTAGCGTTAGACACACGTATCTATTAACTTTTAGAATGGACGAAATACCATAGCTCGGCTATGGTAGAATTTTCGGGGGGATAAAGTACACTATTGTAGAACGTCCCCCTATCGATCGACAAGCGTATCTCTGAATTTTGAGGGGGGCGAGTACGCGTATTAGTAGAGAAATCAGAAGAATCCAAATTCTTTGTTCTCCCTTCCCCTATTGTTGTAAACAATTTAAACAATTGCACACGTATGCACAAGTGTTCACAAAAGTTGTAAACAAGTTTGACATGTTTGACATGTAGTGAATAGAAGTGTAGGGTGAATAAATAATGTTCTTTTGTTATTAACAAAATAACGAGAGGGGAAACATAAATGAAAAGAATATTTTTGTATATTTATGCAAGTTCGTCAAACAGCTGCTTATATTCTTAAAACCATCTTAAACAAAGGATATAAAAATTAATGTTACGCACAAGCTATAATTTATTGGGAAGAAAATATTTAAACAAGTCTCTCGAAGTGTAAATTTGCAAAAAATGGCCTAACGAAACGTGCCATACGGTATATAGTGAACCCAGAAGAGCACTTTTATGAGAAAGAGAGAGAGTTAGAGATTTACATGTTGATCTGCGATTCGAGCCTCCACTCAGTCGTAAAATTTTATTTTAACGTTGCTGTGAATCGCTGGTTATAGTGTATGCTTATTAAAATTGTCCTGATGTTTTGACTGTCTTTTGAAACAATTGTGAATAATTTTTCAAAGCACATCTTTGGTTACAATGTGCTGCAATAGACCAAACGTTATAAATTGACGTTTGCTTTTATTAGAAACATTTCTAGATTAGAAAGCCTTATATCACAACGTAAATCAAAATTATACTTTTTCATTAAAAATAATGGAATGTGTTTAATCTAGCAGTGTTAAATTTTAAGAAGCCATAATTCAAACCTGATACTGCATGTTAACTTTTAAGCCATTATTCAAACGAACTAAACTGGAAATAAGAAGTTTTATTTCTCTCCTCTTCTAAGCCACAGGACAATCTAGGCTTTATGTGGCCTTCCTTCTTGCAATGATGGCAAATAGGTACAAATGGACCCTTCTTCTTATCTGAAGCTAAATATGCAGAATCCTTGGAAACATTTTCACTTCGTCGAAAATCACCCTGCATGAGCCGTGACTTCACAAACTCGCTGGTAAGTTTCGTCTGTGTTCCTTCAATACCCATTACCAAAGGATTAAACTCTTCAGGCAATCCAATCAACATAATTTCGGCGATTTCTTCATCATCGACACTGCAACCCACGTCCGCCAACTCTTGTTGTAATGAGATTATTTCACCAAGGTACAAGTCCATTGAAGGAAAATCTTCATAACGCACTCTGGTCAGTCTTCTTTTAATTGCTAAGCGCCTACTTATACCTTGATTTTCGTAAGCTGCCTTCAAATTTTTCCATGCTGCCTTTGCACTTGCAGCATTTCTAACATGTGGGTAGCAAGAAGAATGCACGCACAAACAAATCTTGGCATACGCTTTCTGGTCTCGAACTGGATCCACTGGAGTAGCTGCTTCGATACAGTCCCATAAACCACTATCGATCAGAGTTAATTTCATTACGAACTTCCACGTGGCGTAATTCTTAACACCTTCCAGTTTTTCAATGTTTGGCTGTCCACTATTAATCACGATTGGAGTCGTCATTGTAGTATCGAATTTGTTTCAATTTTCATGACACCGTAATTTTCGTACAAAAAAAAATTACATTGCACAAATTTCGATTCAAAGCTTCACAAGCACTACATCCTATCATGTGATCAGTCATGAGTACATCACAAAAAATTTACGATAAAATTTTTCACTGTGATGAAGTAACTCCAAAGTACATTGCAGCACAGTTCATGAACACCTGGGCTGGGCCCATAACCTGTTAAATTTTAAGAAGCCATAATTCAAACCTGATACTGCATGTTAACTTTTAAGCCATTATTCAAACGAACTAAACTGGAAATAAGAAGTTTTAAAATGTTTTGATTCAAAAGATTCTCATACCCAAATATGTTCATGTAAATTTTTCATAATGTGATATATTCTGTGAAGCAATTTTTTGTTACGTTTAGTTTGTCCTGTGGCCTAGAAGAGGAGAGAAATAAAACTTCTTATTTCCAGTTTAGTTCGTTTGAATAATGGCTTAAAAGTTAACATGCAGTATCAGGTTTGAATTATGGCTTCTTAAAATTTAACAGGTTATGGGCCCAGCCCAGGTGTTCATGAACTGTGCTGCAATGTACTTTGGAGTTACTTCATCCAGGGTGGCGACAGACCTGGAAAACCTGGAAAACCGGGAAAAGTCAGGGAATTTGAGGTGTCAAAAAAAGTCAGGGAAATGTCAGGGAATTTCGTCTTCATTGACATCAAACACACTTTGAAGGAAAATTTGTTATAACTCTGGCACTATGGAAGCAATCTACTTCGGATAACTTTTGTTTTTCAGCTAAAACATCAGCGCATGCAACCGTGTACAATTCAGAACACCGGACCTAGGAAAGGGGGGCTTGGGGGGGCACGTCCCCCGAATTTCAATGGGAAAACATAGAAATTTGGGGTTTGCCCCCTATTCTCCCACTATTTTGGGGAGAAGGTGCAAACCTTAGTATTCTTTTCAAAGAATGGACATTTCTCAAGAGAATGAAACATGTTTCATGTTCTTGGGTGCCATAAAAGTTGAATAATATGCCAAAATGTGATTATTTTTTTTACGAAAAATAATAGGTAATTTGCATTTTTGGAGGAAAATTGTTATAACTCGGGCACTATGGGAGCAATCTACTTCGTATAAGTTTTGTTTTTCAGACAAATCATCAGAGCATGCAACCGTGTACAATTCAGAACGCCGGACCGAGGAAGGGGGCTTGGGGGCGCGACCCCCGAATTTAAATGGGAAAAAAACAAATCTTGAGTTTGCCCACTCTTCTCCCACTATTTTGTGGAGAAGGCGCAAACCTTAGTATTCTTTTCAAAGAATGGACATTTCTCAAGAGAATGAAACATGTTTCATGTTCTTGGGTGCCATACTAGTTGAATAATAAGCAAAAATGTTTTTTTTTTAAAAAAAAATAGGAAATTTGCATTTTTCGATTAAAATTGTTATAACTCAGGCACTATGGGAGCAATCTACTTCGGATAACTTTTGTTTTTCACATAGAACATCAGAGCATGCAACCGTGTACAATTCAGAACGCCGAACCGAGGAAGGAGGCTTGGAGCCATGACCCCCGAATTTCAATGAAAAAAAATACATATAAGTCTGTAGTTTGCCCCTCTTCTCCCGCTATTTTGGGGAGAAGGCGCAAAGCTTAGTATTCTTTTCAAAGAATGGACGTTTCCAAAGAGAATGAAACATGTTTCATGTTGTTGGGTGCCATACAAGTTGAATAATATGCCAAAATGTGAAACTCTGTTTTTTACTAAAAATAGGCAATTTGCATATTGCTCAGAAAATTGTTATAACTCGGGCACTATGGGAGCAATCTACTTCGTATAAGTTTTGTTTTTCACATAGAACATCAGAGCGTGCAACCGTGTACAATTCAGAACGCCGGACCGAGGAAGGTGGCTTGGAGCCATGACCCCCGAATTTCAATGAAAAAAAATACATATAAGTCTGTAGTTTGCCCCTCTTCTCCCGCTATTTTAGGGAGAAGGCACAAACCTTAGTTTTCTCTTCAAAGAATGGACGTTTCCAAAGAGATTGTAACATGTTTCATATTCCTGGGTGCCATACAAGTTGAATAATGAGCCAAAATGTGAAACTGTTCGGAAATGTGGCATGGATATGTTGCGGAGAGGGTGGAGAGGGGATGGGGGATATGAATTTCCCAGGCTTGCTCCAGACCTGTGTCAGAGTTTCAACGCAAACATAAGAGTATGAAGGTCCAAGAATCACATCCATTTCGTAATCAGCACCATGATACCATATGGTACCATCGGGCCAGTACGACCTTACTCTGATGATACCATATGGTATCATCGGGGGTGTAAAGGTTAAGCTTCTAAATATCACGTGAAAAATGCATTGAATTATCATTTTTTCTTGCCCGTATGGGAGTAGTAAGGGGACTTGTCAAGAGATGGAGGGGATAAGAGCGGGTGACGCCATCCGATAGTTGTCGGACGTCGTAGTAAGTCATTTTGTTGGGCAAACTGAAGGAACATGGAAACAAATAGGTTCCATTGATACATACGATTTTTGTCGAATATCGCCACCCGACAAAGTATCTCACTACACCATGCGAAAGAAATTTCATGGACTGCAACATCCAACAAAAATCACATGTATAAACAAGAAGAGCTTTAGACTGCAAATATGCTGCTGGAATTTTATTACTCTTCTGGCTCACTCACCTTATTTAATGTAGCAGTGCTTACGAAGGTTTTCTTTCTTCATCCTGACATATTCCTGGTTTCGCACAAGTTAACATACGTTTACAATGACATTGCACTATTCTTAGTTATCAAGAAGAATCCAACCAAATGGGATATATATTGAATACTATCACGAAAAAGTGAAACATAAATCTGCATTGGTGAACGTTATAAAAATTGGCAAGTGCATACTCCCAACCTTAAATTTACTGCAACACTAGTAGTGAAATGAAATTAACTCCACTCTCTATCCTGTCTGTTTAAACTCATGAGAGATGGTCATTAATCTCTCACTGAGTAAGGTTAATGTCCAATATTATGAAATAAAATACTAATAATAAATACATAAATATTTTAATATCATATTTACTCGAATCATTTAATTATAAAAGCAAATAACTTTCTTCAAGAATTGACTTTTCTCTGCCAGCCCTGCTAAATTTTCACTTTCCATCTACTGATTTATACGAGGAGTGGCCAGAAAGTAATTTCCAATTAGTCGGGACATTGATTTTTCGCAAACGCCAAAACCATGAAAAATTGTAATTGCTGCGAAGTTATGTTTATGAATGTGCAGTGATGTCTGGACACATTTTTCACCCGTTCGAAATATCATAATAACTCGAATTTGGCATAAAATGCGAATTGTTGGCGTTTTTAGCGATTTTTTTTAAAGAAATGTCCTAAAACAACGAAAAATTCCATGAAATCTAACATTCTTGTCTTTTCTAGGCCATGTTTGTGTACATAGAACATGCAAGTTTTCCAACATTTTACTCAAGAGTAAACTATAGAGTTATACGTACATGGAATAATTCCGATCGCCACATTAAATCATGTATTTCCCACGATTTTTTTAAACTTCTATCAAAACCATTTGCATCACAGAGCAAAGTGGCAGGGTTCTAACAGGAGATAGAGTGCGTATCTACCGTCACACGGGAGCCACATCTTCGTATTTGTCGCACGAGATATGTTTTGAATTACCAAGCTAAGTGCGCACCATCAGCATTTGTCGAGCGAGTAATAATGGAGCTCAGTCCTTAGGTCGTCTGACTACTATGCGAGAGACCCGGCTTAGATCGTCTGACTAACTTACTATGCGAGAGACCCGGGATCGATCCCCTGCGGGGGAGAAACTGGATGTTTTCCACCTGTTCAAACTGCTCCGGCGCCCACCCAGCATCATATGAAGCTGGTACCTTGAGGAAACTTTGAGGGATAAAGGTAGCCAGGAGCGTGGGGCTGATCACATCACCTCCACCTTCAGCCGTTATCAAGAATGTGTGGGGCCATAATTCCACACCCCTATACACTTTCATGGAAAAGTGCAGGGGAGCACTTTACTTTTACTTCCTCAAAAAATATGTTCCAACATATCAAACTGTCACGTAAATACGTAGACCACGTGACCTACAATTAAAATAATAGTTTAAAAGCACAATGGAGTATTACGTTTCGGTATATTTGGCAGATAAAAGTTCTAAAACAAAAACGCGAATTTTGGGAAACGTAACACTAACAAGTAAGATAATGCCAATTTTTGGTGCCATAATATATCGGTATCTGTCACGTGAGATTGATTGATTTTTATTTTTTGGGTGCATATCCACTTATGGTCATTATGCACCCTTCAGTATATACGGGGAAAATTCCATTATCTAAAATCCTTACCTTAAAATAAAAAAAAAGGGGTATGGAAAATAACTTTCCCAAAATAACTTTCAAGGTATCAAACTCTCACGAAGAGGCATAAGCCATGTGACTTACAATTTGAAACGGCAGTTTAAAAACACCATGAAGGAATAATTTCAGATATTTGCGACAAGATGGGCTAAAAAGGAAAATGTGAATTTTGGGAAAAATAACACTGTATAGTTAAAAATAAAAAAATAAGAAAATACACCAATTTGAATAAATAAATATATCAAGGTCCCTACCGATTAGGCATAAATAAAACAAGAATATCAGTTGCAATTCATTGCATTAGTAACAGTGAGTCCTAACCTAATTTTCGGCATAATCACCACCGTTGTTCTGGCATTTGTCGTAGCATGGCACTAAATTTTGTATGTCCATGGTATATGTGTCTGACAGCAAAGGCTGGAACTATCTCTACAGCAGTGTAGCTGTCAAATCCTTGCCCCGCCAAAAACCTCTTCAGTTAAACAAAGAGATGAAAGTCGGTACATTCAAGGCCGTGGCTGTACAGGGAGTGGTCCAAGATCTCTCACCTGAAGTAATGTAAAGGGCCTGTGTGTACTCAGCTGTATGGGGTTGTGCACATTCGATTGGTCTTCCGTGAATTGTCTGCACCATCGTCTGACCATACTAAACTCACGACGTCCGGTCTGCACACCTTACACAGATTACAGCTACATGCCACTTCCTGCCTGCATGTGTTTGTGTGTCGCTCTCCGACCACTAGTGCTGTGTATAGGCACCATTGGAGCTTTTTTCAGGATGCCCCTCGTATATGAACTTTCAGAAGCTTTTAATATTAGAGTGTTCCTGTTTTAATGTGTGGTTAGCTAAATCAGGTACCTATACAATGCAATTCTATAAATTCCTTGCGTTAAATTTCTAATACCTACATACCCTTTTCGTCAGTATTAATGGTATAACTGCATGTTGTCAGTTTCACAGTACTTCACTTGGATATACTGTACTGAAGCAGAAATCCCATTGATAATGTAAGGAAATATGACCCCTTAATTTGTTCGATTCAATTGTTTCACTTATATGAAAGAGTTAAGTTGTTTGCTTTACAGAAAAGAGAAGTAGCTTTATGCATCGAAAAATGAGTCTGCACACATGGTTCTTGCAAGCAGAGGGTTCCAAACCTCAGTGGAAATATTAACATATAATAGCGAGAATGTATAAGGAGACTGATAAATTGCAAATTGTATTTCTTAATCAATCACTCTTCACTCTTATCTCATTTAGTCGTAACTTTAAAAATAATCAAGTATTTTATTTTAAACTTACTGCGTTTGACAAAATTCCCTAATCCTTCCCTAGCTTGTGAATTGTAATAATTTTCCAAATTCGCTATTTTGCAGTTTGAATTCAAATCCTAGAGATTGGAGAAATTAAGTCAATTTCATAGAAGATAATATTGGTACTTAACAAAACCATACGTGGATCTGTGTGAGTTTATTATTCCCATTTGCAATAACATCGATTTAGTTTAGTTTGTAATTGTCAGGGAAAAATGTAAATTTTGTCCTGGAAAACCTGGAAAAGTCAGGGAATTTTATTTCTGCTTGTTTGTAGCCACCCTGTTCATCACAGTGAAAAATTTTATCGTAAATTTTTTGTGATGTACTCATGACTGATCACATGATATGATGTAGTGCTTGTGAAGCTTTGAATCGAAATTTGTGCAATGTAATTTTTTTTGTACGAAAATTACGGTGTCATGAAAATTGAAACAAATTCGATACTAGAATGACGACTCCAATCGTGATTAATAGTGGACAGCCAAACATTGAAAAACTGGAAGGTGTTAAGAATTACGCCACGTGGAAGTTCGTAATGAAATTAACTCTGATCGATAGTGGTTTATGGGACTGTATCGAAGCAGCTACTCCAGTGGATCCAGTTCGAGACCAGAAAGCGTATGCCAAGATTTGTTTGTGCGTGCATTCTTCTTGCTACCCACATGTTAGAAATGCTGCAAGTGCAAAGGCAGCATGGAAAAATTTGAAGGCAGCTTACGAAAATCAAGGTATAAGTAGGCGCTTAGCAATTAAAAGAAGACTGACCAGAGTGCGTTATGAAGATTTTCCTTCAATGGACTTGTACCTTGGTGAAATAATCTCATTACAACAAGAGTTGGCGGACGTGGGTTGCAGTGTCGATGATGAAGAAATCGCCGAAATTATGTTGATTGGATTGCCTGAAGAGTTTAATCCTTTGGTAATGGGTATTGAAGGAACACAGACGAAACTTACCAGCGAGTTTGTGAAGTCACGGCTCATGCAGGGTGATTTTCGACGAAGTGAAAATGTTTCCAAGGATTCTGCATATTTAGCTTCAGATAAGAAGAAGGGTCCATTTGTACCTATTTGCCATCATTGCAAGAAGGAAGGCCACATAAAGCCTAGATGTCCTCAACTACAGAAGTCTAAGAAGCGGATGAAGAAACCTACAGTTACGAAGCAAGGACCAAGTTCTTCGCAACACAATAATTCGTTTTTGTTGACTACCCACAGTGCTTATGCCAGTAAAATATTTAATGATGATGACTGGTTACTAGATTCAGGGTGTACTTCACACATGAGTAAACGTAAAGATTGGTTTGATAATTATTCAAATTCTAAATCATCTGAAATTACCATTGCAAATAATCAAAAGGTGATCAGTAATGGAATTGGTGATGTGAAAGTAAAACTCAAAAATAATGTGCAGAAGTTAATATCTAAAGTGATGTATGTTCCAGATATTACTGCTAATTTGTTGTCTGTTAACAAAGTTACTGAAAAAGGTTATGTTATGCTTTTCGATGACAAACGGTGTAGTGGTTACAATGTATCTGATATTGAGATAAAGGCTACTCCAAAATTTACAGCAACAAAGGTAGGTGGCATTTATAAGTTAGACCAGGCTGAAAATTTGTCCATGATGAATTTAAACAATACTACTGTAAATTCTCTTGAAAATTGTGAAGAGACAGTAGCTATGTTGTCAGTTAATGCTTCACAAGATGTATGGCATAAACGTTTAGGTCACTTGAATCTAAAAGGAATGATATCTTTGAGAGATAATTTAGCTGATGGAGTATGTTTTCATGATGACACCCCAAAACAATGTATCCCTTGCATTGAGGGGAAGCAGAAAACTGCATCCTTTCCAAAGGGAGTGGCAAAAAGAGCTAAAGAAAAACTAGAGTTAATACATTCTGATGTTTGTGGACCAATGTCCGAATCAAGTTGGGGTGGTGCACGATATTTTGTTACTTTTACTGATGATTATACTCGCAAGAGTTTTGTATATTTTCTTAAATTTAAGCATGAAGTATTTGAAAAATTTGTAGAGTTCAAAGCTTTTGTAGAAAATCAGTGTAATTTAAAAATTAAGAAACTTAGATCAGATAATGGTACAGAATACTGTAACAAGAAATTTTCTGCATTTCTCAGTGAACATGGTATAATCCATGAGACAAGTGTTCCATATACTCCGCAACAAAATGGAGTTGCCGAGAGACTAAACAGAACAGTTGTAGAAAAGGCTAGAACCATGCTTCATGATGCTAATCTCAGTAAGAGATATTGGGCTGAAGCAATTTCAACAGGTGTATACCTGAAGAATGTTTGTCCTACAGTTGCAATTAAAGATGCTACTCCAGAGGAAATGTGGACAGGACATAAAGTTAATCTAAGTCATCTTCGTGTATTTGGTTGTACAGCATATGTTTTGACACCAGACTATAAACGAAAAAAGATGGATAGTAAGTCAAAGCCATACATTATGGTAGGTTACTGTGAGTTTACAAAAGGTTATAGATTAGCTGATACTTCTAATTCTGGTAAGGTTATTAAAGCAAGAAGTGTTATATTCCTGGAAAATGTTGCAGGGTCATGTGTCGATAAGACAGATGTCAACACTGACATGTCTTCTGATGTAATTTTACCTCTGACTGTACAGATACCATTTAGTGGATCACAAGTTAAAAACAATGACAGTCAAAATATTGTAGGTGCTAGACAGAAATCTGAAGAAAAGTCAAGTGACACTTTATGTGTTGATAGTAATGTCGGCGAATTATCAGAAGTAACAAATTCAGAAACTGCTGAATGTTCTAATGTAGGTAGTGATTTTTCTCAAAATGTAGAACAAGAAAATGGTAGACCTGTTAGAAATAAGCAATTACCAATTTGGATGGGTGATTATGATTTATCCGACACATCCTTTATGAGTTTTGAGGAACCTGTAAGTTTAGAAGATGCCACAACATGCAAAGAAAATTCCAAATGGAAGAGAGCGATGGATGATGAATATAAATCACTCTTGAAGAATGAAGTTTGGGAATTAGTAGATCGTCCAAAAGACCAGAGTGTAGTTAAATGTAAATGGGTATATAAAGTAAAACAAGATGTAAATGGGGATGTAGATAGATACAAAGCTAGATTAGTAGCACGGGGCTTTACGCAACGATACGGTATCGATTATGAAGAGACGTTTGCACCTGTTGTAAGACACTCTACTCTCAGACTTTTGTTTGCTATTGGTGTGGAATACAATATGGACATAGATCATATTGATATAAGTACTGCATTCCTGAATGGTGATTTAAATGAGACAATTTATATGGAACAACCACAAGGTTATCAGGTTGATAATAAAGTGTGTCTACTCAAAAAGAGTTTGTATGGTCTAGAACAAGCAAGTAGAGCTTGGAATCAGAAAATACATGATGTATTAATCAAAATGAAATATGATCAATCAAAATGTGAACCTTGTGTTTATACAAAATGTATAAAGGGTAAAAAGATGATTGTAGCATTGTATGTTGATGATATTTTTGTATTTAGTGAAGATGCATGTGAAAAACAAATGTTGATCCATGTACTGAAAGAACATTTTGATGTTAAACTATTGGGACCAGTAAGACATTGTCTAGGAATGGAGGTTGACAGGAATAAGAAATTGAATACTCTAACTTTATCTCAAAAGCAGTATACTAAACAGTTACTTACACATTTTGGTATGAATAATTGCAAAACTGTTTCAACTCCCATGGAGCTAAATGTAAAATTAGAAAAAGCTGAGAAATGTGAAACCAAATTTCCCTATCAGCAATTGGTAGGTAGTCTCATGTATCTAGCAGTTTGTACGCGACCAGATATTGCTTTTGCTTGTAGTAAACTCAGTCAATTCAATACTTGTTATGATGTAAGACATTGGGTTGCAGCAAAAAGAGTCTTAAGATATTTGGCAGGTACACTAGATTATAAACTTAAATTTCAAAAAGGTGGAAATGAAGTAAAAGTGTACACAGATGCTGACTGGGCTAATGATTTGGTAGATCGTAAGTCATACAGTGGTTTAGTTGTGCTGCAATAGACCAAACGTTATAAATTGACGTTTGCTTTTATTAGAAACATTTCTAGATTAGAAAGCCTTATATCACAACGTAAATCAAAATTATACTTTTTCATTAAAAATAATGGAATGTGTTTAATCTAGCAGTTCATAAATGTGTTGAATAAATTTTTTAAATGCTCGAGATATTCTTAGACCAATAGTAAAAATTATAAGAACAGAGAAAATATTTACAATGACATGAAGGAAAACGGTAAGATTACTAATTATACGCGCGTTCTTGATTTAACTAGATATTTGCTCTTGAGTGATAAATTAATTCCCAGCTTTGTGTTCAGGAGGATACCGCTAGAATATCACGGTCTCCGGGAATTTGTATTGGAAATGTAACGAAGTTTCAAGTCTTGTGAAATTTTGCGCCAGATTGAATACGAATGTAATCTAGTGGATAAAACGTTGCCACAAGTACTGTTGACCAAGACGTCGGCACATTGTTGTACCAATATTATTCCTTGTATTGTAGGTATCCAACAATAATAAATGTTCAAACAAATATGAACTATAAGGTCATTGTTACGTACATTGTTAGTGAACCGTCTCTAGGTGAAAGTGTTTGCAAACGTATAAACATACACAGCTTACATATATATATAAATTATTTTTCGAATAAGATTTGTAAACGACTCAGTTCAAGAGTTTAACATAAATTAATCTGAATTTGAAGTATAATTGGACTTGTTAGGAAGTGGCGGGAAGTAGCAGTTTGTAGTTAAGAATAGTTTTCAATAGTTTGGTATTTTAGATGTGTATTTACTTGTGCTACTATCAGTCCTTATGAGTTTCCAGTGATAAGTACAAGGCGAAGATACAAACTATAAGGATATCAAACTCCGTTGCTTCAGGAACTCCCCAGGTACAATGCATAAACGTGGAGTGTTTCGGCACGTTATGAAGAGACGTCACTTCGGTCTGGAATCTTCCAGGGATCACATGGTTAGGTCCATCAATTTGAAAATCGAGATTCGTTGAAGTAAGTAGTAACGCGATTGTTAATTGAGTAGGTACTGTTTTTTTTTATTTTTTCATTTATAGTTGTTTCCTCTTTCTGTCTCATACGTATATACAGTGGTGGCTCGCTACTTACACCACAGGTATGTTCAGTATACATAGGTGTGTAATGTATCAAGGTTGCAGATATCATATATACTCAACCTGGTACCCTATTTATTGTAATTCGACCATTAAGTTCTGTCACCGTATTGGCACTTCAACAAAGCAACTGTCCCCTCGGTGTCACTCTGTACCAAGGGAACCGTTACCCTCTGTGCCATTGTTCTCCTCATCTTAACACTTACAATGTGAGAAATATAATTCAAGTCCTTTGGCAGTTGTTAATGGACATGATGACTTAATGTAGGTGTTGAAAAGTGGAAACAAGAATCTCTCTTAGGCAGTACATTATAGGTACTTTGACGTTTACCCGTGTCGACGCTAAAAGGGATCTAGGTCTTATGCCATGACTGTGTGGTACCTTAACATGAAAAATGACATTTGTAATTCACTGGGTTTGGCTAGGGGAGGGTAACTGCTCACATGTGATCTCAAAATGGGTGCTGGTGGGAGGCGCGACGGGTGTGAGGAAACGTAGCTTGTAATGCTTGCCCAGAGGCGTCGCCCTCTGTGGCGTCCCCATTCAATAGCGGCAAAACGTAATTTTTGATTTCTTAAGACGACCCTGACGGACTCATGATCCAGTTGGGAAATATCGTTTCCCAACCTCATGAAGTTAGTGGCTTGCATGCTAATGGTAACATTGACAGGGTGGCGCGGGAGGAGGCCAGGCAGGCGGAGTTCACACGCGAGTTTTGAACCGAACGAATGCAACCTTTCCCGAGGAAGGAGCGTCGTATGTTACATACGTTTGCATTCTGTTGGTTTGAATAAAGAGACTCGGGTGTGAAAACGGAGATCACATGTTGAGGTTAAATATCGAAGTAAGAGTAACGTTGGGGGGCAGGAGGGAATAATGGCCATCAAATGGATTAAAGTCGTATTTTCATAGATATTCCGTCTCGTTTAGTCACCAATCAATTGAAAATTGAAGAATATACATGAGGCAGACCCCAAAAATGAAAATGCAACTGACATTTGGAAAGTTACTAGCATAACATCAAATGAAATTTCCTCTTCTACACAAAGATCTCAAAATGCATGATATGAAGGATGAAGCAGGTTTGGTGCCTCAACAAATAAAGTTAAACGGTAAATTTCTTACATCCGCAGGACGGATTTCTTCAAATTTACAGGAGAAATTACTTACCGAATGCAGTTTCTTTATAATTGTGGAAGTTCGGGGAAGTGTTTTGTCGCATCGTTAATTGAATTTTGCCGGTAAATCATATATTTTTCGATATAAATGTGTGACCGATGCACGAAATCTGTTGCATCCCTTTCCTTCCAGCCGGGTGTTTGCCTGTGTGTGATGACGTAATCACGGTCAATGCCGGTCAGTGTTTCCAAACACGTGTTTTAGTAACTGAAGAACGTACGTTTCCTCAAATGGTTCGTGGGGCTATGTGTGAATGGTTCGTGGGGCTATGTGTCAATGGTTCATGGGGCTATGCGAGAATGGTGTGTGCGCTGCGACGCCAAGGGTCCCGTGTTTGAATCCCGGTCGGGCTTGTTTGTTTGTGAATGTTCATTCATCAATTTCATCACTCATCCCCATCTTCGCAAATTAGCCAAGAGGCACAAAACGCGAAGTAAAATAAACTAAATCAATCAATCAATCGAGAATGGTGTGTGGGGCTACGCATTTTTTCTAAACCAATTTTTAACTATTGTTACCTAAACGTGACCCAACCTAACCGAACCTTCCCGGAAATGGGTCGTGGGGCTATGCGTCAATGGTTTGTGGTGCTACGTAGGTATTTGTGGGTGCAGTGGGGGGTGCGATGTTTCTCAATGCAGAATACGTAAGTAGGAATATTCAAATTAAATGAAGTAGCAAATTTTAGCCGTCTTGTGGATATAAGGCCCGTATTCATAGTCGTTTCTCAAGAAAGGAAAGCGTCTTGAGACCTCTCTTAAGACGCCATACTGTTTCATAAACGTATCTCAAGATACTAGCTAAGAGACGGTTTACTTCACCATCTTGGATAAGAACAGTCTGTGCCAAGATACACTTTTGGCGTTTCATAGTCCCCTCTCAAGATCCATCTTAAGATTCGCTGTTTCATAGACACTTCTTGGCAGCGTAAGAGCGATATTCGGTCTCTTAAGATCCTGTATTCGCCAAGAGAACGAAACAGGTCTCTTGAGATACAGAATGTTCTCTTGAGAAAATAAAAATGGACGTTGCAGTTAGAAACTATGATGAAGAGGATGGATATTTTGAAGATTTTCTCATTGCAACAGCTGTTTTGTCCCGTTTTTATGCCTCAGTTTTGCATCAGGTATGTAAATTGAACTACTCTCTACATAATTATCTTAGTTTGAAGAAACATATACCTTGTTAATTGGTTGTACTGCCTCTCTTTCTTCGGTTTATTGATTCATAAAGAAAAGTGTAATCCTGTATTATAATAATATTGCTTCTGCATGAACATTATTTGATTCTGAAGTAGTGCATCGATTTGTTACTCAGTTGTGTAGCAAAATAATGGAATACAATAGGATTTCGGTGCCGTTAGCCCAATGTACTCCCTCGAGAATTGTTTTGTTTTCTTTTTCATGGACAGATTTCCATGTTTTACGTAATATTAAATTGGTTCCAACTCGCGGAAAACACAAATAACGGATGTATTTGATTCCAAAGTATGACCGGCGTAAGTTAAAACCTTCCATCTGCGGTTACTTTCGCCGCCTTTTATTAGTAAAAAACCGTTTATGTGCACGCAAAAAGAGCGAAAGAACACGTCAACTCCAAACCTAACACTCCTAAATTAACGACGAAAAATTTTAGCTCCTGTTGTGGAATGTCGTGCTGGGTGCTATATTCACTTGCACGAAGCCCTCAGGCTGTTTCACAGTAAGGTAACAGACGTACTTTATTTCACAATGACACATCTGTGCGAGCTAAAAATAGTGAAAAACCTCAACATTTAACATAAACCATACAAGGCATTTACTTTCTTGAGGGAGTACAGATTGTTAAGGGTACATAGTATTTCTATTTTGGGTGCAACTACTGGCACAATGTGGTGAGACCAGATATATCTTTCACACATTTTCAATGTATGTATGTCAAATTACTCACACTAACTTGGGAAAATAAACAAGACAATAACAGTTAATCAAACTACCTAACCTGTGCACTATAGAAGTTTTTGATTATTTTTAGACACACACATGGAATACCTAACTGCCCTCCCTAACATGCAGTGCAAAAGATAGAATACAAGAAAATATTTGTGTCTTAAAAATAAATTTCCACAGTGACAAATCACAAGACCTGGTGAAAATAGTCCAAAAGCTTGGTTCATCACCTGGTGAATGAAGGTAGTCGCTGATTTTATTTCATTACTACAGTATATATGATTTAACAAGAACATATTTGAACAAGCATAATTGTGAAATCATGAATATTTCCCTTCTATTTTCCATTCCAAAGGTGTACACAGAAGAGGCTGTATCCCTTCAGATAATTTTTATTTTACATAAATTAATATAGGTCCAAACTCTGCTTTTGTAATTTCGATATTCTCATAGTACACACATGCATTTACATAAATCATATTCTACATGTGCCTATAAGCAAATACTGAACAGGTTTTCTGATGAGAATAATTTTACCATCCTGCTCGTGTGCACTTATGCAAGTAGTTTAGGCAGGTATGTAGCAATTGTTTAGATTTGAATAATACTGAAAAACTTTTACAAACACAGTTATTTTCATGTTATTAACTTCAGAAATGAGTATTTTCTGCATTTCAAAATGCACAAGATATGGACATTTTAATAATCAGGTATGTGTATTGGGTTAATTTGTGGTTAGGCATTAATTTATGTGGAATGAATTTTCTTTACAACTTTCCATGTTCTTATTTTAAATTGTGAGATCAGTCTTAAGGATATTTTTTGTTATTTTTTTCAGGTAGTGGCAGGTCCCAAAAAGGAGTTCTTGACTTTGTGGCAGGAAGTATTTATGATAATTCAATATTCCAAAGGACAAGATGCAATTCTTCATGGCAAGGGATATTCAGCTCAGCTCGACCATACCTCTACAGTCCATTCCAAGACCCACCAACTGATCCTGAAAGAGGTACAACTATGCTCATGCTCAGCAGGGAAATGGTGTGGAGAGTACCTTTGGGATATGGAAGCGACGTTTTCCACGTTTGTCCAGAAGACTTGGAAACAGTTCGAGACCTTGTGATCGCGTGTGCAGTTTTCCACAATATGGGTATCATATACAGTGGCGATGTTGAAATTTTCAAGGAACCTCAGATATCATGTCTGTAGAAATAGAGCCTACACGTGTGCATCGTAACAATGGTGAGCTGCAAAGGAGCTTCTTGTGAATAGACTGTTCATATGAATATAACAATGTGGTCAGCTTATACTTTGTCAAAGACTATTCACTTAGTTTTCAATGTTTCTCTTTTTCTCTCGCACACAATTTTCTGCGTCAGCATGTGTGTGTGTGACAGTGAATTATAGTGGTAGGAATCCTAGTTTTACGAGATGCCACCTGGGTATCTCTTCGTTTGATTTTTATTGTGAATGCTGTTTTAGCATTTTCCATGACGTTAAATTCGTATTCATCCAAGTGCTGTGTGCATTGATACTATTGATTGATACTAAGATATCAAAAAGTTATCCTGCAAAACTGTATTTTCCTTAAAACCATGCATTTTACTACATGGTTTTAATGTCACCAAAAACATGTGTATTTTGTATATGTGGACAACATAATTTCATTTCACGTATGTTCTTTCCCCTTTTTTTTAGTCAAAGAAAATAATGAAATGTGACCTTCCTTTATGTATGACCAGTGAACAAGATTATTCTCAAAATAAATTAGTGCTTTACCTGTAAATTAGTTTTGATTTTGATTTATTACACAGTTTAATGTTTCTCAGTGATGTCCATGTGTCTAGTAAAATTAACTTCTCAGTGATGTCCATGTGTCTAGGAAAATTAACTATCTTAATTCCTTTGGTTCTTTTATGAATTTGTGCCAGACCCTGTGGCTGAGTGGTTAGCACATTGCGCTGCGACACCAAGGGTCCCGGGTTCGAATCCCGCTCGGGCTCGGTTGTTTGTGAATGTCCATTCATCAATTTCATCACTCATCCCCATCTTCGCAAATTAGCCAAGAGGCACAAAACGCGAAGTAAAGTAAACTAAATCAATCAATCAATTTTATGAATTTGTAACATGTGGATATTCTTGGAAGCCATGGGAGGGAGTATGTATGCACCATGTGCACACATGCACAGACAATCGATAAAAAAGTAACATAAAAATCTGTGGTATCACACCAAAAATTATTTACAACAGGAATTATATGCTTTCAACTATTCAGTATAGCCTGGTACAGTTGAGTTACTCAGGTAAGTAAGTGCATCAAATTCTCTTGATATCATTCATTAATGGGAAAAGGCCTGATGATAGTGTACCATCAAGCTAATGTTACTCTAATTGACTGGGTAAAAAAATATATACTCCTTATACGATTTGAAAAATAATGAGTAACTTATGCAAGAGAAGTGTTCATAGGAAGCAATTGAAGGTCTCTGTGTGTAAAACATGCTAAGTGACACCTTGGTCATTTCCGAGTTCATTATGAAAAAAATATTATTAGAAACTATACTGTAGATAAATTGTTTTTGTGTTGTGTTTACCAATTTCAGAAGGCTTCACCGAGTCCAATGCAAATTGTATGACATGGCAATTTCACTCTAAAATTGAAGGATGGCACATTTTACTTTGTAACTCTAAAATACCAAAATGTCACTTACCATGTTTTCCACCCAAGCCCTTCAATTGATCATAGCTCGCTGGAACATTTTATTGTGACCATGGACTCTCACTTTGTTTCTATAGCCTATGGTACAGCGTAAATGAGCAAAGGCAGAGAGGCTGTGATTAGGGAGTGGGATAAATTAGTTTGGTAATGTTTGTGCATCTCCTCATATGTGAGAATCCCATAATCTTGTACCTTCTGTTTTATGATGGAATAAAAAACACACCCAGTGTATTGTTATACACTTTTGCATTAAACTTTGATACATCTCAGATATTCATTAAATGACAGTAGATTTATTTTGTCTTCTGTCAAAAGTTTAGCTCTTAACATATTCTGAATATTTGATGTCCTTTGCTATACACTCATTTTGTGCATAAATGCCAGGCTATAATCGCTCCGCATATCTTGTGCACGTGTATTGTAACCACCCATTTGAAATTCAAACTTCTAGATGTTACGCTTTCTTCGTTGATGAATTTTATTTGTACTTGTGTTGAATTATGTCATTGCATTTCGCTTATACTCTTGAGAATAGGAGTGAACAATTTATATGCACATTGTGGAAATTCATTTGAGTATTCCGCTTGGGATTCCGAATCCATAGAAGTAGGTTTTGGTACTAATCTGATATTCCCCGGACAGATTTTTTCATTTTTACAGAAGAAACTACTTAACGGTAATAAGTTCCTGTAGCATTGTTTAACATGTGGAAGGTGTTTTGTGTGATGTGGGAATGTTTCATAGCGGAAATTCAACAATTGACACATAGCCCCATGAACAATTCCCGGTAACGTTAGGTTAGGTAGGGTCACGTTTAGGTTACAATAGTTAAAAATTGGTTTCGAAAGAAATATGCGTAGCCCCACACACCATTATTGCATAGCCCCACGAACCATCGACACAGCCCCACAAACCATTTGCGGAAACGTATGTTCTTCAGTTACAAAAACACTTTTTTTAAAAAAAAATTACAATTACTTTGATCAAAAAAACGTGAATGAATTAAAGAATGTTCCGCGAAGCAGATAGGTAAATACAAATGTCAAAAATTGACAAAACGAGAAGTTATAGGTGTCCGGGGAATATCATATATTTACCGAAGTTTTTAGTTTCTTTCATGATTTCTTCTATTTTATGTATGTGGAAAGAGGACATCAAGTAGATTTCAGGAAAAAATTGTAAATATTAACAAAGTGAACAACATCTGTTCTATGGTTTTCTGAAAAGAACATGACAATGTGCAGGTTAGTTTGGACTAGTTAGCCCTTTCTCATTTGTTGCAAATTGATACTTGGGTAGAAAATGGAGAAGCATCCCAGTATTAGACTGATGTAAGGAAATTATGTTCAAACATATTGATGCTACAGTGAAAGAGTGGTAAGGTTGGTAACCTTCAAGTTCATAAGATTCCTCAAATGCATGCCTGCAGCTGTAAATGCCCATTTTGCTCAACTAAAACTTTTTTTTCTTATGCTTATGGATATGACTGATGTAAGGAAATTATGTTCAAACAGATTGATGCTACAGTGAAAGAGTGGTAAGGTTGGTAACCTTCAAGTTCATAAGATTCCTCAAAAGCATGCCTGCAGCTGTAAATGCCCATTTTGCTCAACTAAAACTTTTTTTTTATCTTATGCTTATGGATATATATTCACAAATGAATTGATTTTTCTAATATATAATGTATCAAATTTGTGTCCCAAAAAAGTTGAATTGAAATGGTTCTCGCACATATCAATGCAGCTGTGTCCATTGAACCATAGAAACTGCAGGCTCTTAGTGCTAACAGTGTTGGACACGTTCCATGTACATATTTAATCCAGGCTTGTCTACCAGTCAAGATAGTAAAGAAATCATGCTTGTGGTCAAGAATCTTTGCTATTTTTTTTTTTTTACAGTGTAGCGAGTTAAATTGTTATATACCTGTCCTGGGATTTAATAATATTGAATATTTGGAAATTTAAATTATATTTAGTTGTGTTTAAAATTTGTTTACTTTGGTTCTTAAGAATTACATTTTTGTATGCATAAAGTTTTGTAATCTGGAGCATTAATTTTGACATGCATTAATAATTAAAGCAAATCAAGCACAGCTTCAGTTTTCATCTTCACTGGCCTTCTGGTAAGGGTTTTTCACTGAATAAAAATATCTAAATTTGCAACTATGGCTAAGTAGTGAACAATTAAATAAGGTTAAGAAAAAGGGAAGGAAAATCAAGAATTTTGGATTTGTTATTTTGGTAGACACCCTGTACTCCGTTGATTAAAAATCTGTTTTGCAACGTGAATTGACAATGATAATGGATTTGAAAAACAGATGCAAAGACCTTCAAAGCAAGACCAAAATTGTATTTGTAGGACTACAATACTATAAGAGAAGTAGTTTCGCAAAAATTGATAAGAATAATTTTTTGACAAATTTAAAAAATCTGAAAATTAAGAATTGTTTAAAACCTTCCTGGTTGCACCGTAATAAATTGTCATTACAATCGGACCACCCATTTCTTTTTTATAGAATTTCAAAGAGAGCGATCGTATGCAAAAAAAAAAAAAGGCTGGGACACTTCTTTCTCAAGACAAAAAAAATTGCGTAGCATAGATTAACGTAGAATTGAGTACGCTGAGTTTTGATGTAACTCGTTTCTATGTAGACTAATTACTGGTTAATTTTTAATTTGAATCCAAACTCGAGTATCTATAAGTTTTAATCCGTGAGTAGATAATTATTTTGTTGTTCTTGTTTCTCTTTCATCAACGTATATGAACAACAAAACATGAAGCTACAGCACAGCGCCTGTTGTGAATTTACGTCTTGACTACACACCGCTGCGTGAATTTCTTTTGTTTTACTATCAACATACAACCCTATCGCTAGCCCAAGAAAAACATACAAAGCCAGGAAAGTCGTCTTGGCGAAGAGAAAGTTTCTTTCCTTGGGAAGAGACGCTCTTAGCCAAGAGTTTCTCAAGATACGACTATGAAACGACACTGTCTCAAGACGAGATTACCTTCCCAAGATCGTCTTGGCTAAGAATCTCTTACACAGTGTCTTGAGATTTAACTATGAATACGGCCCTAAGAAATTTACCATGAAAAGTAGAATTTTATTTTCGTTTGAAAGAAAACCGGTATGAACACACCGAATGGGAGAAAAATGTAGTGCGATGTATTTCTCTGTGTATTTTGATGTACCAAAATCTATTAATAGCAGTTTATGTAATTTGATGGGATACCGAAGTCAGCATATTTGTGTAACTCGACACATTTTCTGTTCTGTCTATGGATGAGGAAGATGTCGCTTCGGTGAAATACCAATAGGATATCGGTAAAACTATCAATGCCGGGAAATATCTGTAACTCGTTCATTATGTAATTGTTGACATTCGTACTTACCTATTCTGCATTGGGAAAGATTGTTTAACAAAGGATTTCGCCTTTTTTAAAAAAATAAATTATTATCTATTGTCGACATATCGAGTAATTATTGTTCGTTGTTTTCTCGCTTCCTGAACTCGCAAAATGGCGGGAAAATCTTGACTAGCGTTGTGTTTCAAAGGCAAAGCAGTGTTTCAACCTTCCTAACAGAAAAAATCCCGCATAGCCTCGAAAACCATTCCCGTATAGCCCCAAAAACCATTCACGCATATCCCAAAAAAACATTCGGGATAGTATGACCATCCACGAATAGCCCCAAAAACCATTCCCGCAAAAAACTATTCCCGTATAGACCCAAAAACCATTCCCGCAAAAACTATTCCCGCATAGACCCAAAAACCATTCCCGCATAGCCCCAAAAACCATTCACGCTTAGCCCCAAAAACCATTCTAGATCGTATAACCATTCACGATAGCCCCACGCACCATCTAGGTAAGGTTAGGTTAGGTTGCTTTAGGTCGGGCAAAATAGTGAAAAAACTGTGTGTTTGGAAACACTTACCAGGGGATTACGTCATCAGATGCTCGCAACATCCGGTTCAAGTACATGGATGGAAATGCAAACAACAGCTTTCGTGCATCGGACGGACATCATTATAGAAAAATAGGGTCAAGTGCCCATATTTCGGATACTTAATTTCAAATTAGATTTTCAGTACCTAAATGTAAACAAAATAAGCCATAAATGTGTTGATAAACATTGAACATATATTTATTAATGTTTCTGAAAGTTATATTAACATATATAAGGATTACTTGGTATATTTTATGAAACAATGAATTGTATGCATATTTTTAGTCTGACAAAAAGGTTGCCTAATGTCGGATAGGGTATTTCCTAATTTCGGATAGGGTTACTAATGAGTATTTGAAAAGGGTGCACAATTTCGGATAGTCGAAATTAGGTACCCGTGTAGCATCCGAATTTATGAAACCCAGTCGCATATTCAATATGGCGATTCTGTGCGTTCCCCCTCTGAAATAATAAGACTGAAACTACTTAATAATGTTTGCTGAATCTCTCAAGATTATATAAAATTTAGACAGAAGTGAGTAAATACTAATCTTCTAGTTGTAGGCCTTAAGTTTGGATGGTGAAATATTACATCAAAACTCCGGAAAAGTCAGAAATATCAGCCACACACTAAAGAAACAATGCTCAAGGTCACGCACAAGGGTGAAACTGGGGACTAGGTAGCGTGTTAGTTGGCACTATCTGCACTTCGGCGCTGCTGTTCTAAGGTGGAAATTTCTTGGTATCCGAAATTAGGAACCTATCCGAAATATGGGCACTTGACCCTACATGATTTAGCGGCCAAATACATTGAAAAATGCGACAAAACACTTCTACTACCTACCGAAATTACACAGAAACTCACTGGCCTCCCCGATGGGGCAGTGGTAGCGTCGTCGCTTTGGAATCAAGAGGTCCCGGGTTCGATACCCAGTGCAGGCACATAGTGGTTCGGATCCCACTTTAAACTGTAGGTCCAGTCCCTATTAGTCTTACTGTGCATAAAGTGGACTTAAAACGCCAAATCAATCAATCAATCAATTACACAGAAACTCAATTCCGTAAGTACTTTCTCCTGTAAATTTCAAGAAATCAATTTCCCGGCTATGATATTTTTACCAGGATATCTAGAATGACATCTAGAATTCACTGGGTTTGGCTAGGGGAGGGTAACTGCTCACATGTGATCTCAAATGGGCTGGTGGGAGGTGCGAAGGGTGTTGGGAAGCGTAGCTTGTAATGCTTGCCCAGGGGCGTCGCCCTCTGTGGCGTCCCCATTCAATAGCGGCAAAACGTAATTTCCGATTTCTTAAGACGACCCTGACGGACTCATGATCCAGTTGGGAAATGATATCGTTTCCCAACCTCATGAAGTTAGTGGCTTGCATGCTAATGGTAACATTGACAGGGTGGCGCGGGAGGAGGCCAGGCAGGCGGAGTTCACACGCGAGTTTTGAACCGAACGAATGCAACCTTTCCCGAGGAAGGAGCGTCGTATGTTACATACGTTTGCATTCTGTTGGTTTGAATAAAGAGACTCGGGTGTGAAAACGGAGATCACATGTTGAGGTTAAATATCGAAGTAAGAGTAACGTTGGGGGGCAGGAGGGAATAATGGCCATCAAATGGATTAAAGTCGTATTTTCATAGATATTCCGTCTCGTTTAGTCACCAATCAATTGAAAATTGAAGAATATACATGAGGCAGACCCCAAAAATGAAAATGCAACTGACATTTGGAAAGTTACTAGCATAACATCAAATGAAATTTCCTCTTCTACACAAAGATCTCAAAATGCATGATATCAAGGTTGAAGCAGGTTTGGTGCTTCAACAGATAAAGTTGTCACGGGCTGCTAATTTAATAAATAACTATTTAACTCAACTGACTCAACTGAGCTGAGCTTAGCAACGCAACAACGAAGAATCTCTCGCCTCACCTGCTGGGCGAATTAAACATTACATGAAATATAATACGGTCAGGATAAGTGCCTAACAGTCGGAGTTACCAAGAATAAACCTAGGAGGATTTGATTTTAAATACCTGAAATGACGTTACATAATACTACGGTGTTTCTGAATATACACATATATTAAAGCACAGATAAAAACACAGTACATCTTGCCCTCTTTCACTCGATCTCACATTCATACTCTCATTCCATGGCATATGGCGACAATATGACAATTACAAAGGTTAGATTAATTACTACTTTGACCATACTCTTGTTATGTCTGGCTACATTGCCTTTTACAATTTATCGTTTAGGATTTTAAGTATAAATTGAATAATTGTTCCTTGTGCGAACCCCTTCTATCTTTTCTGAAGGTATAAATATATTCAATAAACTATTGTTTGCTGTTAACATAAACTCTCATCTTTAACATTTGATTACTCCGCCGGAAAACAGATGTCTAGGGATGCCATAGCGCTGATTTAAGTTAAGCAATGATTTGATTTACGCAGATTCGCGGTAGATAGTCGTCATCTTTCTCACACACGCACATGGTTGGATCTTACCTTCGCAGCGTTCCCTCTGACCTGGGTTGGGTGAAAGTGGTCCTACTGTTTTGGAAGACCTCCCCACACTCCATCGTTGCACCTCGCGGTTATCCTGGTTGGCGAAAGTGGATCAGTCGGCAGCTCCATCTGGCCTCATCGGATCCTGGCTTCACTCGTTCACTGTCGACTCCATACGACAACTTGCGCAATAATAGGTCAGTTCTTCGCGGTCACTCGTAAGTACAGATACGTGACTTGGGCGATGAGACGAACATACGCGATGAGCCATTCGCGGTTTCACATGGATATCAAATGTTATTAACTTTCACTACTTTGGACGTTGTTTCGGACGATTGACACGGGTGGACGTGTCTGGCGTTATTCTCACATAACCACACGTATGTGCACGGATGCGTTGACGGCAAGGGGGAGATCGACCCCCTGGTTCTATTCTGCTCTACTCAATGGCTCTGAAACACTCACTCGAGGAAAAACAAATCCAGACCTCGAGTCTGCTTGCAACTCGCAGCTCGGTCGCGCGTAGCTCACACTCCGGTGGCGATTGTAGGCAAACTGTGCAAAACTGTTTCAAATCATCCCTTTTATTCCAGATTTGAACGTAGTGACGCGCTACCCTCTATGATCAGGTGCTTGTTTATTGTTTCTGGTGCTTTGACCGTTGTCCTCCTATCCTGGTCAATGCTCACTCCGGTCCTTAACCTTTGGTAGCAGCCCCTCGCGCAGAGATTAGGCTAACTCTTTCTCCATTGTAGTCAGTCACGAAAAGCAAGGACATCTCAGTAGGGTAGCTTCTCCCTTTCAATTCAGCGATGAATCTTTAATAATTCATAACTCCCGTAGTTCTGTTCTGATTAGGCTCAAATCTTGGAATCAGTACTTTCATGATGTGGTCTTCCGCTGGTTGAAATCTCATCAAATTCGGTCCATTGGTTTAGAAGTTGCATTTTTCTTGTTATTCCCATAAGAATGCATGTAAATCCGAATTCGGGCGAAAAACGGTGGTTGAGCAAGCTAGTGCTGGCTAAGACAGTTCGCTAGACACCTGTATTCGCGACGGATATTAATATTACCAATTGCAATTAATTCCTACTAACGGGCAATTAGATTAATTACTTGTCACTCAATATTTGACCGTTATAACATTCCCCTCCTTTTAATTATGAATATTTTTCAGAGCGAACTTGCGAGTGACAGGAAAAAATTCATACCACATATTAATGATATTTGTTAGTGACCGCACACTTAGGCGTCTGAATAGGGACTCGAACCCTGGATCGTATAACTTTTAACTCCACATTAGAATGAGGTTATACTTTCTGTAATTGTACTATAATTATGAGAATATAAACAAATATGATAAAGTATACAAGAATACAATATAAAGTACATTTTAACATCAAAATCTCAACGCATATTACCACATACCTACTAACTTTGGATACACCCTGTAGTTTTATACATATTAATGTGAATACTGAATAATAAGCTAAATAAGATATAAGTAAATATTTGATTTGCAATTTGTTCCCTCTCACACATATGTTTGCATACTTCTTGCATTAATTATAAGAAAGGTATACATTTTTTGCCTTTTAATATAAAAAAATCTCTAATTTTCCTATTGTTTACTTTACAATCGGGGTGGCTCTAGTGCAATATTTTCTTCAGTGTCTCCTTTGACATGAGCCGGACTGGCAAAGGAGTCTTCTAGTCTCCCGTCGGGCCTTGAATATCGGTTATCTGCTCCAGAGATCGCTGTTCTTGACTCAGTCTACTTCGTCCAGGTTGGTAATCTGGGGAGAGTGGGTCCAAGTTACGGCTAGTAGACGGTCCATTCCAATCGAGTAAATTAGCATCAGTCTGTGGGGACACGACTGTTCTAACCGCATTCACAGCACGATTCCTCTCAACTTGACTCGGGTTGTTTTGACCCCGGCAGTGTTGCCATCTCGCGTTTTCTCCATCCCTATCGTCTCGGAAGTGTTGTTGTGGGCGGTGATTGCTGTACTGGCCTCGCTGGGGATAAACTTCTCTATTGTTCCTCCCAGAGTTCTGTCTCCGACTATTGTTTGTCGCCAAGTTTACTTTTGGGAATCCCCCTTGCCTTCCTTCATCAAAATCTACAAACTTTCTTCTCTGATTCTTGTTTTCCCAGGATGCTCGTTTCTCTTGCTCCAGCGCGTCCAAATCGCAAAGAATCATCGACATCTTGTCCAGGTTGGAAAGTGCGTCTCCGGTTAGCTGACGTTGCACATAATGCGGAAACATTGCGCGTATTGCGGCTAACATTTCAACTGGCTCAATTCCGGGCTTCAGGGCGTGGAAATCACTCACTCGCTGCCAAAAGAATTGTTTATAGGTGATTTTCTGGCTCTCATCAAACCTGCGATTTCTAAGCAAAGTGATTTTGCGTTCTACTAGCTGGCGACCTTGAAATTGTTGCAGAAATGCTTGTTCAAACTCTTCAAAGCTATTAAATAGTGGATTCCGCTGCTCGAGCCAGATCCTTGCACTCCCTTTGAGTAATTTTCGCATTAGCTTCAAGCAGTCTGGGCTATCGACACCGTACAACAAACAATCTCTCTTGAAGTCCCCTATGAAGATTGACGGTAAAGTCTCGTCGTGATCGGGGTCGTACGTTTGAAAATTATCCATGCCGACTTTTGAGAAGATTCCGCGAGTATTCGACTCCGGGTTGGACACACTGCGTGTCTCCTGCTGGGCGAAAGCGTTCAAGCTCGGCGAGCTCCCGCTCCGGCCGATGACATCACGCGCTGCTTGGCGATCCAAGGAAGTTGGTGCTGATTGACAGGTCAGCTGGTTGGTCACGTCTGCTGCGACGAGCAAAGGAGTTGGGTTCGCATCCCTGGACGTTGCCTCCAATCGGCGAATCTCTTCGTCCTCGTTTCTTCTCCGTTGCGTGATTTGGAAATCCTTCATTTGGTCAATTTTGGATAGCAGCACTTGGAAACGGCGGTCCAATCTTTCTTCTCTTTCTCTCCTTTCGGCAGCCTCTGTCTTCCGCCTTTCTTCTTCTTCTCTCTTCCTCTTCTGTTCTCTTTCTTCATCTCTGGCTTGGAGATAACTGATTAGCTGAGAGAACATGGCCTGTACATCCATATTTTCTGGAACTGGCAACCCTGTTACCGACTGATCTTTCCCTAGATCCTTATCAACGTTGCCGGCTGACGAAACGTCTGTATCTGTAGAATTCTCAGCCCCTGTGCGGTCCATGGTATTGTTCGTTAATCTCTGGCGGAGACGAGTAGTTCTTCACATGCCAATCTTCTTCTTCTTCTTCTTCTCGTGGCTGGCTATCGCCGAAGGAAAAAGATATCAAAATTCTTTTCCTGGTTTCTGGTTTCAGATCCCGGGGATCGCACCCCTCACCTGCTTCCGTGTCATAACGCGTGTCCTTTTGTCCTTTATCGTCCGAAGTTAATAACGCCCATTGTTAATAAAATAATAAAATCCTCTAATAATTCTGCTATGGAAAAATGCTATAGCCGCGACAAAGTATTTCACTATTACACCATAAAAACACACAAAATGGTTCTAGCTACACATCGATTGCATATTCAGTTAATTAAAATCACCGTACAAATTAAACATTAATACTTTAAATGAACACGTCTTTATAGATTCTTATCAGGATTTTCAGTTACAGGTTGCAATTATTTAATTTTCAACAAAAAAATCTCAGTTCCCCCTTAGCGTTAAATTCTGGTACCCTGTCGTAGACATTCGTAGGCTGAAAACTCTCTTTAACAACAAGTATTAAATCCCCTTGGGTAATAGACATAACTGATTGTTAACCATTACAATCAAGCTTAATAAAATTCACATTGAGTAGATAAGCAACTAATTAGAATACTCGTGACCTCCAGGTTCCTTACTAGCCTGCCTGTAACATCGTTCTACGAGCCTAATTCCTATTTGCTTCCTATTTGCCTACTCTTCTATTTGCCTATTCGTCGATTATTTGGGCCTACTCTTTACACCCCTAAATGTCTATTCACTTACTCGTCGATTATTCGGCGTACTTTTGTACTTGCCTACTTTATTATTTGCCTACTCGTCGCTTGTTCGGGCAACCTTTTATATGCCTACATATTTATTTGCCTACTCGTCGCTTGTTCGGGCAACATTTTTACTTGCCTACTTTTTTGCCTACTCGTCGATTGTTCGGGCGCCATATTTTGTCACGGGCTGCTAATTTAATAAATAACTAATTAACTCAACTGACTCAACTGAGCTGAGCTTAGCAACGCAACAACGAAGAATCTCTCGCCTCACCTGCTGGGCGAATTAAACATTACATGAAATATAATACGGTCAGGATAAGTGCCTAACAGTCGGAGTTACCAAGAATAAACCTAGGAGGATTTGATTTTAAATACCTGAAATGACGTTACATAATACTACGGTGTTTCTGAATATACACATATATTAAAGCACAGATAAAAACACAGTACATCTTGCCCTCTTTCACTCGATCTCACATTCATACTCTCATTCCATGGCATATGGCGACAATATGACAATTACAAAGGTTAGATTAATTACTACTTTGACCATACTCTTGTTATGTCTGGCTACATTGCCTTTTACAATTTATCGTTTAGGATTTTAAGTATAAATTGAATAATTGTTCCTTGTGCGAACCCCTTCTATCTTTTCTGAAGGTATAAATATATTCAATAAACTATTGTTTGCTGTTAACATAAACTCTCATCTTTAACATTTGATTACTCCGCCGGAAAACAGATGTCTAGGGATGCCATAGCGCTGATTTAAGTTAAGCAATGATTTGATTTACGCAGATTCGCGGTAGATAGTCGTCATCTTTCTCACACACGCACATGGTTGGATCTTACCTTCGCAGCGTTCCCTCTGACCTGGGTTGGGTGAAAGTGGTCCTACTGTTTTGGAAGACCTCCCCACACTCCATCGTTGCACCTCGCGGTTATCCTGGTTGGCGAAAGTGGATCAGTCGGCAGCTCCATCTGGCCTCATCGGATCCTGGCTTCACTCGTTCACTGTCGACTCCATACGACAACTTGCGCAATAATAGGTCAGTTCTTCGCGGTCACTCGTAAGTACAGATACGTGACTTGGGCGATGAGACGAACATACGCGATGAGCCATTCGCGGTTTCACATGGATATCAAATGTTATTAACTTTCACTACTTTGGACGTTGTTTCGGACGATTGACACGGGTGGACGTGTCTGGCGTTATTCTCACATAACCACACGTATGTGCACGGATGCGTTGACGGCAAGGGGGAGATCGACCCCCTGGTTCTATTCTGCTCTACTCAATGGCTCTGAAACACTCACTCGAGGAAAAACAAATCCAGACCTCGAGTCTGCTTGCAACTCGCAGCTCGGTCGCGCGTAGCTCACACTCCGGTGGCGATTGTAGGCAAACTGTGCAAAACTGTTTCAAATCATCCCTTTTATTCCAGATTTGAACGTAGTGACGCGCTACCCTCTATGATCAGGTGCTTGTTTATTGTTTCTGGTGCTTTGACCGTTGTCCTCCTATCCTGGTCAATGCTCACTCCGGTCCTTAACCTTTGGTAGCAGCCCCTCGCGCAGAGATTAGGCTAACTCTTTCTCCATTGTAGTCAGTCACGAAAAGCAAGGACATCTCAGTAGGGTAGCTTCTCCCTTTCAATTCAGCGATGAATCTTTAATAATTCATAACTCCCGTAGTTCTGTTCTGATTAGGCTCAAATCTTGGAATCAGTACTTTCATGATGTGGTCTTCCGCTGGTTGAAATCTCATCAAATTCGGTCCATTGGTTTAGAAGTTGCATTTTTCTTGTTATTCCCATAAGAATGCATGTAAATCCGAATTCGGGCGAAAAACGGTGGTTGAGCAAGCTAGTGCTGGCTAAGACAGTTCGCTAGACACCTGTATTCGCGACGGATATTAATATTACCAATTGCAATTAATTCCTACTAACGGGCAATTAGATTAATTACTTGTCACTCAATATTTGACCGTTATAAAGTTAAGCCGTATATTTCTTATATCCACAAGACGGATTTCTTAAAATGTGCAGGAGAAATTACGGTAACGATCATATATAACGGAAACACATTTCCTGAAATTTACAGGAGAAAGGAGGAGAAAGTACTTACTGATTTAGTTCTTTTGGACTTTCTTAGGCTGAGGAAAGTTTTTTTTTTTCGAATTGTGCAAGTTATTCGGCCTGTAAATAAGGTATTTTTCGACATTCATGTATCTCCGTTGCACGATAGCTCGTGCCACCATTACCGTCGACTACGTAAATCAAATGTTCCGTGCGTTCGATTATGTAACCCCCTGTCAGTGTAGCAACCACGCGGTGGTTTTACAAGATGACGTGTGAGGGGGATTTTTTTTTTAAATTTTCTTTCTTTGCCTAATTTAACTGAATCTGACCTAACCCTCCGTGAATGGTTCGTGGGGTTATGTGTCAATGGTTCGTGGGGCTATGTGTGAATGGTTCGTGGGCCTATGCGAGAATGGTGTGTGGGGCTATGCATTTTTTCAAAACCAATTTTTAACTATTGTTACCTAATCGTGACCCAACTAACCTAAACTAACCGAAAATGGTTCGTGGGGCTATACGTCAATGGTTTGTGGGGCTACGTAGGAATTTTTGGGTTCAGTGTGGTGGAAATATTGCATGCCGAGTAGGTACGCTAGTGAAACTGTGACCGCCATTTTGCGTGTTACCGAAAGCAAAAAGAAACGAAGAAAGCTTACTCGATATGTCGCAAATAGAGCTTATTTCCGTGAAATGAGCGAAATGCCACCTTCAACAATGTTTCTCAATGCAGAATACGTAAGTACGAATATTCAAATTAAATGAAGTAGCAAATTTCAGCCGTCTTGCTGATGTAGTTAATTTACCATTTAAACGTAGAATTATATTTTCGTTTGAAAGAAAACCTGTATGAACACACCGAATGGGTGAAAAATGTAGTGCGATGTATTTCTCTGTGTATTTTGATGTACCAAAATCTATTAATAGCAGTTTAAGTCAAAAAGTAAATGCAATGTTTTTCTTTTCTTCCGTAGGTTGGCTGTACAGCTTTCTGCGCTCGCAAGCCAATAGATAGTATCGTTGTCTTCGCCTGTGGCAGGTTACAGCGTCATCACTTCAGTTTGCTCAGCAGTGTTGCCAAGTAAACATGGCTGTGCTACTGTCTGTGTGCACCATAGAAGAACAGCATTCTGTAATCCGTTTCTTCTGGTTTGAAGGTGTACCAAGAGTTGAAATCCATAGAAGACTTTCAGCACAATACGGTGACAATGTTTTACCACTGCAAAGTGTTTACCAGTGGATTGAAAAGTTCAAAAGAGGTCGCACAAATGTGAAGGACGAGCATAGAGCAGATCATCCAGCCACATCCACTACTGATGACAACATTGATCAAGTCCGTGAGCTGGTTCTGAATAACTGATGAGTGACTGTTGATGAAGTGGCAAACCATAGTCACGTTAGTCATGGTTCTGCATTTGAAATTATCCATAACAGGCTCAACTTTCATAAAGTCTGTGCGAGATGGGTCCCTAAAGAACTCTCTGACGAGAACAAGCAAAATCATGTGAGAATCTGTCAGCAATTATTGGACAGACATGCTAATGAAGGTGAAGCCTTTTAGAAACGAATCATCACTGGAGATGAAACATGGATCCATCACTTCGAACCTGAGAGCAAACGCCAGAGCATGGAATGGAAACACCCTGAATTTCCAGTGAAAAGAAAGAGTCAAGCGTCAACACTCGGCAGGAAAAGTGATGCTCACACTTTTTTGGGACTCGGAAGGAGTAATTATGGAACATTATGTGGAAAAGGGGACAACAATAAACAGTGAATGATACAGTGATATGCTTTCGAACAATTTGAAGCCTGTAGTTCGAAGCAAACAACGAGGTCGATTGTCGGAAGGCATTCTTTTGTTGCATAACAACGCGCATCCCCATACCGCCGCCAACACCGCTCAAATTCTTCAGAATCTGGGCTTCGAGGTGTTAGAGCATCCTGCATGCAGTCCAGATCTTGCCCCGTCAGATTACCATCTGTTTGGTCCACTTAAAGATGCTATAAGAGGACGTCGATTCGACACAGATCAACAGGTGAAGGAAGTGGTGCATACGTGGCTTGCTGCTCAACCAAAAACCTAATTTTCTCAGTGTATCGGAAAGCTTGTGGAACGTTGGACCAATTGTATTGAAGTGCAGGGGGACTATGTCAGAAAAAGATATCATTGTAAGTTTTCTATTGTTGCTGTGAAAAATAAAAAAAAATGATTGCATTTACTTTTTGACTGACCTAATAATTTGATGGGATACCGAAGTCAGCATATTTGTGTAACTCGACACATTTTCTGTTCTGTCTATGGATGAGGAAGATGTCGCTTCGGTGAAATACCAATAGGATATCGGTAAAACTATCAATGCCGGGAAATATCTGTAACTCGTTCATTATGTAATTGTTGACATTCGTACTTACCTATTCTGCATTGGGAAAGATTGTTTAACAAGGAATTTCGCTTTTTTTAAAAAATAAATTAGTATCTATTGTCGACATATCGAGTAATTATTGTTCATTGTTTTCTCGCTTCCTGAACTCGCAAAATGGCGGACAAATCTTGACTAGCGTTGTGTTTCAAAGGCAAAGCAGTGTTTCAACCTTCCTAACAGAAACATTCCCGCATAGCCCCGAAAAACCATTCCCGCATAGCACAGAAACCATTCACGCATAGCCCTAAAACCCATTCGGGACAGTATGACCATCCACGAATAGCCCCAAAAACCATTCCCGCATAGACCAAAAAACCATTCTAACATAGCCCCAAAAACGATTCTGCATCGTATAACCATCCACGAATAGCCCCAAAAGCAAATGTGTAGGTTCCAATAATTTGGCGACCCAGTTTCCAGGATTCGAATTAGTAAGTGTTTAGCTATACGTTTTTCTTAATAATATAGTTAAATAATGACAGATAAAGGAAAAAGATCAACACGAAAAGGTCACACGATCGATGAAAGCTTGATTTCTGACAATGTGGAAATCAATATTGAAAATTTGGGTTGTTGTAAGGATCCAGATAAGAATGCTAAGTGTATAACTTGTCGCAAATGTGGAAAGTTCTATCACTATAAATGTCCATAGTTAGCAGCGTTACATTCCAGTAATTCTGATACATTTGAACAGTACTTGTGCAAAGTATGCGATCCGATGTTTGGCCAGCATGGGGCTGAACACAATAAAGATACTAATTTTAATGCATTATTGGAGACAATAATTCATAAAATGGATGACGTTCAGTTGCAGTTTACAGAAAGTTAAGAGCAGATGAAACAGCAGCTTACAGACAGCCAAGCGCAGATAAAACAGCAGCTTACAGACATCCAAGCGCAGATTAAACAGCAGCTTACAGACAGCCAAGCGCATATGAAACAGACAGACAGCCAAGCGCAGATGAAACAGCTCACAGACAGCCAAGCGCAGATGAAACAGCAGCTTACATACAGCCAAGAGCAGATGAAATAGCAACTCACTGATCAAATGAAAAAGTTTTCTGAAAGTCAGGAGTTAATACCAGCGACTCTTTCAGAAAGTTTCAATCAGTCTCTTGTTACTTTTCGCGCTGAACTCCGAGAAGAAATAAAACAGGTGGCTGATGCTTGCAAAATAAATACTAACGCCCTTAAAAATGAGGTTAAAGAGGAATTAAGTGGTGTGCAGTCTAATATAGAATCACTTATTGCAAAGACGTCTTCTCATCAGGAACATCTCGTCGAACTAACGACACAAGCGGAAGAACAAGTATGCAATATAAGTGCTGTTAAAATTACACTAAATGAACAACAAGTATCTATTTTAAAAGATGAGATTGGTGATATTAAAACTAAAATAGGGCACATTAGTAGTACAAAAGTGTTAGCTACTGAAAATGGTAATGCACCAACCATTGATAAAATATCTGACATGTCTGAAGCCAATCAAGTCGATGTCAATTCTCAAACTGCACAAACTACTCCAATAACAGCTTAAACTAGAAACTATGTTAAGAAAGAAGAAATTTCTTTCTTTTAAAGGCAAAAATACAAACGCAACTTCATCCGATACAGATGTTTACATGATAATTAACTTCCGAGAATAACATTGTGGCATAATTTATTTTCTCGTTCAAAATTTAACATGAAAGAAGTTTCATAAAGGATAAGAATAACCTAATACTAAACAAAAACATCCCAACAAATCTAGTCTGTTCGGTAAAAAGCACTTAAGTCAAGAAACGGAATTTTACAACAGACATTTATGTTTATTATTTTAACAGCGAACATTACAGATATGATTTACATTTTCGATCATAACTGATTAGAATGTTTATACATGTCCAATATAAAATTATACCACAGATAAGGGTATATTGTTGGTATATAGCAACGACACACATAAAGTCAAGAGATGAGACACTACATGTAGCCTACGATGTTTTAGTAGTCTGTGCATAGTCTATGGTCTGTGTAGTTTATTCTCTAGAAGTATAAGTATAAGCGTATGCAAATCGTTTCAGTAAGTAAAGACCCTTTGCATTAGCTTATTTCTTATTTATTTTAAAAAGTGCAGACCTTTTCATTTTATATTTGTTTTATTTATTTTATTTCCTGTCTGTGCGCCTTTTCCAGAACAGCCTACAAATATAAATATCCAAATTTCAGAAACATTTGTCATGACACAAATTGGACTATTGTGGTTAATATGCATAGTAAAATTATTTTATACTAAGTATTTAGTGACTAGCCTCAAAAATAGAACACGGAATCATATTGGGTTAATCAGATTCGAACAAAAGAGGTTTATATTCTGTGCTTTGGTTGGTATAAAGCAAAAGTGTTCCCCTGTGCATTGCACCACGCCATGAAGGCGTATGCTTTGGTTGGTATGATTTTTGAAACAGTGGAATACAGTGGGATACCAAACATATTGCCCATCGCCATGTTTATTCCCTTTTTTACGCAATGAAGGCTTCAACCTTCAACAATTGAAACAAAACGCTAGACAAGCTCCTGACAACCTCAAGTCATTAAAACACGTACAGAGCATTCCCTGAACTCACATGCCGATCTCTAGTACAGTGGGATCCATGAGTATTACCGTGCAAATTGTCCATGACTATTTTCATTACATTTTCTCTTACATGTGTTTTTAAGCGATGAATTTTTATGTATGCTGTTGCAGAAATTGTCAACAGTTTGTTTTAAGCTTTCTTTTACTTCTTGAAGCTCTTACTGGGTCAAATAAAGTGCACGAATATGGTGATGGACAATTTGCACTGTAATACTCAAGGATCCCACTATACACATAAGCTAGGTAATGAATACGTCCTGTTATATCACTATTCTTACACCGTCCTTTTACCTATTCATGTAATAAAAATATTAATTAATTTGAATATTTTAATTAATTAAATATAATTATTCTTGTTTAAACATTATTATTATTATTATTATCATTATTATCATTATTATTATTTAGAGACAGTTGGTTCGGACCCACCCACGAAACATTTTTCTAGATATGTGCTTGCTTCTACTGTTCTTCATTTATTCTCACCATTGTTGTTCCTTTCGTCCATTGTACAGTCATATGCAATAAAAATTACGCACTTATATCCTGAATTACTAACTTTCCTGCATTGCGTTGTGTGTTTATTGGTTTGGTTTATTTTGCTTCACTTTTGGCTAATCGCAAAGATGAGGATGAATGATGAAATTGATGAAGGGACACACAAAGAACAGGGCCGGGATTCGAAACAGGGACCTCTAGCGTCGTAGCGCGTTGTGCTAACCACTCTACGGAAGCCAGCATGACGTAATTTCAATTTCAAGTTCCACCACAGCCATATAGAAAGAAAGAGAGAGAGAGAGAGAGAGATATGGAGATCTCTCTCTCTCTCTCTCTCTCTCTCCCTCCCCCACGTTCTTTCTTTCTTTCTCTATTTCTTGCCTCCTTTCTTTCCTCCTTCTTTCCTCCTTTTTCTTTCTTTCCTGAAAGAGAGGGAGAGAGTAGTGTCTCTCTATCTCTCTCTCTCTCTCCCTCTCTCTTCTTTCCTTTCTCCATTCTTTCTTTCTTTCTTTCCGATAGAGGAGAGAGAAAGAAAGTGGAGAAAAAAGAGGAAAGAGATAGATAGAGAGAGAGAGGAGAGAGAGAGAGAGAGAGAGAAGTGAGAGAGAGACAGAGAGGATTTTTTCTTTCTTTCCTTCTTTCCCTCTTTCTCTCTCTCCTCTCTCTCTCTCTCTCTTTCTCTCTCTTTCCTTCTTTCTTTCAGGGAGAAAGAGAGAGAGCGAGAGAGAATAGTTTCTTTCCTTCTTTCTTTCAGAGAGAGAAAGAGGGACAGCGAGAGAGAGATTATTATTTCTACCTTAAGGACTGATTTTGCACAAGTTCTTGTTCAGGGATTGCGGCAAGAATGAGTAGAGATAGGCCCGTACCATAAGGGACACGGAGGCTATGCCCTCTACCATCCAACTACCATCTATCCAACTATCAAATGTATTTTAAGGAGAACCTATGAAAATAACTTTGACGATTTTTCAAGAATTTCGATTTTGCCCTGTTTCTGACAGAGACAGGCTCCAGAAGTCTGCATTCTGTAATATTTAGTAATAATAAGTTCTGCAACCATTGATGCAAGGATACCAGAGACCAGACCATTCTTTTAAATCTCTTTCCCGATTTTTTTTCTAACTGCAGTCAAAATCATCACAATGTCATCTTTTTTGTTAACTAACATTCAGAAAGTTCTTAATTGTAAGAATGATTGTTAATATTTACGTATCTTTTAATTTATAAATATATTATTTTCTGAACATAGAGTGTCAGTGCTATTCAATGTTGCTGGTGTCAGAAAAGTGTGGGGCGTTACCCTCACACCCCCTATACGCCTTCATGGCGTGGTGCTATGCACAGGGGAACACTTTACCTTTTTTTTTTTGGTGTCAGAAAATTAAAAGGAAAATTGAAAACATAAACAATATGCACCAGGCTGCACGTCGTGTGACAGTCTTTACCTGTAAGCGACTGTGTTGTTGATTGTCGGTCAAGGAGGCCTATTGGCGAGTTGAATGTTTCCTTTACTTTGGACCATAATATTGCAACCCTACAATTTTACGTCTGGATCGTCCGCCCATCCCCAGCAAATTCAGCATTTATGCTGTTAGACAATGTATGCTTAAAAATGAAATTAAGTATATTTTTGTCTCAATTTTAGGCATTTTCTACTCGTCATATTATTGACACTAGAAATTGTTCATTTAATAGATGTCATTGTTCCGTGGCTTCAGTAGAGATAAGTAGCAACAAAAATGTGTGAAAAGAGATGGCTTAGCGGAGAAATGCGTAGGTAGTGTTTGAAAAAAAAAGTGCGAGAGAGGAAAAGGAAAGATGACGAGATAAGAGGGAAGGGGGGACAGAGGGTGAGTAACTAGAGTGCACGTGTGTGTGAAACTAAACATTTATATTCTCCAGCATAGGCGTGCGCAGACCATCTGATTAGGGGGTGGGGATGCAAAAGCCTTGATGAAAGTTCAGTCAGGAAAGAAAAACCTAATTTGATCTCCCTGTATTAAGTTTTATTGCATCGATGAGTGTGTACATATATACACCCCATATATATATATATATATATATAGAGAGAGAGAGAGAGAGAGAGAGAGAGAGAGAGAGAAAGAGAGAGAGAGAGAGAGAGAGAGAGAGAGAGAGAGAGAGAGAAAGAGAGAGAGAGAGAGACATACGTAATCAATTCAATCGCCCCATAATAAACCTACAGCAAAAATCATATAAATTGTCTTCTCAAATGTGCGCGCTCCTTTTCCTCCAAACAATTGTTCATGCATTTAAGAAGAGAAATCCGTTTAGCAGCGGCAGTTCTCTCCCTGGTAATTTACAATGCATTAGAGAAAACAAATTGCGAGCAAAGCGAGCAAGGAAATTTTCAGATCCAAATTTTTGCAGAATGAAAACAATATTGATTTAATATGGTGCAAGAATTTTCATGGAGCGCCATGGCATTCTTTTTTACATTTTTTTCATTTAGTTCGTTCGGCGTCCAGGGCCAATTCCCGCCAACTCCTAGCTGCGGGTCTGAACTTGACAAGAATGTAAGAAAAGCAGATATTGCGAGCGAGGCGAACAACAAAATTTTACAAAACTTATTTTTATTTGTATAAAATTTGAAATCGAGGGGGCAATTGCAGCTCTGTGCCCCCCCTGCAGGTGCTCTTAGCCGTCTGGAAGAAATAATGCAAGAAAGACGTGAAAACTAATTCCAATTTGAGTATCCTTTTGTTCTGCTACTCTTAGATTCTGTTAGTCTTGCTTTTTTTACTTCCATGTTTGTCCCCCTAAAATTGATTTCCGTCCAAGGATGGGGGCCAATGCCTCTATCTTAAATTTCTAGGTGAAAATATGCCTTGTAATCAAGGGGCCCCGGTGGGGCACATTGTGGTTTGGATCCCACTTTAAACTGTAGGTCCAATCCCGATTAGCCTTACTGTGCATAAAGTGGACTTAAAACACCAACTCAATCAATCCAAATCTAGGTGAAAATATAATAATATAGGGGCATGGACGTGATAGCCACATCTGCCCTTAGAAATCGAATGTCAACCTAAAGTACATTTTCACACGTATAATTTGATTTCAGTCACAATAAGCCCACCGGACAAAATATTAGTCACCCCTGCGCAAAGCAAGGTGGTTTCCTGATGCCCCTACAGATGACGTTGCAGAGGAGTGGCGTGGTGCGTTGTGTCTGGATCAGTGCTGTGTGACTATAGCAGTAACGTTGATTGCGGAAGACGTTGTCCAGTACGGGAATAGTGTGTCAAGATGGGCAAAGCCCGGAATGTGTCGGAGTGGCAAAAAGGGGCTATCGTGTTTTGGCGTGCCCATGGTCACACAGTGAGTGAAGTTGCCGGATTTGTTGGGGTATCGACGCGAACTGTCCAACGTGTGTACAAGGAATGGTGTACCACTGGTGGCAATGGAACACGACGTGAGAACTGTGGTCGGAAAAAGATCCTAACCCAGAGGCACCGGAGACGAGTGTCACATCTTGTGAATAACAGTCGGTTTCAAAGCAGACAGGAATTGTTGCAGTCGGTGAATAAAGGTCCGTCCCAACCAATTTCCGAGCGAACATTACGACGAGAACTTCATGCCATGGACATATGGAGTCGGGTGTGGAGTCGAATGAGGCCTTTGCTCACAGCGACACATACAGTTGGGTCAGACAACACCGAACTTGACAGTGGCAGACTGGAGGCGTGTAATGTGGTCTGATGAATCGCAATTTTGCCTCTTTTCAAATGACGCAAGGCGTCGAGTGCACCGACGGTCAAATGAGGCATTTCATCCGCAGTGTGTGTGGAGGGTGTAGTTCAGGCAGGGGGTGGTTCTGTGATGTTCTGGGGATGTTTTTCTTACTATGCATTGGGCCCAATCATTCAGGTAACCGTGAACATGAACCAGTATGTTCCTTTGAACATTCTCGTTGATCAGGTGCTTCCAGGGCCGGATTAACCTATGGGCAATTGGGGTAATTGCCCCGGGGCCCCCCACCAAATGGAAGCTGTGAAAGGCCTCCACCAAAATATATATATTTTTTAACCAGCTGGCTATGCTTGTGAAAAATTACATAAGAAGTTGTACTTGAAAAATAAAAAAAACTTCAATATTGTCGTATGTCTACACTCTTCTGGATCCAATTGTAGCACAGCTCTCAGCCGATCTCTTTGTAGATATCTGAAGCTCAGTACACTTTATACCATGGATTGATTTGGCTGTGGTGTGGCACACTTATTCAAACAATCAATTCTCAGATACTATTAAGATAATAAATAAACCTACGAAGTAGTACATAACTTTCTTTTGTTAATAACATCGTATTAGAACTGAGTTTTTCTAGGGAATAAATTTGTGGAGATACTAGCGATCTCTCTATGTGCATCAGTGAACTACGGGACACCTAACTAGATGGATTTTCGGCGAAAAAGGCAAGAAAAGTGTGTCTACTATACGTGTTAAGCCTTTGGGAATTTTCTTGAAGAAAGCTTAGTAGTTATTATAATTTCCACAATGAACCTGTTGCTAATTGTCCAGTAGATGGACCGTGCACAGGGGTTTATCCAGAATTGAGGACTAAAAGTTGTTAACGTTGTAAGTGCCAAAAGCGAAAGTATTGGGAAATCGCATCGTTCCGCACATCAGCCCGTAAGAACGTGCATACTAGTGACATCTTTAGACGCCCTTTGAACTACTTAAAGGGCTACCAGCCACATTTCACGTTTACCACATTATAAAGCATGGCACATTTCACAGTTTAACGTGGAAAACGGTGTTTGAATTATTGTGGCACTTACAGCGTTTACCAATTTTTGTCTTCAGTTTTCCGTTTGGGGGTGTAAGTCCAAATATAGGGGAGTGTAAGAGTAAATTTGGAGCTAAAATGACCATAAATTGGGCCTTTGTGAAAACTTCTAGAGGGGTGCTGAGGAAATTTTCTAGTGCTGGTAGCGGGGTGTTGGGGTTGTGTGAATAAATCGCTGACCATGCATATGTAGTGACATATTTTCTCTTAATTGTAAATAATATCATTTATAATAAATTATGTACGTAATTACAGTCTACTGCTCAGTTCTCTGTTTCCGTCTGAACCTCCTTAGTATTTACTATATATTGTAGTTACGGTGTTCACTCTTTATAATATACTGTAGACATTTACATGCAGAATTTTACTGCTGCTATAGCGCTACAATTTTCGTCCTTTAACTTTATTTTACTGCGCTATTCTCCCTGCAAACCTATCTGCGATATGCTCGATTGTGAATTACTACTGATTCTAAAATCAGGTCTACCATTTCAACTGCTGAAAATTGTTGGTTAACATATTGAGCTAATAATGCTCCTAGTAAAAAATAATAAAAAAAGGGGGCCTCCAAAAAACATTTTGCCCAGGGGCCTCCACAAACCTTGATACGGTCCTGGGTGCTTCCCTTCAGTCAACATCTTCATGATGAACACGCTGTGGACAACCCCATTTACCAAGATAACAACGACCGTGTTCACAGGGCAGCACGCGTATGTGAGTGGTTTGATGAACATTCAGATTCCCTATCGCACCTCGCCTGGCCCGTTAAATCACCTGATCTTAACCCCATAGAACATTTGTGGGACTATTTGGGACAGCAGGTGAAACTCCAAAATCGGCATCCCGGCAATTTGGAGGCCTTACGTGATCTTCGATCAGCGAGTGGTATCAACTGGATGTGGAATACCTGCAGAACATTGTGGTTATCAGGGCCAGAGGTGGTGTTACTCGGTATTGGAGTGATGTCTCCAGGGGGTGACTAATTTTTTGTCCAGTGAGCTTATTTTACAATGCAGGAATGCGATAATTTCAAATGAAAGAGGTGTTTTTGAGGGGCAACACTATTATCGGGGTAATATGCCCCATGGAAAAATACCTTGCTTGTCCTTCAGTGGAAAAAATCTGCGGACCTCCGGGATTAGGGGGGCGCATTTGCCCCCCTTGCCCCCGCCCCCGTGCGCACGCTTATTTCTCCAGTACATACGTACCTTTTACCCACCAGCTTAAAATTTTCTGACACCTCCATTACCTTGTCTATATTGATACTAATAGGCTACAATGCAAGATAGAAAAAAACGTGCATTACAAAGTCAATAGCAGATAGGTAGGTCTATGTGAAAAATTAATGGATGTAAATGTTTATTGTTGTAGATAGTGAAGGAAAAGAATATGAAGAAGACGAAAGAGGTCGGTATAAACAAGCAGGAAATATATACAGCAATATATAATTGTCAGTGTAGAAACAAAATACGTCCTTCGTTCATTTTTTTTGTAAATCCTTGTTCATATCACGTCAATATCAAGATTTAGTGAGAAAGTATCATCGTATTGGCAACCCTGCACAAATCTTCCGCTACAACTCTGCCCTCTGCTTCTGAGGGGGGAGACTACAACAGGTTTGCCTTGTGCATGCATGCGCGAGTGTGTGCATATGTGCGTAAGCTGTGAGCGCGTATGTGAAGTAACAGGTGTTCTCTGTGGTGTAGTGAAACCGGCTGTTAATGATCCGTGTCATTTAAAGACCCGTGAAGTGGAAGCGTTTATGTTTTGTTTTCTTCCCGTAAAGGGGAGGGATTGAAAATGGCGCTGAACATGAACGAGGAAGATGCAAGTGGTGCTGCTTGTTCCTTTGATAATGATGAAGATGATGAAGAAGATGAAGATTTTAGTGACGTTCTGGAGTGGGAGTATGATCCAGAATTAATTGTGCACACTAACGATGACGGAGCCTGTTTATTATGTAACTCAGTGTACGAGAGCGGTGAGTACTGTTCACTACGTATATTCTATAGGCTATTTATATTCGTTTATTTCTACTCCTATTTTGATCTAATTTGATCAATAACAATGCCATTGTCTTACTTACTCCCTAGCTATTTCAGACTTCACAAATACCTTGCACTTTCTGAAAACGATAATCTATGTATACGTGGTGAAATTTACGTTCTATGTGCAATTTGTACATGATGAAATCACTTAGATTTTCAGTATTTACTCATTTTTGTAGGCTAGAAATCACATCTTAGTTGACTGGATTCCACTTCAGTCTCTATTATAACACCATTAAGCCTTGTTTCCATGATATAAAAATTCTATATGCTGACCAAGGCAGTAATTTAATTTTATTATAAAACATAAACTAAACGTAACGTTTAGTATCTTGTTACATTTGTACTTGGTGCAGAGTCTCAAGAAGTCCTTGCTATAAGGTTGAAACGTTACGTTTAGTTTATGTTTTATAATAAAATTAAATTACTGCCTTGGTCAGCATATTGAATTTTTATTCAATCTCGATTAACCTATGTCGCTCTGCGTATTAAGTGAAATTGAAAATAAACTTTGCAAACGTTTTGCCATGGAAAAACAGTATGCATGGGTGTTATTTTCGGCTGATGCGAAGATGCACAACTGTTGTAGTGCTAGCAGTAAGTTCTAACGCAAACAAAATATCATCGTATCTGTATGTACTTTTCTTTCAAATGAGTAGCCCAATGTTATCGATCATGTACTGAGTATATATATACACGTGTCACAGTGGCGGCAATTGGCTCAGTCATGACTGGGGAGGGAGGAGGGAAGGACAGTTTACTCTTTCTTGGTAGACAAGGTTAGCATAAAGACCATTGTGCCCGGAAGAATTGGAGAGGGAAGGCAACTGCCATCCTCATAATAACATATACATCTTGCCTCCTCTTGCCACAAATTCAGCTTCTGGCAATAAGCAATGCAATTTCAGAGGCAATTTCAAACTACCTAAAGTCATTTCTCATAGATTCAGGGAGCCTCCCTACAAAGCTTAGGCTTGCATCTAGCTCAATGCTGTTTACATTGATTAGATTGTCCACCTAAATTATGAAGATTACACAGTCTCTACCCTTTTAAAAATCACATAGACTTCTAATCAAAAAGCCTTGGTCCCATGTTTGAAATATTTATAATGAAAATCAACTGTTGAGTCGATTGCACATTTTGACATACTTATATATCATGTTCGGCGAATGCTGTAAAATGAATGACAGCATTTCAAGCAGTAGAAGTGAAAATTATAGCATATCATGCCACTGCAATAACATTGTATCCAGATCTAGTAATTAAATTCTGCTCTTGATTTCCTTAAAAGTAGTAGCATCTTTGTGAGAACCCCTAAATCAATCATATGAGCATCATCCATTCTCATCGTCGTGATTATCCAAAATACGGCGTAAAATAAGATAAATAACAATACAAAATGTGATAATCAATTTATTTGTTTCATCAATTATCCTCAACGTTGCGATTAACTTAGTGAATCAGAAAAGTGAGGTAAAATAAACAAAATTGAAATTTAATATGAGGTTGAGTGTGGGGTAAGACTAGATAACGACGAGGGAACAAAAATACATCCTGGGATCGAACTTGAGCTATCAGTTTGACAGACAGGTACTTGGCTATCTCATACAGTATTTCTCAATCACAACGGAAATTGCTTTCTGCACCAGTGTTTGGGAGATATTTTTTTCTACAGACTTTCCTGGTGCACTATAGGGGTAGCTGTCTTATCTTATGGAATTTTTGCAATGAACGAAAGTACAATCTAATGATGCGTTGTGATATTAAGCTTAAAACACCGCATCAGGCGGCTTTCCCAGTATGACAGTGCACAATTACCACAATCCTTTAATGTCTGAATTCAGTGTTTACTTAGCTAGCATAGCAAATTCGTATTCGTATTTGTAAGTCACGCGCGAGCCATTGTAATGCGATTGTCTTACAGTCTTCAGTTATGTAACAAGCAGAAATGCAATTTTCTGTTGTCGATATTATTTTATGTAATCACAAATCTTCTGAGAACGTCTACAGATTTGTCGTAATGCCTATTCATGCGCGTTATGTAGGGAGTTCTTACCGAGTTAATGCTTCTCTAATCGCGGAAAAGGTAATAGAAAATTGAAAACAAACGCTTTTACTGCCGTGTAAAGTCAGTATGACTTGCTTAAACCGTGTGACTTTCTCAACACAGTCAAGGTTGCAAACCTACGTAATCGGGTTCGTCGTGGGACCTTGACCGACTAATGATTTACAAGAGAGAAACAGAAGAAAAAGACACTTGCTGAAAAGGTATTTATACACTGTGAATTCTGTTTCGGGCAAGCGAATGCCCAAAAGCTGCCGTTACTTCTTGAAGTCGACGTATTGTTCAAAATGTTATCAACATTGAAGGCGTGGTCCTTTTGCGTAGGCTTAATAAATTCAGACTTTGGGTGCCAGAAAAAGGACATGTGGGCTATTGCGTAGGACGGTAAATTGCGACAACCTGCTACTATCACTTTTGTTGCAATTATCCATATGCTGAGAAATGCGTTGTTTATAGAGGTACGAGTTGCAGAAAGGACGTTATAAGAATATCCATGGTGTCATCACAGAAGTGACGAATGACGGTGTGTCATTGGAACTAGGGGTTTATATACATGGGCGTAATATAGTAATCAGCATGTGGTTTTTAAGGCGTAATGTGGGCAGATGCGTGGAAGTTGTAAAGAAGAAAGCAGTGGCGTGTCCAGGGGAAGTATATAACTGTAATAGTTCTTGTTAGAAACCAGTTCTATATTTAACTGCGTTCTCTTGTATTCGGTGTTCTTTTCTTTAAAAAATAAACGGAAGCTGGATCAAAGGGCTCTCAAGAACGCTTATGGCATACCACTCGGAAAGAAAACACCAAGGAGCTGGGGGGGAGGGGGACTTTTCTCCCAGCTGAGAATGAAGGTAGAAGGTAAAATTTTGGAAATTTCAAAGGGGGCGAATTCCATGGCGTGTTATCCAACACCGCAGACGCTCTAATCTTTTTTACTATAATTATAACGTAGCTACGATTTGAATACAATATTCTATTGCTTCAATAAAGACAGTACTTCCTTTACTTTTAAAAATCGAATCTTTCAGTTACTACGGTTCGAGGTTAGGTTACTACGCTCACTGGCGTACGCAAAGGAGGCTGATGAGGCTACAGCCATCTCCGAAATTTTGAGAAAATCATCATTTTCAAATAAAGGCAGTGAAGAACTAGGGAAAAAATCAAAGCGCAAACTCCCCTTAAAATGGACCAGATTGCCGATTTTTGAGAGTGGAAAAGTTCTAAATATACGAAATATCTTGTGTATGCAGCCCTGTCAGAAAGCAGCCCCTCCTGAAAAAAATCCTGCCCACGTCAGTGACTACTGTACGGTTCAAGTACATGAATTTAAACGTTCGTTGTTCTCACCGTGGTAAAGAAAGTTACCCTGTCAAGGGGTTGCTAGCAGAATATAAAAAGAAAAAGGCAATGAAAATCCCCTTTCCACCTGTTGACCATTTCTTCATTATGTTGCAGCTACAACCTGGTTGTCTATACATCTCACATCTCCCAACTTATTATTTACTCATTGGCATAGTTTGTTATCTTTTGCCGAATTAACTTTCTATGTCGTTAATTATACATCAGGTTGATAGTAGCTCGACCAATCAAATCATTGCACAATTGGCTGACATTCTATTGGATGTAGGCTGCATGCTTCTTTTGTTGTATCTCCTTCGTCACTCACAGACTATTTCTAGTTGTCTGGCGAGAGAGAGAGATGAGCCAGGAGTTTCTGGAAGAGAAAACATGAAGAAAAGAAAGAAAACACTTCCAATGAGAGGAAGTCTCAACCGCACGTCAATAGCAGAGTTCTATTCTTGTAACTGGAAAAATAAAAATAAGACATCACAGTTTGACGTGCGTACCTTACTTAGGGAGGCCAATCATTCGTCTTAATGCGCATGCGCGCTCTTTCAAACGGTACTATTTCTGGAATGAATGCTAAGTTAGTTTCATTTCCAATGTCTGATAGCTATATTGTTGATTTTTTTTAACAATTAAGGGGCCCGGAACCAATCGTTGAAGCAACTACAGACTGTGCACATAAAAATACATTGCACAACTCACTCTCTGGCATTCTTAAACCCGAAGGTTTATGGCTGCAGCAACACAAGTCTTCAATCTGTCCCTATCCTGGGCAAGATCTATCCAATCTTTTCCATCCTAACCGATATCCCTTACTTCGTCTTGGCCTTCCCACAGGTCTCTTACCATCAGGCTTCCCAACAAGAATCCTGTAAACTCTTCTTTCCTCTCCCATTCGTGCCACATGGCCTGCCCACCTAAGTCTTCTTGATTTAATGATTCTAATAATATCTGAACAGGAACACAAATTGTGCGGTTCTAAATTATGTAACCTTTTCCACTCACCTGTATCCTCATCCCTTTTAGGTCCAAATATTTTTCTAAGGATTTTATTTCAATACAATTGGACAACCCTGATCTAAATTTGAAATTAATCAGTAAGGGAGTATTTAGTGTAATTATGTCTTATTTTCCTCTGTAAAGAAATAATGCTGGACCGAGAAAACAGTGGTGATGAGACTCGACCCCGCGGCCCCTGGCGCCGTAGCGCACTGTGCTAACCACTCCGCTGCGGAAGTCGGCACCTTCTGTGAAAATTAAAATGAAACATGTTCCTAGAACTTTTTTTTTGTTCGTTGGGATGTTATCAGTGGCGGACATTCCATAAACTCCGGAGTTGTGTGGGCTACCCCTGCCTAGGGAGTGGGTGGTCAGCTGTCATAGCACATGATTGATTGATTGATTTGTTTGTTTTAAGTCCACTTTATGCAGAGTAAGGCTAATCGGGACTGGACCTACAGTTTAAAGTGGGATCCGAACCACTATATGCCTCCACCGGCTGTCGAACCCGGGACCCCTTGATTGCAAAGTTGACTCTACCACTGCGCCATCGGGATGCCCTGTCATAGAATATATTTGTCAACATGGTGTGAAAAGAAAGATGAAGTGTCATACCCCATACTGGCAAAATACTGAAAATACAATCATACTTGATGTATGAAAGGGGTGTTTTGTACCTCTCGCTACCCCTCTTTCGAAGGAAGTATTCGCCATTGAATGTTAACACCACTTTTCATAATATTTATTCATCGCTTTGAGTACACGTGCCCCTGTGATCCCTGCTAAATCTGCCAATGATGTAGAGGCATTTGAGGAGGTAATGCACCACCTGATCACCCCTTGCGCAATAAACTTCTCAGGCGAAGTAGTATGAGCTCTAGTAGTTATCACCGTGGCCACCAGATGACTCGTGAGTTGATGCAAGATAGAGTTAATTTGCAGCATGGCCGCTAGATGTCAGGCACTTACGGTGCACAACTGTTTACTCCACTAATGCAAAAGGATTCTTCAAAACGTTTTGGAGTAAGTTCTTTCGTTAATCTCAAGTAGCTGTGATTTATCCACACACACACACTCCTAACCCCCCCCGGTCAGAATTTCCTCAACACCCCCTAAATTTTTTCACAAAGGCCATATTTATGGTGCTTTTTGCTTTACAGATAAGATAAGATTTATTTCATCCATGAATCACTTATTTGCATATACAGGCAGTGATATCGGACATTCAGTTTGTTTACAATATCATAAACAATGCACTATAATAAAACAGTCAAATACAATTTATGGTTACAGTAAAATATAGTAAAATTATAATACAATAATATGATGTCAATACAATAAATGGTAACTCTGGAATAAATTAAAATATCATTGAGTACAACATAATGTAATAAAACTCTGCAATGAAAATGTTACCTTTTACCAGGAACCACACCATGTTTGGGACCTCTGATGCACATTGAGATGCCTCAATATCATTACAGTATACTGTGGTTTATGTGTTACGATACCTATTTTATTTTTAATAAGATATGAATTAGCGAAAGTTATGAAGAAAAATACATACATACATTATCGCAGGCTTTGATATTCATCAGTTGAGTAGAAGCTGTTCCAATACGTATTTGTACAGTTCTTTGTTAAAAGCTTTGCAGGTTTCAATGTTTTTTATGTGGATTAATCCGACCTTCGAGGCGGAGTGGTTAGTACACCGCGCTACATCGCTAGGGTCAAGGGTTCAAATCTCGGCCTGTACATGGGTCTTTTTTGTAAGTGTCCCTTCATCATATCATCACTGATACTAATCTTCACGATTAGCCAGAGCTAAATAAAATGAACCAAATCAATCAACAAATTGCCGGCTTAATATTATTTTGTCGTTTGTCCATCTGCGCAAACTCTTCAGTAGGGCTGATTGAAGTTGGACGTATGTGGATTCTGAATACACTACACGATTTGCGCAAACATGTTATAAATGTTGATAATTCACACCATATGGCAACCAGGTACGTCGCTTCGGAACGTGACGCATTAACATGCACGGAACACGATAACTTCATCAACTCATTTCCGCCGAGAAGTGGAGATACGACAAACCACAGTGGCGGGAATTAAGTTCGAAAACTGGGGGCAAGGACAGTTTACATTCCCTTGGTAGATAAGGTTTATCATAGTGGCAAAAAGTTGGGGGTGGGGTGCAACTGCCCCACTACGTTCCCCTCTAATCGCAGCCACCAAAACAGTATTCAGCGAGCGAAATGTGTATTCATGCTTTCAGCTTCACAATGAGAGCAAACCATCAAGGGTGCCCGCAAGATTTTGCCTTTTGGGGGGGGGGGAGTAGAGGAATGATTGAATATCTTGCTCTTCAGTCATACAAACTATTATTATATTTATTTTTATTATTATTGCCTATTATTATTAGTATTACTATTACTACTACTACTACTAATACTACTACAGGGGATCTACTAGTCAAGAGAAAGTCAAGAAATCAACAGGTAGGTCAAGAAAGCCGAGAAATTATGCTTGTGGTCAAGAATTTTTGCAATTTTCTTTACAGTATAGTGAATATATATTGTTATATACCTGTACTGGGATTTGTTAAATTGAATATTTAAATCTAAACTTGCATTGATTTGTGGTTATAATTTGTGTACTTTGTTTCTAAACAATTTCATTCTTGCATGTAAGTTGTGTAAAAATATCAAATAAAGTAATGTGGCCATTCTCCATCCAGAATGAAGTCTGAAACATCAATTCTTACATGCATAATTAAAGCAAGTCTAAATCTCTTGTTATAGTACAGCTACAGTTTTCTTCTTAAAACCGATTCTGTAGTAGGGGTTTTTAATTAAATAAGAACATCTATTTTCTTCATTTCCAACTATTCCTAAGTAAAGAAAAAAGGAAAAAAGGTCAAAAAGTGAAAGAAAGGTCAAGAAAATGTGAAGAATCTTCGATTTGTTATTTTGTAGACACCCTGGCCTACTACTACATTACCAATTAAAAATGACGAGTGGGAATTTTCAAGGTCAGATCCAGACTTTTTGTAATCCCGAACAGCCGTGAAATTCCAAAGGATCTGATTTAAAAAAAGTTAATTCTTGATATTTTCTAGTGTCTGGAATTTCTTGAAATTAGCAGTTTTTATTCCAGAAATGCAATGCAAAAAAAAAAAAAACAATCACTTGAAGGGAAAATAAGTTTTGTACAATTCGAGATTTCGATAATTTCCCGTCCCGAAAATGTTCGACCTGCCCGAGAAATGGAGAATTTTTTTAGTCCGGAACGTCAGAGTTATTAATAGTTCCTTCACAATCCCATCGCGATCAAAATTTTCACGTCGCGCACACGCATGTAAATTATCTATATATACAAAAATGGATGTGTGTATGTGGGTGTGCATGTTTGTCTGTTCCGGCATAACTCTTGAACGCCTGGAGCAATTTCAACAAAACTTGATACACGTATCACTTGCAATCTGGAAAGAGTACTTTGGGGGTAAGACACCCCCGGCACCCCTAGGGGTGGGGTGGGAAGGGGTGACATGTAAAAGTAATCGAAAACGACCGATATTAAATTACGCACAAACAGACATCCGTGACTCTATGCAATCCCGCACAACGTTATTGTTTCTCGGGTTGTCTAACATTCAGGTTGATATGATTTTGTGCGAAAACGTGTGGAATCCATAGTTTTCGTGACACTCCCAATGCGGTTCAACTTCAAGTTCATCACTTATCGGTGGGGGGTGAGAGGGGGTGAAAAATAAAATGCCACTAATGAGTCCATAGTTTTCGGAGTCTCTAAGCTAATTGGTGACATTCACGATCACATTTAAAATTAGTTACATTTCTACACTTTAGTTAGAATTCATTATTCTCCTGTCTAACACAAGATTGGGATAAATAAATACCCGGGCAACGCCGGCTAATCAGCTAGTAATATAATATAACATCGCTACAATTTCAACATTCGAATTGCATGAACTTTTCAAGATTTCTCTGGAGAGGGGGGCGAGGGGCAAGCTCCCTCCTACAGGCGCCAATAGAATGTGCATGATGCACACAGGATGAGAAAATATCTTCGCTTGCCAGAGCGTCTCTTTGAATTGGCTGTTTCAAATAGCGTGAAATGAGAAAGACGCTCATCCGAGAGCCGTCACCTTTTGTGTGTAAAAGATGTAGATAATAACTTTAAATTCGGAAAGCAGGTTATGTGAAAATAATAATAAAAAAAATTGATTGTACTGACATTTAAAAGTATCCAAAATTTTCTGAAACAGTATAGTCTGACCCAGGAATCTCTGCCGCGATCGGCGCAGCAGAACGCGAGAACCAGTCAGTCTACAGTGCGCCGAGGCACAGCTGTTCGTAGAACAAGGAAATTAGAGAACTCAGCTCTATCTAACGTTGAGTTTTAAACAATATGCATTTATAACCAGGGCTGGGATTGATATTTGCTAACATACATATGGACTAAAAATTCGCTAAATATGGACTAAAATGTGGTCTAATACATGCGTAGTATTTTTATTTTCATTTGGCGTCGTTTTCTACCAGTTTTGGCTGATTGAAGCTGTGAGGATTAGTGACGACGAGAAGAAGAGACTGCTCATTCGTCCACCACTGGATGCCCATGGCCACCGAGGTGGCGCAACAGTTAAACATCAATTTTCATAGCCAAAATAACAAAGTTTGATATTAGAAACGGTTGCATCATGCATCAGAAATTAAGAATAAATTTTCGTAGCTTTAGCCTCTCGCAGGTTTTGGTTTCCTAGAATTGAAAACATCAGCGAGACTCTTTGAAATGGCAGAGGTTTTTCGAAAAGTTCATTGTTAGTACAGTAGCGATCATTGGGTGCTGCGCTGCGGGATAGTAAGATGACACAAACCTAGCAACCGTTTGACGGATCGTGCAATCTCTCCCTTGCATCTCATCGGAAGAAGGAACAGCAAAAGCAAACGTTTTTCCGTCGCTGAGCAGGGGCTAATTGAGTAAACAATCCGGAAAGATCACGCGTGCTCCGTCAGACTGCACGTAGCCCTTTCTTTGAAGGCAGCGAAGGTTGATCAGGAGAAGTAGCCAAGCGTCTGACGCCCCTCGTTTGTTCCAAAAAAAGGACTCTTTGAGATGTCTGGGGACTGTTTTCCAACACTACCAGTCCCTCTACGTCTTTGTCTTCGTTGATCTCTCTTCTTTTTTCTCCGTCTACCGCGTTCTATTTCTCTTTTTCGTTCTCTATCCGTTTATTTCCACCCCTATTTTCTCTTCTCAATCTTTCTCACACACTGTCTGCTACTCACTGCATCTTTCTATTGTTCTCACCCTGTCTATTTCTGCTCTGTTTTTTCACTACTTCAGTCTCCCCCCTCTCTCCCTTTCCTCCTTTTTTTCCCCAGCCCCTCTTTTCTTACTGTCTCCTTTCATCTCTCTCTTTTGGTCGTTGCTTCTATCTCTCTCTTTTTTCTCTCCATCTATTTCTCTCCTCTTTTCTTATTTCTTCTCCTCTCTCTCAAACTTTCTGTCTATCTCTTTCTCTCCTTTCCACTTGTCTATCTTTTCTCTCTCCTTTTTAGTTCCTTCCTCTATTTTTCCTACCTTGCATATTCTCCTCTTCACTCTCTGATCCTTTATTTTTCTCGTTTATTTGTCCCCTTTTTCTCACTGCCTTTCTCTCTCTCTCTCTGTGTGTCTTCTCTCGCCTTCTATTTCTCATCGCTAAACTGTCTCTCTTTACCCCTCCGTCATACATCTCTACTTATTCCTATTTCGTATATGTCGTGGACATTAATTTCGTGAAAGAATATTACCGTGACGTTGTGACTTATTTTTCCAGCGCATTGAATTCATGGTCCTGGCCGTTACAAGGAAAGCGTCTATTTTCTGATATAACTCTAAAAACGTAAGATCTGGGGAAATGCAACAGCGTTCCTTGCTCCCCCTCTCTTAGAGCTGTAGTAGCTAGAAGAGAGGTTCCTTTCGGATTCTGCGCTGGTCCACCCGTCCGTGCAGTGCAGTGGCGTATGCTGGTTCTAACGAGTGGGTAATCTCCGACCCTTGATCATCAAACTCCAAAAGTTTCAATGCAATTTATGTCAGGATCCATATTGGATTTAGGAATGTTGTGTCGGAATGTTTGTCTTATTGCTACGACCACAATCAATCAATTCTCGTTATTGCAGTTTAATATACGTGTAGAATTTCAAATAATAAAACAAGACAGTATGATAAAGCTATAAATAAACAACCTGTGAAATATAAAATGAAAGACGTGCACTAGTGAAATAAAAACCCGCAATATTAATTTAAGGGCAAAATTCAACTTGCTCCAGGATCCGATTACTTGTGCTGTACCACATCCAAAGCACGCTGTTTGTCCACTTGCACGTCAATACGTGTCTGTGCGAAAGATTGCAGCTTAACAAAGGAAGTTATGTGACTTTTGGATTTTTCATGTTTGGTACAAGCGTTTCAAAGATTACAGTATCCGCCACGCGTCCAAACATTCTTTTCAGCCCCGAAAAGTGAGCACGGCCAACAAAAAAGCAAAGCTTATACTTCCTGTCAACCATGGTGTTTTGTCATAATTTGCTTGCGAAAATGCCTCACATATTCCCGATTTTTGTCTTTGTGTGTAGAAATAAGTTCAAGCGATGGCACTGGCCTACCTGTATTAACAATTTGCAACTTCTCCTGAAAAGATCTTGTTCCAAAAGGTTTCACCAGCAAATCTTGTATCACATCCATTACTCTTTAACACAGCACTATCACGACAAACACTAACACCTAAATAAATAATAAACACGAAGCCAACGACTACACGCATTCAGTTTCACGCGTCAAACTTCTGTTGTTGGGTTCCTGGCTCAGAATGAAATTCCCTATGAATGATAAAAAAAAAATCCCTTTCCGAACTCGAAATGACAGGTTTTAAAAGTTCGAATCATTGCAGGCCAGAGCCAGAATTTTATTTCGGGATGGGGATCATCCCTTATTAGCAGCCGCCACATAAAGTTGAAACAGTGGGGTTAGAAGTCCTGAAGATGAATCTCAGATTATTACAACGTATTATGCAAGGTGTATAATCCTGCTAATGAAGTAAAAATAATTACCACTATACACTTTTTAAATTAGATATTTGTAGGATTTCCGGGAGGGGGGTTTCAGCCCCCCGAGTTCTCCACCTGGCTACGTGCCTGATGTGTTTTTTCGTTTTATGTTTAATTCGTTCATCTTCATCACTATTAATGTAAAGAGGCAGAATACAGCAACTTAAATTAACTAATATATATATATATAAAATTTATTTTTGATATCTTTCCCTTTAAAAAATATTCAGTTCAGTGAAAGAAGAATTCTCGCTGCTTTTGAAGATTAGAGAGGAGAAACAATCACTATTTTTGTAAATACAAGGATGGGGGGAGTCAGCATATAGGCATGGACGTCCGCAGGATTTTTTCCAGGGAGGGGCAAGGAAGGCATTTTTTTCCAGGGGGGCAAGCAAGGTACATTTTCCCCAATAATAGTGTTGTTCCCTCAAAAATCATGGCTTAAATTTGAATTTATCATATTCATGCAATAATTAACACATATTATTGTGGCTGAAATGAAATTATATGTGACAAATATATAATTTTTGGTTGACTTTCATTTTCCAGGGGGCGGCCACGGCCCCCCCTTGCCCCCCCCGTTCCGGACGCCCATGCATATAGGTGCTTTAATTGCTTAAGCTTTGAATTTAGTTTGCTTCATCTTCAATATTTAAGCTTTTTTCCTTTTGATCAATTTATGTTCAAGTAACAGAAATCAGCAAGACAGAAGCAAATGTAAAGTGAAAATTAGCGTAGAATTGGTTTGCCCATGTTATTCAATTTTCCTGTTCTTCGCACTCTACCGGGTATGTTTTCCCTAGTTCAGCGGAGGGAACGAAAAAAGGCTCTGAAGGTTGAGAGTGCGACCGGTGGACTCTCATAAGAAGGAGCTTACCCTGGGCACGGAATCACCGCGCCTGAGAAGCAGTGTTTCCTCCCCCACTTTCCTGTCTCCTCCCTCCTCGCCAAAGGGAAGCGGGAAGAATGACGTCAGGTTGAGATTCCCTGAAGTCATTCCACCGGCTAGAGAAAGGTTCGCGGACATTCAGCGGCAAACGGTTGGAAGCATTCGCGCTCTGGAAGCAAAGAAATGTATGCATCGAAATTCGTTTGGAAGAATATTGCGAAGAAATGTATATTTATATATATATATTTTTTAAAAAAGAAGAGAAATACAGCCGGGTCATCTAGGTAATCTGCGATTACCTAGATGACCCAGAGTATACGCCGCTGGTGCAGTGAGAGGCAGGCTGCAGGTCACTCGCTGGTCGACCTCTGTGTGAAAGTTGGTTTTCAGACTTGACTGGCGGAAGGGAATTGTGTCGGAAGTGTTTGTGGAGGCGGCATTATGTGAGAGCAAGCCATGTCGTTTCTTTTGTTAGCCGCATGGAATGGAGAGGTATGGGATCTGTATGTAAAGAGCAACGTTTCCAACCCAAAAGAGGAAATGATCCCTATTTTGCCGTGTGAACAATTATATCTAGCCTATTTCCATCTCTCTAGACCCTCATATTTGTGTGAAAATTGGTAAATTTCTCGTATCGGACAAACGGCTGAAATTTGATACTTCATTTAATTTGAATATTCGTACTTACGTATTCTGCATTGAGAAACATTGTTGAAGGTGGCATTTCGCTTATTTCACGGAAATAAGTTCTATTTGCGACATATCGAGTAAGTTTTCTTAGTTTCTTTTTGCCTTCGGTAGCACGCAAAATGGCGGTCACAGTTTCACTACCGTACTCGGCATGCAGTGTTTCCACCCCACTGCACCCAAAAATACCTACGTAGCCCAACAAACCATTGACGCATAGCCCCACGAACCATTCATACATAGCCCCACGAACCATTTCCGGTAAGGTTAGGTTAGGTAGGGTCACGTTTAGGTTACAATAGTTAAAAATTGGTTTCGAAAAAAATATGCATAGCCCCACGAACCATTGACACATAGCCCCACGAACCATTGACACAGCCCCACAAACCATTTGCGGAAACGTACCTTCTTCAGTTACAAAAACACATGTTTGGAAACACTGACCGGGATTACGTCATCACACACAGGCTACATCCACCTGGAAGTAAATGGATGCAAGAGCTTTCGTGCATTGTCACACATTTATATCGAAAAATAGATGATTTACCAGCAAAATTCAATGAACGATGCGAGAAAACACTTCCCCAAACTTCCACAAGTATAAAGAAACTGCATTCGGTAAGTAATTTCTCCAGTAAATTTGAAGAAATCCGTTTGTCCAATACGAGAAATTTACCGGGATTTTCATCTCTGAGTCAAGTGAAAACCAAGTACAGAAATAGACTTGACACGCACTCAGATTTACGACTTAAGTTAATCAGTAATCACCATTGAACCCAACTTACCACAGCTTATGCGGGAAAGGCAGTCCCGACCGTCACCATTCTGCAACTGACCAACCTCACCGAGCCGACACAACAGCAGGCTGTTTTACAGTTAAGTTGTTTTCATGGTAGGAGTGCTGATATTTTACATGCATTAAAATTTTCACGAGAAACTTGTACGTAGGTTAGGTGGACGTTAAGTATGAACTAGGAAATAGAAATTTGGCCAAGTTTTCGGTGTTGCTAGTTCGATAGCTCTTTTTGTATGTGAGTTTGGTTTCCTTAGGATATACGTATACTGTTTTTAAATTACGTGTATATGTTATCATAAGATTAATTTACCTAGGTTAGAAGCAATGTTCTAAGGTACGGCAATAGGTTAGTGTACTGACTGGTAACATATACATATTTGCATACTCCCCCCCCAAAGAAACCTCCCAAAATGAAATCTCAAATACGCCATTGAGTGAGGATCCCCCCCTCCCCCAAAGCAAGAAGCTTAATTCGCACAGTAGTGGTTTAAGAATAATTTTACTACATTCAACATTCATTCTTCTTTTCATTTAAGAAAGGGGGAAGTTCTTTACCCCAGAATGCTCCTTGGGCGCGCCACTTACAGGAAGAATAAATCTTAAGTTTAATATCATTGCAAAGCAGCAAAAGAAATATTGTGCCAGACCAGGGTGCGAAATCCTGGCGGGGAAAGGGGCCAACAATCTTGGCTTCAAAAATCCTCCCACCAAAAATTTCCGGGGGGAGAATGTTTGTTATAAAAACAAAAGGCGAGCAATTATTTTTTACTTCAAATATACTTAATAAGGATAGTATCAGAAACAAACAAAGTAATGTGTTTCTGAGTGTTGCATACTTTCTCTCTCTCTCTCTCATTCAAGAGACCATTTACAGATCTTACACCAATAACAAATGTTATATTGATATAATATATTCATAATAGAGGTAAAATAACAATGCAAGACACATATAACTATGAAATCTAATTGATTTATACTAATAGATAGCAAAAACTACCTTTTGTTTAAACACAATAGAAAGATATTTCAACTACATTGTAATTTATTCACCAGTCAGTAAAGGAATTAGTTCGCTACTTTTTTAAATATCTGATATATATATAAAAGTATATGTATATATTTAATAATAATAATAATAATGTATTTTAAATATTTACGTATTTATGTGTGTGTGTGTGTGTGTGTGTAGATTAAGATCTTCCTTCCCCCCTCTAATCTTCAATGATTTCGCACCCTGTGCCAGACCAATATTACAAGATATGCTTAAAAAATTGAATACATTTAACTGCTTCTGATCTCTCGTATCAACTGGAATGGGTTTTACAGTGGGATCCATGAGTATTACCGTGCAAATTGTCCATGACTATTTTCATAAAATTTTCTCTTACATCCTGTGTGTTTTTAGGCGATAGATTTTTATGTATGATGGTGCAGAAGTTGTCAACAGCTTGTTTTGAGTTTTCTTTTAATTCTTGAAGCTCTTATTGGGTAAAAAAAAAAAGTGCACAAACATTGTGATGGACAATTTGTACGGTAATACTCATGGATCCCACAGCTGCTTTCTAGGGACGGCATAAACAGTAAGATATTGTGTATATTATAACTTTCCACTGTCAAAAATGACAATCGGGGGCCATTTTAACTTGTTTTTTTTCGAATTCTTCAATACTTTTATTTCAAAATATTGCTTTTCTCAAAATTTTGGAGGGGGTTAAAGCCCCATCAGGCCCCCCTCAGTCTTTAAAATTATTTTTGTTTTATTCTTTTTGGTTAGTCCGTCCCACCTACGGCTGACCCTGCCGGTAAGGGTCATAGTGGCGTAGCGTTATAGTACGCCCGGCGTTCCCCGATTTAAAATTTAAAAAAATGCGTAAATGCTGTAAATATAAACTAAAACTTCATATATATTTGACCTTCATGGCATTAAAATAGCTATTTATCGCGATCCGCTTGCAACGCTCCACTAACAACACTCGTTCTAGCATTTTTTTCCAATGCCTTTCCTGGCAGGACGCCGGTCAGGTTCGGCGTAAAGGACTCTATACTCCTTGCTGTCTATCTGGAGAGAAAGCTTGGACAGGCTTGGATCTCTACAGCACGCACGCAAATGCTCTCTCGTACGCCAGCGTATGGAGCAGAGGGCTACGTGATTGGTTCATGTGACCCTTCCTGCCTTCTGAAGCAAACGACAGCGGTAGAATTTCTACCCGGTTCTTCGCGCTCATGCCACTCGTGCTATGTGATGCTACAATACGCAATATTGACTGACGTAACTTTACCAATCTCAAATATACCACTTCTTAATGGCCACTGCATTGTATAATTTATCGCACGAACAGCGATGTCCATTAAAAACGAAAAGATCAACACAGTTTTTATAAATAAGTTGGTGAAGTCCTCGTGGTAGAAATTCAGCCTGTGGCTGCTCTACCACTTAATCCGCAAAACTATTATTTTTATTGTTATTATTATTTTTTCGTTATTATCTAACTGCTTAATATTGGGTCAATAGAAATGTTTAGAATTCATTTGAAAACTCTTAACATTGAATGGTCTCTGGACAAAATTATTTTAAAATGTTTATCAGCATTCTCAAGATGTAAGAAACAGTGGTCTGAATTATTAATCGGCACTGTTACGTCAATAGAGTGTACGATAGTTTGATCATCCGCCCACCTCCGTGTCAGAGTGTATTGCACAGCGCGCCAAGACGACAGAGGCCCCTGATTCGAATCCCGGCGTGAGCACGGGTGTTCTTTGTGAGTGTCCCTTCTTCAATATCATCACTCATTCATATTCGCGATTAACCAAAAGTGGTAGAAAAGCGAAGTAAAATAAACCAAATCAATCAATAGTTGGATCATCCACAACAATGACGTCTACTGTTGTGCAGAGGCGTAGGTTTTTTAATTACTTGCGTCATGCCGAAAGGTATAAGAAAGGGTACAAAAGACCAGAGTTTGTTGCATAGTGAGGCATCTAATTGTCTAGCTAAAACATGCATGGATGATGTTTTATTGAAAACCCAGCTGACTTCAGGCAAATAAACAATACCTGTGGCGACTAATACCATAAGTAAATTATTAAGCAAAAAAGGGCCGACCCTTCCTTCGGACTTGGCTTTCCCACCCGAAATGCCCATGTTACGCCACTGGTCATCACTGCTATTTCTTTACATCTTAAAAATATTTATAATACGAATTGGAGTATAAAAAATAGAACATTTGACAATACAAATTGGAGAATAAAGAAATATAAAATTTGCATTTTTTAAAAAAAAGAGTCTCGCCTTCTTTTTCACTTCACAATTTATATAGTAGGTAAACCTGTAATCATATTTATAGTGTGATTGAAGGTTTCTTCCAGTGGTGGTAGTTACTTTTATGAACACATGTTCAACACGAGGAGACTCAGAATCACTAAAATGTTATCTTATTCAGAATAATATCGTTTACCTCTCTCTAAACTTGAATAAATAGATCAGATAGGGTCATTGAGGACGCCAGCCAGCCTTCCCACGCCTGAAAACACGTCGGGTGCGAGTCGTAAAACGGATCACACCTGTTAACATTTCTTGCAAATCAGCTTCCTTGGGCAGGGAAATTTTTGTGGCCCAGATAGATTGCAACCAAATAAATACACCTTGCACCATCACCTGACGACGCCAGTTCAAAGGCACCAACCAGCTCGTGTGTCTCGGACATAAATTCCGTAAAGAACGACTCTGAAAGTGATGCCTTATCAACAACGTCCACCTCGTAAAAACGATTCTAGTTCCTCGGCACTCAATGTAGAGAGTGAGAAACAACTTCATTTGCATTTTGTCTACTTCCAGATGCACGATAACAGGTGAACAGGGGAGAGTGGTAGCTTCAGCCTGGCTCTGTTGAAGTGAAAACTCGTCCGGCAGCACTCACATTGTTGCAGCAAGAAGCATGACTGACTCTTTTTTTTCTTTTCAGACTCAACAATGGGTGGTTCGGGAGTTTCGGGAGAGTTTATTTGGAAACAATGGGGTCATTCTTCGAGTGGAGTGGTTGGTGAACGTGAAAGAAAGAAAAAAAGAGCAGTCTCTTGATAATTTCCAAAGATGGCATCAAACTCTACTCATTGTTCTTCGTGAGTCGTGGACGTTTTGCACCAACCAGTAAGGTTGAAGGTCAAACATGAGCAAGGATTTGGAAAGGGTAATAAATTTGCGGAGTTTCCACTAAATGAAAATCGTTGATTAGAATGCCATGGCTGAAGTTCAAAAGGTAGTCACGGAACGTTGCTGTCCATATCAAATAAAGTCCGAGTCTGAATTTCTGTTGGATAAAGGTCTGGAAGTTGATGAAACATTCTTGCAAAATTAAGGAATATTTTGTAAGTTTTAATTAAAATGTCCTTGCTGTGCCAGTAGTATTGATTAAAAAAACTTATAGTATTTAATGATATGTAAAACATATTACTTGCATATATATTTCTGCTACTTTGACTCATTTATAATAAACATGATCCATCCTGAATACACAGTCATCGTACTGAATCACACCAATAATCATATAACAGACAAAGCTTGATGACAGTCATTTTAATTGTACAACACCCGACACAAGCTTGTTAATTTAACAACGCCTGATTGAATTTGTATTTGTCGTATATGTATATTAGGTCAGTCAACAAGGGATGATTTTGGGGTCCAATAAGGAAAAAAAATCAGGGAAAGGTGAGACAAATTCGATTATCTTCGTAGAAGAGTTCTTAATAACATATTAATTTTGCACCCCTGTACCACCCCGGATTTGGGCGCCATCTTTGATAAATGGAGCCAAAAAATCAGTTGTTTTTTTTCCAAATATCTCGCTTCGAAAGCACTTTACAGAAAAATAGGCTATGACGAAAAATAATCTAAATAAAATTCTCTACAAAAAAGGTTATGTGCATTTTTGTTCTAGGAAATACCGTCAGGGCGCTAAAGGCGCTATATATCAGCTCATTTTTATTAAACCAAGGGCGCCCACAGAGTTTTTCCCTGAGGGGTGACAGCAGTGCCCCAAGGTAGAGATTTCCACTTCGAGCACAGATATCAAACAGAGATCATATAATTTGCTGTCATTCATGGCACCCTTCATTCCTACAATTTCACCATTCGAATAATTATGATGTTTTCCTGATATCTCAGAGGCGACAAGTGCCCTCCCTGACAACGTCTGACGGCTCCCTTGTCTTAAACCTTACTTTTTGATAATCCGTGACTTCCCTTATCTGGTCAATGTACCCTCCACCCAAATCCCCTTTCTGAAAGGGAGGGTTACGGTATTTTTTTGGTTCGCACCTTATTTTAAGAGTAGTAGTGCACTCCAGTGGATATATTTACTAGGGGTGTGCGGGATCCTGAAAAGTCGGTACCTTGATCGGGAAAAGAAATTACTGTCCCGATTCCGACTTCGGCAAATGATTTCCCGACTTTTCGGGATACCGAACAGTCTGGAAAATCCAATTGAACATTTTTAAAAATGGTAATTTCTCGAGGTTTTCTGCCTTGTAAGTGTCTGAAACTTCTCGAAAATTGTTGTATTTTATTACAGAAATGCAAGAAACGATCACTCAAGGGAAAATTATGTGTAGAATTCGAGATTTTCACAGGGTCGGGAAATTTCGAACATTTCCCGCCCCTAAAATTTCCCTACTTGGTCGTGAAATTGCGAATTTTTTGCATCCCGAACGTCAAGATTTAAAAAAAATTTCCCGCCCCGTACATCCTTAATATTAACTAACTAACATGCCAAGGTTGCTGGTTCGATTCTTACATACACGTATAACGCTATGTTTTGTTCTTTTTCTTGGCAGGTGGGGGGGGGGCTCCCTACCAATGAACATGCAGCAAATGGACTGCCAACACGGAAGTACATAGACATTTTTTTTAAAATTCTAGATGTGGTATAGTTGTTACCGGAAGTCTAACTACCTGTATTTCTTGCCATTCAGTGTCCTGCAAGTATCATTTCATAATTTAAAGTAGAAAACTTCTCTCCGCGTCGCAAAAAAAAGAAAAATCACTTTCTCTACCTAGAATTATCTCAGAGCATATAGTCACTTACACAGCAGTTATTGACAATCAGATGCTCATGTGAGGAAAGGTGAACGAGACCCTGCAACAATGCTCGCAACAATGTTCCCTCCAGGTGTTCGTGGCGGGAACACAATGGCTGGGAGACAACAATCGTGTCTTCATGCAAATCGAGACGATTATGAATGTGATTTTTGTTTCGGACGGGAGAAAGTTGAGGAGATATATTACGAATCAGGAAGGGAAAGGGAACAGTGCGTTATATGTATCCCAACCTCATTAAAAGGGCGAGAGTTGTTTAATTACCTGAAGGTGTTCGTGGGAGGGAAATCTGTGAATGCCGAATGAGGCATTCTGGGTAAGAAAGCCAAAATATTAGTGTCGATGATATTTTGCAAGACTGCGGTGGATACAGAACAGGTTTGCCAACTTTTAAAGAATAAACTCCGGGAGATTTCTTCACATCCTTCAAACAACGCTACAAATTAAAATGTTCTGGAAAACTAACCTCAAATTTTAAGTTTTCTCAGAGGATTTTACACTCCAAGCCATAGAATCCCTATGGACTTGAAACTGGACTCCGAACTGGCCATGCCAACACTGAAAAGCACTTGATCCCATACTACGAATTAAATCATGTGATGAAGCAAAATTGAGCGAATGGCAATAAAGATGTCTCGAGGCTTTGAGGCAACAATGCCTTCGTTTTCGTCCTCTACAGCTATCTATCACATTCTTTCTTTCTTTGTCTCAATTATAATTCTCTTTCATTCCTAGTCTGGTTCTCTCCTTCTTTCTTTCTTCCTCTGTCTCTTAATCTCCCTCTTTTCTGTCCGTTTCATGCTATTTCTTCGTTTATCTATCCCATCTATCTTTCCCTATCTCTACCACAATTCACTCTTTCTTTTAACTCTGTGGCTTCTTTCTTTCTCGGTATTTCTTCCTGTGTTCCTGTATCTCCCTTTTTCTCTATCTCTCTTGGCCCGGTACTTTATGTTATAACATATCGGATCTATTTTTGGGGTGAGATCTCTACATATGTGATGAAAATCAGCCGAAATAGACAAACTTGACAAAGCATATTTTGACATATTTCACCAATTTCGCGTTTTCACAACATATTTCTTTAATTTTGTTGTAATAAGTCATATTTCTGTATAATTTCGTAATTGTCTCGCACATAAATTATTTCATAATTTTTTCTTCGTACCTTTGGCACAATGGATAGTTCATATTGTCAATGGCAGGATATGGAAATTACGGAGGAAGCAAGATGCCGTCTTTTCTTAGTACAGAACAAGAATACCCCCACTTTTTTTTTATCCCGCCGACAATTGATAGCCATGCAAACATTATTGAGGAAAAATGTTCTCTCTCATTGTTGCACGGGAAGTGAAGAAGTTTCGTTCTCATTTCTTTGCCCTTTTCGCTTTTCACAAAAATCAGTCAAAAGTAAAAATAACATTAGGTACATTACAGCCCCTACTCTACTCTATCGGGTATGGGAGAAATTCGAGAGTACTGTTGTGCATATTTTTCGCTTTACTGGGAATATTTCTGCATTTTCTGACATATTTGTAACTTTTCATGACATATTTTCCAATTTATATGACATAATTACATACATATTTTACAGTTTTATAGGACAAAGTCCCGGGCCCTATTTATCATAATTATCTTCTTATTTTTCTCTATCTAATTCTATCTTTCCTTCTGCGTCTTCTAGGAAAACGTACCTTTAACTTTTAATTTCTTCATCCACCCACTTACTTAAACAAGGATTCATTTTTCACGATTCCTCAAAATTATATTCAGAAGTTTAATTATTTGGTTTGCAATAACAAAGGTCTTCACTCGGCATATGCATACAAAAATAAAAATATAATAATAAATAATAATAATAAAAATATAAATATAAAATTATATAAATCTCTTCATTCCGTCATATACGTATATATAAAAGAGACACCATGAGAGAGAGAGAGAAATAAATAAAAGGAGAAGCACACATATGAGAGAAAAAGAGAGAGAGAGAAAGTTAAAGGGAGATAAAAACTCTCACGTGGTGAGTTAAGACAAAAAGAAACAGAGAGAGAGGTTGGAGAGGGCGTTGATACCCCCTGAGGCCAGGGGCGTGAGGCATCAGAAACGTTCTGAATGAAGCTGCTTCTCAACAGGTGTCCCCCACTTTAGGAGAGTGGATGGTCACGCTTTAGATGCACAAGATATCGCCGTGACTTTATGAACATGGCGGCTGGCTTTGGCTCTATCAATCGTGCAGTTTTTCACCTTTCATGAAAATAAGAAGAACCAATCCGAAAGCGATTTCGACTAAAAGGCACGATAAACACTAGAAATTGAACCTACGAAACTCAGTTCTGAAGTTTAAAACGAACTTGTACCCTTTCTAAACACCAAGTAGAACTGAATTATTAGCTTTGCATTCGCATTAAGTTTGTTTTGTTTTTGGTATGAAGGATTTCTACCTCTGCAAATGAAGCTGGATTATGGACTGATAATAAACAAAATAGGAAAACAGATGAGAAGAAATACTTATTTTACATATTTTGTTATATTATTTTTATTGCTGTTATCCAGTGGTTTGTAAGTCAGTGTATTTTGCTGTGCTTATAAAGTTTTGTTCATTTTTTTAATGAATGAAAATAGTGCCTGATAGATGCAAATTATAAAGAAAGCCAAGTTTATAGTCTGTGTGGGTTACCATGGCTACACGATTTTGTTATATGGATGTATGAACATGGAGTAAATGTATACATGAATAAGTTTTTATTGTGATATGTTATGTGTTAGTCTTACACAGTTAAACAGGTGTTGTAGCTACCTAATGATTTTTATTTATCATCAAGTAAGTCTAAGCAACGGGGAGCGAGATGATATCAGTGCCGAAAGTACCGAGACGAGTTCAGTTTTGAGCTCGTTTAGAAATTCGAAACTAAAGTTCAAATCACCAACCCTGAGACCTTCTGTAAACAAAACCACGTGCATGCAGAAAGCATTGCAAACTCATAGAAGTAAAATAATCCACACGAAAATCCAGCGTTGTTACAGGATGCATTACGTAAGGTAAAACAACGGCCAATTTGTAGTATGGGATACGCTGCCGCAAATGACGTCTCACTTTAAACCCAATGCTCTTTCTTTTGCACTTATTGCTTCACCTTTATGGTTAACTCTTTGCACCAGTAATCATTTCCCATAAATTTGGCTTCTTCTTCTTTTGAATATATTTTAATTGCATTTTTTTTAGACAAAATGATATAACATGGTAATGTACAGTGGGATCCACTAGTATTGCACGGCAAATTGTCCACGACTATTTTCATTAATTTTTCTCTTACATCCTATATGTTTTTAAATGATGGATTTTATGTATGCTGGTGCAGAAGTTGTCAACAGCTTGTTTTGAGATTTCTTTTAATTTTTGAAGCTCTTATTGGGTCAAATAAAGCGCACGAACATGGTGATGGACAATTTGCACGGTAATACTCATGGATCCCACTGTACAACCTTGGTGACAATTAAGTTCGACCAGAAAGGAATACGTGATTAAATGCACAGAGGCATAGGCGGTGGAATGGGTGACCCGCAGAAGTGACGCATGTGTGTAAGAGGAGGCGTGTGAGCAGGCAAGAATCGTGATCCCAGCATGTTGCACCCAAGGTCACGTAAAGAACGAAAACGGGGAACTATACGCGTGACATTGAACTTCGACCAGGCACCAGACCCATACGGAAATTCCAGATAGTGGCGCATTCGACGGAAGCATGACGTCACGGACACGATAAGGGAGTCCGCCGTATATAAGCGCGTGCTGTGCACCGAGGAACCGCAGTGCATCATCACCATGGCCAGGGGCAAACCTATTGACAACACCTTGAGGAGAAGAGTGGAGTTGGAGTTGCAACGGGATGGACTCAGTGAACGGGAAATAGGGCGCCAACTGAACTTACCCAAGTCAACCGTCCACTGCATCATCAAACACCACCAACATACGGGTACTACAGAGCCAGGTAAGGTCCCCGGTCGAAAACGCCTGCTGAGCGTGCGTGACCTACGGATATTTAGGCGCTATATCCAGACCAACAATCATGTTTCTGTGGCCGAATTACGACTGTGGACTCGAGAACGCTTTCACATTGAAGTGTCAACCAGAACCATTCGCCGTTACCTACAGCGATGCGGTTACCGAGTGTACAAGGCGAAACGTAAACCCTTCCTTTCCATGTTGAACAAAGGCAAACGACTACGGTGGGCACGAATGTACCGGGGATCGACATTTCGGCAGTGGAACAGGGTTTTGTGGACAGACGAATCCATTTTCAATGTTGTGTACGGGAAAATACGGAAAACAGTCATTTGTCGGAAGGAGGAACAGAAGCAAGCAAAATGTTATGCACGTCGGGTACAGAAACCTGCGTCAGTGATGGTATGGGGATGCATGACGGCATCTGGGGTTGGCCCACTACACGTCCGTGAGGGCATTGTGAATGCACACCCCTATACACGCATACTGGAGCGGCATCTTCCCACAGTGCGAAGGCACCTGTTCCACAGGCGGCGTCTCATCTTTCAACACGACAATGCCAGGCCTCATACAGCGCGGCTGACAAGAGAATGGTTACTCGCCATCACGTGCGAACTCTGCCATGGCCACCATCGAGTCCCGACCTCTCGCCCATTGAGAATGTGTGGCGTGTTCTTAAGCGACGTGTGCAACAGAGGGGACCCATGACAGTGGCTGCTCTTATCGCCTGCCTGCAGGAGGAATGGCACCGCATCGATGTGGAATACCTTGAACGACTCGTCCGCAGCATGCCCCGACGCATTGACACAGTTATTCGCCGACGGGGCGGCGTCACACCATGGTAAACAGGATCCCCTCTAACAGTGGTCGAACTTCAATGTCACGTGTAGATGGACGAAAATGTTTTATTTTGTGTGGACACCATACATTGCTGCGTTGCAGCGGAAATTTATGTTTTCCTTTGTTCCATGTAGCCTGCTGAATAAAATATGTTCAGCATATGCATGTGTTCTCCTTCTTTCACAACGCACTCCTATATTTGTGACTGGTCGAACTTCATTGTCACTACGGTTGTATATTTCTAAGGTTTGATATAGATAGGACTGTATTTGAAATTTGTTTGTAGATTTTATGTAAATTGTATCTTATGTAAATAAAATATATAACAGCCATATGCAATGCTGTAAGTCCAATAAATATATTGATGATGATGATCAAAACAAGACAAAAAAAGTTCATAAATTTATTGCGGTTGGAAACTATGACGAGCATCCTAATAACGATTTTTGTTCCGCCAAATATAGTGCACTTCGTAAAATAACTTGGTGACATGGCAAGGCAAGATAAGTGTGAACATTTTGTAGGAATATGCATTGTAACTTTTAATAAACTTAGAGATTTGTGTACATAATAATATTTTATAACACTGGTTATTTTCCAAAAATAATCATGTGAACAGCAAGGAAGTAGTGCCACTTTCAACATGGCGAGTCCTATGCGGTAGTCGGCGGTCATGAATCGGCTGACGCAGAGTGATACATCGAATCGGTGAGACAGTTTGTTTACAGGTCTCGGGGTTGGTGATTTACACTTTAGACTAAAGTTCACCTCCCAAAGAGCTCTCTAATTCTAATTAGAAAAAACCCTCTGAAAGCACTAAATGTTTTCCAGGCTACTAGTTTCGGTTTCACACCATACTTGTCACAGCACTGGTTTGTGAACATGTAATGTATTTCTTTATCCAGTACATGCGCTAAAGATTTGTAACATGTAATTTGTTTCTTTATATAGCACTTTTGTTAAAACATAATTTTATTTCATATTTTCTATTACTGTATATATGACGATTGTGTTTTAAATTGCGAACTATATTCATGGCTTTTGAAGTAAATGGAAGAATCAGTATTTTATGATCATAAGAGTCAGTGCGAGGTAAAAGTGTCTGCCACTGAGATATTCACTGTTTTGGTGCATTTCTAGCATGTTTATTCAACAACTTCGCATTATAATTTTTATATATTTGCTTCCTTAAAACCGTAAATCGAAAGAAAATATTAGAGCTAGACCTTTGTTAAGAAATATTTTCTGTAATGCCACATGCTAGTTTGTCCGTGGAATGAAACTTAATCTACTTGATTACTACTGCTTCGATTTTTTTAAGAGTGTCCATGATATTTTTCTTTTCCCTCTCTTCAAAAGTTGTCAGCAGCTAAACTTGCCAAGTGATATATATTCTGTATATGCAGTCGCCATTTACGCTGTATACTGAAAAAAGCTGTAGCTATACAACTGTAGCGCTTCGGTCACTGGGCCCGGGAAACCTGAAGCAACGACTGTACAAAAATTATACCCCTATATGTTGGACCCTATGCAGGCAGACCAACACAAATAATGAAATCTGCAGCAGGACTGAATAAGTACTGTCTTTCTCAAGTAATCAAGGTTGACAAAGCTGAAGACAAAATCAGGGCGATTCCACGGTCATTGAACTCATACAATCAAAATTAGAAGTTCTCTATCAAGGCACCAAAATATTATCTCAGTGAAGGACCTGCGAGTTCAGATTTGTTTTGTCTATTAATTTCAATAATAGTATTCTGCTATTCATAGTAAATTACTCCTAGCTTATCAGGATCATATTAAACATTTCCCAATGTAATCTACTGACGACCCAAGACTGCGGCTTCACCCGCATTGTATTATTAATGTATGTATTTTACATGTATATGTTATGCATGTTCAGTAGTCGGTTTTTATACTGATCTCCGTAAACACGACCATATTGACATGCATAATAACTCAGCACCATCTGTTGAAGACTTTTGTATTTTCATGTTTCTAGATCCAAGGGTTTGAACTGTAAAAGTTTAACGACCCTTTTCGGGGTAAATGAATGTGTGGGTGCTTACGTCATGTACTTTAACGTTTCTAGGTCCAGGAGTTTGGGCTATGCGTTGATGGGTTAGTGAGTTAGGATAACTCTTTTATACATTAAGATTATTGAATCGCACTTAAATTCGTAATTGTAATTGTGGCCGCGGTGGCTCAGTCGGTAACGCGTCTGACTACCATGCTCAAGGTCCCGGGTTCGATCCCGGCCGGTTCAAATCCGGGAACTTTTCTAACGTTGGAAGCGGCCCCGGCGCCCACCCAGCGTCGAATAACATGGGTACCTGGGGGAAACCCTGGGGGGTAAAGGCGTGGTGCTGATCACATCACCCCCACTCACGACCGGATCAAGAAAGTGTGGGCCGTTACCCCCACACCCCCTATACGCCTTCATGGCGTTGTGCTAAGCACAGGGGAACACTTTACCTTTTTTACTTAAATTCGTAAGATTGCAAATGTTTCTCAACATTAATCAGTTGCGGAAGAAAAAGTGGGGCGGGGAGGCAACTGCCCACCGAATCGCCTCCACTGACATTTATCATAACATTTCGCTGAATTAAACACTGTCGTCTCTTTGATTTTGCAGGGTTGGCGCTTACTCTGTAGGACTGAGTAAGTCCTGCCTAAAAATCACTGCGGTTCACAGGTTGGCAACAAGCGTTGCTGGTAGAGAGGGGGGATACATTCGTACAACAAAAAAAACACTCGTGGGAAGTTGGAAATATCAGCCTCATTACAATTCATGGCGATGTAATTGCTTTTGTTGTTGTAACTGTGAGAATTGGGGCTGTCGTTTTTCCATCCCTCCCATCCGCGAGTGAAAGGGAAACGGGGGGCGGGAGAAAGTTTTTTTTCTCTTCTGGCATTTTTCCACAACAATTACCGTCTGCATCAGGATATGGGTGTACTGTAGCACATAGCGTCACAGGTTGGCTTCATACTCGGTGTCTGTTTGGTGTGAGATGAGCGAAAAGAGTGTTCGGTACTGGAATTCACCAACCCCCAGTAACAGTTCTTGATCTAAAATAAACTCCCATCGTCAAACGCCAGAATTGGGGAAGAGGAGGTATCCTGGGACGTCTATGGGGGGCAAGATAGTGACCAAACGACTCATGACGGCATGTACTTAGGTCAACCTAGACAAAGCAGGGATAAAATAGTAAACGCGGGAGGGAGGCAACTCCTAGAACTATGCGGGTTACATAAGCTCCAAATATTAAATGGGAAATTTTTCACAGACTGTCCGGGGCACTTCACATACGTGGGGGCGGGGGGTAGTAGTACTATTGATTATGCTATTGGCTCCCTCGAACTGTTACAAAGAATTAAGGGTTTTCACGTCCAGGCGCAAACGCAATCGCATCATATGCCACTTGAAATCGACGTTCAGTGGGATACTCATAGTAACGTAGACACTCCCAAACTTGCGTTGGAGCCCGAGAAAATATTACGCAAATACGTGTGGACTAAAGAGGGGGAGGAACAATACAAGATAATTATGACCGATGACGTAACAAAAATGTTGCAAGAGCGTTTTAAAATAGCCATCGAGGGAAATAATATACAGGAAGCAGTGGGATTAGGATATCATATTCTCGAAAGGGCCGGAAGTCATATGTTAAAGGGAGAGGGGAAGGGGGGCAAACATGTTAAGGGGGGGTGGTACAACGAGAGATGCAAAATAATGAAGAAAAGGTTGGACCGAGCTTTGAAACTCTACAGAAACACAAATAGCGAAGGGAGCAGAAATAACTACCTCATGGTCAGAAGAGCGTATAACAACATTTTAGAGCAAGAAAAAGAAAAATGGCAAGTTGAAAAATTCGAAGAAATTAGAAAGGCAATCTCGGAGAGGAATATTTCGGCATTATGGGGAGTTCTACGTACATTGAGGGGTCAGAAAAACAACTGGGTGCATATTGAGCCACATATTTGGGAATCTCACTGTCGTTCTTTACTTGGAGGGGAGGGGGAGACATCTCGAACAGAAATTGCACGGGAACGTTACTTCCTAGGGGACTACATACCGATACTTGATGAGGATATACGAGTGGATGAGCTAAGAATGGCGATTGGGAAATTGAAAAAAGGGAAAGCGGCTGGATTGGATAATATCGGAACGGACTTCTTTAAAGCAATTGGGGAAGACATTAATATGTTAGAAAATATCCGTAGACTACTAGATAAGATTTTCAAAGAGGGACATTTCCCGAAGGACTGGGCCACATCAATAATTTGCCCTATATATAAAGGCAAGGGGGATAGGAGCGAAGCGGGCAATTTTAGGGGTATCTCTTTGCTCCCAATATGGAGCAAAATATATACGCATATTTTAAACCGTAGAATACAAAAGTGGTCAGAAATATTTGATAAAATTTCCCCTTTACAAGCAGGATTCAGGAAAGGGCATAGTACCCTAGATAATATATTCATATTGCACACATTAGTACTTGAGCGAATTAAAGAGAAACGAAAAAAGTTGTACGCGTGCTTCATTGATTACGAGAAGGCGTTTGACAAAGTTCACAGGGGCATTTTGTGGGGGAAACTGCAGGAAAAAGGAATGTCGGCGCGCATGATAAGGGCGCTACAAGCTATTTATGAAAACGTACAATTTTGTGTGAGATGCGATGGCCACAGAGTATCATCATTACAACCCTCGCATTCCGGGTTAAAACAAGGATGTATCCTGTCGCCAATTTTATTCTCTCTCTTCATTGATTGGGTGGCGAACGAAGTATCATGGGAGCAGGGCGCAACCCCATCTATAGGGGAGCAAGAGATACCTGTACTCTTGTATGCGGACGATATAGTCATCATGTCGGAGACAATAGAGGGGCTACAAAGGGGACTAAATAGCATATACGAGGGGTGCCAAAAATACAAAATGACAGTTAACATTAAAAAAACTAAAATCATGGCTTTCAAAAATGGGTATACTTTCAGCAAACAAGAAAAATGGAATTACGGGGGGGAAGTAATTGAGCCTGTCAAGCGTTCCACGTACTTAGGAGTAACATTATCTATGACTGGAAGTTGGACGCAACATATACAGACACGAAAAAGCAAAGCAAAGCTCGCAATAGACCAAGTAATACGTACCATAAGTAAAGTACCGCAAATGCCGTTCTCAGTGATTCAGGGTTTGTACAAGTCAATAATAACAGGAACTTTGAACTATGGGGTTGAGCTGTGGGGGGCAAGAGGGGGGAGCACAGTCGCAAGCATTCAAACAGAATACTACAAAAAAGTGTTGTGTGTAAGTAGAAGTACTGCCAATTGTGGGGTACTTAAAGAATTAGGTCTAAGCAAAGAGACAGTACAAGCTAGGATGAGAACTTTAAAGTATTGGCTTCAGCTAGCAAGGGAGGGTAACACGACACTTAAGGGTAAATGTCTGATAATGCAAGTAAGAGAAGAAAATACACGGAACTGGGCGAGGGATATAAAAAACATGTTGAACTCTATTGGGATGGGGTGGGTTTGGGAAGCAGGAGGGAGGGTAGATACATCAGTTGAAAATCAGATTAGAGGGAGACTTATGGACATAGACAGGCAAGAAACACTAGCCGACTGTCAGACGAAGACTTCACTAAGAGATCATTTGAAATCAAGGGATTGGGGGAAAGCAAGATACATAAACTTGGTAGGCAAAAAAGAAAGGGGAGGGATAGCATGGTTCAGACTGGGGGGTTGGAAACAAGTAAAAATTAAGAATGAAGCAGGGGAAACTATATGCTCTTTGTGCGGGGAGGGAGAGACGGGCGAGCATCTGCTCTCTGCCTGCCCCTCTACGCGTGATTTACGAGACAAGTGGGTTGAGAACGTAACAGAGAGGGAAATAATGGAAGTGGTAGAAGACAGAAGAGGAATCATAAGTGAGATAGTGCAACGAGTGGGGAGATATTTGTGGGAAGTGAGGGAGCGACGAGGAAAGGCGTTAGCGGTCAGCGATAAGAACGAAGAAACCGCACAAAGTGAACCGAGCGTGTAATACGTGTACTGTGGGTCTAGCAGTGTGCAATGTATATGTGTTTTGTTTTGTTCTGTTCTGTTTTGTTTTCCACATTATTCAACAAAGTAATTCAAATTCAAGTAAGTCTCCAGACAGGAGGCCGAATGAACCGGACACACAACTTTATTTGCATGTGCAATATTTCGATTGTTAAAATATACTAATTATGTTTAATTTTTTTCTTTTGTATCTGATCAACTGCTAAGAGTTATTTGTATACTAACGTAAAGAAGGTACAATATTAATACACGACTTTGAGGGAAGAGAAAGTGTGTGTAATGTAAAATTAATGTAGTGCGTACAGCGTACAGCTCGCACAAGGAAAATGTAAATAAATACAAATACAAAAATACAAGTGGGGGATGAAAACTACAGCTCGAAGCATGGTCGCCCGCAGGGAGGCCGTTAGGGAGTCACCTGACCCCACTGGAATAAGGAAGAATTGCCTGCTTCTCCTTCCTTTATTTGTAACTCTTCTCTGTTCCTTTCCTTGTATCTTATTTTCTAGCTTTCGACCTTCGTTTATCAGTTTTAGTACCTCTACGTTCGTTTTTACTTTCTCTCTTCTTTATCATTTCTTCTTTTCTGTCTTTTCCTCCTATTTTTTGTTTCTTCTTTATTCTTTTTCTGTATCAAACTTTTGTTATTCATATTCCTTCTCTCTCTCTCTCCTGCCTATCCTTCTTCTTTATTTATTTCTCTCCCTTCGCTTTCTTTGTGTATCTCTCCCCTTCTCTCTCTGCTTCACTCGCTTCTCCATTTCTTCTCTCTCTCGCTGTCTTTATTTCTTTATCATTCCCTGCTTCTATATGTCTCTATCTCTTCTTTATCCTTTATTCCCTTCTTTATTTGTCTTCCTTGCCGACTTATTTCTCTGTCCGTTTCCCTCTCTTTACCTCGCTTCTGTGTGTCACTTCTCCCTCCTCCTCCTCTCTCTGTGCGTGTTTGCGTGTAGTCCATAGGCGCCGACTCCATGGGGCTTGGGGGGGCTCGAGCCCCCCAATATTAACGATGTGGGGGGCAGAGTCCCCCAAATAGTTTTGCTTAAGAGGATCTAATGTATTATTTTGCTTCTCTTGTAAAGTTTACTCTGAATTGTGCCACATGAACTTAACTTTAAATACACATTTAAAATTTTCTACAACATCAATTTTGGGGGGCTGAGACCGCTAAACCATCAACTTTGGGGAGGCTATGACCAGAGACAGCAAAACACATGACTTAACACTATATACTAAGTATGTAATTATGAGTGTTAAAATTTTTACTAAAAAGAGTTTCAAAAGACGATGTGCATGAACTAGGGTAGTGGATGGGACGTTCGGGCTACAAATGGCTCTCACATGACCTTCAGAACGAGATCATTGATATATTAGGGAGATCTGTTTTGCGCTCCGTGGTAGCAGATATTAAAAGTCGGGAATATTTTGCTATTATGGTTGACGAAACTTGTGACATATCCATCCGTGGACAATTAATATTCTGCATTCGAACTGTGAATAAAAAAATTGATATTTTTGAGGAATTCATGGGCTTTTATTAGGGGTGTGCGGGACGGGATCGGGACGGGAAAAATTTTCAATTTCCCGTCATCTCGAATTATACACGTCATTTTCACTTTAAGTGATTTCTGGAATAAAAACTAACAATTTACGATAAGTTCCAGAAATTGACAATACAGAAAATGTCGAGAAATAACGACATTTTTAAATGAGCATTCGGCATTTCCCGACTGCTCTGGATCCCGAAAAGTCGGAAGTCATTTCCCGAAGTCGGAATCGGGACGGGAAATTTTTTTCCCGATCCCGGTCCCGACTTTTCGGGATCCCGCACACCCCTACCTTTAAAGAGATTCCGAACACTGAGGCCAAAACTTAAAAAAGGAAGAGAGTGAGTCATTCATTAATTTATTTCTGTGATCAGAGCCCCCCCAATAATATTGACAAGTCGCCGCCCCTGGTGTAATCTCTTTCTTTGTCTCTCACTTTCGTTTCTCTATTCTCTCTCTCTTTGTCTGACTCCTTAACTCTTTTCCTTTCTATTATACTCTACTAATCTATTTTTACGTTAAACATGATGAAGATTAGCTTAAATTGATGGAAGGGCCATTCACAACAGCACCAGTGCCCAGGTCGAGACTTGAACCCGAAACCTTTGGGGCAAAATCGTGAGTCGACCACTGAACGCCCTTGAACCACATAACTAACTAACTAACTCTCTAGCCTTCTTAACCCCGAAGGTTCATGGCTGCAGCAACACAGGCCTTCCATCTGTCCCTATCCTGAGCAAGATCTATATACTCTTTTTCATCCCTACCGATTTCCTTTAGGTCCATCTCAACGTTGTACCTCCATCTTCGTCTTGGCCTTCCTACAGGTCTCTTACCATCAGGTTTCCCAACAAGAATCCTGTAAACTCCTCTTTCCTCTCCATTCGTGTCACATGGCCTGCCCACCTAAGTCTTCTTGATTTAATTATTCTAATAATATCTGGACATGAATACAAATTATGTAGTTCTAAATTATGTAACCTTCTCCACTCACCTGTCTCCTCATCCCTTTTAGGTCCAAAGATTTTCCTAAGGATCTTATTTTCAAATACTCTCAATTTATGTTCTTCTTTCAATGTAAGGGAGCATTTGTAATGTAAGAGTGAAACGATACACGGAATCATTTACCACAACTTTATCAAATAACTTTTCAAAGTATTGTAATAGCATATTATTAATATGGTAGTATACAAATACGATTTAAATTTTTGTCCTAGGTTGCACTAAGAGTATTACGGGGGGAGGGAGAAGACAGTTGCCCCACCCCGTATATTGCCACTTAGAAATTCCGTGCAGAGAGCTTTTATCGACGTTAGTACAAAATACTATACTTTTATAAAGACAAAATGAATCATTTTCAAGCCGATTAAAGTTATTGGCAACGAGGAGCATTATTTTTTATGTATTTGAATTGTTGTTGTATTACGTCCACTGTATGCACATATAGGCTAATCAGGACTGGGCCTACAGTTTAGAGTGGGATCCGAACACCACGCAATGTGTATTTCTTATGTAATTGTATGTGTAAGTGAGAAAGTAGTCGCATAGATAAACGTATTAATACGTTTATCTGTGGTAGAAGTGTTTAAAGCTTTTGTACTGACTGAGCGAAGTCTAACATTATAGGGTAGTATATTTTCGTAAGCCTGCCGAAGTTCATTCTAATGTTGGACCAACGGCGTTTGTAAATATAATATATGTATGTATTCACAAGCGTATGTGCAGTGAATGTTTTACTCTAAGAAGAGCCGCGAATTTTGTTTGGATTTAGTTTTGTCTTTATGAGTTTCATTTCCTCATTAGAGGTATCGCATGCATATAATTACGTCTGAAATTATTCTAAATGTACACAAGAATGAGATTTTCAGGGTTTTTTGGATCAACTCTAGATACAGCCCTGTGTTATACGCATCAATACAATACTTTGTAAAACAGCAAGAGAGAGTACAGTTTTTCATTTCCCGACTGAAATTTTATCAAGGCTTTTGCCGCTCCCCCCATAATCAGAGGGTGTGTGAACGCCTATAGGTTAAAGTGTATTCACAGTAACATTTCAGCTGTAAATTCAATCTATTCCATAAACTAACTAACTAACTCTCTATCCTTCTTATACCCGAAGGTATATGGCTGCAGCAACACAAGCCTTCAATCTGTTCCTATCCTGGGCAAGATCAATCCAATCTTTTCCATCCTTACCGATTTCCTTTAGGTCCATCTCAACGTTATCCCTACATCTTCGTCTTGGCCTTCCTACTGGTGTCTTACCATCAGGTTTCCCAACAAGAATTCTGTAAACTCATCTTTTCTCTCCCATTTGTGCCACATGACCTGCCAATCTAAGTCTTCTTGATTTAATTATTCTAATAACATCCGAACATGAATACAAATTATGCAGTTCTAAATTATATAACCTCCACTCACCTGTCTCCTCATCCCTTTTAGGTCCAAATATTTTTCTAAGAATTTTATTTTCAAATATTCTTAATTTATGTTCCTCTTTTAATGTAAGGGAACAAGTTTGTATTCCATACTCCCCTCCCTGTAATTTATATAACAATAATTATTTGTTAAGTTCTCCTCCGTGGCTGTGCGGTCTAAGGCACCTTGCTTTGGAGGGCGGCTGCGGGATGGCATGGGTTCGATCCCGGGTTGAGTCTCCGCGAATTTTCGGCCTGTGTATAGGGTCGGTGGCAACCCCATCGTGAGGAAATTGGGGAGCCACGAGTGAGTAGCGTAATCCAGTCTCGAAAATCTCCTACGGCTGGGAGTTCGACGTGCTGACCCCACGTCACCCCATTACCGGTTGAAGAACTCCACACCTCTAGGTAGGATTGTGGAGGGAGACTGGCAGTCGGGAGATAGGTCAAGGCCCTTTTAAGGGCTCTCGCGCCACGGATTATTATTATTAATTATTTGTTAAATACATTTTCACATCATACTAATGAGAAAGATTGTAATGATAAAAACGTCATGAATTGCGCTGTGCCTAACCGAAGTCTGTCTTATTTCCTAGTTGGATTATTTAATGTAATAAAAGCTTATTAGTGCCTTTGATAGTTCGTTAATTAAATGAAAAAATAAAATTATTTTTTCCATTGTTCTTTCACCGAGCAAAGTGGCGGCATTTACAATGTTAACATAGAACAAGTTATCAGTTTGTAAATCAAAACACAACAATGATGAAATACAACAGGTGTATTTACACATTTCGCTTACAATGGAGCATATAATTACACGTGCAGGAAGCAATTCAGTTGTTTTACGTACTCGGCATGCAACAATGCCCACATCCCGACTTCGTTTACTCGACCAGTAGACAACAATTGCCTGGTCTGCTGCCTGCAGACTCACAACTATTCATTACCTGAAGAGCTGTGGAAGATCAGATTCCTGTAGGCGGTATTTCCCACACCAAGACAGACATTTTTGTTGATTCCACGGCTTGTGTTGTAACTTGGAGTGGCGCTAAAATAATATTTACTTTCGTCAATTTTCTTAAGAGTAGACATATTAGGGAGTTAATTAAGATTAATTAAACGCAATTAAGTGTCATTTACTACAAATATAAGTTTTTAACCTTTGTTTATGCGACAATTTCACGCAATTTTTGGAGATGAAAGTGGCAGATTGTACGAGGCCAAGAACGAGTTGCAAATAAACACACAATTGCAGATGATGTCGTCAGCTCATTCCTGGATGAATAACCTGATCATTTTCGCAAATAAGCGAACATTTGTGGATTAATATGTAATGTAAATTCGCGAAAGTACTAATATGGTCGGGGTGCCTGGGACGAGCATTATCCTGGCGACGTACAGCCCAACCAGGAAGAACATCGGGCAGACAAGATAAAAACGAAGCGCAACCAGTATAATTGATTTTTATTTTTGATTTGATATGTGTTTGTGTGTGTCTATAAATATCCACCTATGTATGTGTATAAGATTGTAATGATACTGTACCTAGGTATATTATTGAAAAATGTACTCTTGCAAGAAGTATTGTATTTAGGATTTGCAACAAAATAATAACATTAGTAGGTATTAATTAGATAAACAGAAAAGTACATGGAAAGTTAACCAGTCATATCAAATAATGATGCAATGAAATGCATAAGTGTATAAGGTCTCTGGATTCATTTTAACGCTCCATTTTCTCTTGATGCATTCAAACACATCGGGTCAGAACATTCGGTCAAAAAAGAACCAAGAAACCAATTCATGGATATGTCAATTGATCCATTTGAAGTGCATAAAATAAATTTGATGTATTCTCTTTACTGTGTGTAGTGGGGGGGAATCCCTAGCTCTATATTCGTTACATTGTCCATAATTATAGTGTTATTTATAACAGAGACTTAAATCCCCGACTTCAGTGTGGAGCAATTCAAGAATCTATGATTTGATAATATATATCTTGTAGATATGGTAAACTCCGAGACACAAAGGGGAGAAAATTATCGAGGTTGTATTGCTTAATGGCCAACTTTATTTATCATTCGTCATGGTTTAACTGTAAAGGCACTGATGCTTGCTATAAAGATTTTAAGTCTGATACGTCACTGGTTTGACACGAGGAAACACACGTCTGGCGATTCTGTTCGCTAGCCACAGTTCCTGATTCAATTGTTCACATTCCTCCTTTTCAAGTTCCAAATAACATGCCTTGTACAAACTCTCCGTGCATCAGTGACAGATCGGGGTCTTAGATTCATGCAACAGTTCATTCAACTTGAAAGAACTGTCGCGAAAGCAATACAACGTGCCAATTGTCCTGACATAATAAGGAACAGATATTTTCATTACAACGGATATAGTATCGTTTGTGGTCTGCAAAGACAATCCACGAAAAACTAGGAAATTTGCCTGTATTGTGCTCTAATCTTCAATATTCTCCATAAAGTATAAGCTGCTTACTGATACTTTGTGTGATATTTTTTAACTGAATATTTATTCTATTTTCGATTTTACATATGATCATAAATGTTCCTGTTGCAACATTCAACGCAGGCTGTCATCGAGCTACGCGTTAGTCATATATTTTATATACACACAATGTGGGAAAATTTTAAACAAGCAACATTCGAATTTCGGTATTTGTTACTGGAACAAACTCTGACTTGTATTTATATTAGTTGACAAGTTTGGCACGACCTATATAAGGCATCAGTCAGCCTTACGTATACAGGATACGTGTAATAACGGGAATGTGAAGTAAACAGATTCAGAGTAGAAGATTTGCTTTCATTAATATTTATAGAGTTTACAACAAATATATGCTAATGTTTAGGCTTGATGTATATAGTCAATCTAAAATAAACATGAGGTGTGATCTATAATAATGGTTCTTAATATTTAATCTACCATGAAAGTTCCTTATCAACTTTATACAATTTATATCAATACTCATATTTGTATCGTGGTAATAATAATAATCATAACAATAATACTGAACAGTGAGTGATAGCCTCATTTTAATTTGTTCACAATGAGGAAGTTTATGCTGCGTTACACTCAGAGGTCTCATTACATGCATTGTTGTCGGTTCTTTATTATCTCCCACTGTTTTATATTATCTTGGAAGACTACATCCAATGCAGATGGACTGTACAGTCACGGAAAAAAGTACTTTCCACATGGAGCATTAATATCAGTAGTTTTATGGGGGAAGTATTTCTTTCCATGACTGTACATGGCTAATTGAATTGAATTATTAACAATCTTTAAAATTAATAAACATGACAAACATAATATTGCCATATTTTCACCTCTAGCAAGTCGTGAAACATATTTAACGTTTAAAAGGTTTATTTAATTATTGAGAGTTCATTTTACTCAGACCTTCTTTACAAGTGGAAAAACTCGTAAAAATTCTTGAAGCCAATGATTTGATTTAATTTTTGTGATTTAGTGTCCTTTCTCTGCCACTTTTGGCTAATCGTGAAGATTGGGGTGAGTGATGATGTGATGAAACTGATGAAGGGACAGTCACAAAGAACACCCATGCCCAGGTTGGGATTCGAACCCAGGACCGAACCCACTGAAAGGACACGGATGTCTCCTGGAGATCCGTGAGTCACAGGTTCAACACACACTGGAAAAAAGTTTACCATGAAAGAATTATGGGAATTTTCCAAACAGAAACGAAAATAAATAGTGGTAAATCTTCAGGAAACTTTGATTGATTGAGTTGGTGTTTTAAGTTCACTTTATGCACAGTAAGGCTAATTGGGATTGGACCTACAGTTTAAAGTGGGATTCGAACCACTTGTGCCTCCACCGGGTATCGAATTGATTACAAGGTGACGACGCTACCACTGCGCCATCGGGGAGGCGTAATCTTCAGGAAACAAATACACGTTTCCATTTTCCCATTCAAATAAAGAACGGAGATTTTTAATCAAGAAATAGAATTCTGGAAAGGGAAAATTTTCCTTCCAAAAGTGATTTTTTTTGTGTGTGAGAAAGTTGCTGCATGATTTTTCGAAAATTGTCTGGCAAGATAATTGAAGGAAAAATTTTCGGAAAAAAAAAGTTGGTATGTAATATTGTTAAGTATCCATTCCTTGGGAAGGAAGTAATCTGCTCGGCAAACCAACAAGAACAACGAAACAATTACCTGTCACTTACAACAAACGCAACATCCATGAAGATAAGGTACGAGATACCTGACTGGCTCGCTCATACCAGGCGAGTAATAGAAAGTCCGTGCCTTTTCCTGTTCTTATCACTGCCTCTTGATTGCAGAAAAGATCTCGGCGATAAAGACCTCCGGTCGTGGGCGATTTGGATATTTAGGAAGTTCGCATTCTGTCTCGTGAACGACTCGCTGGTCATGCAAGGCCGGAGGGAAATGTCTGTTTACCCGGTTGTGTAAACACAAGATATTAGCTGATGGCTTATCGTAAGGATGTAGTCGTGGTTTATAATTTTTTCTTGTTTACTAGTATTTTCCAATTAAATGAAGCTGCAAGTTAAAGTTATGAGCATATTTTATTTGTTCACTTGCACACAAAGCAGTCATAAAAATAAACATTGATATTGCACTTTCTACATTTATGGTTCGAGTTTACAAGCAGTTATGAGTAGAGCTAGGAATTTTAGGTGCTGCGCCTTACATTTTTTTGTTTGAAAATGGGTAAAAAAGTGACTCATCCCCAAAATAAGCATGTATTGAACTCTACTCATGGTGTTTCGGTTGAACCTTTTTGCACCTTTTTCACAATCTCAGAACCTTTTCCACCTTTTCGCCCTTTTTGCATCTTTATCATTTGTTTTAATACAACTCGCGCGCTGTTTAACCTCACCCACATTCGAGGTTAAAAGCTGTAGCAGAGGCGAAGATATAGTACAAGCAATGCAAGCACTGCTTGCATAATTCGAATACCATTTAATGTACTTAATGTTCTAACCGTATTTAGTTTCCATCGCACTCGATTTCGCGAAAAAATGCGGCCGCAAACTCCCCCAGCAGCTCTGTAGCAAGCACCAGCCTCAATGCTTGCAGCCGTTCTGCGGGAAAATAAGGCCTCCGAAGGAGTCACATGGCGAAGCGTGAAATTTTGGTGGAACCCGTCCACAAAGCTTCTACAAAAAGCTGTGCTTTCCGAGCTTGCGTGATTCCCGAAAATAGCCGAGTTCAACCGAAAGCAGAAGGATTCATCTATGGGTATGTTGCCAGCAAAAAACTAGTAACGAATATTTGTCTTCATGAACACGTAAACAAGATCGCAAATATAATAATAATTGTTAGTCATAAAATAACTAAAAGAAGTTATTATCACTGTTCTAAATTCCATATATATCATATTATATTACAAATTATTTTAGATTTCGCGAAATGTAAAACGCGTAAAAAAAGTTGACATTGGGAGTTGGGGCAGTGGAATTTCTGCACCCCCGTGAAGAGTTTTCTCAGGGAGTGAGGGAAGATTGGACGGACCTTGGTCCCGCACCCTGCTTCCTGGTCGGTCCAGCTCAAATTACGCCAGAAGTGTCGCTACCAGTGTTTGCAACTGCCAAATTATTTACGCAGTAATTCAAGTGAGCTCTTTCACAAATTTTACAATCAATAAATTGACTGCTTTTGAATAAAACTTGGGGTGAAAATAAAGCTATCTGAGAAAGAACTATCTACTGATATTTGTACATGGCATAGAAGTAAATCGTATACATTCTGCATATTATGAGCACAAGAATATGTTTTAATGATTGATTGATTGATTTGTTGTTATAAGTCCACTTTCTGCACAGTAAGGCTAATCGGGACTGGACCTACAGTTTAAAATGGGATCTGAAACACTTGTGCCTCCACCGGGTATCGAACCCGGAACCCCTTGATTACAAGGCGACGACACTACCACTGCGCCATCGGGGAGGCCCGAATATGTTTTAAGTTCTATTATTATGACGCAAGTGGTGTTCCCAGGGTCTTTTTACGGTCCCCATTTTGTCATCTTTTCCTTCCTTTGACGTTTTTTCTTAGATATACTGGGCCAAAAGGGGGTTATGTCTACCATCCACCCCCCCCCCTTCGCCCCGGGCACGCCATTGAATGACACTTTATTACTTAAATATTAATGTACATACTCGTTCTGCTGAAATGATTCTGATTCCTCCGCGTAATTTTTATCTCCAAACTGATATATCTTTCCTTTGTGACGGATAAAATTAAGGAAATAGGTTGGTATCACTTTCTGTTGTTTCAGAGATTTTCAAAGTGATCTTGTGTGGATGCTTGTATTTGCAGTTGTGGAAAGCGCGTTGGATAGTGTGAGTGTTTGTTGCTTCGTGTTTTGTGCTGTGAAGTTATCGGAATGAACGCGTATTTAGGAACGGTTGATGTGAAGTGCGGGTGTATTATTGAGCAATTGAAAATTGCTTCGTTTAGCTCGAGAGAGATAAGTGTTAAAATGAAAATCGTGGAAGGGGGTCGACCAACACCAAGAGTTTGAAATTTATTGTGGTGAGTACATTGTCTATGCATGTGTTTCTTTGCTTTGAAATGAATTTTTTATTGTTTGTGTTTAACTTTTTATTTAGTGTTTAAGTTACTCCAATGCGGTTTTTAGGGTTTAATATCATATGAATAACGTTACCTGGATTTTTTTTAAAAAGTAAATGTGACGTTTGCGGATCATATGGTTTATTTTTAGTACAGTCACTTTATTACGATATTTTGACAAATCCAGCGACTGGGTAAATGAGGCTATAAACCTTGAATCTTTCCCCTCGGCATGTCGTTGTACTACATGTTTTGTTGTACTGAAACATTGCTTGCCTCCTTCGTAAGACTACGCTTCGCTACTGAGCTGTAGTGTTTATTTGCAATCATTTCCATACAATATCGAAATTTTTAGATGCTTTGCCTAGTGATTCCTCAGCTGTAGGAAAAGCTAAAAAAACTTGCACTTAAACAGGAATTGCAAGATGAACTCTATATTGTACATGACTTCTCTTTCCTTACTACTGCAATCACAAAACTGGAGGAGCAGTGTCCTGAAAAGAAAGCCCAGTGGGCTGTTTTGATGGATGTGCAACGAGAGCCGCAAGGGGTCGGGAAAGAGAAGGTAGAACAAAGTTTAGCCAAAAACCCTGATGTTCAAGAAGTCGCAACCAACAAGGATGTGGATTACCAGTTGAAAACAAAATACGCACCATTTGTATCTGCTTAGTGACCGCAGATGTACCCTCACTCAGAAGAACATAGAAATTTTGAATTTAATCTATTTTAACAATTTTCTAGATGACTAATTCTAAGCAAGTAAGAAGAAGCATGTTTTCCTTTATGTCGCTTTCTAATGTATCAGAGAATTTTCTTTGCTTAGTTATATTAAACGATTTAAAACCAGAGAATACTCTATGTGTTTATCCAGACAAGTTGAATCATATGTGTATGCACTGCTCACATTTTACATCTGAAAATTAGCACTTATTTTAGCACCTTTTTTGTACAAAAATTGGCACCTTTTTTGCACCTTTATTGGCAAATTTTTGCACCTACAATTCCTAGCTCTGGTTATGAGCCATTTCGAACACCTAGAGCGATGATCCAAGTTCGACTCCCTCCATGGGTATTGTTGTCCGTTCCTTAGTTTCATATACTTTGAACTTAACCCGCAATGTCCTGCAACTTCTTCGATGTCCTTTATATTGCTTCCTTCAGCTTGTAATGTTCCTTGCACGAGAAATTCATGTAGTTTTCTTATCTCTTTACCAGTGCTTTTGGTTCATATTCCATTTGGAGTTTCAATTATTCTTCCACCAGTGCTTCTGGCTTGTCTCGAGGACGACTCGCTGGTCAGGCAAGAACAGGGAGAATTGTCATTACTTCAATTTCATGTGATGAGTATTCATCCTCATCGCTAGACTAGAGAGGCCAGAAATGAAAATAGCAAAAACTACAGCACATGCAACTAATTAGATTGTGCAGCTCAGCTAGCTGGTTTCGTCAGCTCTTCAATTGCCTTTTCCATTCTTCATCTTTTCAATGTTTTCTCAATTCTCTTTCTTCCACTTCCCTATACACCAGCGGTTCTCAAAGTTTTTCTCATTGTATCCTTTAGTTCTTACTAAACGTCTAATGTACCCTCACCATAGGTTTTCTCCGAATGGTTAGTTTTGGAGAAATTTTTTGGCTGTCTGATTGGTGCGGCGGTTTTGATATATTGGAGGTTTGTATATGTAATAGAGCAAGATATCATTGGGGCTGTATGTGATAAGATGGCAAAAAATAAAAATTAGAATCCCACGTTTATTATTTTATTTGGTGTTCCTATGTTTACAATCTTTATGATTAGATACAAGAATAAAAATGTGAAACACACGTATGCTAAAAAGTATATAAAAATTTTAATTTTCATATATTTTTCCAGAGTTTTTGAAAAAGAAAGTAAAGAACAAAAATAAGTTTGTGAACAAACCGTCAAGCACAATTTTGGAGTTTTTATTGTAAATCCTCAGAGTTTCTAGTGAGAAGGATGTGCCTGCATAGCCTGACACAGTTTCTTGGTGTCACGCTGTGCACTTGAAACTTTCAAGCGGAGGTTCGGCTCCAAATTTAGTCTAGTATATAGACTTCGAACAAGTATTTCATTTAAAGACAAATCAAACAAAGATAAGAGTGTCAGTGGAAAAAAAATCAGCCTTATTTTCCTGTTGAGTGTTAATGCTGTGAAGTCTGCTTCACACATCTGCAACTTAATTGTTGTGTGGGTATTCTCGACATTTCTCTTCCGAGCTGATCGCGTACCCCCTTCAAGTCCTTCATGTACCCCTGGGGGTACGCGTACCACAGTTTGAGAACCACTGCTATACACTACTAAACTAGCACAGCTCGTTACGCCCTTCTACATACACGTCTTACGGCAAGTGCATACACTTCTTACGATAAAGGATCTTCTATAACCAATGTTCTCAGCAGATTTCGCCCATAACAAAAATTGGCTTCAGATCTCCCCTGAGTTCGTGCATGCGTGATACCACCTATATTTGCATGTTGGACGCCGTAGCCCCGAGGAAGGTTCACAGAACGTACATGAAAAGAGGATGCTCTTCTTCCTTTTCATTCCAGGCTTGCTGCACGATTTTTACAACTGGAGAAAGGATACCCTCTTGGTCATTCTTTTTTTCGATGTAAATCTAGGAGTTGCAAGTAGAAAATTTCGAGACTGCTTTCTTCCCGATCTGAATCCGAGAATCATTCCAGCTCCAGCAATGTGGGTCACGTTCGCTAGTATTCCAGTTTGCTCACACGAAGATCCCTTGAATGGAGAAGAAGCGTTGATTTATGACACAACAGGTCAATTAGTTCAAGTCCCAAAGCAAAGATGTTGAAAATAAACACTACATCAATAGATGGCACTAATTGTCCTGATCGACTGAAAACTGCAAGAATCCAGTTTAACGATTCTAGGTGAAAAAAAGTCACGGAAATTTGAAAAATATTTTCCTTTTGCTTTAAAAACACCGATAGCCACTCCAATGTGGAAGAAAGTTGAACACAAATGGTTGCCGAATACCGTTGTCTAATAATACAATGAGTTTAGAATATAATATAATATGAACGAGCCTCCCCGATGGCGCAGTGGTAACGTCGCAAAAACAGATATTAAACTCCTTGCGACAGTTGCAGGAGTAACTGACATAGAAATATCCAAACACGCCACTACTTCAATGAAAATCATCACATTTAGGAGCCAAGCCATACGGCGACACTCCACTGCACGAAAAGTCAACATATGTGAAGGCTGAAGGCTGATGGCGCAGTGGTAGCGTCGTCGCTTTGTAATCAAGGGGTCCCGGGTTCGATACCTGGTGGAGGCACATAGTGGTTTGGATTCCACTTTAAACTGTAGGTCCAGTCCCAGTTACCCTTAGTGGACTTAAAACACCAACTCAACAACAACATAATATAATATAAACGATAAGAGCGTACGGTGTGCAGCAAAACTTGGCAATTCCCGGATATCGGTCACCATTTATAGATACCGCCAAATGCCTCGGCCTGACACTGAACTAAGGGCTCACCTTCCGGCACCACCAAAGGCTCGCAGGGCTCTACGCCATCTTCCGCAACCCTGGATTCTTCCTGGAAACACGCAAGTACGGTACATCAACAAGGCAATGATAGAGCCGAGCCGGCCTTCCAGCGTGGCACAACATTGCTAAAACTATTCTTCAGAAGCTGGTTGTAATCCAAAACAACACAGCACGCATCATTAGTTGCCACAGCTGATGCACGATGAGCAAACAGATCCGGGGGTACCTCGAGCTAGATTCCCTAGCACAGGGGTCCTTAGTGCTTCAAAGTTGTTGATATATGTTCCAAGCTGTTGATTAATATATCCAAGCTATGATGAGTCAAATCAACAATAAAGTACCAAACTTGGCGTTAATATAGGTGCGACCGTCTTTCTGCGTGTTGCAGCAGTTATGTACAAATTGGCATATATTTTGGATGCTCTCTGTACTCGTAGCTGATTGCACCTCTTGACTTGTTACATCTAAAACTTGTGGTTACATGCTCCGTTGCCTTCCATCTGCCTGCTGCACTTGGCTGGTAGTGCGACGGATATCCAAGGCTTGCCTACTGAACAGAAAATGCCTCTGACGCATTTTTGTCAATTACTTTAGGTCATTTGTCACCTGAAGGTCATCAGGTTGCTAGCCTTGCGTGTGATCTTTTGCGCTTGGGAAGATTGAAGATAATTGCGCCTTTCAATGCCCATACTAGTAGCCAGCGTCCGTTGCTACATCGGAAAGAAAAGGTAAACTATCTCTTCTAGATTGAACCGTGGGGAAAGGTGGGCAAAGCACTTTCTGCCCCCCCCCCATACACCTAGAGGACACATTTTATACATATTTATGCATATAATATATTGTTTATGCTAACCTTTCCTCCCCCCCAAAAAAAATACCTTTCCCCTAAAAAATTATGTTAAGTTGGCGTCTCTGGAACAGTGTCATAAGGTTATAGATGTGACGTGGTCAGCATCACTGGCTGACTGCTGTCACTCTGCAGGATGCCCTCAGGTACCCACTGCTTAGAAAGTGGGTGAGCCACCCATCTGAGATCTATCGAACCCGTGCCCTCGTGTGGGTCTTCCGATAAAGACGGAGTTTATCAGATATATTTCAAAGGATAGGAAATTCATTTTTTTTATAATTATGAACAAGAAAGCTGTGAGAAATATTCATTCCTGAATACACGTATAATATGTGCTTTCTATTGTAAGTGTCCCTTCAATAATTTCATTCAACCACCATTTATCATACTCGTCGCGATTAGTCACACGTAGCAGAAATGACGCAAAAATAAGGCAAAAGTCATAGAATGCAGAAAATTCAAGTCAGTAAGTGTGTAACTGACTGAAAAAGTCTCCACTTTTGGTGCCAATTACAAATGTTTAGTGCCTATGCATCAGCACCATACTGATAAAATTAGCATTCTTTTCATTTCCAAGGGGGTAGTTCACTAACAACTAGGGATGGACGATATCGGAAAATATATATAGCTATTTTTAAATTTGAAATGGGGGGGACCCCTGAAAAAAGCCCGCCTCCACTCGCAATACTTTCAGGGGTATGCGCTTATTGTCCTGGTACCTTTAAAATAAACCAGGACGTCAGTTCCACAAATTTTATCAGGCCTCCCCGATGGCGCAGTGGTAGCGTCGTCGCCTTGTAATCAAGGGGTCCCGGGTTCGATACCCGGTGGAGGCACAAGTGGTTCGGATCCCACTTTAAACTGTAGGTCCAGTCCCAATTAGCCTTACTGTGCATAAAGTGGACTTAAAACAACAAATCAACCAACCACAAATTTTATCGATTCCCCCGCTATATATATTGCACTTTATTGTTTTATTGTTATACATATAGGCTAATACATAAAAAGTAATTTATAATATGCACAAGAATTTGCTTGGGTACCATACTAATTTCTGTTATCGCGATATGTCGTCAAGAATCACAGACGATACGATACGCTATTTTTTCCGTATCGTGATATCGGCAATATATCGTCTTCACGATATATATCGCCAAAAATCGGGATGATATATCGTCGATACGATATATATCGCCAAAATATCGTGACGATATATTGCCGACACGATATATATCACCAATATATCGTGACGATGTACCGTCTAGTTGATATCGATATTTTTTTAATAACACGATATATCGTCTGAACGATATTTCGACCAACACTACTAACCACCCTACAGGTGCTCCCACCTATCTACTTTCTACCATTAGGAAGTACAAATCTCCCTTAACTCTTTCACATACCGTGAATCCGCCACTGGGCAATCAATCAAAAGAGCGTGTAATTTTTTAATTGTGGGCGGCGGGATGCAACCAACGCCCAATCCTCAGACCTCCATTCATGACAGAAACAACTTTCTACGGCGGTGCAGTCAAAACTTCCGGTGTCGGCAAGGAAAGGAGACAGATCTGTTGTTCTACATTCAGTCATCGCAGGAGAATCCCTTTCACACGCCTCAATGGAAAAAAAAGAAGAAAAAAAAAGGATCTCTGGGTGATACCATTGTCTGCAAGCCAAGAATACTTGTCGAACAATACCTTGGTAACGTTTTTAATTTATTTCGTCTGCCTGTGGCGCATCTGAAACATTACCGGTCTCCTCCCTCCTTTCATCTTTCGTCTAGTCGGCTGTTAATTATCTGATAGTCTTGTGTTCGAATAAAATGGAAAGTGTTTTCTTCCTTTGTAGACTGTAATTAAAATCTCACTTGCAACGTAATAATGAGGCATAGGTGCTGCACTTTCTCGCTCTGGGGCGTTGCTGTTGTGTGATCAGCATCATGGATCTTCCTTCAGCAAAGATTTGCTTGTGTTCAGATCAAGTTAGCAAGTACGTTATTAGTATCGAACCAGGATTGGCCTTTAGGAGCAAGATAGTATATTTCCAAAGTGCGTAATTGTTTTTAGCATGGACGTCGCCAGAATTTTTGTAGGGTGTTCATGCCGTTGATAAAATTTGAATAGTAGTAATTATTACTATTAGTATTGTTATTATTATTATCATCATCATCATCATCATCATCATCATACGAGGGTCACTATTTATATTTTGAGCCTAACAATGAAAAAAACAGGAATTTGGCATTGAAAACTGCTTTATTGTTTTTCGAAGTATTCTCCTTTATGGTCAATACACTTTTGCATTCGTTCGAACCATTTGTCAAAGCAGTTTTTCCAATCTTCTTGAGACACCTCCATAATATGGTTTTTGAACGCATCAACGGCGTCTTCCGCCGACGAAAATCGTTGTCCACGCAATTTATTCTTGACATTCGGGAACAAGAAGAAGTCATTGGGTGCCAAATCAGGACTGTACGGCGGATGACCCATCAATTCGATTTTTTTGCTGTTCATAAAGTCGGTTGTTAGACGAGATGTGTGACAGCTGGCATTGTCTTGATGAAGAATGATCCGACGGCGTTTGTTTGTTTTCCGTATTTGACCGAAGACCTCTGGCAAACAAATTGTTGTGTGCCATTCAGAGTTGACCGTTCTACGTTCCTCTAAAGGCACAGTTGCCACATGACCAGTTTTCCAGAAAAAAACAGGCGACCATTTGTTTCGATGTGCTTCGAGCGCGAACAACTTTTGTTGGATTGGGTTCATCTTGAAACACCCATACAGTCGACTGCTGTTTACGTTCCGGCTCATATGCATATATACATGATTCGTCACCTGTTACAATCTTATATACGTCTTTTGAAGCACCAGGATTGTATTTATTGAGCATTTGTTTGCACCATTTGACGCGAGCGTCTTTTTGAGTTTTTGTCAAATTGTGTGGGATCCAACGAGAACATACCTTTCTCACAGCTAAATGATCATGTAATATTTTATATATGCTGGTGGAACTAATGCCTATGGTTGCCTCAATCTCACAGTATGTCACATGACGATCTTGCAGTATTAGGTTTTGCACAGCATCAATGTTTTCTTGAACAACAACTGATTTTGGACGACCTTCGCGAATCTGGTCGGTGAGCGAATGGCGGCCACGATTAAATTCGTTATACCAGCGTTTCACAGTGGCAAAGGATGGGGCTTCATCGCCAAATGTGGAAGTAAGTTGAACGATGCACTCTTGTCTTGATAATCCACGTCGAAAATCGTAAAAAATCATCGCACGAAAATGTTCACGAGTTACTTTCATGTTATTGTTGTCGCGCAATCTCCAAGGCAACATAAACAACACAAATGAAGCTATTGACAAAACATTTGAAGTACATTATGGTCAATAATGCCAGATGATTCCCTGCAAACGTCAAATCGCACCTAACTTCAATCAGTGTTGCCAAGGCTCAAAATATAAATAGTGACCCTCGTACTACACTAATAAAAAGAAAGCAGCCTTGTTTCAAATTTATTATTATTATTGATATTATTATAGCCTTGGAGAGGCTTTACTTAATCGATCCACCAGATGAGTCAATATCCATGACAACTGTTTTTACCTTTTTTTACATTTTATACAGTTAGTGTATTGAAATGCATAATTATTGTATTTTGATATTAATTTTTACATTACACATTCAAGGAAAATTTTAGTAATACAGTTAATGTTGACCTCTCACATAAAATTCTCGATCTTTTGAATTTTGAAAACTTGAAGTGACGAAATTGAAGAATAGACAGTCACAAAGAAGAACCATGCCCAGGCCGGGATTCGAACCCATAACCCCCGACATAGTAGCGAAAATACCAAGAGTATTATTATTAATTGACATTTGTTAATAATAATATTATTAATAGATGTATTAATTTTATTTACCTAATAATTTTAAATATTATTATTATTAAATGTGATGCACTTGGTTCGGACCCTTTCAAAATATAGTTCTAGTAAGATGCCTGCCCCCGAAGAGTCTAAAACTAACTTACTTAAGGTCATCTGACCCCTCTGCAGAGGAACGTTAATCCGCCACTGTGCTTGATGCAGGCGAGCACGTTCATCGCATAATGGCACCTGCTTTGCAGAGTCGCTGATGAGTACCCTAAAAACGTGCCCGATCGTAATCTCGGCCTGTGGGGAGGAAGAACGAAATGGCGGCCTTCAACTCCATTTCATGGCTGCTGGAGCGAGGAAACTCGGGCGAATTCCGGAAAGTCATTGCACTGGCCGATTGGGGAGTCAGCATCGACGCAAAAAATCTTTGCTTTGATTAACATTCGCGTAAGAGTGATCGCAAGAACCTGATAAATACCTGCCGGGGAGGAAGGTCAGTTATGGCGAGCTATCGGTATATCTGCAGGCACGTAGAAGATGGCAAATACGTACTTTTGTAGACGGAAATAAGCAGTGAAGCAGAACAGTGGTCTGGAAGAGGTAATAATGCTCGATTTAATTAATGTTTCGTAACGGGGAGGTGAGACGATGCTGGATTTTGATTGAGTCATTGATTGATTTGGTGTTTTAAGTCCACTTTATTCACACCAAGGCTAACAGACGATGCGGGAATGAACTGAACAAAAAGTGGAAGTAAACATCATTGACCTTCCTCAAAGCCACCATCCCAGCATTCGTCTCGTGTGATTAAGGAAAGTACAATGAAGGAAGGCCTGATGTAGAGAAGGGACAATGGCACTAAATGAAATAAACCATTTACAGTCACGGACATTTCTGGGTTGTAACGATTAAATTGAAATGGGATTACTACAACCCAGTAGTGTCCCTGACTGTACAAGACATTTGGAATGCTTTGAAAAGAGAGTCCATTAGTCATTAGTAGGGCCAGGATTTTCATGACTTAGCATATTTTGTTTGATAAGTGTGATGTGTTCCCCAAAGATATAGAAATTCATATTATGAAGAAACTAATAAAATTAAGGTGCTTTTTAAGGGCATATTTTGGCATATTTGGCCATTTCTGCGTGATAGAGCATATTTTGATGGGTTTTCGGTCCTCTTCAGCATATGTTTGCATTTTCCAGAAATATACAGTCATTTTCGAAGTGTATTCGTTCTTACTCCCATGTCTACTCGAGATTTTTTTTCTTTGGACTGCAGCAAAATCTTTTTCATTTTTATTTGAAAATTTAGAGAAAGTACTCATTGTGCATTACAACTCAGGGCCCATAAAGAGAACTAAAAATAGTTCGTATATGAAAATATCTCAGCATATATTAGATATTGATGTTTAAAACAGTCCAGTTATAAGGGCATATTTTCAAATTATAGTGCATATTTTGTAAAATTTTAGGTCATAAGAGCATATTTTATTTGGCATATTTTGGTGATTTCTAGGTCATAAAAATCCTAGCCCTAGTCATTAGTTATATTGATTTCATTTGATTTTTGTTATTTAGTCGCGTTCCTACCACTTTTGGCTAATCGAGGCGACAAGAATAAGTGGTGATATGATGAAATTGATGAAGAGACAATCACAAAGAACATCCATGCCAATTCCCTGGATTCGAACACAGAACTACAGAAGTCACTAATGAGGGAAACGTGCATTGTATCCTAGAATTGACACTGAAGTCGGAAACAAATAACTCTGTATTATTTTTCAGTTAATTTTGGTCGCTTTGTCAAGCTCAATCGCGATTTTGAATGTGTTGTGTTTGTCCTGAGCAGGTCCCTTTTATAACATTGCACTTTTAACTTTTCTCAAGCTTTTTACACCCCTTTTTCAACTCTCAAGTAGGATTTTACAGAGGATATATCCTCGTATACATTGAAGGGTGCAAAAATGGCCATATGTGCCAACAGACCCAAAATTTTTAATTAATTCATTTATTCCATCCTGACATACAGGAAAATGTCAGTATGTTTTTGAAAAGGAACAAACAGAATAAAAGGTGGTAGACGGAAAAATCAAAAGAACATAAAAATGAGTTCAGCACTTTCTTTAAGCAGAATCTTAGCAACAACAAATCTATCCTACAAAACAAAACACCTGACTATTCTGTAACCTTGCTTTCTAATTTATCATTGTCGGCAGGATCAGTGCGTACGGATCTGCAGGAACAACCCACCATACCTTCACATGTTCAATTTCCCCGCACTTGCCCCGTGACGAAATATCGTGCCTGTTTCGAAACGATCACCGCTCTCTGTTTGACCTGAAGATTACTCGAAGTTTTCAACCCTTCAGCTCTTGAGCTTATCATGTCGTCACCACGTTCAGTCCTGCGAAACAGATGTCCAGGGCTTCCGAAATATCTTTGTCTTAAAAAAAAGGTTGTTTACCTTGATCTGAAACGGTCTGGGCATTGTCCACTTTACCAATGACTTCACGAAACGTGAACGGAATTCTAATGGCAGATGGTAACTCCTCTGTGGACGTAAAACAGTTTGTGGCTTCGTATATGTCGTACGTGTTTCGAATAGAATGAAATACGGCTTTCGGATGAGCGGGTTTTGAACCTTAGCGCATCCTCATCCAGAATTCGGTTATCGGATTCAGGAATTGAGATTCCGATGTTGGATTCAGGAATCAGAATTCGGACATGAAGTCCAGGATTTGGGATGCGGAATCGGGTTCAGGATATCAAGTCCAGAATTCAGGATTCGGACATCTCTTCTAGAATTCAAGATTCGGAACCACGATATTGAGCCCAAGATTCGAAATTCGGATTTGCATATCGGATTCAGACATGGGACCGAAGATTCGGATATAGAATCCAGAACCGGGAATTGGATATCAGGGCCAGGAATACATATTGGATCTAGAATTCTAAATCGGATATCACGTTCAAGATTTAGGACGGCTCCAGAATTTGGAATTCGGATTCGGCCCATATCTGCTTTCGATAATCTACTTGGTCTTGAGCTAGAGATTCTCAATATTCACATTCGTCCTCATCTCAACCATAATTATTTAGATTTGTGCAGAGGAGTGAAGTTCATTGGCACGAATTATCACCTAAAAAGCAGAAAGGAAATAAAAACGTTCATCTGAAGAACAGAATGCTTCACGTGTATAGAAGAGAGCGCAGAGGGATGCAGTGAAAAAGGTCTAAGGTTGTCACTAATGTCCACAACACGGACACAAGTATCCCTAGTTCTATAATTGTCACGTGATATCGATTGTTCGCAAGGGTTGTTGGACTGATCGATCAAGATGAAGATCAGTAGTTTTTGTTTTAAATCCACTTTATGCTCAGATAGGTTAATTGATAGTGAACCTACAATTTAAAGTGAGTTCCGAACCACTATGCAATGTGCCTCCACCGGGATTGAACTTGGTATTCCTTGATTACAAAGCCGCAACGTTAGAACACCATCGTGGAAGGGGAGGAGTGTCGATTGATCAATCATTATCTAAAGTGCATTAGCTCAACTGCTGTGTCATAGCTTCCTTGTGTCCAGTTTTTATGTTTGGAGATGTTAATCAGGAATGGACCTAGAATTTAAAATGGGACTATGTGCGTTTGGGAAAGGACACTTGGACGCCATATGACGGTCTGTCATTACCTGGGTTGTTAATGGTCCAAAAACCCACTAATTCTAAAGGGTTATGTAGGGATTCCGGCAACAGGACCGGAATATTTTTTCTCGCACAATTTAAATTCGGTCCAGGTTGCTTATTGTTTCATTTCAATACGGAACTTGGACTGGATTTCAATTGATCTGGAAGCAAGGTTCCTGTACCGAATTGAAATTCTTTACACATAAAAAGGTTCTTTACGGCCCAGAACCCATTTACGGTTGCTGATTTTCTCTCCTGGACCGGAATTGAATTTATTTAAAATTCCTGAACCTTTAACAATCCTGGTCATTACCATGTGAACCATATATGTTATCATAAATAAAACTACTAAGGGTACAATATACATTTTGTTGATAGGTCCTTCTTGCATGCAAGTTAACAAATACATACCTCCAAGAGCTATCAGAATTATAGAAAGAAATGGCGATTAATACTGATGTTCAAAAACTGCCACACGAGCCAAGAATCGACATTTAAAGAATGTTATTATAGGAAAGATGCGCTGTAGTAGATCACGCACGTGGTGCCGTTGGGGTTGCTCCAACATGACTTATTTTTTAATCAGCCTACCAATACTCGTTTCTCACCTCGCTGGAAGACCGACTCCTATAGAGCTTTAAAACGGCCCGTGTGTTCATCCGACCTTGAGTTCCGGAGTCTTTGCCTCGAGGCAACGTGCGTTTGTGTATGTTGGTGGATGGCCCACGCTTCGGTTGATTCTACCGCTCCTCCGTACAGGCCGAGCAGTCCTGCCGGCGGCAGACCCACGCAAAGAGCATTGGTAGATTGGTGCCGAGGCGACGGTCACAGCTGTCGTATCGGTGTTTGTGTTTCGGATACATTTTACGGTGTTTACGGTGCGGAGATGTCAACTAGCGTGATGTACAGTAACGGTAAACTGTGAATGAATCTTTCCAGTTATGTCAGCTGAAGGGACGCGGTGGCAAGAGGTCAAAGTTCATTGAGCAAGTGAAACCAACAAGAGATATTGCCAAAAACTACTTACAATTCTCCAAGGATGTTAGAAGCTTGTGTTCGCAATCGAACCCCGGTTAGTATAAGGAAGACCCAAAGTCACTTTGCACCTTCTACAAGAGTTAGTTAGTTGACGAAACGCAATCAAGTGTGAAAAGAAGCGTGACATTCCTCAGTAGACACCAGTGGAAATTTCGACAAGAATTACAAGAAGCATTGCTGGAAGGAAGTCCTGCTATCTGGCCTCCTTCTAGATTATTTAAGAAGAGTGATTGTGTGGTTGGAAGTTACCGTGCTTTGCTAGACAAGTTGACCGTGTAATTGGAACCTGATCATGTGCTTTTTAAATAATTGATCTGTTTTTTGGACAAATGACTATTATTGGAACCTAATTGTTAATTCTTTTTGGGGACAAGAACTGTGTGAATAACTGTCTATGAAATTTGGATCGGGTGGTCTATCGTGGACAAGTTTTTATGTGAATAGTCCCTGATCGTGTATTGAAAGGAATGTGCTGCTGGAGAAGTCTCATCAAAAAAAAATTATGGAGAAGTTTTTGTAATTAGAATTTTTTTAAAAGCATATTTACGTGAGTTCAGAACCTGGTCGAAGAATTTTTTACAAATTCACAAGGTCATAACATTCTTACGGCTGTGTTTTGCGTCAAGTAGCATATCGGAAGCTGTAGGGTGGGACGTGGACCACTTTCTTTGAACAATCCGCTTGCCCGAGCCTGAATTGTAGTGTCTTGGTGGGAAATTGCACCTTCCTTCCACTCCCCGCCATCCTGGGAGTGCAAAGGCGTTTGTGAGTTTAGAAGAGGAAGAAGAAAAATAACTCCCTGAGAAAAAGACCAGTTCTCATTCCTTCCAACCTGTGTGTGTGTGTCTGTGCCAGTCGGGAGAAAGTCCTTCTGACTCGTTTGGTTCAGACTTGTTGACCGAACCAGACGCGTTCGCTCCTCCACACGCACCATATCGCGTTACGCACGTAACAGGTGATCGCATGCACTCATGCGTAAGATTTCGTCCGATTGAAATTATACGGGCCCCTACCCTCCGCTGCCCCCCTCCCTCTGTGACGTCAGTGTCTTGGAGGATGACTTCTTGGACCGTGCCCAGTGTGGTGATGTGCTTTGGTAGGCGTCTTCAGAACACGTGCAACAATGTGGTCGTTGTGTGAACGGTGATCGATTGTTACGACCTCCAACAATGGCAACGTACAGTGATCTGGCGTTCGAGTGGTCCATGCTGTGTCAGGATTGTCTCGATTGTTGGACTGATTCTGGTGAGTACCATTGTTACGCTTTATTGTTGATTTGCAACACTAGTGTGTGTTTCTTCAGGAGCAAATTCAAGTTAACGAATCTGTAATTTTCTATACATTCTCTCCGGAAATCGAATCCAGAACACCAAGCTGGCTTTTATCACATGTCAGGGATTTATGCAACTCCCCACCCCCATTGTTTGTAACATGCACAAAAGCCCAATATATGGTAATTTTGACATTAAAATTGTCCGTAAACCCCCTTAAAAAGACCTTACATACCCCAAGATAGAAAAATTATCGATAAACCCCTATACATATGTACGTCCATGTTTAATTAACATTTAATTGGTGGAAATTGTAACATTAGTTGTAAGCTTTGCGTAATCAAAGTTTACAACAAACTTAACTTTAAGAAATTAGCGATTTTTTATTAAAATTCTATATTGTAATTATTATATTTTTTACTTGTTTATATTATAACTTTCGTAGAGTCTCTATTTCGGTTGTCGTTTGCTAAGTATGCATTGTGGTTATTTTACGTCTCTTTTCTACACTCTCGGTTAATCGCGACGACGATAATGAATTGATGAACTAGACGAAGGGGCGACGAACACCATTTAACCTACGAATTTAACAAACTCATTTAACCCATGACTCCTGGTGCGCAACGCTGCCACTACCCCACGAAAAGTGGCAAATTTGTTGTTACTTTGCTATAAATGTTTATGCGAGTTGTTAAAATAATAAGATGATGTGAGGAAAAGAATCTGAATACAAAAATGAATAGGGAAAATGTGGGAATGTCCTATTTGCTTAAGATAAAAGAATCCATTGTGGGAAGAAAGGGTGTATTTAGTCCATAACCCTCTTTTTGTATGCCCCTGAGGTCAAGAGTATATCTCTAATGGTGGGCTAGAGACTATTCCTGCTCAATGAACAAAGATTAATTGGGGCGTGGTTTCTAAAGGGCATGCAAACTATTCAAGTGGAGTATCGAAATCAGAGTGGGGTACACAGGCGTTTCTTAGAGGAAATACTTCTTTGTTTGCATGTTTATGCTTCTTTACTTTCCCACGTATCCAACATTTGCTTTCGCACATGCAGAGCGTATTTGAGGCAAAAGTTGGTTTAATCACCATATTTTCTTACCTGCCGACATAGAAAGTATATCGTGATGGCTTAACAAATTATATTCAGATTTTTTTTCACGGTCAAGTTCAATGGCAACATTTGAATTTTTCTTTTTCTGTGGTCGTCTTCTTAACTTTTAGGCTAATCGCGACGATAGGAATGAATCCTGGTTAAATGATGTCCAGGCTAGGACTCGAACCCGGAATATTTTATGGTGAGAACATGAGTCGACCACTCAACGCTAAGTCTCTACGGTGGCGACTGGTTCAATAACTGAGCCAAACTCTAGAATAGCTTAACCAATCCTGACAAAAAATACGACTTTCTTGAAGAATAGGGAAACGTATTGCACATAACTCTCAAATGTATGCGTTTACATGTTTAAACATACTGCTGTGCATTTCTGTATTTAAAGCATATAACTTTTCACGAAGGAGACCAGGCGTTGGTACATGTTTAAACCTTTACCCCTTCTCTCATGTAATTAATTATTTTATATATAATTAACTGTAGCTATACCACAGACCACTTTCACAACTCCCTTTACTATCACACGCAAACAACAGGGTTTGCAGAAACTTACACACATGGCACCACGATAATAAAAAAGTTTCAATTAAATTCACGCCAAAATTTTCCGATCCAACTTACACTGTAAGCGTGTCCATATGGACACGATAGGCAGTTGGGGTTTAAATATTGCATTCAACAGTTAGTTTTTCTAACTGTATTTTTTCTATATTTTTTGTTTGTTTTGCATCACTTTTCGGCCAAAGATGATAAATGATGAAAACTGAAGAGGGGACACTCAGAAAGTAGTACCCATTCTCAACCCTGGATATCCAAGAACCTTTGACTGCGATCAGCCCAACATGCAGCGCCATTGGTAGATTTTTTAAATTATTTTTTAAGTCCGAATCACAAAATGTTTTAATTTAAAGAGTTCAAGTTCTGAGCCCTGTGTATTTCATTGTGCCATGAAGGCACATGGTAGCTGTGGAGGTATGCCACTCATCCTTCAACTTGACGTAGTGGAGGTGATTTTATTAGAACCAATGGTATCAAACCCCATAGTGCATCATACACCAAAATATAATAAAAAGGTAAGCTAATTAAGCTAGAGGGCTCATACCCCACATATGAAGGTCTATAATTAATCCTTCCCTTTTTAATGCTCTTACCTATATCCAGGTTTGCCCCCTCTTCTCTCAATAACCCATTAGGTAGCTTTCTGACCGAAGCGGCACGCGACACTGGGATTTCACATCGAAGTGACAAGCTACAGTGGTCCCTTCAGTCTACAAGAAAGCATTCACGCGCATGCGCAAACAACATACCGAGGTGACACGATGCATTGAGAAGATGTCCCAGTCCGAGCGACACGTGCAGTATGTCGTGTCGCTTCGGTATGAAAGCTCCCTTAGCCATCAAGTCGAGTATGCAGGGATAGTAACCAGAAATCTTCACCGGAATAACCTACTTCGGGACTCGAACCCGGGTCTCAGTTCTAGCAGCTGGACCATTAATCCCTGAATCCGAATCACTACCAATTGTGTGACAATTTCAGGAAACCTTTCTGCATAACCCTCCTAACGGACAAGTTAATGAACTACAAAAATAAAAACACAACCTCTGTGACTAAAATGTAAATTAGTGAAATAACAGAACAGACAATAAACATTTATAAATATAAGAGAACGGTTGGTTTATAACAGATGATAAATATATTGTAAGCAGGTGGAAATGACTTGAAACTCCTAATAAATGTGCGTGTGGTAGATAAATCACAAGTAAGCCACAATATCTAATTCCACAACTTGATATTACTTGAGTTTACAACGCCATTAAACAGTTAAGGAATGATAAAATCTACTGCATTAATTGCATATGGCGCAAACATATTAGCAATTCAAATGAACAGGTTAATGTGTGTCATATGCACAACAATGATATGTTGTTTTGTTTAGAATAGACAGTAACACTAACTGTTACAACTAGCATGAAATATCACTATTTGTAATGCATGTGCTGTGCTATCTTACGGTTCTTTTGAAGATTAATCTCATATTCACATGGTAATTAAATTATGAACGACTCTTCTCATGAATTCAAAGTACAGACTCGAGTACAACAGATCTTGGATTGATAATATGAGCCTAAAAATGATATTGACTAAAATATAGACACAACCATAACTCGCTTTCCTGTACTTTTCTCATTTTACTTCGCCTTTCTACCCATTCGGACTAATCGCGACGATGAGAATGAACGATGCTTAAACGAACCGATGAAAGTGCACCCACGACAGGGTTCTAACCAAGAACTTTTGGTTTGGTGGTGATATCGAGGGTCGGACATACTCATCCCGCAAGGAAATCTTATCCCAATGTCATCGTCGTTGCATTTCTATTGCATAACCGAAAGTATACAATTCTTATATTCATCTAACTCAACTCATTCCCAGACGATGATAATTCCTCACGCTTTAACAATTAGATAATATCAATTATGGCGTTAACGAGAATGTGATTCAGGCCATAAGCGATAGGGAGATTGGGGTAAGGATAAGCAGAGAGAAATGGAACAGATAAGAGACAGGGAGAAAATTAAAACGTATTAGTTGCCAAATTCAAGGCCAACTTAAATCAAGGAATTTAGAAAGAATGAAGAAACTTGGCGCAATGAAAATTAAAAAAAGAATACTAACCATAAAGTATAATGATATTTAATAAAATAATATATAAGATGTCACAAGCATGCGCTAAGTACACAAACAGCTCCAGTTCTTATAATAACACTGATTATTATTTATAATGACGTGAGAGTTTTAGTTGTACACACTACAGTAAGCAGAAGAACTAAATGACAAAACAAAGTCTGAAATTACTAATTAATTACAAAAACGTAATGCAATATGTTTCAGTTTAAAAAAATCATTTGTATTAAAGATATTTTTTTCAGTGGAAGCAATGTTGGGCTCTAATCTACAGCCTTTTAACACTGAGAAGGAATAATGTTGCATACATAGGATGTGACGTTGGCTAGACAGTGAACTATTGTCTGTCTACTTTAAGAACGAATGGGAGCTGTGCAGAAATGTTGCACGTAAGAATATATTGCATGTGAGGAAGCTGCTGTATTGAAGTTATGGCGCATTATATCATAATCTGTACATCTACGACCAACATATTCATGGGCAAAATACCACCATAACTAACACATAGGATAGGAACTATTATACAGAAGTCACGCGGCGTGACTCACGCCATTTGGTTTCTATTAGCTTTGATTTTACAGGGGATGGTGTGAAATGTGCCTCGAACCCAGGATCCTTTGATTACAAGGCGACAGCTTTACCACTATACCAACGAAGTGATCCTAAAACACTGAACCAAGATTGCGCCAACTGTAGTATACATGCGGAAATTTGACTCTTGTAGCTAGAACTCTTACAGCTGAGGAACGCTCATTATTAGTATTATTGGTAGCTATAGTAATATTTATTATTTCGAACGGATTGTATATACGGTCTTATTTTTAAACAATAATTTTTCTTTATAATAATTATAAATTTGGCACCTTACTTATTTTACAATAAGTAAACAAATATGAACTTGCTGCGGAGTAATCAATGAAATATGCTAAGAAGCCAGAATTCCTACGTTCGAATCCTGGGTAAGGCATGGATGCATCATTGTGCATGTCCCATCATACATTTTATTATTTCATAATTCGTCTTCCTCTTCACGATTGACCCAAAAGGTAAAAAGTCATAAAAGTATGAAAAAGTTTGTTTTAAGTCTGTTTGCACGCTTGGATAGGCTAATCGGGACGGGATCTGTAGTTTAAATTGGAATCTGAAGCGTTTGCTCTCACCTGGGTTCGAACCCGGAAGCGTTTACTTGCAAGGTGACGGCGTTATTAGCTTCATGGATGCATATGATCAAGAAATGTCCACTGCTTGCAAGTACGAAGGTTCCATGAATCGTGAACAAATCGAAGAAATCACTTTGTATGATACCACATTCTTTCCAACTTTCGCGTGTGCGGAAATTTTTTGCGTGCGTTCATGATGTATCTGCGCCAATTTTACTCGTACTGAAATCCCCCTTTGGATTAATTTGCCCGTGGCGACCATGTCAAAAAGATTCCGATTCCTGTTTTCTCTGAGCGTAAGGAAGTCCTGGTTAGAAAACGGAACTTCTGCCCGTTCATTGAGTCAAAAAAAAGAAGTCGCGACGATGAAGATAACGAGACTAATTAGTGACTCGTTACGGGTTTTGGGTTTAGTTCCTAGTTGTTATTTCTTATAATATTAATAAGCAATTCTTAAAAAAATACCCTGCGGTATCGTAGCTCGGAAATAGAACTAGAGAGATAACATTTAATGGGTCGAGTGATCTGTTAAGTTATATTTTTTTGCTATAATATTACTCATCTTTCTTATGTACGTTTCTGTGAGGTAACAATTGATATTTGACTCCTCGAAATCTGAACAACTGAACTGGTTGAGATACTCGTATAGCCATCACGTAGCCATTATTTAACGGTTATTGTCCGTAGCTTCATTACCGTAGCGTTGTCGTGGTATTGTTCCACAAAATATATTTTCCACCTCACTCACCTTTGATTACATACAAAAACCGTTAGTTTTACACCATAGAAGATTATGTCCTTTATGTTTCACAAATACAAGTGAGATACTGTTATTAGATGAAAATGAGAGAATTCTATACAATTACTTACATTTACAGAGCGCATGGTCCCCAGCCTGCATCTTCAACTTTCAGTTCTAAATAAATATATTCATTTTATATTTCGAATTACCTTTTTTAAGAAAAACAACGAGTACAGTTTATGTTTGTGTGTTTTCTGTGCCACGTGTATCCTTAAATCAGAATTATAAACACGCTTTTATATTTTTCACTCTTGCTAGCCGAATTTTAAAATCTGCAGCGATATGGTAGAGTCGGCTATATATTAGAATGTACACATATTACATATTTACTCATGTCGTTACCAGTTGAGCCTTCTTTAGAAAGGCCCACTCTGGAGAAAGAATTAATTACTTTCAATCCAATCTTGTGTTAATTAATCAATTAAATGTTTTAAGATCATATTTCAAAATGTGTAGCTTTATCTCAGTTGGATTCATGTCTTTCGTAGACCATATTTGCAAAGAAAGGAAACAAAAGAAGGTTCGTTCTGAATCAGTTTTAGTAGTTTCTACCCCTGCATTTAATATTCTGAAGGGAGTATTCGAATATGGGTAAATAGCATTTGAATACATCAGTGTAGTTAATTTCGAACACGTAATTTTTGACAGCGTATACACAAACATAACATTGTAATGGGTTCATTATGTGATTACGTCAAATACAAACTATTCATGTATTTCACTTGTGCCGAAATACACTTACATTCATGTGGAACCGGAGTTAGGAGGAGAAGGTCCTTGCCTTTATATGAGCTTTAATAGGAAAAAGAAATCGCTTTGAAAAGTTTGAAACGGCCCATAAAATAAATAATGAGATACTGGAAGAACAACTGAACATCTGACATAACCTAACAGTGAAACAAATTTGCATAAGAATCTTGCAAAATTCTTCAAATATGCATTTTTGTATATTAGCAACAGTTGTGGGTAATTGAAAAGGATAGAATATATTGGTTTATCCGTTAGTCATATTCCGCCTCGAAAGCCAGAATCCCGGGTTCAAATCCTGGTCTGGGTATGGATGTTTGTGAGTGTCCATTCATCAATTTCATCATGTCATCACTCATACCCATCTTCGCAAATTAGCCGAAAGTGGCACAGAAAGCAAAGTAAAATGAAGTAAATCAATCAATCAATCGAAAACCAGAACACAGTGGTGTCAGGACTCAAAACTCGATTCGCTGACAACGTGCCACCCAAAAGTAAAGCCGCTGACAGGTTCCTGAAAGGTTGTTATGTTACGTCATACAGTTTAGGAGAGGGCAGAAATCTCAGAATTTAAACAGAATGTTTGAATACTACGTGCTGCATTGTGACAAGAGGGAGAGTAATTTTAACAATCCTATTTATTGAGAAAGTTACAGGAGACTTTTGACTTTTTCCTTGTAGTATTAGTCTACGTATGTGTGTGAGATCATGTATACATAGTGGTAGAAGGTTACTTGAGTTGTTGTAGACATGCAAATAAGCCTTTGTTTGTCTTGTAATTGATTGTTTTTTAGCATGGCTTTAAATATGTCAATAGAACATGGACAATCTGGTAGAAGATCATTTTCTGCAAACCTACCCCTGAATATCTTCCTCTGCTTGAGTGGTTAGGCATCTAATTACAGGGTTATTAAAAAAGAAAGAGCAGATTTTAAATGTTTATTTCTCACGAACTATAAAAGATAGAAACACGTGCCATACATCAATGGATAGAGGAAGATTCAAAGTTTTATTGTTGAAAGTTTTAATATATGCACTCAACATGAGCACCATGTGTTGCCCGACAAACATCAAAACGTGCCATTTCTTGCCACACACGAATTAACTGCTCCCTAGTTATTGAATTGATAGCTACAACAATTCGATGTGTCAGATCTTGAAGAGTAGCAGGCAGAGGTGGTACATACACTTTGTCTTTAATGTATCCCCACAGATAATTCACGTTGCACTTTAACAATGGATTCACTCTTCGCAAACTGAAGCACACAAAACAACTTCTCCCATGGCGTCGCCATTTTACCTGTAAAGAAAAAAAACGCTGTTGCAGGTATTGAATGGAACTAATAGGCAGGATTATAAAACTTTGAAACTTCCTCTATCCATTGATGTATAGCACGTATTTCTATCTTTTATAGTTCGTGAGAAATAAATATTTGAAATCTGCTCTTTCTTTTCTAATAACCCTGTATATATATATATATATATATATATATATATATATATATATATATATATATATATATATATATATCTGGGGTTACGCTTATACACAAACCTTGCAAAATTAGAATATTGGTCCATGTTTGATACAACTTTGTTGTGCAGTTCACTTGTGCTACCTAGTTACCTAGTTCTATATTCAAGCCTTAATAGTTTCTGAGATATTGTTCCCGAAAACATTATTTGGAATAAAAATTCAATATGCTGAACAAGGCAGTAATTTAATTTTATTATAAAACATACACTAAACGTAACGTTTCAACCTTATAGCAAGGTTGGTGCAGAGTCTGAAGAAGACCTTGCTATAAGGTTGAAACGTTACGTTTAGTTTATGTTTTATAATAAAATTAAATTACTGCTTGGTCAGCATGTTGAATTTTTATATCATGGAAACAAGGCTTAATGGTGTTATTATTTGGAACCTAGATTATTAGTCGGAAAGCGAAACTGAACGACGTACATGGTGATTAAAAACAGCTTGTCCAGTTCTTACGTAAGTTTTTCTCTCATTGTTCAAGGACTTTCTGGTGGAAGTGGGGAGGGCTCATATGAAGTATATGCATTTGCTTATGCTTCCAGCGCAGCAGCGATGATTTCTCGTTTCCTCCCTTACATAATGTTTGTCCATGAGAATGTGAACCGAAAGCAAGACAGCTTATTAGCATTTCTAACCACGGCTGTCTTGGGCAAGCAACTACAAATAACGCCCTCGATGAATCTTTATTTTCAAGAGATTCTGCTGTGTCATCCCTTTCGTGCTTCTGAGTATGTGCTTCACTCGGCAAAAAAATCCTGATTGCTTAGTTTATTCTTTTTTAAGATTGTGTAAGGGATTATCTTTATTACAAGGCTTGAAATTAACCAACGCAACAATAAGAATACCTAACATGGAAGATGACCCAAGTGTTATCACACAATGTAGTGTTTTGGATAGACGATGTCGAAGTATACACACCACAAACTGTACAGCTACTATGGACAATAAGCATAGGAGCTATTAGCCTCGAAATATAGACTAAGCATATGTATCTGTGTACATACACATTGATCAGGCCATAAGCTTAATGTTTTAGTCACACACGCAAATGGATTCAGATTTTGTATGAATCGGCGAAGTACTCTTGAGAGGATTTTGTTCTCACCTTTTTTTGGTGATGAAGTACACTAAGAACTACTGCTTTCTGGACTATTGAATAATACTCCTTTTCTTCCTTTCTATCTTTCTTTGTTTTCCTTTCCACCCCTTTCTATTCTTTCTATTTCTCTGTTTCTTTATTTCTCTCTTCCTATAGTCTTTCTCACTGTTTTTCTATCTTTCTCTTCCTCTGTTTATTTTTATCTTTCTCTTTCCTTTTTCTTTCTTTATTTTGCTCTGTCTCTCTCTCCCTTCCTCTTTCTCTGTTCCTTATCTTTCGTTTCCTCTTTGTCTCGTTTATCTTTCTTTCTGTGTTTATTCCTTGTCTTCCTTTCTCTTTCTCTATATCTTTCTTTTCATCTTTGTATCTTTTCTCTTTATCTCTCTTCCTTATTTCTATTTCTCTGTTCCTTTCTTTCTTTTCCTCTTTGTCTCGATTTCTTTTTCTCTGTTTCGTCTTTGATTTCCTCTTTGTCTCTTTCTCTGCTTCTTTTCATCTTTGTCTCACTCTTGCCGCTCCTTCTTTAAATGTCGTCCAATCATTATTCATCGTCGACTCTCTCTTATCTCAGTTGAACACGGGGTTCCTTTCACTAGCTACATGAACCATACGATAGGACGAAAGAAACTGGGTTGTCACTGGCGCTTGGTTTGACTGATTGATTGATTAATTTGGTGTTTTAAGTCCACTTAAGGCACAGTAAGGCTAATCGGGACTTGACCTACAGTTTAAAGTGGGATCCGAACCACTATGTGCCCCCACAGGGTACCAAATCCGGGGCCCTTGATTACAAGGCGACAACGTTACCACTGCGTCATCGGGGAGGCCTCAGAAAACTGAAGAAGCCACAACATGAGGGAGGAACAGGCCATTTCATCATCATTAAGACAAATTTACTTCTCAGTATAGATTCTGCCGCGTTATCACGCTGGAAGTTCAAGTTGTAGGATAAATAATAAAATCCCTTTACACAGTTCTTTATTCAGGCCCTTTTGTACAACTGCTTCCAAAATATTTATTTTTGGTAGGGTGTCTAGCAACTTTAAACAAATCCTAACTAGACAGCGGGGTGTAAGGGATTGACTTTTTTGGAAAGTACTCAAGACACCCAAATGCCAACTTTACTTCCACGTAGTACACCCTGTACTGCATTTCGCAGACTAACGAAGTTCTGCCGTCTGGGCTCATGGCCAGTATAATTCTTTTCCTCCTTAGATTGTTTATTTTCTTCCTCTCGATTATGAAGCTGTGTTGTGTATTTGTTCATGTGTTTGTTATCTTATCATCACTCATCCCCATCTTCGCAGTTAGCCAAAGTGGCACAAAATACGATGTAAAATAAACTAAATCAATCACTCAATCAAATTTCAGTTTCTTTTCACACTCTAGGATCTCCCCGATGGCGTAGTTGTAACCTCGTCGCCTTGTAATCAAGTGGTCCCGGGTTCGATACTCGGGGGAGAGGTACAGTGGTTCGGATCCCATTTTAAAAACTGTAGGTTCAGTTCCGATTAGCCTATCTGTGCATGAAGTGTAATCAACAACTCAAACAAACAAACACCAACTCTTTTCACACTCTGGAAACTTCACTCACTGCTAACTGGAAACTGCTAACAAGGTTCGGTTGCTGTATTGACAGGAGAATTGTTGCTTGTTTTCTCTTTATATGTACCGAGTACTCTTGTAGAGGCTTAGCATTTAACTCTAGTCTCAAGATATTTTACTATATTTATTGTTGATAAAATAAGTTAATCTTCGCATGATGAGATTCAATCAAGATATTCTTTGCTTTCATTCGCGAGCTTTTTTCTTCTGCTAAGGAGCTTCAGTGTGATACGCTACGAAGCCAGAGATACCGGATTCGAACCCTGGATAAGGGTTTATTAAGTAATGTTACATCCATTAAGGTTCGATACCCGGTGGAGAAATATAGTGGTTCGGATCCCACTTTAAGCTGTAGGCCCAGTCCGGATTAGCCTTACTGTGCATAAAGTGGACTCAAAACAACAAATCAATCAATCAATCCATTAAGGCATGAATGTAACATTGTGCCATCGTCTATTTCATCAGCTCATCGTCGCGAATAACTAAAGGAGTGGAATATGACTGAAATAAGGAGAGAAAAATATAAGTTTGTCACAGTGTTAAGTGATGGGTGCAAGTGCCTACGTATCCACTAAATCAACCAAATCAGACTGTTGCTTCATTCATTCATCACCATTATTTACCTTGAAACGTCAACCACCAATCAAATTCCACCTTTCATTTCACCTGTGTCAGCTCCATGGTGTTGAAATAACTGGAAACCAAAAGCCTGGAGAACGCCACGCGGAAACAGCCCCTCCTTGTCCTTGACGAGTCCTTACCAGGACAAGAGCAACTTGACTCCATCCAAGGACCCAGGGACTACCTGGTTCAGCTCATTGGAGTGCACACGAGTACATATTTAAGAATGCTCAACCGGCTGTAGAAGATATTTGAATAATAAATTATTTAAATGCACTGCCGTTTAATTTCCTTATAGTTCCAGTTAGCTGTTTCCTGAGCGCAAATACTGTGAAGTGATGTGATCCATTTTAAATGACCAAGCAGTTCTTGTATTAAAACATTCAGTTTTTATTTTACAAAAAAAGAAATCAAGGGCCAATACCTGAGCATAAACATACGCAAATACGCTTAAGAAAGGCAAAATCAAATAAACCAACAACAAGATAAACAATATAATCCAGTTACGGCTTTAAATGTTATCCTCGAACAATGTTTCAACCTTTAAGTGTCACTTGGTGACACTTCGGTGACAATCCCGAAAACATGATCACCAAAATTCCATTGGCGTCGGCACAGACTTGAGGGTGGAGGGTGTACAAAATATTTTTCTGATGGACCCTGCTACGATAATCCTTCATTCCTTCTTTCTATATTTTTGTTTCCTTCCTTTCTCTCTTTCCCCTATTTCCTTCTCTGTTTCTCTCTCTATATATATATTTTTTATTTCTATATCTTCATTCCTTTGCATATTTCTTTCTTCTCTTTTCCTTCCTATGTTTGTATGTGTTTCTTTCTGTGATTTCTTCTCTTTTTCTACTTCCTCTGTTTTTGTATGTTACTTTTCATCTTTCTTTCTTCTCCTGTTTCTCTATACCTTTCTATCAATTTATGTCCCATTATTCTGTAACTTTAGACGCAGAGGTGATCTAGTCGAAATGGCACCTGACTGCCATGCGGGAGCGATCTAAGGTGGGAATTTTTCCGGCAGTGTCCCTACGTAAAGCTATCCTGGGGCTCACCCAGCTTCAAATGAATGGGGAGACCCTTGCGGGTAAAGGCAGCTGGAGCGCGGTCGAGAATGTGTGGGACTCAATAGTTTTCATTCTTGTAAGGTATTTGAGTTGGGCACGAGAAGGGGCAAAACCATTTCACGGTGCCCACCCTTTACCCACAGAAACAACACTCCAGGTTAATCCAGGTTAAAATGCTCTTTATGCTTACTCTCTCATGTATTTCATCTAATTGTCAGTTGTTGTTGTCTCAATTAAGCCAGAAACACATAAAAGCGACACAAAATAACCATATAATTGGCAGCTTTGTTACATTTTTGTGACCAAACAATTTGTAATGTACTCCAATAAATATTCCCCTATCTGCATCAAAAACATTCAAGTAGCCGTGTAGATTTTAAATTTAGTTTAGAGCAGAAGCGTCAAACGCGTAGTCGCCAAACGGAGTTACCTATTATCAGGAGTGTCGTTAACACGATAAATTTTCGCAATCATTTATAAGGGATGATATTTGGAACAACTAGATAATAGTTTCTCGTAACCAAATATTTGTTTAAATGGACGACATACTCCAGATTGTGCACCAGAACCTAACTCTTTTAGTAATAATGCACATTATGTTCAGGGTTAACAAAAAATTTAGTCAAAATTACCAAGCTCAGTACAAAATAACAGTACATTGTTTGCGGTTGCGAGAAAGCTAAATCGAATATGTTTTTTTTAATTCTGTGTAGGAAAATAGAAAAAGAGGAAAGCAAAATGGAAAGAGAGAAAGTCAAAGAAAGTAATATAAAAGAAATAGAGAAGCGGAGGAAGGAATAAGAAAAAGAGAAAAGTACTAAGAAAAAGGTAGAAAGAAAAGAAAGCAAGGAAGAAGAGGTAAACACAAACAAGAAAAAGGATGAAAGCAGAAAAGAGAGAAAGTACTAAGAAAAAGGTAGAAAGAAAACAAAGGAAGAAAAAAGAAGTAAAGAAATGCAAGCAAGAGAGGGATAGATAGAGGAAAAGAGAGGGAAGAGGAAAAAGAGACAAGGGAAGGAAGAATATAAGGTAACGAAACACCAACAAGAAAAAAGATAGAAAGAGGAAATGAGAAACAGAGAGTAAGAGAAAGATAGAAATGCAATGAAGGAAGAAGAGGGAGAGACACAAGAAAGAAGAGAGGTTGAGGAAGTAAAAGAAAGAGAGAGAGAGAGAGAGAGAAAGCTTAAAAATATTTCACCTGCTTTTGAGCACACTAGAATTTCGAAACTTGCAAGCAGCTCATTTCAAACCGGGCGCTACATATGAGCGCAGTGCTGTAATAAATCCCTGGCCAGTTACGAATCTGCCTTGTGCTTCATGCTTGTGTTGTTAGCGTGGCGTGATCTTGGACTTTGGAAAGAAAGAAAAAGAGATATTGGAACTGTTTTATGGCCAATAAATGGCTCACAGAGTTCCTTTGCATGAGGAAATGCAGCCGTTTCCTTCCTAATGGGCAGATGTGATTTCCTTGTGCCAAGCTTCTCACACCTGAATGGAAAGTCCTTTCAAACATGCTTTGTTAAACAAGGAACTTCGTGGAAAGGAATCTGCATGGAGGCGAATTGGTTTGTAATTTGTTTCTTCTTTTGTTTATGCATTACGAGCTTTAGCCATTCTTGTATTACTATAATCCCTACGGTGTTTGACGATAAACGTTGCTGGCAGTGTCTGTGTTTTATTTGTAGAACCTCGTAGTCATGAGACATATGGATTCAAAACAAATCCCATGTTAATTCAAAATATATAGGGTGTTTTTTTAGAGTGATAGAACTTTGAATTGAAATAAAACACATGAAAAATAAGTTTGAAGCCAATTGTGTTTTCATTTGAAAGATAACTTTCTGACATTTACTTTTTGAAAATAATTTCCGGCATATGTCCACCACGACTAGCTGGATGAACCGGATTCGATCAGTCCAATTTTGAACCACTTTTTCAAGTAATTGGGGACGTATGTCGTTAATAACACGAGTTATGTTGGCTTCCAAAGCGTCAATTGTTGCTGGTTTATCAGCATAAACCAGAGACTTTAGATATCCCAAAGAAAATAATCCAGTGGCGTTAGGTCACATGATCTTGTGAGGCCAATTTATTGACAGCACCGATATTTCCGAAGTGCTCTATACGTTTGGCGAACAGAACATTGATTTTGGAAATATATTTCCACAATTTGTAAACGTTGTTGCGGCGTCAGTCTTCCCATGATCATTTGCCAATGCTCACTGATATGAAATGACAAAACAACATGTCATAAAAACAAAACAAATGACAGCTATCCCTATCGAAAGTTCTATCACTCTTAAAAAAAACACCCTTTACAAGGGCATTTCTCTCCTTGTATTTATTAGGCGATGTTAGGAAAAGAACAATTGAGTTTGAAAGCCAAGTTGCACAACGGATTAATATTATACAGTATTATTCATTATTATGTTTTCTTTATAAATTATGAGCTAGGAATATATTATTGTACGTCGTAAGGAACTGGTTAGAAACATTCTTACGGTTAAACGCATAAATATAGAAGAGAAAAACCGGGAGCCCCGATTTCCGATTTCTGTCAGAATGGAGGCAGTCTATGTAGCATTGAACTAGCATTGGATGCACCTTTCAGGACACTAAGTTTTATAATTAGGACCTATAGATATAATGGTAATATATAATTAAGCCTTGTTTCCATATTAAAAACACCAATGTTGCTGACAAAGGCAGTTTATTAAGAAATAAAAGCACTCTATTAGGCATATAAACTTCCTACCCTCTATCAGAGCCTTCCTCAGACGATGAACTCATCTAAAACGATGGAATACACAAATACACAGTTCTTCGTCTGAGGAAGATATAAACTGTCTTGGTCAGCAACTTTAGTGTTTCTCTATAGATCTAATTGTTTCGGAGATATTGATAAATCACGTGATTTCGATTATTGCCCCTCTTGTTCAAGTGGAAGGATCTTGACTTCTTGTTTTAAACTTGTGTTATTTATGTCTTGGATTCCATGAAATTTTACATTCGTATTTAGTGTTGAACGCAACCACTTTCCTCCGGAGGGACACACCAAACTTCACGGGACTGAGCGATGTCATTGACTTCAAATTATCGAATGAAACAATAGTAATAGTTTTAAATTGTATCGTACTTCTGATATGTAATCAAACTAAGTTTAATTAGGTTTAATTAACTATAATTTTAAGAACAATATTACGAGAATCAATAAAATAATATTACAGCATGCAATAATCTATCTACATCTATATATAAAAATGGATGTGTGTGTGTGTGTGAGTGTGTATATTTGTTTGTTCCGGCATAACTCTCGAACGCCTGGAGCAATTTCAACCAAACTTGGTACACGTATCACTTGCAGTCTGGAAATAATATTTTGGGGCAAGACACCCCTGGAACCCCTAGGGGTGGTGTGGGAAGGGGTGACATGTAAAAAGAATCGAGAACCACCGATATTAAATTCCGCACAGACATCCGTGACTCTATGCAATCCGGACAACGATAGTGTTTCTCGGGTTGTCTAACATTCAGGCTGTGTTGCAAATGGAATCCATAGTTTTCGGAGTCGCTAAGTTAATTGGTGACATTCACGATCACATTTAAAATTAGTTACATTTTACACTATAGTTAGAATTCATTATTTTCCTGTCTAATACAAGATTGGGATAAATAAACACCCGGGCAACGCCGGGCAATCAGTTAGTTTACATTAATTTACAGCAAACTAGCAAAGGTGACAACATATCTGTGGATGACATCATCAATGTGGGTTCCTCGTCCCATTCAGTTAACATCTTCACACAAGCTTGAAGCGCATATCATGATCCATCAATTTCTTAATTAAGCAGTTAACAAAATGGATGATAATTTAAATTCGTTCATAATTTTTACTTTTAATTATAAAGATGACCGAATCAGTACTTATCATTACGATAAAATGCATGAAAGCTAATGTGGACGTGGTTGCCAAATTTCATAGCTATTGTTCGAATGCTCTGCCAGGTTACTGAAATTTCCAGGGGAGGATTTCATTCCCGGGTAACCCCATGAATCTGTAACTGTTCCTATATCCATCACTTTGCAAGATATAGACGGACATTAGAAACTCGCTCAGAATTTCGCCACCCACGTCAGTGGCTCGTGTATTTTGATGGACGAGTTGTTTAGTTCATTGCTGGAACTTTCCCATGTCCAGAAGTGTGACATGCAGCTGTTCGCCACGTCACAACATATCTACACAGTTCCACGGCGAGCATGGAAACTTTGTATAACCTCTTAGATAAACCGTTGCGAAAACACAGTCGCGCTGTTACTATTTTAATAATGCATCAGGTTTATTTGCATTGTTAACTGTTAGCGCATAAAATGATAGTTAACAGTTTAGGAACGCACCGTTATCAGCAACAGAATGGCCTGTTATACGCAGTGCTTGATATCTCTGAACATGAAGGGCACATACACATTAGCTTAATGGTTACTAGGTGGTTGGAACACGGTCGAGTGACACACATCGTGGATTTTGCTGTGCATTTGTTTATTTATATATGCTAACGGGACGAGACGAGCTTTGGTACAATATTGTCTCGTGATCGTGCAAGTCCTTCTCGTTCTCGTCTCGAGTTCTTGTCTTGTTCTTGGTCTCGTATCGATATGTAAATACTAGTCTCAGTCTCGAAGGGAAATAATTAAAAGATATTTCACACATTAAACAAGACAAACTCTCTACATATAATCAAGCTACAAGCACGTTTCTATGTCTTTATAAGTGTGAAGCAATGTTGGTTCAGGCGAAATTTCACATTCTCATTTACACATTCAGTCTCCTCTCGATTTTACAAAACGCATCTTGCCTGGACAAGTTTCGAATTTCGAGATCATGCTCCTTCTAAAAATATATATATATATATTGATTTGCTCTCGTTTCTTCTGTCCTGACATATGCTAGAAAATAATTAACAATTTTGCACGGAAAATTAATAATTCTTACTACCACATCTGTATATAATGTAAGAAACAAAACAAATAAAAAACATCTAAATAGAAATTTATTGTACGGTATTCTTTTTCATAAACAGTGTACCATTCCGTTTATGATAGCTCCTTAATTGCTTTTACAGTTTCCGTAAATTTTACGGTACTTCAATGGCACTGAGAATTGACGGCTTTTTATACTGAATGTTATTTTCAGCGTTTATTTATTGTATTTTGCCATTTGTGCTTTTTTTCCCTTCACAAACAATTGTAGGAACTGATTTGTGGTACATCAAATTTGCCAAATGCAGTGATTAATTATTTACCATGATCTGATTTTATATAGTTCCGGCTATCACAATAAAGATAAGTTGCTAATTCAAGAACTAACTTAAAACAGAAGATTAACTAATTAACTCTCTAGGCTTCTTGAACCCGAAGGTTCATGATTGCAGCAACATAGGCCTTCCATCTGTCCCTATCCTGAGCAAGATCTATATACTCTTTTCCATCCCTACCAATTTCCTTTAGGTCCATCTCAACATTATCCCTCCATCTTTGTCTTTGTCTTCCTACTGGTCTCTTACCATCAGGTTTCCCAACAAGAATCCTGTAAACTCCTATTTCCTCTCCCATTCGTGCCACATGGCCTGCCCACCTAAGTCTTCTTGATTTAATTATTCTAATAATATCTGGACATGAATACAAAGTATGTACTTCTAAATTATGTAGCCTTCTCCACTCACCTGTCTCCTCATCCCTTTTAGGCCCAAATATTTTCCTAAGGATCTTATTTTCAAACAGAAGATTACATGTGCTAACCTGCTCTCATTATTGCAATTACAATTAAAACAATTTGTATAAACAATTCAACGGTTGAACATAATGGTAATCGCTTTTAAAGGGGGCCTATAACAACATAATTACCTCCACACCTTGTAATAGCCATATTTTATTTTATGACGCAGTGAGCGTAAAATACGATTTCAGTACGATCCAGCTATATTTTACAACAAGATTGCCACGCTACCAACATGCTTCGTGACCTGCAAAAACAAAAACATTTTATTTACAACTTAATTCACAGATTTAACCGTAATGTTCGATTCTTTTACTGATTTGTTTACCTTTTGGAATATTATTATTTTTCAAAATTTGTTTTAGTATTTACGATGACGTTATCAAACCATTTAATTTCAGCCAAGTTGGAGGGAAATCTTTTCAAATCTAGCTCCAGAGGTATTCCCCCCCCCCCCTATGCAATCGTACAGGACACGTAACTGAGCAATGCAAATGGCTTTCCATTTCCTTTCATCTTCTTCTTCTGTCAGGGCGAGTTGATCAAAATCCTGAGAGTTTGTTAGGAAAAGGCGACCGGAAATCAATTTACGGAGGAAAGTGGTGAAGGGCATTGCATTCTGGGAGGAGAAGACGTGACCCGTCTGTCTGCACGAGTGTTGATGCACCCGTTGCAAACTGCAAATTGCAAAGAAGTAATCTTTCCACCCTTTTCCCTTCCGAAATTGATTACGTTTCTTGTTCTTCGGCCATTCCTGTAGCTTTCATCAAAGGCTTCAGGGCATCACAAAAGGTATGATTCTGTCATGTTGAGGTCTGGCTCGAGCAAAACGCTTCTACAACAACAAAAACAACAACAAAAGAAAAAAAAACCTGACTAGGAATCCAACCCTAAGCTCATGACTGCACTAGGTGGAGCTTGGTGCAGATCACACTCAAAGTTGGGATAGAGAACGTGTACATTTGTAAATAATAAAATGGAAACACGGATTTGTATTTGGTTACTCATGTACGAATTAGAACTCTTTATTGAGAGTCCTTTCACATATGAGGAATCCAATGTTGTATTTTTAGATTCGGAGGAATGACAGGGGTGCCCGTGAAGGGAGGGTGGGTTTCATAGACATAGTACGTTTTTGGGGTGCAATATTAGGCATCGTCTTCCTGCCTCTCGGGGCAAATCCTAACGAAGAAGATGAATGATGATCATGAAAATTATGAAGGGTCACTCTCACAATTCCTATGCCAAGGCCAGAACTCGATCCAGAGGTGCTCAAGGTAAAAAATATATATTTAAACAAGAATGGCAACGACTACTCTCCCCCAAAATTCAATGTGTCATATTCTTCACAAATTACGGAAATGGATAATCCTGTAGTAAATAGCATCCTGGGATTATACTAGTGCAAGCAATAGAGGTAAAATAATCGAATTCTCACAGAAGCAAGTATTTTCAAGGGATTCCAATCATACATTGTTTCAATATGCAGATGTTACTGACATCATCTAATAGCAAGATAAGTGAGGTTCATAGTAGATGACAGCGTGACGGAGTGATCCAAGTAGTAGAGATTGAAGGATACATCTTTCTCAAGGAAAATGATCCTGATGTTACATGTTACATTTGTTCCATAAGTAGAAGCAAAGATAGGCATTGAAACGTCAGCAGGAGTGATCCAGTGGCTACTGTCGGCAATTGGATAAACAGAGGTTGCAGGGTCGATCATGATGGTTGGATGCAGTATTTCTAAGAGATGCCAATAGAGGTTCCAACATAGCTGCGGAATCAATTGTATGGAGGGGGGGGGCTCCCCGATGGCGCAGTAATCAAGGGGTTCTACTTTAAACTGTAGGTCCCGATTAGCCTTACTGTGCATAAAGTGAATTTAAACACCAAATCAATCAATCAGTTGTATTTGTCGATACAACAGGAGCTTATATACTGGAGCCGATCGCCAGGTGATTGATGGAAAAGAAACTCACTGTATGTATTTCACTTTGGTTCTCACTTGCGTGTGAGAACCTCAGTCGAATATGGTTCAACGCATATTGAAGTTTCTCCAGTGTGCTTTTCCCAATCTAGATTCAAACCGGAAGCCTTTCAAACGAGAGTCAAAACCGCTTCACTGACAGACAGACGAGTTTCCTTTCGTACTCGACCTTGAAGAGCGCAAAAGCGATAATTGGTGGTTCTTCAACTCTTTTTTCCTAAGCATTCTCCACTCACCGACAATTCCGGAAGCGTCGGTGAAAGATATGTGTCACTGCAATTTTTCCCACGAACGGTCGACGAGCACATCTTCGATCGTCGCCTCCTCTGTTGGCGAGGTTGAGTGACAAGAGTTTATTTGCATAGAGTTCGAACGTTCTTGATAAACAGTTGGAACTACTTTGCGTGCTCCAGTTACTTTGAAAAGAACGAAAGAAAGCCACTTGCGACAGAAACACGTTCTCATTGACTTGATTCAAATTACGACAGCTTTCGATTCACAAGAAAGCAAGATAGGTCTGAGTTTTGGGTTCTTGATTAATACCGATGGATGGAGGTCAGTTATCGGAAAATATATAATAAATATTTAATTATTGTTAGGGTACTGATCAATAGACTGTGGATTTGTATACAAACACATTGTTCCATTGAATCTTCTAGAAAGTGTAAGAAAAAGTAGGTAGAGTGGGATTATTTCCGTAACATCCCTGGCTGTTTTGCATTTACAGCTTGGGAACGAGTCACATCTTCGGAAACCGCCAATCAACAAGCGAGCCGTTGACGTCATCTCAACGCGGCACCAATCGCTAATCCTCTTGCCCACGCTATACGCTATTGGTAGATTAGCTGGGAAGACTCTTACGATCAGCTCGAGTCGTTATGAAAATGATTTGACTCTACCTACATTGAGAAATATCTAGCAAATGGTATGCAAAGCACAGTTCTGGAGTGTACAAGTATTACTCGGCAAATAGTCCATGATTATGTTCATTAATAATTCTTTTGCATCCTAGGTGTTTTTAAGGAATCGATTTTTACGTCTGCTGGTGCACAAGTTGTCAGAAGCTTTTTTTTTTTTTTGGCGTTGTGTTTCAATTCCTGAAGCTGTCATTGCGTGAAACAAAGACAATAAGTATGGCAAATTTGTTTGGTACATCTTGCTCTATAGCCGACGTTATAGATAATAGTGGGCTAAATGTTTATCGTTATGTTCAAGCAGTCTGTTGTTTGCAATGAGGAGTTCAAGAATTGAAAGAAAAACGCCAATAAACAGAGGAAAACTTCTGCTCTAGAATCAGTGCAGTTTCGTCCTTTAAAATAATAATAATAATAATAAAAAAAGTAGTTGACAATTTGCTCACCGTTATCTTTCCACCGGTTGTACCTGTACTTCGGTGAGACATTATTTTTGGAAAGAGATTGCCATTGTCATATTTTTCGGTCTTGTTTTTGCCACAACTTTTTAAAAAGGAATATCGGAAGGACATAATCCTTATATCAATACTCCCTGTGCAAGGCAATGTATCTAATATTGGTAACGCGATGACGTAATCGAGGGGTACCAGGCTCTATATGCTTTGGAGGCATATGACACTCGTTCGGATCGCACTTCAAACTATAAATTCGATCCCGATTAGCCTATCTAAGCATAAAATAAACTTACAACAATTAACAACCTTTTTTTGACGTTTGAGTGTTTTAAAAAATGTTCGCTACTTGGCAACGTACACACCATCACATCCAAAAATTGACATCGAACTGTTGCTTCAACGTACCTTTATATTTTTGAGTGTAATAGATACATACAAAAAAGAGAGACATTCTACAAAACACTATAAACTGTACAATTCCTCTTCCACAGTGTTTGGAATCTTTGATTTGTGAACCTAACCTTACAGTTGGATATATATTGTTATAAGTTTTTTTTAGAAAATATGGTATATCAGTTTAGTAAGAGTAATATACAGCAATAGTGCTTTTTTCTTAAATAATAATGTACACAAAGTAAAAATAAATATGTAAGTTTATGTACAGTACATCAGTACATAGATATGGGAAAACTGCATAAAGCGGAAATCCTAAATAAAAGTAAATAAATTAATTAATTAACTTCAAAATTGATGATCATTCTTGCAAATTGAGTAGTTTTGTCAACTTTATTCACAGATAGGCTAATCGGTACCGGGCCTACAGTTTAAAGTGGGATCCGTAAAACTAGGTGCCTCCCCAAGGTATCGAATACGGGACCCTTTGATTACAAGGCGTCGACGTTACCTTCATCCGGGAGGCCCCCTTGCAAATTATAATTTAGTTTAACGATTTATAAAAATCTCTGAAACGAATTTCAAGTTGTTCTGCTTAGGTCTTTCATAAATTTAACGTGTCATTTCTCGTTAACCTATGAGCGTTCAGTATTCGTCATGGTCTTACCTGTGAGTATTCAGCTTGGATCGTGCTCCCTTATTTGAGTTTTGCTACATGTAAACGCGATATAAAGTAATAACAGAGATAGTTTCATATGGCTTCTTTATGGATATGCAAGAAGATGTAATTTGACGATCTAACAAACAGTATAAATAAATATCAATAGATGTTTTTTTTTTTCATTCTTGTGAAATATAAGTGAATAGCGAACTAAATACATAAAAAAAAAAAAAAAACCTCAGGAAGATGACTAAAATCGACTACCAGTTGATAGGGTCAGAAAAAAGAAGAAGAAGAAGAAGTAGTTTCAGTGAGAAATGTGCATAAGGAAGCGCTTCTTGCAAAACGGAAGACATTTCGAACTTGCAAGGTAAGCACTTTCACCGTCATCTCTAGTATTGTGGTACGTGCATATTAAAAGGTGGGTGAGCAGCGCCAGTCAAACTCACGAACGCATCGTTCTGGCGAGGTAGTGAAAGAATGGTCACTTTCTAACACGAAAATAAAAAAGCAGACTCCCGCATAATCGCGAATTCCCAGAAAACTAACCATAAACAGTGAAAGTGCACATGAAATACTACAATACGACGCTTACTACAGTGCAGGAAAGAATATGTAAGTAAAAATGCAGCAATGATGAATGTTGTAACATGGATGTTTCTTTACGAAAAGGTACTCTAATGTAACAATATTTCCACATTTAAGGAATATCTCCACTAACACAACAGGCACTATAGACATGCGCACATGAGTACTTGTATTTAACGTGTAACGAACAGCGATTTCGTTTCCGTGTTTTTGTCTTCTCTACAGAAATTTCTCGTAGGGATCTTTTAGAAGAGCACTTGATCTAGAAATGTGTTTGTTTGCCTTGCAAATGAGGCTTCTGAGTTTCTTACAGTTTTAGAACTGCCTGTATGTGGCATATTGTTATACTCTCGGACCTCCGTGGCGTAGTGGTTAGTTATAGTAATTTCATGAATAGCGCATAATAAGCTGTCGTATTTTCATACAAAGTTAGTTTCTTTTTGCGCGGCTAGGAAGGGAGGAAATTAGAGATCCAATCATTTTTAGATTTAGATTTATTTTCTTTTTGTGCGAGCCATAGGCTGTACGCACTACATATTTTTGATTTTTCTACAATATTTTGTTACATTTAGTTTCGTTTAAGCTGTCTCTTACTTTGTTCCATATATACACATTCTTCCCCTCCCTCGACAGTTCTTATTTCAGTCTTTCTCCTGACTTCTCTTTTCCTGCACTCTCACCAAAACACGCATACATGTTGCTTTACACACACTTACACTATAAAGATGGCTCGTCTGGAGCATGATCACTCATTTCGCTACCTTCTCTAATAGCTTTCCCCCGCCGTTCTCTTACCTCTCCCAGGTATTTCCCCACTTGCTGCGCCGCTTCCTTTATCTTTATTCTGTCGTCTACCACTTCTATCATCTCCCTGCCTGTTAAGTTTTTCATCCATTTGTCCCTTAGGTCACGTGTAGAAGGGCAGTGCAGTAGGATATGCTCGTCCGTCTCCTCCCCATCGCACAAAGGACATATCGTTTCCCCTGCTTCGTTTCTCTTTCTTAATTGTTTCCATCCCCCTAATCTGAACCATGCTAGCGCGCCTCTTTCATTTTTTCCCACGAACTGGATATATTTCGCTTTCCCCCATTCTCTTACTCTTAGCTGTTCCCTGATTGAGGTCTTTGTTTGGCAGTCTGCTATTATTTCTTGCCTGTCTATGTCGAGTAACCTGTCCCTGATTTGATTTTCTGTTGAGATGCCCCCCCTTCCTCCCTCTTCCCATACCCAACCCATTCCGCTATTATATAAGAGATTTTTCACTTCCAGGCCCCAGCTGTAAACGTTATCCTCTCTTGTCTGTATTTCCCAACATTGTCCCCTCAGCGTAGTTTGGCCCTCTTGTGATAATCGCATCCAATATTTAACAACCCTCATCCGTGCTTGTACCGCGTCTCTGTTCAGTCCCAATTCCTTAAGAATCCCACAGTTGGCCGTGCCTCTGCTTACGCCCATTACTCTCTTATAAAATTCTGTTTGTATGCCAATTATTGTGTTGTCCCCCCTTAACCCCCACAGTTCTATTCCATAGTTTAATGTACCTAACACTACTGATGAATAGAGGTTTTGAATGACCGGGAAAGGCATTTGAGGTGCCTTATTTATTGTCCTTATGACTTGTCCTATTGCAAATTTTGTTTTAGTTTTTCTTGCCCTTATGTGGTGTGTCCAACTCCCTGTCATGGAGAGCGTTGCCCCCAGGTATGTGAAGTTTTTAACCCGCTCGATTAACTCTCCCCCGTATGTCCATGTCTCTTGTCTGCTAAATATGTAGCCATTTTTGAAAGCAATAATTTTTGTCTTTTTAATGTTTACCTTCATTTTATATTTGATGCACCCCTCATATATGCTATCTATGCCCCTTTGAAGACCCTCTATTGTCTCGGACAAGATGACTATGTCGTCTGCATACATAAGGACTGGTATACTTTGCACTCCTATACATGGGATAGAATCCTGGTCCATGTTAATTTCATGCGCTACCCAATCTATGAACAGTGAAAATAGCACTGGTAAAAGGATGCATCCTTGTTTGAGTCCCCTGAGCGAAGGCTGCAGTGCCGAGACTTGGTTTCCTTCGCATCTTACTCCGAATTCTACCCTCGCATATATTGCTTGCAGTGCTCTGATCATGCGCGCGGACATTCCCTTCTCATACAATTTTCCCCACAAAATTTCCCTATGAACTTTATCAAATGCTTTTTCAAAATCAATGAAACATGCGTATAATTTCCCCCGCTTCTGTTTTATTTTCCTCTGTACGAGAGTTTGTAATATGAATATGTTGTCTAACGTGCTGTACCCTTTCCTGAAGCCCGCTTGTAGTGGTGAGATTTTGTCGAATATTTCTGTCCATTTCTGGATCCTACGGTTTAAGATGTGTGTGTAAATTTTACTCCATATAGGTAATAAAGAAATGCCCCTGAAATTGTTTGCGTCATTTCTGTCTCCTTTCCCTTTATAAATAGGACAGATTATGGAGCTTGCCCAGTCCTTCAGAAAGTACCCCTCTTTAAAAATCTTGTCCATTAATTTGCTTTGTGCTTCCACCATATGAATGTCAGTTTCGTTGGCTTTGAAAAATTCCGCCCCAATGGAGTCAAGTCCTGCCGCTTTCCCCTTTTTCAGTTTCCTTATCGCCATTTTTATCTCGTCGACCCCTATATCTTCGTCGAGAATCGGAACGAAATCCCCTAAAAAGTATATTTCCCGCGTAACTTCTAGGCGTGGTGGCCCCCCTTCCCCCCCGACGACACGACGACAGTGTGCTTCCCAAATGTAAGGTTCAATATGTGCCCAGTTGCTCTTTTGTCCCCGTAATTTCCGTAATATGCCCCACAAAGCGGTGTTATTCTTTTCTGCCACGGCCTTTTTTATATCTTCAAAATTTCCCTGTTCCCATTTTTCCTTTTCTTCCGTTAAGATGTTATTATAAGCCTTTCTGCTCGATATATAATTGTTTCTGGTTTCCATGCTATTTACGTATCTATACCCTTTTAACGCGTGATCTAGTTTCTTTTTCATCGCTTTACACTTCCCGTTGTACCACCCTGTCTTTGCAGGCCTGTCCCCCTTCCCCCCTCCCTTTACCATATTTCTTCCTGCACGTTCAAAGATATGATATCCCAGCTGGACCGCTTCGTCTATATTGGATTCGTCTAAGGCTGCGCACATGCGTTCACGCATCATTTTTGTTATGTCATCCCCCATAAAACCCACGTATCGTTCCTCCCCCTCCTTTGTCCATATGTATTTACGTATATTTTTCCCCGGCTCTGTCTTGAGTTTCGTATTACTGTTATTGAAAACTGCCTTCCCGTTTATTTTGTACTGGAGGGAGAATTCGAGAGGCATATGATGCGAATGCGTTTGGGCATGTACACGAAAATCCCTGATTTCTTTCAGCAAATCGAGTGAGCATATGGTATAGTCAATTGTGCTGCTTCCCCCCTCCCCCACGTACGTAAAGTGTCCTGGTTGATCATCGAAAAATTTGCCGTTTAATATCTGCATCCTATGTATCGCACAGAGATCCAACAGCGCCCTCCCCCCCCCCGCGTTTAAAGTTTTGTCCCTGCTTTCTCGCCTATGACCCCAATACATTCTGTCATCCGTCATTTGGACCCCATCGATCTCTCGGTAAGTATCCCAAGGAACTTCCTCCCCCCCTATGCGAGCATTCAGGTCGCCCGTGACTACGATGCTGATTCCCGGGTGATCCTCCCCCAAACGCAGCAAATAGTTTCCAAGGTTATCGAAAAACTGTTCTGAGTAGAATTTTGACCCCGGTGGTTGCCTGTATACTGCTATTAGCATGAAGTTCAGAGACCCCCCCGAAAATTGAATCCCCAGCATCCCCTCATAATTAATATCTAGTGGTTTTATGAACTTTTTCCATTTTTGTTTAAATATGATTGCTATCCCACCCGGATGCCTGCCCCTATTAGCCCTCCTACACGTGACTTTCGAGAACCCCTCCCCCAGTGACTCTGGGACACTATTAGATCTTCCCCAAGTTTCCATATAACACTGAATGTCAAATTGCTGAACAAATTCCATAAAACTCTCATCACGCACCCTCTTCTCCAGACCCTCGATATTCCAGGTTAGGATACGCAATCTGGGGTCGTTGAGCGAGCGTTCCACATTTTGGACAAAAGAGAAAGTTCCCTCACCTGCATCTTGGAAGTGTCCAGAATCATCCTTGTCTCCCTCCGGCGGTTGCACTGATTTCGGCTGCAGCTCCGAAGGCCTCTCTTCTCTGTCGCTCTGGTCACCCCCTCCTGCCGCCTGCAAGTGCGAATCACGCCCTGGGCGCCGAAATCTCCGTAGCTGCAACTCTGATGTCCCCTGGGCCTCCCCCTCCTTGTCTCCGTGTGGCTCCACTCATGTATGCAAGTGTTTAGCTTGAACAGATTTGTGCTTGTACTGCTGGTGTAGGCCAGCGTACGAACTATTTCCTTTTATATTTTATGTAGGGGTTATTTATTCTGTAATTCTTTGTACATATTACATCACGAAATAAATAGTTTTTTATATATATATATATATATATATATATATATATATATATATATATATATAATAAACGTCTGAGCTATCATTTAAGAAAGAACTGAGTTTTCCCAACATCCATGGTGAAGAGAATAGTGTGTGGTAGTTATTCAATTTCTTTTGATTCGATTAGACCGTTTTTGTTAGTTTTTTTATTGTGTAATGAAAAAAATAACATAAACATATAACGGGTCGAAAAAAGGCAGGTTACACTCTCCTGAAGATGAAATGAAACCATTATAAGGTAAAATTTAACACTTTCCACCGCCATTGGATAACATGCAATTGTGATTTTACTACAGTTATTCGCATGGAACCAGAAGAAAAGAGATAGTTCCGAAAGTGGTGCTGCACACGTTGAAAGGTCCTTAGAGATGTATTGGTAAATTTAAATTTATCAAAGGTAACGTAAAGGTCGGAGAGAACGCGAAAAAAAGGTGTTTTGAAACGATGAGTACTTTTCGGACAGCCCTCGTATATTCTCTGAAGTATCATTAGCGTCACGGTGACCGAGAGAAACCAACAAGGTCATGAGTTTGCATGATTCGCCAGCACCTGATTAACTTGATGAGCCTTTTCGTCAGTGTTGCCAACGTTGAGCGATACAAGTGTTATTTGAAAGAACGTGCCTTGCGAGAAATATTTGGTTTCGAATAAAGATTGTTTTTACTGAATGATTTTGTTCTTTCTTCTTATTTCGGTTATTTTACGACGAGAAAGAATAATCCAACGATGTAAAGCATGATGTGAGAGATATAACGATACACCAGTGCCTTAACCAGAGCTCGAACGTGGGACTTTGCTTCGTAATACATTACGGTGACCAAACCACCTGGTTGTCTTTAAGACAGAGCTACTACATTTCTATAAATATTATCCTCATCTTAAAAATGCTTAAATTAATAATTTTAGTTTGGATTAGAGATAGGCCTGGTGAAGCCTGGTCTCCTGGATGGCTTAACGTCTTCGCCTTGTAATCAAGGTGTTCTGGGTTCGATACCCATAGGATGCACACAGTGGTTCGGATCCCACTTTAAACAACAAGTCAATTTTGGTTAAGCTCATCTTTACGAAAAGACAAGTTTTGATCGGGAGCTGCTTTATAGAATAATATAAACTACATTTATCTAAGGGAGAATTCACACCGAAGCGACAGGCGACACGTATTGCTTCAGGATATCACCAATCGAACACAGGGTTGTGCAGCTTGTCAAGCCGCTATGATGTGAAACGGTATGTTGATTGACTCGCTCTCAAGCGACATGTGTTGCGTGTCGCTTCAGTCTGAAATCTCCTTATAGGCTGTCTTGCTTGTATTAATTTGGATGAAAGTTGTGAGATCGCTTTTAATTCAGTTTAAAACCTCTCTTTACTGAAAACTAATAAAATACATGTTGCTATGGAGACCGAGGGGCCTCCCCCATGACGTGCAGGTAACGCTGTCACCTTATATCAAGGAGTCCCATGTTTGATACCAGGTGGTGGCACATGCTCGTTCCGATCACAAGTTACCCTCTAGGTCCAGTTCCCATTAGTCTATCTAAGCGTAACTTGAAACAAACCAAATACCAAGTTTTGGCCTTAAGAGTGGTCAGTTGGATACACTGAATTTTTCCTCTGGCCATTATATTTCTTGAAACATCTGCGCTGGTTCTCGGGAGCAAAAGGGATCGTATGAAAGCGACATCTACCACGCAAGATCATCCAGAACAGCACTGCCCTCTGGCATTTTCGGAAGTTGCTTTTTTTCTGTGTCAGTAGGGCTATCGAAATTTTCCGTTTCCTTGGTGTAGTGTCCATTCAGCGTGGGAAGGGCTACAACAAACATAAAATTCACTACTCTTTTCTGCCTTTGAAAGGGGAGAAAGAAAGAAAAACTATGTTAGTTCCTTCCAAGAGAAGGAAAGAGAAACCTCTATGTCTTTCTCCCTAGTCCCTTGTAGAATAAGAATATACTAACTCTATATTCTCTTCCTTGTAAACGCTCTATGACGCCAGGGGTCCCGGTTCGAATCCCGGCCTGGGCATGGATGTCAGTGAGTGTCCATTCATCATGTCATCATTCATCCTCATCTTCGCAAATTAGACAAAAGTTGCTAAAAAAAGCGAAGTAAAATAAAGCAAATCAATAAATCAAATCTTCCTTGTAAAATAAATAAATAAAAATTTCTGCATCTTTCTTCCTTGTAAAAAAAGGAAAGAAAAAAACCTATGTTTTTTGCTTTGAAAATATGGAATAAAATAAAAACTTCCTAGTCTTTCTTGTTTTGAAGAGAGAGATTAAACGCGGAGACCCTGTACATCTCGTTCAGCTCAGTTGTTGTTGAGTTGGTGTTTTAAGTCCACTTTATGCACAGTAAGGCTAATCGGGACTGGACCTACAGTTTAAAGTGCGATCCGAACCACTAGTGCCTCCACCGGGTATCGAACCCGGATCCCTTGATCACTGCGCCATCAATAATAATATATTATATTATTTGCCCTCCTCCGTGGCCGTGCGGTCTAAGGCGCTGTGCTTTGGACTCCGACTGCGGGACGGCATAGGTTCGAGTCCGCCTGTGTATAGGACCGGTGGCAATCGTGAGGAAATTGGGGAGCTACGAGTGAGTAGCGTAATGCTGTCTTGGAAATCTCCTATAACAGCTGAGGGTTCGACGTGCTGACCACACGTCACCCCATTCCCGATTGAAGAACTCACACCCCTAGGTGGGACTTTGAGAGGTAAACCTGCATTCGGGAGATAGACCAAGGCCCTTCAAGGGCTGTCGAGCCAAGGATTAGTATTATATTATATTATTTATATTTTCTGTATAACAAATGCACACTTTATTACAACACTCATATTTTTATTGTAATAATAATATAATGCCGAACAATGGCTGTATTTTATTTTAGAATATTCCATATTACAAGGAATCTCAAGTATTAATAAAATACTAGATATTGTCACCTCAAGCAAGCCGTGAATCGCTTTATTGAATAACTGGTAGCCTATTTTCCTCGAACCTTCGCGACAAATATCAAAATACATAACGGGTGCTCCAAAAGTCCCGGTACTGTCACATATCGTGAGAAATACCCATCGAATCGGAAATACGTGTTTAATAAGTGAAAGAAAGCTATTCAATGATATCACACTTGATTCCCCACCCCCGCCCCCTGGGCATGGGGCGCGGTGCAACTGCGAAATTTTAAATGAAAACCCAAATTTTGTATTGTAGAATCGGAAAGTGGACTTCATTCCGAGTCCAACGAGCTATCAAACATCCTCCTAGCTCAATTAGAAAGGAAGATATGGCGATTTTTTTTTTTAAAAAAAATGCTTTGCCCCTAATTGAGCCAGAGTGAAAGCGATTACAGATTCGGAATCTGCACGTCAAGACTTTTCAATAGAGTATATGGAAGGAGGGTGGATCAAGTGTGATATCATTGAATAGCTTTCTTTCACTTATTAAACACGTAGTTTGTTCGTTTTTCGATTCGATGTGTATTTCTCACGATATGTGACCGTTCTGAGACTTTTGGACCACCCGGTATATTTTTCAAGCCTTGGTGGCTCCTCTGAGTGTCCGCGGACCACAGGTTGAGAACAGCTCCGTTCCCAACTTGTTTCGTCGAGAACCTGCAAGTGAAACGAACAATTTCAAATCATAAAATAAACCAAATGAACACCACGAAAATTAAGACAATCAAAGATGACTTTATATTTATGAATTGTTGAGCTCTTAATTCACCCTGTTCTAAATACGTGTGAACACGTACACAATTGTTAGATGGAGACTGTGTTGTTGAGTGTGTTAACCGGGAACTGTCGCCCTCCCTCCCCCCCCCCAGCCCTCAACTAGGACAACTGTCTTAAGCAACTTGATGTTTCTAGATTTTAATATAAAATGTTAACATTTTAAACTTCAAAGTATTATTGGAATTTTCACATTGTAATAACTGAGATTAATTTTAAAATTGAACGAGATTTCACCCACAGCAGTGGCGAGAAAACGCTGTCATTTTTATTGCTACTCCAAATCACGCAATCCGCAATGACACAACGTTCATTTTTGTTAATCTTCGCACGTAAAACATCGTCACGGTTCCACGCATTAACCCTATCGCTCTTTCGTAACTTCAAGTGCAAGACGAGAGTTTACGGAGGCGAACAGGGATTCGTTTATGCCTTTATTGGGTTTCAGCAATTACACGACACCAGCGCCAAGGTGCAATGGAAGGGGCGAGTTGTAAAACTCGTCGCTTCAAACAATCGACATTACGTAACGTTCCCAAAGGACAGCTTGCTTTGCCAGGAGTCAAGTGTGGAGAGGATAATGTGCACACAGAAACGAGAATGGGTTTGGAAACGTTGAATTGCATTGCAGACAAATGGCCAGACATGATTATGGTGTCGATACCGCTAAGGTTTATTTCACTAGATTCCCTTTCTCTACTTTTCTTATCTCTTCTCTCCCTCTTTTTTGTTTTTCTTATTTTTCCTCCCTCCGTATGCCCTTTCTCTGTTTCCACCACATTTCTCTTTTTCATATTCTTCTCTTTCTTTCGCTTTTCATTTATCTTTTCTCCCCATTCCATTCTTCTGTTTTCGTCGGTCCAGTCTCTTTGTCTTTTTCTTTCTGTTTCATCCTCCTTCCCCCCTTTTCCCTTCACCTTTTTCTTCTCTTGCTTTTCTAATTTACTCTCACTTTCTCTCCTGTTTCCTCTTCTTTTCTTTCACTAGATTCCCTTTCTCTACGTATCTATCTCTTCTCTCTCTCTCTTGTTGTTTTCCTTATTTTTCCTCCCTCCGTATGCCCTTTCTCTGTTTCCACCACATTTCTCTTTTCCATATTCTTCTCTTTCTTTCGCTTTTCATTTATCTTTACTCCCCATTACATTCTTCTTTGTTTTCCTCGGTCCATTCTCTCTGTCTTTTTCTTTCTGTTTTAATCACTGATTCCTCCTTCCCCCTTTTTCCCTTCACCTTTTTCCTTCTCTTGCTTTTCTCTCACTTTCTCTCCAGTTTCCTCTTCTTGACTGTTTCCTTTGCTTCTTCCCTTCTCTTGTTTATCCCCTCTTCCTCTCCTCTTTTCTGTCTGCTTTTGCCTTCCTCCAGTTTCCCCTCGTTTCTCTTCCTCTATTCAATTTTCTTTCTCCACTTTTTATCTCGCTCTTCTTCACTCTTTCTTTCACTTCCTGTTCTATCTGTCTCTCGCTTCTCAATATATTTTCTCTGTTTTCATCACTTTCTCTTCAAGGAAGATTTCACACCGAAACTACAAGCGACAAGCGACACGAGCCTCTTCATTGTAAATCACCGGCTGAGGCAACACGATGCACGGTATTGAGATATCAGCCCACTCCGAGCGACACGCAAGCGACAAGAGACACGTGCAGCTTCTCGTGTTTCTTCGGTTTGAAATGTTGCATTGATTACTAAAGAGTCGCTTCCAACGACAGGTGTAGCTTGTAGCTTTCCGCTTGTCGTTTCGGTGTGAAATTTCCATAATATTAAATTCTCCTGTTCCCATCGTTTCCTTATTAATCGTTTCCTTCCTTTCTTATCTCTGTTCCACTTTTACCTCTGTTTCAATTCTCTTTTCTCCAGTTTCTTTCCCTTACCTTTTTCTTCTCCCGTTTTTCTTACTTCCCTCTTTCTGTCCTATCCTGTTTATTTATTTCCCTGCTTTCTCTCCTATCCTGTTTATTTCTTTCCCTGCTTTCTGTCCTATCCTGTTTATTTCTTTCCCTGCTTTCTCTCCTATCCTGTTTATTTCTTTCCCTGCTTCTCTCCTATCCTGTTTATTTCTTTCCCTGCTTTCTCTCCTATCCTGTTTATTTCTTTCCCTGCTTTCTGTCCTTTCTTGTTTATTTTTCCCTGCTTTCTCTCCTATCCTGTTTATTTTTTCGCTGCTTTCTCTCCCGTTTACTCAGCCCACTTTTGTCTTTCTCCCCATGTTATCTCTTTTTGTCCTTTCGTGTTTCATACTTCCCTTTTTCTATTTTTATCTTTCAGTTTCTCTCTTCCCCCATTACCTTTCTCCAGTTTCTCTTTCTCTCTCCTTTATTCTCTGCTTCACTCTTTCTGTGGCCTTTTCAGAACGCGCTCAAGTGTCAACCTCACATCCACGCGGTACACCTGGCTTGCATTTTGCATACTAACGAGGCTCGGGCGTCTGGACTCACAGCCACTCTGTGGGACTTGTGTGCGATTGTCCTTTCATCAGTTTTGTCTTAACACCATTCATCCTGGTCTTCGCGATGATCCAAAAGGGAAGTAAAATAAATCAAATCATTCAATCAACATTTTTCTTTCTCCTTTTTTGCGTGGTGTTCTTATTCTGTTTCGCATTTATTTCTTTGTGGCTTCTGGCTTCCTGGCGAATATAAGCGCGAAAATAATAGTGTACAAGCGACACTAGCGATACAAATATAGAGAACAGGCACGTATCTAGAAATATGTTTTGGGGAGGGGCGGGGTCCGAACCAAGTGTCTCAAAATAATAATATTTTAAACAAAAATAATTATTGTATTAAATTAATTAATAGTATTAATTAAAGTATTCAAATTAATTAATATTTTTTATTACATGAATAGGTAAATGGACGATATAAGAATAGTAATATAACAGCACGTATTCATTATCTAGCTTACGTGTACTTAGGGTCGGCATAATTTGCACAAGAAAACTGCCCTGGCAAGGAAATTAATGTCAAATAAATAAAGAACTGAATATTTATTAAATATAAAAGAAATGTTAGATCCAGTTGACGAAAAGTAAAGTTCCAGGTGATATTTTATGAATGTTACGTTGTAAGTAGTAATAAATCTTGCATAAATCTACTTTACCACTGTCATTCAAATGATGATTACAATATAATCCTTGCCTTTCAATAAGTTTGGCGGATATAAATAAACATCGATTCAAGAACAAATATATTTTCATTATTTATTTTTAATTATTTTATTATTTCATTATTTAATTTTTGTATTTAGTTAGACTTTGGGGGGGGGGGGGTCCGGATCCCCTGGACCTCCCTAAATACGTCCTTGGCGCCAAAGTAAAGCTCATAATCCTAATAAGCGCGATAAGAATATATGCAAAAACTGAGTAATCAGGAAGCACCGGAAAAGTGCTATAACACCGAAATGAAATATGTGATAAAGCGATAATATGCATGAATGTATTATTCGCAAAATAAAATTAGTGCTAAATTGAAATTGAGAACGAGAGGAACAACAAAGATAATGAACATGCACGGAACAAAAGAGAAGCGAACAGAATAACCACATAAATATGTAAATGCGAAAGGAATAAATAGAAAACAAGTTAGGAGCGAAGAGAAAAAGAGCAAGATGAATTACCACAAAATGGAATATGTGCAAAATCATAATCCTACCATGGCTAGGCCTTCAGGAGATAGGAATAACTATGGTGAAACTAAATGAAACGTTTAATTTGAGCTGTACCATGCTTAATTCAGGAAGAGGATTTGGTCGAAGGTTATTAATCCTATTTCATTGTTTACAAAGAGAGGGCTGGTTTACTTGAATGAACATTAAAACACATTAAATACATTTTTTGTGTTTTTAAGCACTATAAAGTCTGCCAAAGTAAAAACGTGAATTTTGATTAATATAAGACCGAAAAGTCGTGACATCTAGTGACTATCCATGTAAATATATATATATAATATATGTGTGTGTGTGTTTGTGTAATAAACTAATCTATATAATATATATATATATATATATATATATATATATATATATATATAACGTATATTGGCCTAAAGTTATAACTGAATAGCCAGGAGAGAGATCAAGGTGCTGAGGCCCCACCGAAATCCTTCAAATATCTAATTTAAGTGGTGTACAATGGTAATTAATTTTACTTCATTAGTAGTATTAAACATCGTGTACAATAGGTTGTAATGCATTGGGAAATTCGTCTTCACTTCTTCTATCCTCCCCCCAATTTTCGTTTTTTGATGACGGCTGCTGATAAGGAATGAGCCCCCTCCGAAATATTTTTTTGCCAGTATCTACAAATAAATATCTGACCTATCTGAAAAAGAAAGCGAGATTTTTCATAGCGCCTACTTGTCAAGTAGCGAGATCGCTTTAGACATGCGTGCCATCTCGCGGCAGAGAGTTGAACGACGTTAGGAGCAATGCAATATTGTCCGTCTCTTCAATAGATACTGAAGGAAATGTGAGTGCAGTCACTTCAGCTCATTCAGAAATAGAAAAATATTAATTCTTCGGTTTTTACATTTTTTTTACCTTTTCGCTCCCTTTTTTTCCACATTTTGCATCCTCTTTCAAAATTTAAGCCCGAATTACACGGAACTGGATTTCCAGTAGGAATGCCCTAGTTCGCTACCCATTTGTTTGTTTTCGCCTCACACGATACTTGTTACTGTACTTGTCGATAGACTTTTGTTCCCATAAGACGTTGCGCAGAGCAGACAATCTATGAAGATAGACGAGCAATTTGAAGAATGTTGTAGGAGAATTACTGCTTTGTGCTTTTATTAGAAAGTAAAAAAGAAAAGTATGGACTAGAAATTGACTGGAAACAGATATGGTAATGAATGCGTACCGAACAAACTTTTTAATTCGCAGGATTCATTCACACACACAAAAATAAGAAAATGAAACATTTAATATACTAATAACAACAAGGATTTTCATTTTCGGCTAATCATATTTTTCAAGTACACATCTCATCGCTTTACATAAATACCTGCATATTAATGAACTGAACACGAATATACTGCATGCCATCTCTTTACCTCCGTGGCAGAGTGGTTAGCACATCGCGCTACGACGCCAGGGGTTACAGGTTCGAGTCCTGGCCTGGGCATGGATGTTTGTGAGTGTCCATTCATCATATCATCACTCATCCTCATCTTCGCAAATTAGACAAAAAGTGGCACAAGAAGCGAAGTAAAATAAAGCAATTCAATCAATCAATGAATGACGTCATCCCTTTACTTTTCTTTATCGAGAAAGTAAACAAACAGCCAACACTCGGAAACCACAGACACAAAACCCTCCTTTGCAAGCTCGCAGATTATCTTCACATGGCCAAACTTCGCTCTGATTGGCGGTTCCACAGAATCCAGTCGAGGAAAACCAGTTGCAATTGGAACGTGGCCTATTCCTCAAAACCAGTCGAGCAGCCAGCCAGGCAGCCATCAGTTCCGGTCAGCTAGCCAGTTCAACGCCAACTAACTTGATATCCAGTTCCGTGTGATTGGACCTTCACTTGTTCCATTCTCACTCGGGTGGTGTTATGTGGAAAATCGTTTGAGGGGAGTTGCAGCGTAACGCGCTACGACGGTAAAGAGGGGTGGGTATAAGGGGTGACCCTTTGCGTCAAATCACCCGAATGTCAACCCCCACTTCCACGTAGCAAACCCTGGACTGCATTTGCAGACTAACGAGGCTCCGGCGTCTGCACCTACAGCCAGTGTAATTCTCTGCGGGTTTACGTTCTGTTCCAACCGTGTATCCTTCACTATTGATTTTTGCATGTTTTGGGGTTCGAAGCGTCTACATCTACATTATGTAAACAAGAATTATTTACAGTGGTCCTGGTCCTTTACTCTAATTACACTTTAAACTTAAATGCATTCCCGATGCCGTGGTAACACTATCGCGTTGTAATCGAGGGTCCCCGAGTTCGATCTGTGGTAATGAATAGGGACCGGATTTTAATGCAAATGCATATTTTTTTATTGCAACCAAAAAGTATGCACACTTCGTTAAATGTTCAAATTAAGACATGAGATTATGGAGCATATAAATGCATATTTTAGTGGTTTTGTTAACGGGCATAATATTTTGGAAGATTTCATACTGCATATTTTCCTTATAAAACTATTTCAATTTTTATTTTTCTAAATATTTGCGTGCAAATGTCTCAATGCTGTCATTTATTATGCTGAACATTTATGAACGGTTAGGGATATTGTTAGTATACATTTGATCCCCATAGTGCAGCATCGATTCAGATTGCTCAAGAAGTATTATAGCACGCAGACATAGAAGATAATCTTGCCTTCATTTCAGCTCATTTCTCTCATCTTCCATCGGGCATTACCTATCTGGAAAAAAGCAATTCTTGACTAAGTGATTTTCTGAACGTTTTCAAAACTACCATCTCTAAACTAAATTCAGTTCCTGGAAAAGTTGATGAAACAGAGAAGGAGACATACGCACAGCATGTATTGAAAGTTGTCCGCCTCTAATTATTTTGCTGATCATATTTTTCTATATTCTTATTAATATTCGCTTTTTCTAAATCGTGATCATTCTATTAAAATTAAAAAGAAACATATTAAACAGGCAAAAATGAGCAATTGGAGGACATTATTATGTTCCGCTAATTTAAAAAAACAACAGGATATAAATAAATTTGTGACATTGAAGAAATTTTAGCTGGAAAATGCAGTGGGCCCTTAGCGACAAAGTCCTTATCAGTGGAGCAAATTGCTGCTTTTCAACATGCACCGTAAAGTTCCTGTGAGGTGGAAAGATGTTTCTCCCGCTTCAAGGACATCTTACGAGACAACAGAAGACGACTGATGCTAGAAAACATAAAACATCTCCTAATTGTAAACTGCAACAGAAGAGAATCCCAAGCCTTGGAAAATTGAATGTGAGCACGTCACATCCTCTTCCTAACGAGTAAAAGTTCCTATGCTGCATGTTTTCTAGTCGCTTTTTTTTTGGGGGGGGGGGGAGTCTTTTCATTAAAATTACATTTACGTAATGTAATATGAACGTTTTATTTGTTAGTTAAAATGTTGTGTGAAATCAGTTTTTACACCCTCAATGAAAATTTTGTGTGCATATTGTAATGCATATTTTGCAAGTTTTTTCTGCATATATGCATGCACATTTTCACGTTTTTTAGTGCATAAAAATCCGGTCGCTACTAATGACTAGGGCCCGGAACTTTATGTTATAACATTTTATCAATTGGCTTCGGATCTATTATTGGGGTGAGATCTTTACATATCTGATGAAAATCAGCCGAAATAGACAAACTTGACAAAGCATGTTTTGACATATTTCACAAATTTCGCGTTTTTACAATATATTTCTTCAATTTTGTTGTAATAAGACATATTTGTGTATAATTTCGTAATTCTCTCGCACATAATCGGTTATTTCATAGTTTTTTCTTCGTAGCTTTAGCACAACGGATAGTTCATATTGTCGATGGCAGGATATGGAAATTACGGAGGAAGAAAGGTGCCGTTTTCTTAGTTCAGAACAATATAATACCCCACTTTTTTTATCCCGCCGACAATTGATAGCCATGCAATCATTATTGAGGAAAAATGTTCTCTCTCATTGTTGCACTGGAAGTAAAGAAGTTTCGTTCTCATTTCTTTGCCTTTTTCGCTTTTCACAAAAATCAGTCAAAAGTAAAAATAACATTAGGTACATTACAGCCCCTACTCTACTCTATCGGGTATGGGAGAAATTCGAGAGTACTGTTGTACATATTTTTGGCTTTACTGGGAATATGTCTGCATTTTTCTGACATATTTGTAATTTTTCATGACATATTTTCTAATTTATATGACATAATTACATACATATTTTACAGTTTTATAGGACATCAAGTCCCGGGCCCCAGCTAATGACACATTGCACAGGGGTTCGGATCCCGGCTTAAATTGTAGGTACATCCTCGATTAGCCTATATGAGCATAAGAGTGGCCATAAAACAGACAAACTCAAGTAAATCATTGTACAGGGGAATTCTTTAGTTGTATCAGTACTAACAGGGTTCGAGTCCCTGACTGGCCATGGATGTTCTTTGTAAGGGTTTCTTCATCAGTTACAGCTAATCATCACTGATCCCCGCGATTAGTAAAAAATGGCAGAACGCGACGTAAAAATAACCAAAAGAAAAAATGTATCGGTGTGTTTATTAACGGCATGATTTTTCCAAATTTAAAAAAAGAAAGGGACATTGATAATTTTTTTAAATTTAACTTTCAGTTACTATTCTTGTTTGTTAAGATGAAGGATAACGCACCAATCGGAGCAGTTCCTGCATAGAAAGCTGTTCCACTGCTGGAAGTTGCATCCTTGAACGACATGATGCTATCTCGTCCATTGAGTCTCGCCGAAGGAAATGGCTGCCTTTCTTCTTAATTACTTTCGTCAATTGAAAGGGAAGGTTCTCTTCTCCAACTTACTTCCTCTCTTCGCATTCATCCTTTGTTTTTCTCAATGAAATTATCTGGCACTTTCATCTAACGGAGCAGAGAAGCGCGTGGCTTAGCAAAAACGCTATCTTCGAGAAACGATTAGCATCTCGTACGCACAATATATTCGAAAGCCAGCGGGTCCGGACCCCCGAAAGATTTAATAAGTACTAAAATTAAGTAATGAAGATAATTGAATAATACAATTAATACTAAAATTAAATAACGAAAATGTACTTATTGATTAAATCGAGGGTGATTTATTTCCGCAGAACTTATTGAAAGACAAGGATAATATTGGGATCATATGACTTTGAATGACAGTACCAAAGATGATTTATGCAAGATTTATTACTACTTGTAATAATGCATAAAATATTACCATGAAATTTACTTTTCGTCAACTGGATCTAACATCCCTTTCTGATATTCAATAACATTCAATTCTTTATCCATTTGACATTTATTTCCTTGCTAGGGCAGTTTCTTTGTTTACAAATTTTGCTGATCTTATCCTTATACCGAAAATATAATATTAGTTTGCATATTTTAATTAATAATATTAATTAAATATAATTATTTTAAACATCATCATCATCATTATTATTATTATTATTATTATTATTATTATTATTATTATTATTATTATTATTATTATTATTATTATCATCATTGATTCAGGCCCCCACGAAAAATATTTCTAGATTCGCGTCTGTTAGAAATATATATCAAAGCGAAGGTACAATTTATAAACCTTCATTTCTGTTACTGATATGTTTTATTTTACTTCGCTTCTATCGGCTAATCGCGAAAGCGGAGAGAATTGTTGATAAATTGATGAAGGGACAATCACAAACACACATGAACAGGACACAACGAAGACTTGTTTGTCATGTTGTCCTCTGTGCACATTTGTCGCTGTTTTTCTGTGATACCCTGTATGTATTGCTGATTGATTGATTGGTTTGGTGTTTTAAGTCCACTTTATGCACAGTAAGGCTAATCAGGACTGGACCTACATTTTAAAGTGGCATTCGAACTACTTGTGCCTCCACCGGGTATCGAACCCGGGACCCCTTGATTACAAGGCGACGACGCTACCACTGCGCCATCGGGGAGTCCCCTGTATGTATTGTTGTCACATAACATAGATGTATAGAGATAATATCATAACTAATTCTCTGAAAATTGTAAACCCGAAGGTTTATTTGTGCAACAACACCAACTTTTGAATTGAATTGAAATGCATTTATTTAAATGTTCTGAGCAGATTTACATCTTTATACAACACCGTGTATTTAACATACATGCATAAAACTATTTTACAGAGTAAGATTAGCTACATATAAGAGACTTATAATACTGTACATTCAATACATGTCAGATTTTTGAAAAAGAAAAAGATAAAATATAAATTAGCCTACTTTATTGTCGAATTTAACTCCGTACCTATCGTTGAAATTTGTGTGACTTTCGTAAAAGTATCTTTTCAGAAAAAATATACGCTTAGTGTCCTTTGGAAACATAGGAAGATTCCAGAAGGAAACAAATCCTCTGAACCACTTTCGTCTTTACAGTATTCTCTTTCTTCCACCCTTGTCGCTTGTCTTCCAGAAAACACCGCCATAGAGAGGCGCGCCCCCTATTGGCAGTTCACCTCAATTGATTGGGTGGTGTCATTAACCCAGATTTCACTACTCGCTGTCTCATCTTTCTTTTATCTTTCGCGTTTGACAAGAAGATTATTTGAAAGTGCTTTGTTTTTATCAGGAGCTGATTAGAGCAGTCTGCATGACAAGCAGTGTGGAAAGTTAGTAAACATTATATCAATATTAAACAGGGAAGAACGACAAAGTTTAAGCAAAGTAGAAAATAATACCCGATGAAAACACTTAGTTCATCTTGGACATTGTTATTGACATTTTCTATCATTCACTTTTTATAATAAATCCGATGAAAGTACAGGGTGATTAAAAAGAAATTGACATTTTTATAATTTTTATTTCGCCCATTATAATTTGTATTAGATTTTCTTTAAAAGTGCATTTCATGCACAAATACGCTGATCGGGTCTGGACTTACAGTTTAAAGTGGGATCCGAACCACTGTGAGCCTCCATCGAGTATTGAACCCGGGACCCCTTGATTACAAGGCGACGACGCTACCATTATAAACTATTGTGAATATCTAGACAACAATGAAAGCAAACTACATAAAAGAGTCTAGTGAATGCTTTCTCAATTTGAAATATCGAATGATTGATTGATATGGTTTATTTTACTTCTCTTTTCTGCCACTTTTGCTAATCGCGAAGATGAGGATGAGTGATGATATGGTGAATCTGATGAAGGGACACTCACAAAGAACATCCTTGACCAGGCCAGTTTCGAACCCGGGACCCCTGGCTTTGTAGTGCGGTGTGCTGACCACTACACCACAGAGGCCGGCACAATTTAGAATATGATAGCGGTTTTTCGAAAGGACTGAAAATGTTTAAAAGAAGGCTTCGCTGGCATCAGCCAATGGCCCAGGCGAGCCATATTTCGAAATGGTTCAAATCCAATAAGTACATTAACATCAGTACTTTTATAGTAGTACGAACGTTTAAGATCATTGCACTTTAAATTTTGTTTACGGAGTTTTTCTTGGTTGTAGGTTGACAACACTGACAAGTGCCGTTGCCCCTTAGTTTTGGCAGCCCTGCCAAGTTGAATACCTGTTCGCCGCAGGTTTGGGAGACATTGACTTGGGTGCCTTTATTCTCCAACCCATTCCAGGTCATGGACCCAAATGTTTAGCGTAGTCGTACGAACGAACGAACAAAAATGCTCTGTGTTTTTTCGCATCCCGGAAACGTACCTCCATGGCACCTGACAGTGCTGCGGTGTTTGGGCTGTCGTTAAGGGACATCGTGGATTTGCGTACGTTTGAGCAAGTCTGCAAGAAATATGTTTACTAAATCATAGTCTATTTAGAGATTTCAACCACTCTTGTCTCCGTGATAAAAAAGAAACTCGACAAATGTCATTGTGTAAGGATGATGGTGTTGGAACAGGCGTATTTCTGTGTCCGAGACGAAAAAAAAAAATGATAAAGAAACAAATTGATCAATTTCTGTGATTCGTGCACCTACAAACCACAATACCTTATATACTGTGTAAGAAAATCGTGTTAGTAATTTAATTTTTCTTGTTTTACCTCACGGCTCTACAACTTTTGGCTAATTAATAGCGACGACAAAGATTGGATGATATTAATGAAAAGACAGACCGGGACTCGAACCCGGAACTAGATCGTGAGATGACCGTTTATAGATTTTGACTACTCTGGCGGCGTTATTTTATGTCGCTTTTCCACCTTTAGGTTAATCGCGACGTTGACGATAATTGATGAAATAGATGATAGGAACCTATCCATGCCTTGTTCAGCATTCAAACTCGAGACTTCTGGCTTCGTACCCTTTCAACAACAGACCCTATTTTACAAAATATCGGCGCAATAGTTATTTAGGCGAGTTGTTCCTAAGGTGTACGATATTTTCTCCCTTAAGAGCGGGCCTCCCAGATGGCGCAGTTGTTGCGTCGTCGCCTTGTAATCAAGGGGTCCCGCGTTCGATACTCGGTGGAGGCACATAGTGGTTCGGATCCCACGTTAAACTGTAGGTCCAGTCCCGATTAGCCTTACTCTGCATAAAGTGGACTTAAAACACCAACTCAATCAATCAATCAATCTCCCTTAAGAGCAACGAGGAAACAAAGTTTGAACATCATTCATCCCCTTGTCTATAATTAAGAAATAGTATTTGTATTTTTGTTATTTTGCGTCCCTATTCTACTACTTTTTGTCTAATCGCGAACGATAAGTCTGAGTGATGATTAGCGGGATTCGAACCCAGGAATTTGGGTGGCTAGACGACGAAATCGACGACTTAACACACTCGCCCACCGAGCTGGCAGTTAAAAGTTAATGAAATCTCATATAGCTATGACTTTACAACAATGGGAAGACTAACTCATGATTCTTCTATTGATTTTTAACAAGACGTCTAATTGTTGACCCATACCAAGAAATTTATTCTTGTGCCAGAAATCCAAATAATCTCCCTACTCACTACCTCAGTGAGGGGGAATGCGGGGGTATACCCCCAACTAACAAAATTTTCACAATCATCCCCACAGTTGCCTCATTGCCATCATGTTAAGCATCCCCCATCTAACCCCAAGGCTCGACCGAACACCTCCAAGCTAACATTTACCACTTCTGACATTGCCCAGATAGACACGGTCTGGCGGCCAGACTAAAGACCAATGCGTATGTTTATCGTAATTATAAGTGTAAACATAAGCTACTTATATTGTTGTATGCACTGGAGTTGTTGCATAACTAACAACCTTTCCTCATTTTTCTCTCTTTCTAGGTAAGTTTTGCAACAGAACCAATTGCAAAAAGATTGCAGAGTCAGTAGTCTGTGGGAATTGCTGTAGGTAAGATAACAAAGCAATTCATGCTTATGATTTTTTAGATCTTTGTCATGTAACTTAAAGTATTTAATTCTATAGCATTTGTAGTAATTTGGTTTTGTTCTGCCTGGACTCTTTTCCCATGCATGTTTGTCAACCATGGAGCGCCGTTTCTAGGCAAATTGATGTGTTTAGCACGGAAATTCTTGTTTCGCAACTCCGCTATGGATTCAGTTCTTAACCATATTCTAATTTTGCGATGTTATAACTTGTTTTCCTACCTAATTTATGGGCATTTTATACCTTTTCCTGCCTGTTTCTGTTGCCTTCCTCCTCCTCTTTGTCGATTTTTCCATTTCTTTCTGCTATTTCATGTTCTTTTTCTACCTGTATGTTAATCGCGACGATGAGGATCAATTGCGAAATGGATGATGGTACAAGGACAACGATACATCCATGCTTTAGCAAGTTTCGAACCTGTGACCTCTGGTTTCGTAGCATGGTACGCTGATCACTTCGCCACGGAAGCAGATTAGTTCACCAGTCATATTGATATTCTTCTCCATTTCATTCGTTTATCATTTTATATGACTTGTCACTTCACTATACGGGTTTCCTGCTTAGTATATTGATCACCTTTCTCTCTCTCTCTCTCTCTCTCTCTCTCTCTCTCTCTCTCTCTCTCTCTCTCTCTCTCTCTCTCTCTGCCTCATTTTCACTCAACGGGATTCTCTTCCTCTCTTATTTGTCCATGTTTTCTATTCACAACTCCCACCATGTATTTAGTTCTTGTCCAGTTTTTCTCTATCCCCTTTATCCGCATTTCTCTAACTGGTTTCACTTCAATGGATTGGATGCGATAGCGTAGTGATTTATGTTCAGTTATATAATCAGGCAATATAGTTCGATTCTAATGCTATATCAGTATCTCTGATGCTGATCATACAATAAACAATCTTAATAGTGTTTTAAAGTTCTTGAGTTTGCGTTTATGTTCACTTTGTGCACAGCCGAAGCGAACCCGCAAACCTTTCATTAAAAGGCAATAGCGTTAGGCTGTTTTCATAGTTTCTTGTTTGTCAAATTAACAAGTACCATATTACAAAATTTTGGACGATCTCTTAACAGTTTGTTTAATTTTATATATACGGGACGGGATGAAATGTTGCTTCTTGTTAAAAAGAAATCAATTTATCAATAATGAGAATTAACCTTGTTTCTTTATAATTTAGCTGCATCCTTGAATATATGCAACCCGCTCAACAGTTAACGTTTGCGGGTCACATAGTCTCTCAGGTTAGAACATGGACTGAGATGGATAATCAAACACCGAGTGGTCATCCTTTAAGTAACTAATTTCTAATGCTTATTGTTACTAAAGTAGACTTATTCCATGTTTCTCGTGTTCTTTATATTGTGTTGTATTGCCTTTTTAAGTATTTTAAGTCGCTTTATTAGCTTCTTCCAAGTGTTCAGTATAGAGTGCTATTAAGCCAGTGGCCTTGGGTTCGAACCATGGATTCTTCATCCTTATTGTAGCTGCCTCGGTGGCTGAGTACGTTGAGTTAATGGAATTTTGATCACTTCACCTAAGATTGCGGGGTTTGAATCCAGACCTTCGCAATCTCCTAGCAATATATTTTGGCGCCCTAGGCTGGAATGTGGTTGACGCCTCTCCCCATTACCAAGCACAGGAATTTCTTTCTTTTTTCACTCTTTCCTTTTTTGTGTGTGTTCTTCAATATTTTCTTCATATAACATGAGTTATAGTCTACAAATTTTGAAATCAAGAAACGAAGAAAAACTCATTAAAAAATAATAGTTGTGGGCTATATTTAAAGATTCGTAGTTTGCATGATTTATGATTTTAAAAAGTTTACTATATTTAAGGATATTTGAGGAAAATCTTGGTGTTTGAAGAATATATTTAAAAACGTACTTTGGCAAACAGAAAATTTTGTAATTTAAAATTATTCAACTCTGCTTGCAAAAAATTACATCGTTGTAAACTATGTGTTACACATTATTGTAAGTAAAGTTTACAAAAATATTGATTTGTTGCCTTTTAAAAAAAAAGAAACTTTGAATGGCGCCCTAGGCTTCAGACCCCCTTCCCCCCATTGCGTACCCCTCGCTACGAGCCTGCTTTTGAGTATGTTCCTTCATCATCTCCATCCAGTCACCATTCATCCTTAACGTCGTGATAAGCGAAAAGTTGGCAGAGAGAAGACTAAAAAAAATACGATTCATCCCTTGCGTCACGACGACCGAAAAGACGCGGCGCAGACAGTGAAAGGTAATGAATCACTGGTGGTCTCAGGTGCAGACTATTTAATGTGGGTCAGGCGGAACAGGTCCTGCAGTCGTCTAGGAGGAAAGTGGCGTCGTGATTAACGGCGGATATAATCACAAGACAGGGATGTCCGCGACCGGTCGCTCGGAACGAACGCGTTCAGCCGGTCGTGTTCTATCCCTCAGTCACACTTTCCGTCGCTGGATCCAAAAGGGCTTCCGAGACATGGGAATGGCTCATGTGAATCGTAGTTTTGCAGTTCCGCGAACAGTTCTCGGCGAACAGTTCAACTGGTCCTATACTGGGAATCGCTTTCACCGGGGGGTGGGGGCACAGTCTCTCCCATTGTAACGCCTCTCTTTACAATTCGTCTTAACAGCATAAGATTGTGTATGCCTGTCTACTTATTCTATTTATGTTGCTGCTGCTACCACTTCAATAATAATAATAATTAGCCTCCAAGGTGGCCGAATGTGTCCTGGGTTCGAGTCTCGGGTGTTCATTTCTGAGTGTCCCTTCATCAATTTCATCCAATCATCGTCCATTCTCATCGTTGCGATTAGGCGAAAGTGGCAGGCAGAAGAGCGACGCTAAATAACAATAATGGCCTATTATAAGCACTAAATTAAATGAAAAACAGAATAATGCAGATATATATTTTTAAAAAATGGCAAGGACTATGATATGTATATTTAATTCAATAACATCTGCTACTCAGGAGCGTATATTCTAGGCTTGCTATGCTATCTGCGAAGCCTTAAGCATAGAGAGTAAAATACGGAAGAGAAATATATTATAAACATTAGAAACTGTGAACAATTTTTTTCATTTTAATTAAAAAATAATCGCGATTCTGAAGTTGGCAACCTGGATTGTTAGGAGTTGGCAACCTGAATTGTTAGGAGTTGGCAACCTGAATTGTTAGGAGTATGCAACCTGAATGGTTAGTAGTTGGCAACCTGAATTGTTAGGAGTTGGCAACCTGAATTGTTAGGAGTTGGCAACCTGAATGGTTAGGAGTTGGCAACCTGAATTGTTAGGAGTAGGCAACCTGAATGGTTAGGAGTTGGCAACCTGAATGGTTAGGAGTTGGCAACCTGAATTGTTAGGAGTTGGCAACCTGAATGGTTAGGAGTTGGCAACCTGAATTGTTAGGAGTAGGCAACCTGAATGGTTAGGAGTTGGCAACCTGAATGGTTAGGAGTTGGCAACCTGAATGGTTAGGAGTTGGCAACCTGAATGGTTAGGAGTTGGCAACCTGAATTGTTAGGAGTTGGCAACCTGAATGGTTAGGAGTTGGCAACCTGAATGGTTAGGAGTTGGCAACCTGAATTTTTAGAAGTTTTCAGCCTGGCTGACGTTGGGATGGCAACATGACTTCCTTGAAGCCGTCAAGAACTGGCAAAATGGATGTGTCTAACCAGGGGGTTACGTGAGCACAGTCTTCTCACTTCCTCCATAGCCTAGAACCACGTGTCATATGGAGCTAGTCCAGGGCTTGCACTCAGCATACGCCACTGCTGCTACTATACCACTACGAAGGAAGTTCGAAATGATTTGTTCTATTTTGTTGTATATTTAAGGAGCTATATTACTTGTAAAATATTCGCTATCTACATACCAAGAAATAGCTACCATAGAACACCATTCATTTTGGATGTTCATCTTGCTTGTGATTGTCTCTCCAATAGCGTAGTGGTAACGTCGTCGCCTTGTAATCAAGGGGTCCCAAGTTCTATACCCGGTGGAGGCATACAGTGGTTCCGATATAACTTTAAACTGTAGGTGCAGTTCCGATTAGATTGTCTGTGCATAAAGCAGATTATTTATTTTTAAGTGTTAACCACTGAATATGGCGGTGTTGACACTCATTCTTTTTGCATTTCTTACATAGCATGTAATAATAATCATAATAACAACAACAATACAGAGCCCAACTTGCAACACAATCGTTATTTTTCCAACAAGTTATGAGTTCAAGTTACGCTGTGTTACTGATATAAACTCGCCGTGATCTGACACAACTGAGGGTCAGTCAATATCAAATAGTCCAAAAGAAAATTAACTGGTTGCCTGACAATTTTGAAATGAAGTTCATTTTTTGTTGTTTCCCCTATGCAAGGGAAGTTCAAAACAGGCATTATTCTTATTTATATCACTTCGTTTAAAAATGACTGCCTTTTTACATGGCTTCCGCAGACAGTTGTTCTAAATTTGATAACTCAGTTAAGGAAAATGATAAGAAGATGGGGTAAAAATATTGTTTTCACTATATTTAAAGATACATTTTATGTCCTGTATGTTTTTTTTTCACCATCTATAATACATATGGCTGAAATTTAGGGCCAAAATTGATATTCGCTTCTAAACAGAAATCAAAGTATTGGATTTTTTTTAAAGCAGGAAAGGACCGTGATATCATAGCTATACATATTTTTTTAAGGAATATATACGTACATACAAAGTTTCCGTATAAAATATTTTAGCTCTGTTTGCTGGTTTCCGCTTATAGTTTTATCTCCTTGAAAATGTTCATTTTTCATTTTTTTTTCCAAAATTTGAGCCCCATTTTATTTGGGAGGGACCTAATGAAAATGTAATGTTTACAACATAAAGAGTAGTCACTGAGGGGTGCCTGTATAAAAAATTGAGTTTGATATTTGACGTCCTTTCCCATTGCACTAATATTTATTGTTATTAATTATCTTTTCTCTTGCACAAATGTTTTTGTTCTTTAATCTTAATTTCTGTAATTTACGTATCACTAATAATGTCAGGATAGTGACTAACCTGTATATACTTATCTTGTTAAGAGCTGTTGCCATGGCAATTACGATTGTGTTTTGTCTTGACTTTGAAGTTTGGGCTCGGTTTTTGAATAGAGTGCATTCAGCATTGCAGCAAGCAACTCCGCTCACCCCGGCATATTCCATTATATACTCAATGTTCAATCCACTTCAGAGATCTAGGTTTACATGCATTGTACAGAGAAAAATGGCCAATGCATGTAATGATTTACACCGATGGTTCTAAGAATAACAATAGTGTAGGATGTGCCTATTACATCCCAGAGAAAAACATTTATCAACAATTTAGATTACCTATAGATTCATCTATTTTTACTGCGGAAAGTTACGCCCTATACAAAGCCTTACAATATGGAATAGCGGAAGACTTTAAAAAAATTCTTCTCCTTACAGATTCGCTGAGTGTTCTTCAAGCATTATCTACATCCTATCCCAAATTATGTCACCAATCATATTTTATTATTTTAATTATTCAACAAATTCAACTTGCTTGCAAAAGAAACATTGACATACAATTCAGTTATGTCAAAGCACATGATATTAATGTAGGAAATGATAGAGTGGACATATACGCTAAACAGGCCAGAGATTTACAACTCATAAGTTTCAATAGGTTAATGTATACTGATTTATTACCACGAGTAAAAATCAAACTTATGGAACAATGGAATGAATGGTGCAAAGATCAATTTACGTTTGTGGGCAACACATATAGATGGATTGCAGAATTTAAATCTAAAGTCCCTTGGTTCAATTCTTACACACTCCCACGGCAAGTCATAGTTTTTATTAATAGATTAAGAACAGGACACGTACGTACACCAGCACATTTAGCAAAAATAAAAATTAAAACTCAAGAAAATTGTAAATGTGGCAATAATAATCCTGATGCTCAACATTTAATTCTAGAATGTCCAATCTATTCAGATCAACAAATCATACTCTACAAAGGTTTTCAACGTTTAAAAATTCCATTTCCAATATCACTATCATCCATTTTAACAGATTTATCCCCTTCATTAATATGGATGCTGTATGCATATTCTCGAAAATGTAGACTTGAAATATAAAGTGATTTTTAAGAAACAGCAAAATGGACAAAAAAAAAGTGAATTATTTATAATAATTGTTATATATTTGTGATTCCGATTAATTTGTGAGACTAACTGCCAACTTTAGAAGAAAACATTAAAAGAAATAAAAAAAACAATAACGATGTCCAAAGTCGACAAGATAATGCTGACAGGGACAAAAAAAAAGAAGAAGAAGAAGAAGAATTTTGAATAGAGTGATCACGTTGAATTAAAACAAGTTTAATTTCTTTGAGTGAGATGGATTATATGTTAAGTATTTAGTTTGCAAAGAAGTAAAATAGACTTCCTTTTTCTTAGTGCAAACTGAAATTTGATTTTTATTTGACGAACTAGCAGAGAGATATTACCCCATACCCTGAGAGGCATCACGCGAATGCTTTCGAGTCTTTCATGTGAACTGATTATTTGCTCTTTTAGTTAAATCATGTTCTTTTGACTAAAGAACGTGTCATATTCCATGAATAAGAAAGTTACAACATGGGAAATTTGGTGAAAGAACTCAATTTTACGTTAGTAGTTTACCGTGCACACCTTTTCATTCATAATGGTTAGCAGTGGGCTTACTATGTCACTCGCATGATGTAACTAAGGAATAGATGCAATAATTGTAATTACATGCTTGTTTATTAAAATGTAATTATTCATTTGTAACAACTAATGCAAATTTGAAATAGAGAGGGGGAGGGTAGTGCTGGCAAGCAGAACCAACGTGAGTGATAAGAAACAGAACTGAAACTTATAAATATAAATGATTACAAGTTAATAGTATATAAAGAGATATAATGCAATCATGGTATTGTAAAGAGAGATAAACATTTTTCATGAGATAATACACTGGACATACGAGGAAGTAAGTTTTTGTATGTAAAGTCTGCATAGAAATTTAAAATTAAATACGAATGATAACACTGTAACAAGACAGAATGGAAAAATTATGTATTGCGTCCATGGAAAATACAAATAAACTACAAAATACATTTACGGACTGGTGTGTTGAATCTGTATTTAATTCCAGGCTAAGATAAAGATTCACTGATACGTCCTGCCACCTGTTGGCAAAATATGTTACTATTGGCGTGGATATGAGCGTTCCGGCATATTGGTGTGGCATCTCCGCAACACGGCTACAAACAATCACATGAGTTGAAAGTATTTTGTATTTCGGTAATATATGTAATGGGACAACATCTTTCGCATAGATCTTCAATATCTGCTAGAGAAATATAAAACACAATGGTCGTATGTTTGGTAAATTTAGTTCATGCTCTGGTTCTAGGAATGATTTGATCGGAGTATTGTGTACTCACAGTGTAGCCGACTGAACCAGTAGCCAATAAAAATACGCACAGACCATGGGCGTCGGGACTAACACCCTGAGTTTGGCATCCTACATTTCAAGTTACAAACCAGCACATGTTATTGTTTTTATTATTAATAACACAAATACAGTTCTATTAGTGTTTGAACCGAATAACCGAAGTTGAAAGCTACTCTAAATAACAAAACTCAAACAATATTTGTATATTTGATATTAAACGTCGCTTTTCGGCCACTTCTGGATAATCCTGAAGATGAGGATGAGATGATTAGATGAAATTGATGAAGAGTACCCACGACCAGGCCGGTGGTGAGATTGCAAGTCGGCAACTTTACGCACTCGTCCGTGTGTGTGTGTGTGTGTACATATATATAGGGTGGAACACGTGGCGGAATGGTTAGAACATCGCGCTACGACGCCAGGGGTCCCAGGTTCGAATCCTGGCCTGGGCATGGATGTTTGTGAGTGCCCATTCATCAATTTCATCATATTATCACTCATCCCCATCTTCGCAAATTAGCCAAAAGTGGCGAAGTAAACTGAAGCAAAACAATCATACAGGGTGAAACAGAACTCTACCGACAAACTTTCACAGGCTGTTCAGGGTGTTGCTGGGTGTTTTGATATGAGAAAGCCACGGTCATCGGTACCTTACTACAGGGTAATTGCATTTATTTTCTACACTGCACAGTTTGCTGCGTCGCTGTACAGTTTGTCGACATTTTAAAAAATTGCTTTAAAGAAAGGCACGTATTGAAGAGTACACAGTGTACTGCTGTACGTACAGTACAGTTATTTAACTAACAAGTACGACATTTGTCCTAGTTTTGTTTCTTTACTCGTGTAATTTTTTGTATTGCAATTTGATATTACAGAAGGTGCTGAGTAGTTGATTATTTTTTTCTTTGTAATCTACCAGAGCCAACATATCACGGTTCAAAGGACATAATACAAGTATAACACATCAACATCACATTACTCTGTATCAAGTGTGAAAGTGTCGGCCCCCCTATCCCTCGTTTCTATCCGGCCCTCTGGATTACTTCCTACTTTCATCCCTCAATCTCTCCTTTCACCTCACCCTGGGTGCCAAGCGAGCAGATTATTTTTGCGCCGGAATTACAAAAAAGGGGGGTTTCACATAACAATTTATATTTGTATGTCCCTGGTTCGTTTACACATATACAGCAAGTGAATATACAACTGGTTAAATGGACAGTACCGTAGTTCTTGAAATTATAACATTCTCGTAGGATATATTGGTTTATTATACGTAGTTATATATATATACATATTTTACAGAGCGTCTCCATGAGTGTCTTGCATAGACCAAAATTACCAAAACTCTAAATCAATATATATGCGCACCAATGGCATAACCATCGGCACTTCCCTTACCACCGAGTTAGCAAAACTATCTCGGTGGGCCTATCCTCAGCTTAAATGATATTCCGTTACAAATGCGTTTCCTTACGCCTTCACTCCTTCTTTTGGGCATCAATTAATCAAATACGGAAATATCCACATAATCAAAGCTTTTTCTAAAAGGGGACTTGGGACAGCAACAGGGGCTGGCATAACCAGATGCTACATTATGATATCTAGTTTAGCCACCATAAGTGGACTAAACTTGAGGAGACGTTCCTCTTTCGTCGATCAATGGGGAAACACTGTTTTTTTTCTAAAGCCCACTGGCTCTTTTTATAGTCGGGGTAAACGTCCGTGGACGTGGACCCCGTAGCGTTGGAAAATTCCACTACAACGGTCTTTAGAAAGACTGCTAGCTTCCTCAACCGGGGAGGTAAGAAACAGGGGAATCTAACATCCAGCAAAGCACAATCCAATAAGTATATACACTTACATGCAATAATAACATAAAAATACACTCATGGAAACATATTACTTAACCCTACACCTTGTAGCTGGCCAGCAATTAATTATTACAATATACCAAAACCAGTAATGGTCAATCCGACCGTTACATAGTTCCCCCCTTCAAGAGGAACAAGAAAAAACAATACACTCAAAACAAGATTACCATATTTACAAAATCATCCAACACAATTACACAATACCCACTAAAGTATTCAACTGTTCTCAGAGTATCTGAAAAATGAAATAGTCACTAGTTCATTCACTTTATCACATTGTCCACAATGTTCACAGATTCACCAAGCTTCCTCTTCCTTGTGAAGTCCGCCACTGAAGTATCCTCTCTAGGATGAAGTCTTCCTGACAGCATCTTTCTTGAAGTTAGTTTCCCTGGTTCCTGGTTCGACTCTCCACCGAGTCCCTGGCTTCGACTCCTGACCGAGTCCCTGGCTTCGACTCCTGACCGAGTCCTTGGTTCGACTCTCCACCGAGTCCTTGGTTCGACTCCCAACTGAGTCTTGGTTCGACTCTCAACCAAGTCCTGGTTCGACTCTCAACCGAGTCCTGGTTCGACTCTCAACCGAGTCCTGGTTCGACTCTCGAACCTAAATCCACAATCTGTCTTTCTGTTTACAACTTGAAGACACGCAAATAAATAAACAGTGTTGTGAAAATGAAAAAAAATGGGGGTAAGTTATATACAAATGAAAACTAAAATAAAATAAAAATAAAATAAAAGAAGATCCGCGGTCGGCTATTATGACAGCTGGGATTGCTGGCTAGGCGGCCCGACGGTAGTCTTCCTAACCCTCATTAGGAGTTGTCGCGTGGCTCCCCTTGGCTGTTTTCTGTCCCTCCACCTCACAGCAAAAGCTGGTGGTTTATGGCTGGACAACTGGCCTGGTTCACCTTCCACAATCGGATAATCTTTCCCATTCTTTGCCCTGAAAGTATCTTCTTTAATCCTTCCAGACATTGAACATGGACCTGAGTGTTTCGTTTCAAGTTCACCATTAACGCCACGCAATCTGCCAGATATAGTGTGCTCTTTCAGCCACACCTTGTCTCCAATGCGAAATTTACATGGCCTACGTTTGATCTTGTTCTCTTCATCCGGGAACATCTGTAAGGCTGGGCTCGTTTTCTTGTATTTCAGTCTCACTTCTTCTGTCTTCCCTTTGCTGGAGACAGTACAGGGAACGCAACTTCTGACGTAGCGAGCGATATCTCGTGTCATTCCAAGCCACGAATATTTCTCCTTGATTTTCGACAAAGTTTTCTGCTTCCCATTGTGTCCTGCAAATTCAGAATCGTGATGTGACGTCAATATTTGAGATTTCAAACTCAACGGGACCCATATCTTGGCTGTTCCTTTCGAATCTTGCTTGCAGTCTATCCTCCTGCACAAAACTCCCTCCTCATCCAAAAACGACTGATTGGCCAACTTAGCAACTTTCTCCTTATACTTCTTACTCCCAGAGAAATGCTTTTCCTTCCGTTGCTTCATTATATGAGATAACAAACTGTCTCTCATTTGCTCTGAAACAAGCGATGAAGTTCTTTGTAGCCTCTCAGAAACCAGTAATTCATCATTTTCATTGCCCTCTAAAGCAAAAGGCAACAATGATAATGAATGGTTCTTCTCGTTCGTAGAAATGGAATTTTTTCGAGGAAATTTGCATTTCCTTTTTATTCCCTTCCTCCGTTTTCTCTTCACCTCTCTCGAGATTTTCAGAGAGCATAATACACCAGCGTTTGCAGTCTTCTGAACTTCGAGTCCTTGGGAATCCACTAATTGGCCCGTATCCTCATTCGTAGACTTTCCGCTATTCTCATGTGCATGTGTGTTGCATCCATCCAGGCTCGAGTGATCTGACGAGTTATTCCTTTCCTGTACCACATTATTTCTCTGCATAACTGTAACAGCGAATTCTCGTTTACATGCACGCTTCGAGAACGTGTAAATCACGTCGCTATCCTTGAACGACCAACCGTTCTCCTCAATGTGCAAAATTATCCCACTCTGCCTCAAAAAATCCCGTCCAACGATTATGTCACGGAAACAATTCTCAAGAATGATAAATTTATGCTTAAATTTCATGTTATTAATACAAACAGTAGCATACATCTCGCCAACTGATGTAACGCTGCCCACAGCTAATGAAATGTTCCATTTTCTCGTCTTCATGAATTTATTTCCATCCCTCTCTAACAACTTGGCAGTTTCCAAACTTAGCGTAGAGGCTGAAGCTCCCGTATCTGCAAATAATACAAAGCGTTTGTTGTTAATCTTACATTGAACGAGAGGTTCGAGGTCTTGCTGAAAACAGCCTTCTCCATTCAAAAAACGGCCTTTGTTTCTGCGTTTTCTCCCGGTGGGTGACAGAATGTTTATTTGGGGACGCTGCTGACCTCCCTTTCCAGCGGGTTGGTTCCTTTTATTGGCCTGTTGACATTCCTGAAGTTTATGGCCTTCACAACGGCAGCCCCAACAAATTAACTTTGCAGAATTTTTATTGGCCCCCGCTTGTCCAAAAGTTGCATCAAAAGAGGGTCTCTTTTGCCCTACGGTCGCATCACCGCCAATGCCCCTTCTTAGAAACGCGGTTGTTTCGCAGCCCTTGATCCTTTTTCCTAAACCTGGATTGAGAGAGCATAAGGGTAGCTGGTCACTCTCGGTTCCCCCTTCGCTTGTCCTTGCGGACAAAGCCATATGTTTTACCCCTGTTCTTCGTGAGGTGTCCTCTTCAGTGTTGCAAACTTCAGAAAAAGATAATTCCGTCTCACCGGCGAGTGGTGAATAATAAAGCCTTTCTGAATACAACCTTCTCTGAACAATGGCTGCTTCAGATTCCAATTCCTTCAAAGTCTGAAATTGCATTCCATACAAAAGCCTTCGGAAACTAGGGTGTGCATGAGATAGAATATGTTCTATTACTTCACATTCGTCTGTCTCTTTTTGCCTCATAGAAAAGAGTTTTCTCATTCGACGAATAAACAAAACCAGAGATTCTTCGCTCATTTGGAAGCGATTCAGAATCAAACGGTCGATCTCATTCTTATAATCTACAGAATAATATTCTTCTAAAAAAGCATTTTCAAAGCTCTTGAAATCTTCAAACGGGCGTGAAAATCTAAACCAATCCCCTGCAGCCCTCCTTAGCGAAAACGGAAGAATCTTGTCAAACAATGACTTCTCCGAAATGCCCATGACATCTTTATAATTCCGCAACTCCTGCAAATAATCATGCGGCGAAATCTTGTCATCCCTCCCCGTGAAGACTGGAATCGGTAAATTTGACTTATCGAGAATTTTCTGAACTTTTTTCTCCTCTTCCTTAGCACTCTGCTGTTCAGTGCGCGATAAAGCAAGATTATTTAAGTCCCTAATAATTTCCTCCTGAGATTTATCGCTTATATCCTGATTACCCAATAGCTGTCCAAGGAAATCTCTATCAATTTGTACTGCCATTTTTCCTACTTTACTTTTTCCACTACGTAATAACATTCACTTCTGTACGATCTTCGTTGTAAAAATTAAAAAATCTATCCGTCCGTCAGTCCGTCTATCTTTCAAACCTATAGACCTGACGACAATTTATACAACAAGATATATCCTGGACAATGGAGCCCCCATATGTGAAAGTGTCGGCCCCCCTATCCCTCGTTTCTATCCGGCCCTCTGGATTACTTCCTACTTTCATCCCTCAATCTCTCCTTTCACCTCACCCTGGGTGCCAAGCGAGCAGATTATTTTTGCGCCGGAATTACAAAAAAGGGGGGGTTTCACATAACAATTTATATTTGTATGTCCCTGGTTCGTTTACACATATACAGCAAGTGAATATACAACTGGTTAAATGGACAGTACCGTAGTTCTTGAAATTATAACATTCTCGTAGGATATATTGGTTTATTATACGTAGTTATATATATATACATATTTTACAGAGCGTCTCCATGAGTGTCTTGCATAGACCAAAATTACCAAAACTCTAAATCAATATATATGCGCACCAATGGCATAACCATCGGCACTTCCCTTACCACCGAGTTAGCAAAACTATCTCGGTGGGCCTATCCTCAGCTTAAATGATATTCCGTTACAAATGCGTTTCCTTACGCCTTCACTCCTTCTTTTGGGCATCAATTAATCAAATACGGAAATATCCACATAATCAAAGCTTTTTCTAAAAGGGGACTTGGGACAGCAACAGGGGCTGGCATAACCAGATGCTACATTATGATATCTAGTTTAGCCACCATAAGTGGACTAAACTTGAGGAGACGTTCCTCTTTCGTCGATCAATGGGGAAACACTGTTTTTTTTCTAAAGCCCACTGGCTCTTTTTATAGTCGGGGTAAACGTCCGTGGACGTGGACCCCGTAGCGTTGGAAAATTCCACTACAACGGTCTTTAGAAAGACTGCTAGCTTCCTCAACCGGGGAGGTAAGAAACAGGGGAATCTAACATCCAGCAAAGCACAATCCAATAAGTATATACACTTACATGCAATAATAACATAAAAATACACTCATGGAAACATATTACTTAACCCTACACCTTGTAGCTGGCCAGCAATTAATTATTACAATATACCAAAACCAGTAATGGTCAATCCGACCGTTACACAAGGTACCGGGAACCATGGGTTCCTCATATCAAGACACTCAGCGAACATCCCTGAACAACTTGTGAAAGTTTGTCGATAGAGGTCTCATTCCACCCTGTATACAGGGTGTTCCTGTGATCTTGTTCCAAACTTGCAGGGTGGATGGAGACTGACCCAAGTACCAATATGAGATAATACGGAAATGAACCATTAAAAAGTTATGAGCCAATACTATTTAGGGCTTTATATGACAGTGGAATAAGACAAGTGAAAGATGCGGCTTGTAGATTTAATACGGACGTTACTACAGAGTATCGTAGCACTCTATGGGGAAAACGTTACAGTAGGTGTTCAAAATGGCGGCCCCCAGCGTCGAAAGAAGCTCCGTCGTATCCGCTCTGGAGTAGTTCTGACGACATAGCAAGGATTCTTGCCAACAGGTCCTCCTCACTCAAGCGATTGACGATTGGGTGCTGAGCCGAGGGACACTCTTTGCATCCCGTGCTGGCAACGTACTTGCTGCCTGTAATATGACCCCGGGGATGTTACAGCAGATGCGACAGAGCTTCTTGCGATGCTATCGTGCCTGCATCGACGCTGGGGGCCGCCATTTTGGACACCTACTGTAACGTTTTCGTCGTAGAGTGCTACGATACACTGTATTAACGTCCGTATTAAATCTACAAGCCGCATCTTTGGCTTGTCTTATTCCAACTGACATAGGAAGCCCCAAATAGTTTTTTATCTCATAACTTTTTAATGGTTCATTTCCGGACCGAGGTGCTTTATCTCTAGGGAGCGGAAGTTGATGACCTAAAAAATATAGGTATATGACCTATAGAATGTCCTAAAAAAATGGGGGAAAATGACGTAAAGAATGCAAAAAATGACCATTCAATTTGTTAGTTACAGATTAAAAATTGAAATGAAATGGAAATTAAACAAAATGCAATCTTGCTTTTGAAATAATTTAATGAAAAAGTCGTACACACTGAATGAATTGGTGTAAAATGCATTAATTTCCCGTATCTTTGCCTGGTGATGTAGTGTGGTGTGTTTCTGTGCCACTGTAAAGAAAAAGAAATTATCACGATTCACGTAAGACAATTTTTGTTTAGAAATTTAACAAATTGTATAAAAAATAGGGAAACTAAAATGAGGCCAGTCAGGCCAGGGTATTTCTAGCCTCCCCTTATCTGATCTTAAATCTGAGTTTGCCCCAGACGGGCACTTGGTGCTTTCCCCCGACACAACAAAGACTGTCACCAGTTCAGTTTTCTTTTGCTCGTAAATTGCAATCCTGCGATATATATATATAGCTTATGTTCACCTTGGTGAAAACACTCAAGAATATTACCAAAATGAAAGAAGTTACAAAATATGACGAAACAATACACCGAATATTGCGAAAAATGACGGGAAAATGCCGAAAATCGGGGAAAATGACCTAATACCTGAAAATTGCCAAAAATGCAAAAAAAAAATCACTTTATAATTACCTTTTTTGGGTTCTAGACGAAGTATAATATTCTGTATATTTAATGGGCATCGTGTCCGAGATGTCAGAAAAAAGATGACATTTCATCAACTTCCGCACGTTATCTCATATTGGTACTTGGGTAAGTCTCCATCCACACTGCAAGTTTGGAACAAGATCACGGGAACACCCTGTATATAAATCCTCACGCACATACGCCCTGTCCCGGGATCGAATCTCGGCCTGAGCATGGGCGTTTCTGAGTGTCCATTCATCAATTTCATCATATCATCGCTCATCCCCATCTTCGCAAATTAGCCAAAAGTGGCACAAGAAGCGAAGAAAAATAACCTAAATCAATCAATCAATCAACATACACCCTGTCCCATGGCCCTGTAACCAGGCGGTTCCTGAAATATGCACATATTGTGTGCGGGAGGGAGAGAAAATGTAAGTTAATGAAAATAATGTGGATTCTGAAGTATTCACCTCTGACCTATAAAGTAAATGCAACAATGTAACTTTTTTATGTATAAATACATTCTCTGAAAGAATATATTCACTTCGTTTATATATTTCTTGAGATGAGATTGTCTTCTATGGATTTCATTTCTAATCAATTTGGGGCAGAAAATGACATACGCCCCCGAAGTTCTCGCTTGTGAATGTTGCCATCTTTACTTCCCAGATGTGTTGGTTCTGACGCCAGAGCGAAGATAAAGTCAGTGCTCCTGCACTATTTTGATGGGAGACAACGAAGATACTAAGCACTCAACACACACATCCGTGACCTAGAGATAAGGATTGAGCACAATATGAAACGTAATGATCACTCTCGTTATTTGTATCCGGGTAGAGATCACAAGTGTTGGACCACCGTATTATGTACTTGTTGAAAATGCTCGTAAGGCAGGGGACAGACACGGCACACTAATAAAATGAACGTTTGGATAAATATGACGAGGTGCTCCTAGCCATTGGTTTAGAGGTTAACATGCTATCCTCCTAAGCCTAGAATACCAGGTTTGAGTCGTGAACAGGACCAGACCGGGGACAATAATAGAATAGGGTAGAGGAATTTCATTAATAGGGTGTCTAGAGTAGTATTCGACTGGAGAGTTGCATTTAATTATTAGGCGCTAACACTGGACGATCACATATGCCCAGCAATCCCTTTGAGATAAAGCTTTATTTACTGCTGAATAAATTGCTGCTGACAATCGGTCTCACTTATCGCACGTAAGTCAAACACCTTCTCGCTCAATCACCGTATTTCGTCTTCTGACTCAGGTTAAATGCTTTCGTTGTTCGGCTAAATGTGTATTTATGCTGTTAAGAGATTTAAAGCTAAGAAGGTTAACATAACCACGAAGACAGTCGGTGCTTGCGTTGTAAGATGAAATACGGCTCTTGATGGAGACGGTGTTTGACTTTCGTGCGAGAAGTCAGATCATGTTAATATTTTAGTCTTTATTATTCATCGCCTCGGAGTTTTCCTTATGAATTTATAGGGAAGTTGTCCATTTGAAAGAGTTATAAATAACTGCAAATTATTGATGTTAAAAAATATCCACACGTTCAATTTTCCCATATTCTTTATGACTTAATTACGGAGTATTAATATCTTGGAATAATTATCAACTCGCTGACTTTACCCGTTTGCTTTTCTACCAATGACAATTTGTAATGCTGTGCTGCCATCTTCCAACGAAGAATACAAGCTGAGCGAGTGTATAAGTTGTCTACTTTTGATCTCGCCACGCCACCCAAGGTCAAGGATTCGAGTCCCGGCTTGGACATGCGTGTTCTCTGCGAGTGTCCTTCATCCATGCCCTCTAATCATCTCTCATCCTCATCGTCGCGGCTAGCCAAAATCGGAAGAAAGCGACGTTAGATAACAAGAATACAACATTGCATATCAAGAACAGATTAATGGAAGGTAAGTTCTTCTAAAAATACGTGTGCTTTGCAGATACTTGTAGGAAGCAGCCTGTTCTTTTAGCAAGAGTACTTTTGGTGCCTTGAGGGAAGCAGAGTGCGACGATCAGAGGTTGCAACAGAGCTTGCCTGGTAAGCCGGACTGTGCGTTGCACGTGGATATTGACTTGCAGATCTAACCGTCAACCTATGGTTCAAAGTAATACGTCTGTGTTCTTGTTTTCAAACATATTCAGTTGACATAAATGGAAGTATTCTCTCACCTTTCAAACACAACAAATATCCCATTTTTCCTTATTTTTTAAAGTATTTATTTACTTGTTACCCTGCCCCCGTGTCAGGCTAAGAGGTTTTTTTTCCTTTATAGTAATATTTTGATAATATATTAATCAATTAGGTAATTACGTGTATAAAAAATATGTATGTGTGATTAGTGTAACTCCATTTATTATGCATTTTGTAGGTTCATATATTCCCTGTATAGAAACCATGTAGCACTCTGTTCTTTCTTCGTGTCTCGAACGTTCAGAAGGCGAGCGTTTTTAGCTGTTAAAGATTTTAAACTCTTGAAAGAAGGTCAGTTGGCAACATACGCCAACCAAACGTATATAAACTCCCAGATGAGAGTGGGGGAGGTCGGCTGTTGGAACGGTGACTTACAAGGGAGGATATCTAAGTGTCTCCCTCCGATTTTCATGAAACTTGGCAGGTGTAAAGAGGGGCCCAAAGGAAGAAGTACGTGTTTTTGTGTTTCAGCTAAAAAACGATTTTAGAGGGCAACCCCCCCTCAAATGTCAAGATGAGGAGAAATTGAAGATGAGTTGAAATTGACCCCGAAACCACGTAAGTATGGCATAGAAAAAACAGGGGCCATAGGGCCCCTCTATACCCCTGCCAAATTTCTAGTGTTGCCCACGAGACGAGACTTTGGCCTGTCTCGTCTCGTGGAAATGCTGAGAAATGCTGTCTCGTCTCGAAAATATTCGTTTGTTCTCGGGACACATGATCAATCTCGTCTCGTCTCGAATTTTTAAAAGCCTGTCCCGTCTCGTCCCGTGGGCAACACTACAAATTTCATGGAAGTCGGAGAGGGACACAGGGGTCATATCCCCACTTCAATTTCTCCTCATCTTGACATTGAGGCGGGATTTACCCCCTAAAACCTTTATTTAGCCGAAACAAAAAAAAACAAAACACGGATTTCTTCCTTTTGGCCCCTCTATACACCTGCCAAGTTTCATGAAAATCGGAGGGGGACACAGGGGTCAAATGCCCACTTCAATTTGTCTTCATTTTGACATTTGAGGGGGTTTGCCCCCTAAAACAGTTTTTTAGCCGAAACAAAAACACGCGTATTTCTTCCTTTGGGCCCCTCTATACACCTGCCAAGTTTCATGAAAATCGGAGGGGGACACTTGGATATCCTCCCTTGCTAGAAGGAAGAGGTTGTTTCCACCATGGGTTGTTTCGCTTCAATCAGTTCGGATCGGAGGACAGATCTCCCACAACGGGAGATTGGTTTGGATTGATTTGGTGTTTTAAGTCAACTTTACGCACAGTATGGTTAATCGGGACTGGACCTACAGTTTAAAGTGTGCCTCTACCGGGTTACAAGGCGACGACGCTACCACTGCGCCATCGGAGAGGCCGCTGTAAGGAATTGGATTGCCAGGGTAGGTAGTGCCTAGGTGTCCGATTTACAGGTAAAAGGTGGTTTGTTCTGGATGTTCTTTTGAGCAATTACGGTGCGTCGGGCAACCTCGTGCCTTGTCACCGTGGACTGTTGTCAAGTGTGCACGTCGGCCGACCTCGCGCCTGTTAAAACGTTTCTTGGAGTAACTTGAGTCTACCATGTGAAATGTAAAGCTTCCAGGTACAAACATTAGAGATTTCCAACATCACAAAATTAGTTTTGGCCCTATAGTGAAACGAACGTTCGGATAGGGCTTGTATATATTTAAAATTTACGTTAAACTTAGAAAATACTCGATTTTTTCTTCTTAATTTCCCTGTTGCTGGATTAGGTAATTTATCCCCTATAGCAATAAGGTTTCGCAAAGGTTATCCGTTGTCTCTTGTAGTTAATTATAAAATTATGTTGACTTGTAGCAACCCACGTGCATTGTCGTACAAAGAAAGATACCCCTAGACAAATCTGAGCCGAGTACGGAGTGCACAGAACCTTGAGTGCGGAGGTAAGGTGTGGGTGGGTCAGGCAAGTAACAAATTTAATTATTGGATTATACTACTGCCAAACAGCATACAAGCCGTATACAGTTTATTACAATTGAAACATTAAATAAGTATACTACATGATAAAACATTCAATTTAAGTTGAGATAAAATAATTATATATTTTTTTTAAAATTAAAAATTACAATACAGTCACTTCCAAAAAGGAATATTTTTATTATTATTTGAAAATTTGATCCTTAGGAAAATATTTGGACCTAAAAGGGATGAGGAGACAGGTGAGTGGAGAAGGTTACATAATTTAGAACTACATAATTTGTATTCATGTCCAGATACTATTAGAATGATTAAATCAAGAAGAATTAGGTGGGAGGCCATGTGGCACGAATGGGAGAGGAAAGAGGAGTTTACAGGATTCTTGATGGGAAACCTGATGGTAAGAGACCAGTAGGAGAAGTAGAAAACGACTTGAAGAAATATAAATAAGAGACTGGGAAAACAATGGAATGGGGACATGAAAGTACGAAAAGAGGACAATACAGAAAGAAGAAAACAAAAGAGATAAAGGAGGGATAGAAAATAAGGAATTGAGGAAATACGAAACAAGGAGAACGAGTTATGTTGAAAATGTGAGAATGGAAGTTATGTAATGGTCAAGGAAAACAAATCAACCTTAGCTACATCGAGTCAAGATGCAACGTTGCAAGTTGTCGAAATTTATACATATTTATACGTGTAGCTCTCAAGCTTTCAGTTAAATCCACAGTAAAATGAAAGAATGAAATAAATAATAGTTTAATTTATTCCATTCAATCAAATAAGTATACCGGTAAAATAAGTGGAATAAACCTGTCACATAAACTTTTTTACGTGTTGAGTACTAATGTGTTGAATAGAACACCAAAAGAAAACAATCAGTAGACTGAACAAGAAATTATCTTGTTGTAGGGTGAAGACTTGTACTCGAAGCTACCTGAAAACATACCCATGTTATTTTTATTAACTCGTACGTTTAGTGTAAATTTATATTATTGATTTATTTTGCTTCGCATTTCTGCCACTTTTGGCTAATTGCGAAGATGAGGATGAGTGATGATATGATGAAATTGATGAAGGGACACCCACAAAGAACACCCACTATGCTAACCACTCCGCCACGGAGACCGGCTTCAATTTAGAATATTTCTTTTTGGTTTAATGTGAATAAGAAATGCCCTTGTTTTTTTTAAAAAAGACCAGTCAATACTTTTGGTACGATTGTGCAATTGCATGTGAAATTTGTAGTTTTTGTGCATGAAACCAATATAAGCCTACTAGACTCGGTGCAATGTGCATCCCTGTTACGTAGCTTCCCTGTTTTGCAGTTGTCAGTTCGTTAAAAGCATGTATGTCAGTCTGAACATTAACGAATACGTATCACACAGGAAACCTTGGACAAAGTAGGACACACGGCAGGTTACCATCGGTAACCATTAATTATTTCAAGTTCCAAGTACTCTTGATAAAACATCCGAAGGTCACAGTTCTGAAGTAGAAGTGAAAGAGTTCGAATTCTTATTGTGAATGAGATACAATTTCTTCCTTGCTGTTTCCTCTGCTAATGTCAAATATGTGGACGGAAGAATATTGTTCTTTGATACAATGGCAAGCTGGAAGTAAGAATTTCTTACTCATAATTTACGGAGAATATCCATTACAGAAGGACTTAGGTTGTTTAGTAATTTCATTTAAGGCTACAGGAAGCTCTTATGACAAGCTATGACTTTTTGTGATGTTGTTCTGTCACTTGCCAAATGACTCATTTATACACGCATGGCTCTGCAGCAAATTATGCATGGCAGATGCGTTTGTGCAGTCGTACTAGAGTTGGCAACGTCGCAAAGGCATTGGCAAATTCCATCAACTCCTTTCCCCGTCCCTCTCTCATCAACACAGCCGTGCAGTTGGCAGAGTCTATGCATACGTCATCGAGGACCACTTGTTAGCATGTCGGCCGATAGGGCGCTGTAAGGAAAAAAACAGTCAACAGCTGATAGTGCATTGGCTACATCGTCTGCAAGTGAGGCCATTGCACGGTTTTTCTCAATACGTTCTGGTGCAGCATTTCCGTTCTGTTGCAAGCTACTCTCGTTCAGTGAAAGTGTAACGAGATTAATGTTTTTATTCTTCGGAGTTCGATCCAATGAAACGCTGCAGTTTTTTTATCTTCCTTCTTTTTTTGGGAATCTTTTTCTCATAGCTCTACGCTGCGGTGTTGCCACGTCTGACAAATCTACACGGAATTGTTGTGGTCGAAAAAGTTAAGCAAGAAGCTGTCGTGTTTGCGTAGTTCTGAGCTTTCACCTCGTCTGGACTGGATATCCAAGACTCACATACTTCAAAGAAGGCCGTTTTTTATGGCTCCCTCTCAATTTCAGTGTACCAGCCAGCCACCTGCACACTCGTTCAGTGTGCCAGTGAATGAAAATGTGACGTAAACGTCATGAAGAATTTCAGGTTTCCTGCCACAGGAAATATTGTGAATAGTGTGTGTTGTGATATGTCATCAGTGCTCTATATTTTGTATGCCGTTTTGTGAACGGAATTTCGCAGCCTGAATGAAAGAAACACCGCAACATGACCGTGTTTTTGGTGTAAGTACTGGCCTGTGTTACACTGATATCGTGTGTCTTTTTATGGAATTTAAAAGTGATTTATTAACAGTGAACAATGACGGAAATTTACGAATCAGATGCAACGCTTGATATTGAAGATTATGAATCCACGATTCTAGAAGGTAATGTCTCTTTTGCATGCTTCAAACATTCAAATCATTTTTACGTTTCATGTGCGTAACGTAACAAAAGTTAATTCTGCATCTTAAAGTTTTAAATTTAAAGCCACGTACAAAAGTTTCTTGGTGCTTTATTGCTTGCCAATCATTCTTATTTGACAATTACATTACTGGAGTTGAAGTAAAGGAAATGACATTCTTTGGTTTTACTTCCTGAATTCGCGATCCACTTTTTATTTGGAAAATAACCTTGTGCGCAATAGTCTGTAGCTTTAGCTAGGAATTTCTAGTTATTTAGTATCGCCATTTGTGTTCGGGTTTCGTGAAAAGTATGAGATTGTATAGCTTCTATGTGCTTCTCGATTATCAGAACGTTGTTATGTGCCAAGTTATAATAATAGGTAATAATTAAACCTAGTGGCCCAAGTCCAGCTGGACAATCGAAATCGCAAAACACTCAGCTAGGCATTATAAAAGTGGATCGTTATCGTCGATAGTGCTTAAAGAATACTAAAACAATGACACTTACAAAACCATTAAAAAAAACAACTTGATATTTGAAACTTCCGTGATTGTTACTTTGTCCTGCTTGTTATCAGTCACAGCAACTGTTTAACTGCGATAACAAGCAACCAAGACAAGCTGTAATCACTTAGCTTTCAAAAATCAATTTGTTCATCTTCAATTAATTTATCTTTTTTAAATAATAATTATAATGACGTTTATATTTTCGAACTGTTGTTTTTTATGCGTACACCACGAGATAGTGACAACATGCCCACCAGTACAGTGGGATCCATGAGTATTACTGTACAAATTGTCCATGACTATTTTCATTAATTTTTTTCCCTTACATCCTACATGTTTTTAAGCGATTGATTTGTATGTATGCTGGTGCAGAAGTTGTCAACAGCTTGTTTTGAGTTTTCTTTTTAATTCTTGAAGCTCTTATTGGATCAAATTAAGCGCACGAACATGGTGATGGACAATTTGCACGGTAATACTCATGGATCCCACTGCACAACATAGTGTTGATTTGACTTATTTTACTTCGCTTTTCTGCCAGTATTGACTAATGAATGCGAGTGACATGGGAAGGAATGGTGATGTGATTAATTTGATGAAAGGACAATCGCAACAGATTAAATTGATGAAAGAACAATTACACACACACACACACATGGACACAGGGGTGCCTATCCCCTTAAGACCCACTCCCCCCAAAAAGGTAGAACATCCCCCCCCCCCCAGTTTATGCCGAATTAAATACTCAAATTATTTTTGTCAGACAAAATTTGCGGGAAAATATAATACCAGAGGTGCAACCACGAATTCTTGTCTGGGGGGGCAAGTACCAGGATAAACGTACCAATAATAATATCATTAATAATGGCTTTATTTTTATTACTAATAGTAGTAGTAGTAGTATCAAAGACGTTATTATCCTCATAAATTACGCAGAAAGGGGGTAGAATTCTGTGCTAAAGCATTTGTTTGGAACAAACGATTTGAAATATATTTTCAACACCATCAATTTCACATTAGCTAATAATGGAAATCAAGCACAGAAACTGTATTTTTGAATGGCAGAAAATGAATGATAAATGCATTCCGAAGATACATGTGTAACTTTCATGTACAACATATGTTTTACACATATGCAACATGGAGCGACATAAAATAGAAAATACATATGCAACAAGCTAACACTAAGTTGTGTACGCATTCAAAGCTTATTGAATACAAATATACAACACATATTATTTAAATACACTACATTCCAGAAAACAAGTAGAATGCGAGTGAAGCGAGCAAGAAAATTTTTAGATCAATTTTTGCAATTGGAAACAATATTGATTTAATAGAGCGCAAATAATTTCACTGGACGCCATGGCATTTTCTCTTTTACAACTTTTCTTTAGATCATTCGGCGCCCATGACCGACTCCCGCCGCCCCTAGCTACAGCTCTGAACTTGACGAAAACGAGAAAAGCAGATAATGCGAGCGAAGCAAGCAAGAAAAGTTTACAAAATGAATTTTTATTTGCATAAAATTTGAAATCGAAGAGGGTAATTGCTCCTATGTACCCCCCCTTGCAGGTGCCTTTGGCCTTCAATGTTTGCCCCCCCCCCCCCTTGCTACCCTAGAATTGACTTCCGTCGAACATTGAGGGAGCAATGACCATCTGTTCCCCCTGTAGTTGCGCCACTGTATAATACAGACATATTTAAGCAATATATTTTCACTTTTGATACTTTAGGCTCACTGCCATTGTTATTCAACCTTATTCTGCACAGTTCTTCTGCTCGACTAACCTTGTATTAATGCGAATACCACGCACCTCCTCCATCCAAACCGATTCTAAAGGCATAAGAGGTGGTGTTTCATTTCAACCCTATCGCCGCGATCACCCACAGGTAGGTAGAAAATCTAAACATAATAACCAAAACTAAAAATCAATAACAAGTCAATCAAACGATATGATCCCCCCATTTTTGTGTGAAGATTTGTAGAATTGGTATAAGACGTTGTCCCCCAAAAAAGTTCCCATGACGCATGCGCGTCATGAACCCCCATCCCCTGTGGGCACCCCTGCATGGACAGCACACACCACAAGTTCTACAGTGAATTATACTGGTTGTGAGTCCAGACGCCAGAGCCAGAGCCACACTTTACATACCACATAATGTACTCGTAATCATGCTGTATATAATGGCATGCATAAAAAATCCAGTGGGGTGAGTTTCTGTGGAACTTGGAAGCATCAGGTAACAGTTGCGGCGATTAGAAGGGCAAGGGAGCACTGGTCTAGAAAATGTAAACTTTCCTTGCCGCCCCCAGTTTTGACGCCCAATCGCCGCCACTGTCTGGAAATATAGTATGTAGCATTCCCCACAAAGTGCCATAAATGTGCAACCACTGATGAGAGTTGTTTTCTTATTTAATAGTCAGTGGTATGTTTTCTCACCTTTTTATGTATTCAACACATTTATTTGTGTTCGTTTACTGGGTTAAATGCCGAACAGTACAACATAATTAGGTACACGCGTGATTGTCTAGGAATTTCGTAAGATTACCCCAAGAGGAGTGTTACGGCATATTTTCGCAGTAGTCAGGCTTGTATTTTACAACACCATTTTCCCATGGATCTGTCGATATGAGCTACAAGGACTTCCTGTAAAGACAAGCGTATAATTCTTTCTGCCTTGAGTAACGCATTTTGCAGTCGCATGAAATATGCGCGATGAGTTCAGCAGATGCTGTCTTATTGTGTGCAACTCGCAGCAGCTTACATCAGTGTCATTTTGTCTGTCAAGGCATGTGTTTAGTATACATCATCCTTTTCTTTCTTTGCTTTGTGTGACCCATATAACAGCTGCATAGCTGACGATGGGACATCAGCTTCTTGCAAGGAATGAGGAATCATACAGGCTAAGGGCGTCAGTCATCCGGGACTTTATCTTTTCTCCCTATATATAAGTATGGATGTATGTGTGTGTTTGTTTGTTCAGCAATAACTCTCGAACGCCTGGAGCGATTTCAACCAAACTTGGTACACGTATCACTTGCAACCTGGAAATAAATACTGTGGGGGTAAGACACCCCTGGCACCCATAGGGGTGGGGTGGGAAGGGGTGACATGTAAAAATAATCGAGAACCCACCCATGTTAAATTCCGCACAAACAGACATCCGTGACTCTATGCAATCCGCACAACGATAGTGTTTCTCGGGTTGTCTAACATTCAGGCTGTGTTGCGAATGGAATCCATAGTTTTCGTGACACTCCCAGTGCGGTTCAACTTTAAGTTCATCACCTATCGTCATGGGGGGTGAGAGGGGGTGAAAAATAAAATGCCATAAATGACCTAGATTAATGTCGAATCCATAGTTTTCGGAGTCGCTAAGCTAATTGGTGACATTCACGATCACATTTAAAATTAGTTACATTTTACACTATAGTTAGAATTCATTATTTTCCTGTCTAATACAAGATTGGCATAAATAAATACCCGGGCAACGCCGGGTAATCAGCTAGTGTCCTATAAAACTGTAAAATATGTATGTAATTATGTCATAAAAATTGAAAAATATGTCGGAAAAATGCAGAAATATTCCTAGTAAAACCAGAAATATGCACAACAGTACTTTCGACTTTCTCATTATACTGTAAGTCCGTACCTTCCAGGGAAGATCGACTATAGGGTGGGGGTGGGGTATTAAATGAAGTCAGAATCCCTTTAACCATAGAATGTAGTGGGAAAATACTGAAATTATCCTAAATTTCATTTACTATTGTGCCAGATTTACACATTTGTGGAAACTGTGTGGTGGAGCCGTCTTGTGCAGACTTTTTTCGTTTGCCTGGTCCAGAAATGACCTTGCGTGGCTCAAATGACAAGCGATTTTGAAGCTCCCGTACTCGATTGCTGATAGAGTAGGGGCTATCATGTACCGAATGTTATTTTTACTTTTATCTGATTGTTGTGAGAAGGGGAAAAATGTAAGGAAATTAGAACAATTTAAACTTGTTTACAGTGATTCTCGTGCCCGCACAACAATGACGGAGAACATTTTTCTTCAGTAATGTTCATTAACATGGCTATCAATTGTTGGTGTGATATACAAAAAGGGGGAAGTACCTTATCCTGCCATCGATAATATAAACTATCCGGTGCTCTAAAGATACAAAGAATAAATTATACAATAACCGATTATATGCAAGACAATTACGAAATTATACAGAAAAATGTATTATTACGAGAAAATTGAAGAAATATGTTGTAAAAACGCTAAATTTGTAAAATATGTTAAAATATGCCTTATCAAGTTCGTCTATTTCGGCTGATTTTCATCAGATACGTGAAGATCTCACCACAGCATTCGATTCGATGTCAAATAAAAAATATGTTATAACATAAAATCTCGGGCCCTACCGATAACCAATATTACCACCTTTAATTACAAGGGAAATGTTTTTTTTTTTCATGGGGAAAGATCTAGGAATGGATTGAGAGTATTGGGAAGGTGATAGAGTTGATATCGAGTTTCATTTACAAAGCGTCAGACAGAGGAATTGATTTCCAATGAGCAAGTTTTAACTTTCAAGCTCTTTTTGTTCATAGAGCGTCGCTGAATACTGTACTATCGTAAGAAAAGTGCAGATTTAATATTTTATTTCATAAACAATAATTACGTTTGCCATGATTTAGGCATATACACGTAACCAACAGATCGCGTGTGAAGTGAGTCCTTTGTAAAAACAGTAGTAATTTAAACAGAACTGCTCTTTATTATCCGTAGAAGATCGTAAAGTCAGTAAAAGTTGTTACGTCACAGCGTGGCGTGCACCAAAAATAGTGCGAGAGCTTCTTCTACATGGTTCAGCATTTAAGTTAATACATTTCAAGCATATTCGTAGTGTGCTGAAATTTCCAACAGTTCCAAATATTGAACATTTCGAACGTGTTCTACACCACGAGATCTTTCAGCTGACATTTTTCCAGCACACCTTCAAGGACTTGTTTGGTATTGCATGTGAAGGAAATCGGTCAAGGTGTTTGAAGAAGGCAGGATGGAAACTGAACTTGCTTCTATGTATATCTTGCATTAAATTCTGCTGCTGCCTGAACAATATTTTCACAGATTCATAAAGATAGATAGATATATAAGAAATGTTTGTGATATAGTTCGGTAGAGAGAGCATGTTCCTGGATACCTCGCATCAGCGTGCGAAATCCTGGGAGGATTTCCCCCCACCAACAATCTTGGCCTCAAAAATCCCCCCACCAAAAATTTCCGGGTGGAGAGAGTTTTTGTAATAACAAACAGAAGATAAGCAATTACTTTTCAAATACACTTTACTAAGAATAATACCGGAAACACACAAATTAGTGTAGTTGTGAGTATTGAATGCTTTCTCTCTCAAGAGATCATTAACAAATCTACACCAAGACGCACAATAGAAGTAAAACAAGAATGCAAGATAATAATAACTATGAAATCTAATTGATTTATGTTATCATAAAGCACAAACTAAACAAAAACTTACACAATATAAAACCACTTCAACTATTTCATAATTTATTAACCAGTTACTAAAGGAATTAGTTAGCTGCTTTGCAATATATGATATGTATAAAAGTAACAAATTAATTTCCTTTATGTAATTAATAATAGTAATAATACTAATAATATTTTTTTAATTGAGTAATTTATTTTTACTTTTAGTAACATTACAAAGATGTATATCGTAAAATTTACACATATGTTTGTGCGGGAAGGGCTTTTGTAGATTAAGAAGTTTCTCCCCCTTTACCAGTTTTCAATGATTTCGCACCCTGCCTCGCATTACTGGTTAGCTATTACATTCGAGATATTGGTTTAATACATTTTAAGATGACAAACCATAACAAACTATTGAAAAAAGAAACACTTTAAACTGCAGATGCGCTGATATATAGGCTTACATTTCTACACAGAGATACTACGGAATCTAGCAATAATTTATTTCAACGATTTAATTCAAATATCAATTTGTGTAGACGTGTGTAGGTGTACATGTAATGGCTCGGTGGCCCATTTCCTGGGTTCGACTCTCTGTCTAGGCATGGGTGATCTTTTGTGATTGTCCCGTCATCAATTTCGTCTAATCATTAGTTATTATCAACTTCGTGGTTAAACAAAAGTGGCCATAAACAGTGCTAAATAATAAAATACGAGCACATGTATTTGTATTTATCACGCACTTTTTCCTTTTTTGGCTGATCGCAACAATGTGGATGAATGGTGATTCATATGTACCTGGGGTCATTGGACAAGTCGAAAGTTGAGTACGTTAAGCGTTCCGCCACCGAGACGTGTTTAATTATCTTCCGTGAAACTATTTCTGAAAATCTAAAATATATGTTTTTCGAATATGTATACATATATACAGTGGCACCTCGATTTTACGTTTTTCAGGGAACAAAATAAAGAAAATTTAAAAAAAATCAAGTGCAGAAAAATGTATAAGCGGGAAGATTTTATATCATATGCCTGTATTTGGATCATGAGGAATGACTGGATAGTAAAATCTGGGTTCTGCTGCATCTCATGATATGAAGTAGAAATATTCACAAACGCTTCACAGCAGTATTATGTCTTTTTCGAGGCCTGTTCGAGTGATTAATCACTCTAATACATTTGTCTACAAATAATATCACACTAATTTATGGGCTGCAGGTTATAACCTCAGGTATTTAGAACTTGAAGTTATCTTATATGTCAGTTGTCACTGTGTTGAGTAAAGAAACCCACTTCCTTGTAAAATTCATACAATTGCATCTACCACAAACAAGCCATTGTTTTAAATGAAATGTTGCATGGTTTAATTGTATCTCTATTAAGATAATAAATAATAATAATTATTATATATTTCCATTAATGTGCAATTTACAACAGCGATTTGACTCAAAAGTCAAGACTTATCAATAATTTCACAATGAATTCAGTTTAAACTTGTTTTGCAGACTTCAAGTGTTCAAGGTTTTATCAGAAATAATGAAAAAAAAACATCCTTTTGTGGTTTCAGAGGGCATTAAAAACATCAATAAAAAACGTTCTTGCAACATTATTTTTGTGGAACAGCACGGTTACGTCATGGTTACGTATTCAAAAACTCATCACCATGTCTTCTGGTCCACTCTTGGTTTTTGTTCTTTCCGGATTCAGCGAGGTGACACGTGTTGGCCAAAAATTGAACACGTGAGTCTAATTTATGTTCCTGTGTAAGATTTGATGAGAATTGAGTTGCTTCGTGTTCTTTTTTATGCTGAATATAATAGTTTTCAAGTCATCATTTTTGCTGGTTACGTAAATGAAGATTACGAAAGAAGTTCCCATGCTTATACGCCGGAAATATGTCCCTGTACAGTAGTGATACACATGGACTGTGATTTAAATTTTGGCCGGACATTGCAAAATCGTCGTCGCCACGCAACTGGCCTTGTGATCTTCCTGGCGGTTGTTTTTCGCTCTTAGGACGCATAATTTAGCATAAATTCTGTTTAGTAGGAGCCAATTTACAAATTTCAATTTTTATGAAATTTCAAGCAATTTGACGTCGACCTTGTAAATATTTGTGCCAGCGTTTGGAAGTATAGTCGACGCGCTAGCTACGTTAACGACCGGCCGGCTTTGAAGTCGACGGAGCGCGCCCACCAGCTCCAACAATGTGCCTGAGACTCCACGTGGAGTAGACGAGCACAATGACAGCTGCGCCCATTGGCTCAAGGACTCCACGTGGAGTAGACGAGCAGAATGACAGCTGCTCCCATTGGCTGACTGTTGAGTGTGATTGGACGAAAACAACTCGCCCGCTGTTAATTCCCACCCACCTTCGTGGCCGCAGCTCTCTTCAGATCTTGGACGTTAACGAAGTAAACGCGGGAACTATAGCTGTAATAGGGTTAACTTTTTACAATATAAATAGATTATGAAAACATAAAGTAAAGTAACTGTTGTTAAAACCGTTACTTTACGACATTTAAATTGACTTGAAAATGTATATCGTGAGGGAAGAGCTAAATTTGGCAACCATGTTTCCAGCTATGTGTCTTCTGTGGATACTAAGGTGGAAGGATTTTCGTAGAATCCCCTAAGGCAAGGAAACTAGGCTTACTTGCATGCTAAATTTGTAACGTGCTCCGGATATACTGCGTAGGTACAGAACATGTAAGCTAGCACAATCTTTCAAAATCTACAATTAGATTATTGCGTCATACTCTAGTAAGAAAACAAGTTGTAATAGCCCACGATAACACCATACTTGTTTTTAAAGTACAATTTTTAATAAACCCCATTCTTTGGTTGGTTTTCGTTAATAAGTTATCACTAAAATTTGCAATTTTAAGTTTAAAACTGGTAAAAGCTTATTGTAACACATTTTAGATTACTTGCAGTTGCCGTCACAGTGTATATATATACGTAGTATATTCGACTGGCGTCGAAACCGGAGGGGGTGGGGGGCTGAGACCACGGCAAGGGGTTCCAACGTAATGAATACAATGATTTACTTTCTAACAATTCCCAATTTTGTTCAAATTCTGCTCATCGAATTTATTACAGGAATATAGATACACCTAGTATTTGTAGCTAGGGATTAAACCTAAATCATTCGGCGTGAATCAGTGTGTTTGTTCTTTCCTCTGTCTCTCATCTGATAATCTTATCATTTGATGATCGCGATTTCCAACCTCAGACATGCTATCCAACGTTTGCTAGCGTATGAATCAGGGGCAGCATTGCGTTATCTCAATGTTATCTCGGTGCTTCAGTTCGCTTATTTAATTTTCACTTCACTGTTATTTACTTTGACCGCTACATGTAGTTAATCGGTTTTTACTGAAACTACTGGTAGAGTCACTGGTGTTTCTTTACGACTGTCCGTTCGTCACTTACATGTAATTATCAATCATTCATTCCCATCGTCGCGATTACCTAAGAGTAGTGGCATTAATTAATAAAAATACAAAAAAGAACAGGTAACAGACTTTGTATATTTGAGAAGCCATGTTTCACAGTTAATAAACCGAAACGATGTTGGAAAAAATAATAAAATATAATTGATTAAATGGAATTTTGGAAAACAAGTGATAGGAGAAATTCAGATTACCATAACATCATTTCAAAACAGTAGCGAATGTTGGGCTCTTCGTAAACATGATATAACTAAAATTGTTCACAAATGAGATTTTTGCGAGCTTTAACCGGAGTAACCTTACGAGACAAAATTAGAAGTGAAGAACTCCGAAATAAATGGAAGGCCCAAACAATGGTGAAAGAAATTTATTAAAATATCAATTAAAGTGGAGTTAACATGTTCTGAGGATGTCAGATAGCCCTTATTAAATTACAGACGAAAAGCAAAAATAAATTTAAGAGGACCACATAACCGATGGAATGATCAATTTTTGTAGTCGCAGAACAGGCTTTGGTTATCCATACCTGCAAGAGGAAGAACAATACAGATGTACAGTCACCAGCAATAAGGGCCTCCCGATGGCGCGGTGGTATCGTCGTCGCCTTGTAATCAAGTAGTCCCGGATTCGATACCGGTGGAGGCACATAGTGGTTGGGATCCCACTTTAAACTGTAGGTCCAGTCTCGATTAGCCTTACTGGGCATAAAGTGTGCTTTAAAACACCAACTCAACTCACCAGCAATAAAAATGAGAAACATAGATCTCGTTTCTCAGCAAGATGCTATGTGTTAAACGTACGGCGGTGGTAAATTTGCTATTTAAATCCACTTATCTCCGTAGAGTTAGGCAACACACATACCACCTTGCACGAAAACGAGCATTTCAGGATCTAAGTGTCCCATTTTTACTGCCGGTGAGTGTACTTACTGTTCATACTACCTAAGATCCTCTGTGTTCCTGGCGAGAGAAACGTGGCAATGTTCAATTGGACAAGGAACTATGGAAATATGTTTTCGACAGAGATAGAAAATATTGTATTTCTTTAACAGTCTATTTGCTCCACTACACTGATGGAAAAGTAAGATTTCTGTGTTTTTCTGGCCTCGTAAATGCCTTGAACATTTCAACAGGCTACTAAATAGACTAAAGGCAAGCAATACATTTTCGTCTAGTTCTTCTGCGATGCATCCGTACCTGTATTAAAAAATATTATGTGATGTAAATACAATTCATTAGAAATAAAAAATTAAATCTGGGAAATATTCTAGTTCTATTGGTTACAACATTGTTGCATTTTTAATGCATACAGATCTGACAGTAATTGTACATGGGAAGTATTATGTTTCTCTTATACTAATGTTATGTATTCAGAACACCTTCAGAAAAGAAATATGTGGGAGGGGGAGCATTTTCCTAGGACACCAACACTTTCAATATCATTATCGCGATTATTATATAAATATGCATAGAGAGAGAACGTTAAATAACCAAAATCAGTAATACAAAATGCAATAAGCCAACCTTTGTGACGAAGTCGTTATAACAGCGCGTTGCAGCGCCAGTGGTCCCTGGTTCGAATCCTGGCCTGGGCATGGTGTTCTTAGTGAGTATCCATCCCTTCATCAATTTCATCATGTCATCATCCCCATCTTCGCAAATCAACCAAAATGTGGCACAAAAAGCGAAGTAAAATAAAGCAAATCAATCAATCAACAGAATGCAATAATATGATATTAACAATTGATTGATTTGCTTTATTTTACTTCGCTTTTTGTGCCACTTTTGACTAATTTGCGAAGATGGGGATGAGTGATGATATGATGAAATTGATGAATGGATACTCACAAACATCCATGCCCAGGCCGGGATTCGAACCCGGGACTCCTGGCGTCGTAGCGCGATGTGCTAATCATTCCGCCATGGGGGCCGATGATAATATTATCAATATATATTACAATAATAGGAATAATAACAAGAACAAATCAGGTAAACACTAGGACATTGTTTCTCTCTTGCATATACTAATCCCTCGAAATGAATAGAAAATTGCGTCTGGTATGTACTAAATTGGGAATCATAGTGCTTCATTACCATATACACATCCTTGTAATCGTATTGAGAGTTTGTGGCAGGTATTAACTTTGTGTTAAGTGAAGGAAATTGATTGATTTTCAGTGAATTGTGATTTAACAAACACATGAGATGTAACACACGTTAATAGAAGCTATGGTTCCTATGTCAACTTTTAAAATCAATGCAAAACTCAAGTTCTTCAGGCTGAAGTTTACAATCATCGGATATTATGAACAATAGTTACCCGTTCCCTAAGCGAAGGAAAAATTGTATACAATTATATTAAAGGTTCAATCAAGAAAGCAAACGTTTGATGCAAGCAGATGAAGATTATCACTGAATCACTACATTTGCACCCACTTCCCAAATTGCCGTGAGGATTACGTTATGAATTATTCATACAGGATACCCGACAAGGTTGAGCTGTATGGTTGCATAGCTCTAAGCCAAGCCACGCCCTATCTCACACATTCTTTAAAAGGTCATTGCAGCGTTTTGCTTCCATTGTACGTTCGCTCAAATAAGGGGAAGCGAGATTCTTCGCTTGCTAGTTAACGATGGGCGTGTTATATAGTACGTGGTATTGCGTCTGGGTGGTAAGGAGAATTGTAATAAATAGCACTTGTCACCAGATGGCTCCACTTCTTAATGTGGTTTCAGTCAATAGCCAGAACGCCAACCACCAATGAATAGCCAAGAGTACTACTTCTACTGCTTGTAATAATAAGTACATATTAAAATAAGAATGGTGTTCAATTACCCATGTGAACACAGTTTTTTGTACAAAGGGAATGATGATTATTACCAAGATTGTTACGCTGTTAACGAATATGTAATCAGATTTTGTCAATCACGTCTGGTTTCTGAGTATTTTAACATTCTTACATTTTATTAATAGCTATTCACATAGATTCACTATAGTCAACACTTCTTAGATTCCATGATTATACCTACTGCCTCCTTACTTGCCTTATCTAATTTGTTGTTTGTTAATGTTTCAGTGTTCAGAAACAGAAATTATGATTTGTTGCCATATTTCACAAGTCACAGATTCTGATATCGTTGATGTAAATGCGCTGATGTCAAAATTAATTTTCACATACAATACTGAAGAATGGCGTTTTTAAATGATGCTTCTGAAATGAGTTGAAAGACTGTTTTGTTACACAATGGCAATACATTTGCCTCTATACCTGTAGCATATTCTGTAGCAAAGAAGGAAACTTATGAAATTGTGTGTCATATTTCAGAAGCCATTAAATATGAAAACTATAGTTGACATATTTGCTGAGACCTTGAAGTAATTGGTCTTCTACGTGGTGTGCAGAGTGGATTCACGAAACACCCTTGTTTTGTGTGGCTATGGGACAGCCGTGATACTCAGCAACAGTACAAAGTGACAGAATGGCCGGGAAGAAAATAATTCACTCCAGGGCAATGTAATTTGAAATTCAAACCTTTAGTTGATCCTCAAAATGTGAAGTGAGTGATGAACAAAGAGAATGCTTTCCTCGAGACATTTCGCAGATATCCATGATGAGCGACTACTGCTGGCTCCTTCAGATAGAGGATATGACGGCACACAAAAGAAAAAGTGTCTTAAAACGATTTATGTCTTCTACTTCTTCTACTACATAAATGTTAGCTGCCATTAAAATCATATGATATAAAAATACTTAATTTCCAGGAAAATGTGTTATTTAACGCCATTATGATTTGTTATATAAAGCCATTTGCATTAAATATTAACTTTGTGAAAATGTTTAATTTGTATTGAATTATACATATAGAAATATATAGTAATAGTAATAACTGCAAATCTGAGGGTGCTGTTGAAAAATGGGTTACATTTTTGGATTCAGCATGGCAGACTTATAAAGAATCACAATGTTTCATCTCTGTACAATTTTCAAAGTTGAAATTTGTTGACATGTGATTGCAAAGAAAGTAAGTACGTATATGAACACAAGATCTATCACGTCTGTCGGTTCAAGACATTAGGTTCTCATTTACGTCATAAACAAATTGAACTTACAAAATATATTTTTTGGTAAATTTCCGGAAATACTGAACAATTGTAACTCATAAATAAGCGAATTCTACTTCCATTTATAAATTATCAGGAATTGAGATGAATTAAGTCACGTAGAAACAATTACGTTAATAAACTTTACTAAACCGTAATAAACAATTTTCTGGCGCGGGTCTTCTGGCGAGTCGTCTAGTTGCTCCTTCCTAGGGTCGGCTCTGGTTTTAGGCTACTAAACAGCTGTCGCTGAAATCGTTCATTCATGTCAGGCATTTAGAAAAGTATATATATAAAGATGAAATCTGATAGACTGATCAACGCAGACGTAACTCGATCTGCCGAGATAATAATCGACGTAATGTAATTTGAAACTAACTAAAGCGAAGTCTTAATATTTTGTAAACTGGAAGACATAGTCAATGCTAGTTTAATGCGATTGCCGCGTCAGTCCTATGGCCGCTAAAATAAACAGAGTCGTCAATCGTTTAATTTTTAAAAATATTGTTGCATCTCCGAAACTATTCAAGTCACAAATTGAAAAATTTGTAAATGTCAATACTCTCCTATCAATCCATACATAGACCAGCAATATATAATTCTGGGTATCGAATTACCTATAAAATACCAAGTTACTAAGTAATGTGTTATAAATCTTCTTGATTGGCTGTCCGTTTGTGATTGGTTCAGTAATCAAATGCATCTACGTCAGGCACGTATTTAGAAATATGTTTCGGGAGGGGACCGAACCAAGTGTCTCAGATATAATAATAATAATAATAATAATAATAATAATAATAATAATAATAATAATAACGTTTAAATGAAAATCATTATATTTTTATTACATGAATAGGTAAAAGGATTGCATAAGAGTAGGTAGAGACATAACAGCACATATTCATTAAATAACTTACCTGTAGTTAAGATCGGAATAATTTACATTAAAACAAGTGCCCTGGCAATGAAATTATTGTCAAAATGAATCATTTAATAATTATTGAATAACAAAACTGATGTTACATGTAGTTGGAGAAAAATAAGTTTCTGGTTAATATTTTATGCATATTATTTTGAGTAGTAGTATACATAAATCTTCTTTGTAATGTCATTCAAAGCCGTATGATCCCAATATAATCCTTGCCTTCGAAAAAGTTCAGAGGAAATTAATAACCATCGATTATGCAACAAATGCTAATATTTTCATTATTTAATTTTAGTACTTGATAAGTCGTTCGGAGGGGGAGGGGGTCCAGACCCCCTCCACCCCTCCTCTAAATACGTCCTTGATCTACGTGTATGTAAGTTATATCGATTTTTCTGATACCGCTGCAGATAGAAAAACAATATTTGATATACAGAACAATATTTGATATACAGTCATATGAAAGATAGAGCTATAATAGAAGGGTTAGTTTAGAGGTGAAATATTCATTTCTATTGTAGGCAGATGTACACGAATATTGTAATATTCTAATCTAGCAAGAGATGTAGTTGTAAGGTGCAGATAGTTTTCGTTGATTATCTCCCAGTTATGTTTTCTGAGTAACCCCCCTTCTTCCAGCAAACCCTTCAATTGCTAACCTGACTGGAAACCAATTTTGTCTATCTCGCTTTCTTATAATTCGCTCCCTGAATTATAGTTGAGACATCGACAGGGGTGTACTTTTTTGTTGTTGTTAATTGCAGAGATTTTGACATGAAATAAAAACGTTGTTCATGTTGGTAGTTGATTTAGTTGTACTTTTGACCGCTAGGGAGTGGGAATGTCGTGACTGAGAATGCAGTGATACGAAAGTGCTGTCACGCAGTGGCGAAGGCTGCAACTAACATGAAGTTATATGTTTTAACGTGCACCGGTAAAGAGCAATGTCTTGACGTTTGTTCCTTGTCGCATTTCTGGCGACTTCTCCAAACCGCGACGATGGGGATGAGTGATGATAGGATGAAATTGATGCAGGGCGAAATAATACATAACATGACCATGCCGAGACGCGAACGAAGAACCGGGTCTCCTTGATGGCGTAGTGGTAATGTCGTCGCCTTTTAATCAAGGGCGTTACGGGGTCGTTACACGGTGGAGGCATATAGTGGTTCTGATTCAACTTTAAACTGTAGGTCCAGTCCCGATTAGGCTATCTGTGTGGACTAAAAACAGAAACTTAAAAGAAACTCGTACGCAGAACCTTCTGCAACGAGATCATGTACACGCGTTCTTGCATCTCTGTTGCAGTGAAGAATTGAATTGAAAAGTCTTTTTATTTACTACAGAGCGAGATTCAGCCTTGGGCTGCTCTACCACCTAGCTCTGGTGAATAAATGTTACAATGCATATATTTATAATACTGAAATCAAATATATAACATAACATCAATGAATTTGACATAAATGAAAAATAATAAAATTTTAAGAGAATGAAATGACAGATACATTAACACACACACACGCACACACATACACACGTGTACATACGCAATTTCCAAATTGAGACTAAAATAGCATGCACACAGATTGAAATATTCGTTGTGTCACATAAGTGCTTGCAAAATACATGTTTTTACTTGATTCTTGTTGCTTATGCTCAATATTCTGTTTGATTGAATTAGGTTATTTACGTCGATTTTCTGCCACTTTTGGCTAATCGCGACAATGGGGATGAATGGTGAATCTCATTCATATATGGACGACACACAATTTCTACAAAGGATTGTCCTGACGCCAGAGCCTCGTCAGTGCGCAAGATGAAGTTCAGGGTGTTCTACGTGGAAGTGAGGTAGACTTTGTGACAGCACAAGTTCATTTTATTCCTTGTATACATGTTTTTAAATATACAATTATAATTATTATGTATTTTTAAACTTCAAATGTTAATGTTAAAGTTGATGTTTAAAACGTTTGTTTTCTCTTTATGATAAGTTGTATTACGTTAATGTGCTTGGCAACATTGTCGTTGCCACAGTTACAGAAATAACAGTTGTAAATGAGTGTGATCAAAAAGTGATTTGCTGCGTTTTCATTCGTAAAAATATTCAGGTAACTTAGGTATGTAATCCGCCCATAGAAGGTTGGCTTCTCCTTCTCGAATTCTGAAAGATATTATTCAGTTAATAACAATACACGCATAATTAATCAACGACGGCAAAAGCACAACTTTTGCGTTCACACCCCTTACACCCCATAATATGATGTTGCCATGGCCAGTGGCGTGACCATTATTTTTGAAAGGGAGGGGTTGCGTATACATTTTTTGGTAGCCCTCATTTTGCCATCTTTTCGTGCCTTTGATATTCTTCTTCTTCTTTTCTTTTTTTAGAAATAACTGGCTAAGGGGGGGGGGGGTGGTCATGACTCCCACTAAACACCCCATCCCCTTGGGCACGTCATTGGCCATTGCTTCTACATTCCTCTCGTATGCAAGGACACGCATGGGATTATTTTTTACAGTGCTACATTTTTCATATTTTCATACATTGACGATATTTTCTTAATGTTATTTTTTTTTAGAAAAGACAAGAAAAAGATTGGTTATGACCTGGCTATCCTACACCATTGACCCTTGTGCCCAATTGCATTCACAAGCTCACAACCGAAAACCATTTTTTTTTCATGCTGCAGAACTAACATTGCAGTTTGAGCATGGCGACAAGATTTTCAGAAACGATAAGAAGGGTGTCGCATACCTTTCGTGGCGGAGTGGTTAGCACACCACACTGCGATGCCAGGGGTCCCAGGTTCGAATCCCGGCCTGGGCATCATCAACACCTTTCCTCACTCCCATTTACACAAAAGAATTTGTTAGTTTGGCCATTATTTTGTTTTACACTCTTATGAACAGCTGTAAAAGAAACAAAGATCTCTTCATTATTAAAAAAACAACTCATTTTTACTTACTTAAGGACAAACGAAACAAACAATGGATTTATCAAACAATACACAAGAATTATAATTCAAAACGTCCTTTGCAACATACGTGTCGTGTCGTTAGAATGCATTGTTAGTAGAGTGAGGTCATTTCCGTAAGGTCTCAATGGCCTCCTCGATGGCGCAGTGGTTAGCGTCGTCGCCTTCTAATCAAGGGATCCCGGATTCGATACCCGGTGGAGGCACATAGTGGTTCGGATCCTACTTTAAACTGTAGGTCCAGTCCCGATTAGCCTTTCTGTGCATAAAGTGGACTTAAAACAACAGATCAAAAATTTCCGCAACGCCTCAGGCTGCATTTACGTCTTGTAGGAGTATCACATTTGTGCAATTAGAGGATACTTGAGGTTTTAAACTGGTTTAAATTATTTGCTATTAATAATAGCTCGAGCATTTTGAATTTTATTACGTGAATATTTACTGACTGAAAAACAGTTTCGGGGAGGGGGCATGCGTGACTACGCCAACATGTGAGGCCTTAAAGTTTATTAAAGTTTTGTGTAAGTCCACTTTATGCCACAGATTAAAGTGGGATTCGAACCGCTGTGCAATGTGTCTCCACCAGGGATCGAACCCGGGATCCCTTGATTGTAAGGCGACAACGATACCAGTGCGCCATGGATGAGAAAAATAACAGAATAAGATCTGAAAGATGCGCATGCGGTATATAATGAATGAGGAAGAAACCTGATGAAAACAAAGGTGGGAGAGAGAATGGAAATTAAGAATTAAGAGAAATATAAATAAAAAGAGTGAAGGGAAATAAAGATGCGGGACGGGAAGAGGAGGAGAGAGACGAAGGAAGTGGAATAAAGGTGTAGGACAGGAAGAGGTAGAGCTACAGTACGGAGAATGCCAGAGAAATAAAGGGGAGAGAAACAGAGAAGAAGCAGAGAGATGGAGAAAGTGAAAGGAAAGAGAGAAGAAATGATCTCTCTTTCTCTCTCTCTCTCTTCTCTCATTTCTCTCTTCCCTCCTTTCCTTCTTTCTTTGATTCTCTCTCTCTTTTTTAGTCTTTCTCACACAAGAAAGAAAGAAGCTTCTCTCTCTCTCTCTCTCTCTCTCTCGTCTTTCTTTTTCCTTCTTTCTTTCTTTTCTTCCATCTCTTTCTCTCCCCTTTCTCTCTCCCTATCTCTCCCCCTCCCTCTCGCTCTCTCTCTCTTTCTCTCTGTTTCCTTCTATATATCTCTCAGAGAGACAAAGAGAGTTCTTTCTTTCTCTTGTCTTTCTTTCGAAAGAGAGAGAGATTGAGAGAGAGAGGATTTCTCCCTCTCTATCTCTTCTTTCCTTCTCTCTCTTTTCCTTTACTTCTTTCTTTCTCTCTCTCTTTCAACTTCTCTCTATTTATCTGTATTTCTCTCTCTCTCTTTCTCGTTCTCAGAGAGAGAGAGAGAGAGAGAGATTCTCTTTCTCTCCTTTCTTTCCTCTCTCTCTCTCTTCTCTCTCTCTTTTTCTCTTTCTCTCTCTATTTCTTTCTTTTTTAGGGGGATTGGTGGGGGTTATCTCTTTCTCTCTCTCTCTCTCTCTCTCTCTCTCTCTCTCTGAGAGAAAGAAAGAAAGACGGAGAGAGAAAGAGAGAGAAAAACGAAATGAAGATGGTAGAGACAGGAAGAGGGACAAAGAACTAGATATAAAGGAGAGAGAACGAAAATAAATAAAGTGAGACGAAACGTGAGAAAAAAATGAAGAAACGATCGAGAGGACAGAAAAAAGGAAATCGACAATTAGAAAGAAGATACAAGGATAGAAATAAAAGAAGAGAAGGGAAGAGCAAGTAGGTAATTTTGCCTTATTCCACGATACCCTTCCGATGCAGAGGCCATGAGAATAATCCACAAAAATTGAACAACACTGCGACAATTTGAACAACCTAATGAAACGTCTGCCAAGCAGAGTAGCATCACCGGTTTCTTCCACATCCCCGCGGAGGTGTCCTGGAAATGGATGCGTTTTGGGACCCACTGCACCCGAATTCCGACGCCAAGAAGGCAACGGTTAAGCGGAGAACGGTTCCAGTTGTGTAACGGTTCCTCAGGAATGCCACGGGGAAGTCATTCAGATCTGTGGTTGTGGGAGACTTCTGTTGCTTGTTACGACCTGGGATGTGCAGGTAAGGTTACAAAAGTCTTGCCCACGCAATCGTAAACACGGCCCACCTATGTTTTCTCCTCACTGACCCGGAGAAGATGCTGACCTGGCTGTTTTTGGAGAGGGTCATTGTAAACTGGTATTCTTCTCTCGTGTCGCTCACAGTCGGTTTGTGGGAAATTTTAGACAATCATATTCATATGTTGGTCTTGTGGAAATTACTGTTTTTTGAGTAACTGTAGTTACTTTTTGAAATGGGTAATAGTAACCAAGTCAGTTTCTTCTTTTCAAGCAGTGGCGTGCCCAGGATTCAAACAAACAATTATGTTACATTTTCTTCTTTCTTTGTTAACAAACCATAGATTTCATTTAGTGTTGAATTGAAAAACCTGTTGCATATCCACGATGATTGCCTGAGAATGTAGACTCATGTCCCACACGAACAAGATAAGGAAGACCAAAATTTTTCGGGTTCGAGGTACCCGGGTCCGAAAATATCCAGATCCATGAACCGGGGACCAGGATGCGGATCCGAGAACCGGATACCCGGATTACAGAATCCGATACTCAGAACAAGGCCCGAGAGTAGGGTAACCGGGTCCAGACCAGTGATGTTCCATAGACTATAAGTTTACGTTTACAAGCGTTGTCTACACGTAATCTACGCGTAGATTACATAGGGTTGTAGTTTACATAGACTACGTAGACAATCTAAAGTGCACCAAAATCAATTTTCAAGGCTTTCATGAAAGGAAAGTGACATTTTGAACTATATTGGTTCCCAGCAAACTGAAAGGAATCCTATTTACAACAAAATTCTCTTCTCTTCTATTACCAACTATGAAATAAAATAAATAGTATGCAAAAAACAACAACAGATGGCAGTCGTGAGGCAAGATTGGTCTTTTTCCCATAAAACACTAGAATATTTCCTATATTAGGTTTCTTCCTAGGTGAGAAATTGCTCGAATTTGGAAGAAAGAGTATGAAAAGTTCTCTTCACACATTAGCAACTGATACGCAGTATAATTTTTTTTAATTCCACGGCTCCCTGTGCTAAGTATCACCTTTCGCCATGTTGTTTACATAGATTACGTAATCTACGTGTATAAAATAGTCTACGTGTAGAATGTAGACTGTCGTTGTTTACGCGTAGACGCACATCACTGGTCCAGACCTAAGAGGGGACAGACTGCCGGGTACCCGGTACCATTATTACCTGGGACCCGGGTTTTGGACTGGACCTACAGTTTAAAGTGGGATCCGAATCACTGTGCAATGTGCCTGCACCGAGTATAGAATTATTAATCTTATTTTCAAGTATAGTATAGGAGGCTATCAGATCAAAATAACCGAACTCCCCTCCCATTTCAGAAAACTCATTATCAAACCTATTTCATTCATGAAGCAAACGGAACTTTTTCATTGTAATTTTGAGTTAGTCGCAATAATTAACCAGTACGAATGCGCCATGTTTGAGTGTATGATTGGTGTCCAATCGTTCTTCAACTTGACGGTAGAGCACGATGTCCCCCCCCCCGCCCCCTTTCGAAAGATTGACGAATTGTTTGGATCACAGTTTAATGCCAATGCTGTTTGTTTAAGCTTACTTATGACGAATGGATTTGTTTCACTGTTGAGAAATTCAGCAGACCGTGGTTTCTGGTATTAAACAAGAGTCGTTAGTGTATTGTTATGCAAATCAGGATGATTTCAGGGTTGCCAACTATAGTTTAGATTAAATTTGAACACACAGCTGCAATATTTACATTGTGCTACAGGCTACGCGTTGTATGAAAGTATTTTCTACTTTAGAAGCCATAAGCTAATCAGTCATTGTTGTTTCTTGATGATGAAAGTTGTCTCCCTCCTTTTCTGAATAATGATAAATGTATGTGCAACAAACAATATATATTTCCATGGTTGTGTCATTTCTAGTTATGCAATATCCGATTCGGTTTTAAAAACCCCAAGAATAAAACATTCAATGTGAAAATAACAATAAGCTACAAACAACTGTGAACAATTATTGTAAATTAAATATTATGGATGGCCGCGGTTGCTCAGTCGGTAACGTGTTTGGTCCCGGGTTCAATCCCCGGTCGGTTCAAATCCGGGAACTTTTCTAACGTTGGAAGCGGCCCCGGCGCCCACCCAGCGTCGAATGACATTGGTACCTGGGGGAAACCCTTGGGGGTAAAGGCGGTCAGGGGCATGATGCTGATCACATCACCCCCACTCTCGACCGGATCAAGAAAGTGTAGGGCGTTACCCCCACACCCCCTATACGCCTTCATAGCGTGCTGCTAATCACAGGTGAGCACTTTACTTTTTCTTTTTTAATTACAATAATGAAAAAAGGTTAGTTTTTACATTTTGGCAGTTCAAGAAATGAAATAGTTTTTGTGTACTGTATGAGAACCTATTATTTTACAGTTCACAATATTTATGTGAAATAAAAATAATTCTCCTACTTCTTAATTTGTTTTGAGTTCTTAAGTCCACTTTATGCACAGATAGGCTGATCGAGATTGGGCCTACAGTTTAAAGTGGGATCCGAATAACCATGCACCTTTACCGGGTATCGAACCTGGTACCCCTTGATTACCACTAGGCCATAGGGGAAGCCCTCCTACTTCTTCATGTGGACTAGATTTGATTTTTGTTATTTAGCGTTACTTTTCTGCTTATCGCGACGGAAAGGATGAGTTGATCAAAGGATAGCCAGAAAAATAACACCCATACCCTGACCTGGATTCGAACCCGGGACCTTTGCCGTCGTAGCACGTTGTGGTACGAATTTTCTCAATAAATAAATAAATTGTAAACCAATTCCATTTTTTTTTTAAAAAAAAAACTCATTTTCTATACAAACCAAACGAGAGATGATTTTGCTAATTACTACCCATAAAATTCACAAAATATGAACCTGATTTTTTCACATTTTTTTGAAAATAATCGGTCCTTTTTCGAAATAAACACGGTAACACGGTGAGAGTTTTAAGTTTCTCGTTTTGTGAGGTCTGTCTCTTTCTCGTTTCGAGTCTCCATATATACAGGGTGATCCAAAGGGGATTTTGCAACTTAGCATGTGCATGAAAATATATTCGGAAACTTTACAGAATGGTTGTGTCGTCACTCTGTAAGCAAATACACCAATAGTACCGAATTCTGCCACGGCAAGCGCCATCGGCGGTCCCATTAAAAATTGCTGCTTTTACAGGTCAAGACGATCTTGTTTGTTTTGATTTGACGGGCGTATCCACTTCCAACAAGATGGAGCACCACCTCACTACCTCACCATTTGAGGTAGAGGAATGAAATCCCAAAAGTAAAAAAATCGAGGGGTTTCATATCAGGTGAACGAGGTGGCCATGCAATTGCCGCACCTTGACTTATCCACCGACCTGGAAATCGGCCAGTCGACTCCGAGAGTCAAGGTCTCGTCTCGACTTGTCAATGGTCTGTCTTGTTCTCGTCTTGTTTCGATAAGTCGGGAAGGGTCCTGGCTGGTTTCTTGTCTCGGTTTTGAGAACGCGTTCTTGATCTCCGTATCATTCCTAACGTTTTATTTTATTTTTTTATTTTATTATTTTACTTCGATTTCCTGCCAATAATTGCGAAGTTGAGAATGAATCGTGATAAGATCAAAGTGATGAAACGAACTACACCCACGAATACATATGAAAGTTCACACAAAAGCACCAATAGCTGTCAGTCCAGATGCCAGAGACTCGTTAGTGTGAAAGTGCAGTCCTGTATATACGTCACATATAAAACTAAATGCATCATATCGATTGATGCACTAAAGTGTGTTTTATGGCTTCTTCAAAGAATCAGATTCACATTTGGTGCATTTGGGTGAATTTTTGTATGTCGTGAAAGGAACACCAAAGTGCATCATTTGATTCAAGTGAGGATTTCTTTCAGTCGAGATGCACTTCAATGCATCAGTTAATGTTCCTTGATGCACCTTCCTGCATCAAAAAAGATGCAGGAAGATGCATCAAAACGCATCAACTGATGCATTGAAGTGCATCTCGACTGACAGGAATACTCACTTCAATCAAATGATGCACTTTGGTGTTTCTTTCACGACATACAAAATTGCACCAAATGTGAATCTGATTCTTTGAAGAAGCCATAAAACACACTTTAGTGCATCATCAATCGATGCATTCTGGTGCATCAATCGATATGGTGCATTTAGTTCTCTGAGTGTACAACGTGGAAGAGAGAATGACATTTTTGTGCTTTCCGAAAAGGTCACCTGTTACGCGCCACCATTTTTAGCGGGCCGGCCCCCGTGACGAGTGGTTAGCACATTCCACTACGACGCCAGGAGTCCCGGGTTCGAATCCCGTCCTGGCCATGGATGTTTGTGTGTGTCCATTCATCAATTTCATCATGTCATCACTCATCCCCATCTTCGCAAATTAGCCAAAAGTGGCACAAAGAGCGAAGTAAAATAAACCAAATCAATCAATCATTTCTAGCGGGACCAAGCTGAAGATTTTAATAATATATTCTTATAATGTTCCAATGATTAAGAAGAGGAAAGCTTTACACAAAAATGGTTAAAGGAGCCTTCAAGTCAAAGTGACAACTACCGCTTGGAAACGATCCTTCAGAAATAAGTGCAATGTTTCGTAGCGGAGTGAAACGACAAGCTGCTCATGCCTCTTGGCGCTTGAGGGCCGTTGGTCTATTGGTAGCGCATGCGTTGTGAATGCTTTCCTCTAGACTGGATGGGGACTCGCGTCGCTTCAGTATGAAAGTTGCCTAAAAGGCACACTATACCTTTAGGCTTAGACAATTTATTATAAGAATCTAGCATCCAAGTAGGATATATTTTACCATCTTTTCAATTTAGTGGTGTAATAGTAACAACGAACCAGAAAATCAATCATTCTTCACCTTGGCATTTTCGTTTGACTTTGTTATTTTGACTATGTTGTTGCTTGTAACATTTGGGCCGGCCCCCGTGGCGGAGTGGTTAGCACAGCGCGCTACTACGTCAGGGGTCAGGGTTCGAAACCCGGCCTCGGTATGGGTGTTCTTTGTGAGTGCCTCTTCATCACAATTTCATCACTCATCACAATTTCATCACTCATCCTTATCTTCGCGATTAGCCAAAAGTGTCAGAAAGGGGAAGTAGACTAAGCCCAATCAATCAATTAATATAACATTTGCAGGGCCATATTTACCTCTGCCGTCCCCCATACCGTTTATCAAAAATGAAAAAAATCGGTATTTTCTTACAATTTTTACTATGAACGGCATGCAGTATTAATTAAATGATAAGTTACGTACAAAAAATGTAACAAAGCGATATGAAATAAATTATATAAATTACATTTTAACATTTACCTTGTTTTCCAGAGAATACTTTTAATTTTACTTTATTTAAGTGATATGTACATACCATCATACAAAAAATGTAACAAAGCGATATGACATACATTATATAAATTACATTTTAACATTTAGCTACCTTGTTTTTCAGAGAAGGTTTTTAATTTTACTTTATTTAATTGATAAGTACATACCATCATACAAAAATATACTCTTTGATCACTCATAATTAGCGTAATGACGTTTTAAACTTACCCCAACAAACGCACGTCGGACACTGACACACGCGAGACGCGACACACCATCTACTTATTGAATATTATTCTCGAGCAACTAACAGTAGAATAGTACAATGCGAGATCCCTTTAATAATGCTTGCGCCGACAGTTTAATTCTCAACAATTCAACGCGAATCACACGCTTTTGATATGCGGCCAATGCCGGCAGTAACAAGGAAAGGCCTTCCTGGAACGCAGCCAAGCTGGTGTTGTCTTTCAAAAGCAAGCGGTAGGCTCCACGTTCTTGCCGCAATCGCCGACCCGGCTCAGCACAATACTGTACATTCGAAACAACAAGGTCGGTAATTAAAACAACAAATTAGTAAACTAGTTCCGAGCCCTGCTAGCCTAGCTCTCTTAAGAAATATTCTTCGTTAACTTATATTTACAATACAACTACATTAAGTCATTCCATTCGTGCGTCCGAAGAAAAAAGAGGCAATCCGAGAATTAGGTATTCCTTATAAATTTAAAACAAACAATCGTTCCGCCCCTACCAAAGTGCCGCTCTAGACCCGGGCCTATGAGGCCTATTGGAAAATCCGGGCCTGAACATTTGTCTATCAAATCAGTTGTGAAAACAACTACATGTCGCATTTGCTATTTGAAAGTAATAAAACATCACAGAGAGCTGCTTTCGCACATTTTTTTCTTTCTACAGACAGCCAAAACCTCAGTAATAACACGCTTTTTCTATTTTATCTTTTAAAGTATCACTATACCGTAAAATTCCGTACGAACAGGTACAAATCAATGTAGTTGGCTACACTGAATGAATTTTCCTATCATACTACGTGCTAATTTGTATACAAAAGGATTACTTAATGCCTGACCACACAAGGTCGAGGCCGAGAAAATGAATAAAACTGCCTGAAGGATGAGATAGCTGTGTTCCTCTCGCAGAACAATACTTGGAACGAAGAAACAACAATGCCGCTAACAGTGAAATGTCCCGGTATTGTTGTGGTTGGTGCGAGCCCATTAATTCCTGTATACTGTCATGTTCACTTTGCATATCAAAGTTTTTACATTTTAACTTCTTTGTGAATATTTCCCCTAACGTGCGAGAAAGTTTTGTCAACTAAAAGAAAAAGCCCTTATGCAAAGTAGGTGTGTTTCACCTACGTCACAAACAGTTGCATTGTGGCTTCGAGCAGCCATGATTGAGGCCAGTTCTTGTAAGCATACGGAATTCAAACGGGCAGGCGGATAGATACCAACACAAGACGTTCGTGATTTAAAACAAACGTACAGTTGGTGCAGATGTAACGAACGCTACGTCGTGAATATTTCCTTTGCAAACGACAAATACAATTGGCCGCAAACATGGCGGCTGTGCGAATCCTGGCGTCACATGAAACCCACCTATACACCAAATTCTGTTTTAATTTATACAGGGTGGCGCGCTGGAGTGGGAGATTTTGATAATGCCGTAATGCACAGTAATAATATATATATATTGTTACATAATTCAGGACATAAAAAGATACATGTATGCCAGTTGAAAAAACAACAAAAAAACTGACACAATTTGAAAATAATGTCCTCTAAATGGCGTATCATGTCCAGGAACGGCGATATGAACTGGCCTGCAACATCGCCAGATCTGACAGTGTGTGATTTTTTTTTATGGGGATATTTAAAGGATCGTGTATTTAGTACTCGTCCTCATATACTGGAGGAACTAAAGGCTGCCATATGTGAAGAGATTCGGTCTATCACTGCGGACGTACTGCAGAAAATTATGAGAAACGTCCATTCCCGAATGCAGGAATGTTACCTCAGGGAGGGACGCCATTTACAGGACGTTATATTCAAACCGTGAGATATCTTTTGTTTTTTGCAAATGGCATACATGTACCTTCTTATGTCCTGAATTATGTAACAATATATATATTATTACTGTGCATTACGGCATTATCAAAATCTCCCACTCCCGCGCGCCACCCTGTATCATATAGACCGAACACATTGATAAAGAAAGATTATTCTTATTTCGTTCAATAAATAAATAATTTAAACAAAGAAATATGAAAATTGCTTTGTAAGAAAGGAATTGTAGATTATAATAATCGAATTCATTGTTTGGGTAACTGTGAGGAATGCTTAAGATTTAAGTAAAACTTTGTAATTGCCTAAAGAAAGAGATTCAAAACAAAAAAGGAAAGATTGCAAATGAACCATCCATTCAAAGTTACCAGACAAAACAAATTTTGGCCGCCATTTTTAAATTTGGCCGATTCTGCCGATGGGCTACAACCCTTAAAATTACTATGTAATGAACCATAAATGACAAGGTTACCAAAGTTCCATCCTCTTACATATAGAATGCAGAAATTTGATTGAAACCTCCGGACTAAATCGGTACTGCACTCTTTGGACTATTTGCACTGGGTTCCGAGCCGAACCAATGAAATCTCGTCGGGAATCGAACCCACAACGTCCTGATTAAACCACCAGATCGTTATGGATTAGTTCTTTATAATATTTTTGTCGTTACATAAAGGCATGTCGAGGAGGTTGTGCGGGGTTCACCCACGTGGAATACTTTCAAGATAATAATACTATTGAAGAAGCATGCTTTCTGACCATTTTTAATACACACACACAAATGCACACGTCGGTTCGATGGCCGATCGTGTTAGTGGTCCTCTTTCGATCTCTCCACCGAAGTTCCTGGGTTCAAACCCCGACGCAGCCATGTGTTCTCAGTGATTGTCCCTTCATCAATTCCATCTTATCGCTCATCCTCATCGTCGCGATTAGCCAAAAAGAGCAGAAATACGACGCTAAATAAGAAAACGCATGAACGCACGTGAATATTTATACATACGGCTATCGATTGATTGATTGAGTTGGTGTTTAAGTCCACTTTATGCACAGTAAGGCTAATCGGGACTGGACCTACAGTTTAAAGTGGGATTCCAACCACTATGTGCCTCTATCGAGAATCGAACCCGGGACCCCTTGATTACAAGGCGACGACGCTACCACTGCGCCATCGGGGAGGCCTACTTACGGCGATCAGGCACATAACTAGAAAGATGTTTCGGGCGAAATCCGAACCAAGTTTCTCAAAATAATAATAATGTTAAAGAAAAATAATTATTATATTAAATTACTTGAAATAGCATTAATTCAAATATTCAAATTAATTAATATTAAACTTTTATTACATGTAATAAAATAATAGTGATCTAACATCACGTATTCATTATCTAGCTTACGTGTAGTTAAGGTCGGCAAAATTTGAACAAAGAAAACTGCCCTGGTAAAAAAATTAATATCAAATAGACAAAGAATTGAATATTAGTCTATCTTCTATACCTATGTATATAAAATGGATGTATGTGTGTATATGTGCGTGTTTGTTTGTTCCGGCATAACTCTAGAACGCCTGGAGCGATTTCAACCAATCTTGGTACACGTATCACTTGCAATTTCGAAAGAAATACTGTGAGGGTAAGATGAATAGTGACACTCCCCAATGCCATTCAACTTCAAGACACCCCTGGCACCCCTAGGGGTAAGGTTGGAAAGGGGGTGACATGTAGAACGACCGATATTAGTGTGGAATCCATAGTTTTCTGGGCCGCTGAGATGAATAGTGACACTCCCAATGCCGTTCAACTCCCAAGTTCATTTTACACTATAGTTAGAATTCATTATATTCCTGTCTAATAGAAGATTGTGATAAATATGTTCGCGGGAACGCCGAGCGATCAGGTAGTTAATTATAAAAAAAAATGTTGTTACCAGGCTGTCCCAGAAGTCCTGCACCATCAGCACACTGAGCTCCAAGAGGTGAAGTTTGCGAGGGTAGGTGGCGCCACCCGTGAAAGGCTGTTGGCAGGCATAGAGGACAGGTTCGTGGGATCAAGTGAAGGCACGCACAGCATGTGTAGCGAGTGTTCCTGTGAAGTTAAAGTAGGCACGATGAGTGAGGACCAAATTGCACTTCGTGCAGTGCTACGTTTTTTATGGGAAAAACGACTAACAGCAAAAGAGGCATCGGAGGAAATTTGTCGTGTGGAGAACGAAGAAGTGGTGAATCGATCGACAACTTCCCGTTGGTTTAAAAAAAATCGCTTAAGGTGATCTACGCCTCGTGGACAAGGCCCGCACGGGGTGACTTCCGATGGACATTAACGAGTCTGCAGGATGCTGTGAATGCTACACCACAATCCAGAACACGTGTGTTAGAAAGACTAGTTAGGGCATCCAAATCGACAGTAAACCGTCGCTTGCGCACCCTGGCTGAGCTTGACGTATTTTAGTTGTTACCTCATCCCGTCTATAGTCTGGAAGTTGCACCATCGGATTACGGTTTGTTTCACTCTCTCTGACATTTCCTGTGTGGTCGGCACTTCAATTCATATGATGAGGTAAATTCTGCCTGTCGTGAGTTTTTCAATTCTAAACCTGCCACCTGGTATCGCCAAGAGATTGAACTGTTGTCGCAGAGGTGGGTGAAGGTAATTGAACATGGAGGCCTGTACTTTGCTGAATTAAGTCTGTCTTTGTTTCTGATATTCTGTGTTTCATTTTCACCCTTGTATGGCGCAGGACTTCTGGGATAGCCTGGTAGTTCCAATTGACGAAAAATAATGTTCCTGGTGATATGTTATGAATGTTATGTTGTAAGTAGTAATACATTTTTCCATAAATCTACTTTGCCACTATCATTCAAAGTAGTATGATTACAATATAATCCAATAAGTTTGCCGGAAATATATAATGCTCGATTATAGAACAAGTATATTTTCATTATTTGATTTTAGTATTTTTTTTATTTCATTATGTTCATTATTTGATTTTTGTAATTAGTAAGTCTTTGGTGGGGGGGTCCGGACCCCCTGGACAACCCCTAAATACGTCCTTGACGGATATAATGTATCTCATTTAAATAGAGTGAAAAAGTGATAGGTATGAAGGAGAGGTAGAGAGAGCGAAAATGAAGAAAGGAGAGAGGGATGGAGGAAGATAGATGAAGAGAGAGGGAAGTATAGAAACAGAGTCAGAAAACAGAGGTAAAATAAATTGAAAATCAGTATCACTGTTGCAGAAAACTGTTGAACACGTAGGTAGTGGCCAAAACTGTATGGGTTCACTGCACCCTAAAAACGAAGCCTCAACGTTCGCAGGCCAATTGGAGGCTTGCCGGGCCCTTTCAAGTGCAAAACAATTAAACGCAAAGCAGGAACGGTAAAGCGACCGCAACTAATTGGCCAGGTGCTGTACCGGAATCAGGAACCTGGTGGTTTTGCAGAAACCAACCAACCAACCAACTGCATACCAGCACGCCCGTCTTCCATTAAAGCTAAAACTGCAAAAGAACTCTCGGTGCAAAATGCACTAAACGGCCGGTGTAAATACAGCAATATATTTTTTTTGCTTCCAGTTCCCATACCCTGCAATGTCATGATCTATTTCAGTGTTGCCAATTGAGTAGTTGTGTGAATCCATACGAAGTGGTCCAGCACTGGTCGCTCGATCATTGTACGATAAAAAGTTTTCTCTGTATGATTTAACTCGTTCATCAATGGTTCAAATCTGACTTTCTATTTGTCACTATTGTTATAAGCTTATAACCCCCTGCCACACCCCCAGCAAAGAAGAAAAACAATGTAAAGGCTGTTTTAGCCCAAATCATTGATTTATTGATTGATATGGTGTTTTAAGTCTACTTTATTCACGGTAAGGCTAATTAGGACTGGACCTACAGTTTAAAGTGGGATCCGAACCACTATGTGCCTCCACCGGGTATCGAACCCGCATAGTAGACTAGTATTGTTCCCGCAGAAAAGAAGCACCTTATCATGTTCCTGAAACGCCCTGAAATAAAATTACATGTGTGAAATACGTAATTTTTCTTGGTTCTTATTTTTCAGGGGGGGCGTAGCCCGTCCTTGTCCCCCCCTTCTGGACGTTAATGGCTCAAATATACATTTTTGTGTGGTAATTAATTCATGTTTTTCTGCCGTCATCACCAACTTCACAACTATAATCTATGAGGCCTTAAAAAGATCGCTTCGCGGGCTTGCAGCAGACGACAATATGGAGGTGTGTCTGCGAGAACCAATCAGATCCGCGAATTAGCGAGCCCGGTTGCCACAGCTAGCTCGCTGCACCCTTCTGGAAAGGTGAGTGACCTCTGCCTGTTGCTACCTCCGCCTGTTCGGCTGAGGAGCAGACGACACGAGAGTATCGGCAACAGTGTGCTAGATACGTCTTCTGTTAGCCCGCGAAGCTCTCTTTCTAAAACCTCCTGCAGTATAGGCTACAGATTATCTGCAAGATCGACGTCGCCGTGTAATCAAGGGGTCTCGGGTTCGATTCCCGGTGGAGGTACATAGTGGTTCGGATCCTGGTTCGGATCCTACTTTAAACTGTAGGTCCAGTCCCGATTAGTCTTTTGTGTGCATAAAGTGCACTTAAAAACTCCAACCCAACTCAATATCTACAAGATGTTGAAGGAGAGAAAAAACTTCACTTGCACCAGCTGGGAACAATTATCACTGGAACAAGGAATAAGCGAATAATTAAATTTCCTGCTACATAACGTACAGTCAGATATTATAATGTAAAATGTCTGTTGAGGCAAACCAATAGCTAATTCACCTAAAACACCTGTTCCGTAAGATTGTTTGTATATTCTTCATACTGGAAAACATTCTCTCCGCAGATGTCATACATCTTCATGAAAAAAAAGTAGGTGTACACGTTTGGATCGCGAAACAAATTGAACGCACAGTGTTCTGTTCCTAACCCGTCTAAATCTTCGTCTCCCAGTGTGGTAAAATACCGAGATTTATTTAACGAGGGCACATTTTTTTTCATTAACCAGCTCACCACATTTTTTTTTATCACTTCGGTTTTGACAACTGGCCGGAAATAAAATGTGTGTCTTTAGGGAATTACTTCCCGTTCCCTGTATTTGCACGTAGTGTTAACAATATCCACGTGGCTTGGATCTTAGTCTCTGTGGATCATTGTCATAATCGCCTCGAAACAGCATCACGAGATCAATTAGTGAATGATAATTATGCATCTTGTTAAATCAAGACCACAACGGTTTATTTCACAAATAAGAAACCAAAAACCTAATTTTGTCCGGCGTAAAACGAACTGTTTCTGGGAGTGGGGGCTATAGCCCCTCTGACACCCCATTTTGATACGTGTGTGATAAGTAAATAGGACATTGTAATCATGCTGCAAAGATTTTTTTCTTTTCTTTAAATCAAAATGAACGAGAATCAACGACAAAAAGCGCTAGATAATCATGAAAAAGCACTGAATATGGTTTTATAATGAGCACATTGGAAACACTGACTTCAGTCCAGTGAGATGGAACCTGTCACAAGTCTGTGCTTGCCGTTATTTGAATTTGCCAGCCATTACACGGTATGAAATTATAGATTGAAGAAGAGATCTATTGAAACACCAACTGGTCATTCCGTTATGTCCTGTGCACTTGGTAAAGCCAAGATGAAACTGCAAGGGACATTGTAAGAAGCAGAAATAATAATAATAACCCGTGGTTCGACAGCCCTGGAAGGGCCTTGGCCTATCTCCCGACTGCCAGTCTCTCTCCCACAATCCTATCGAGAGGTGTGGAGTTTTCTTCAACCGGTAATGGGGTGACGTGCGATCAGCACATCGAACCCCCAGCCGTTATACTTGTACGAGAGTTCCGAGACCGGGTTAAGCTACTCACTCGTAGCTCCCCAATTTCCTTGCGATGGTGGTCTGCCACCGGTCCTATACACAGGCCGAGAACCCAGAGACTGAATCCAGGCGGACTCGAACTCCCGCATTCGGAACCCAAAGCATAGCGCCTTAGACCGCACGTCCTTGGAGGATGACAAGAAGCAGAAAACCAAGGCGATATATTGAACACAGTCAGTGGCGCAACCACAGGGGGGCAGGGGGCTTTGCCCTTCCTCAACCTTCGACGGACGTCAATTTTGGGGGGGCAGGGGGACAAAGAGGAGCAATTGCCATCTCGATTTAAAATTTTATGTAAATATAAAACATTACGTAAAATTTTCTTGCTCGCTTCGCTCGCAATGCCTCCTTTCTTCAGTCTTTTCAAGTTCAAAGTGGTAGGGAGCAGCGGGAGTCTGTCATGGATACCGAATGATCGAAATGAAAAAAAAGTTTTGAAAGAGAGAATGCTTTGGCGCCCCTGATATTATTTGCCCTCTGTTAGGGGCAAATAGGAGGGGGGCAAACATTGACGACCAAGAACACCTCCAGGGGGCACAAAGGAGCAATTGTTCCCCTCGATTTCAAATTTTATGCAAATAAAAATACATCACTGATCGCACGCTCCTCCACCACCTCTCTTGGTGAAGCGGCGTGGGAACACTTGATGTTTCTAAGGAGATAGAGTTCAATGAATAAGTAAAATAATAATGATTTGCATTACATATTTATTTGGGTGTGCACGTGCGAATGTGCGGATAGGCAGAAACCGCTACTGTCGTTAACACGTCTCTACTTCAATCTCTGATGTTTAGTCGGATTGCCAACTACGTATTGACGCTTTATTTTCTATTGTTCTTGTTTTATGTAACCTAACCTAACTTAACCTAACCTAATCAGGTGTGTGACATCAAGGAGAGCTAAAGATGTATTAACAAAACAGCACGTATCTTCCTGATCAGACCGTTAAATTTTCCTCATTTGAATTATTTCCTTTTCAACCAGTTTAGGCGAAATGGGATTTGGCGAAAGGTTATATCCCTTTTCGCCTAAAATGGCGCCCAGGTCATAAATCACATTGCATTGTGCTGATAAGCAATTAGGCGAAACGGGACTATACGATGACGAATTAGATGGGACAAACAGGATTAGGCGAAACGGGACTACACGATGACGAAATAAATGGGACAAACAGGATTAGGCGAAACAGGACTACACGATGACGAAATAGATGGGGCAAACAGGAGTACACGATGACGAAATAGATGGGACAAACTAGATTAGGCGAAACGGGACTATACGATGACGAAAGAGATGGGACAAACAGGATTAGGCGAAACGGGACTACACGATGACGAAATAAATGGGACAAACAGGATTAGGCGAAACGTGACTACATGATGACGAAATAGATGGGGCAAACAGGAGTACACGATGACGAAATAGATGGGACAAACAGGATTAGGCGAAACGGGACTACGCGATAACGAAATAGATGGGACAAACATAATATAACGTTCCTGTATTACCATGGTTACGAAACTAGGACCCCTAGCGTCCGCAACCGGCAAATTTGGCATTTCGTTACACAAATTGTTACCTTTTTTTAAAACGAGAAGACAACATCCTGTCCATAACGACAGACTCGTGAAAAATCGACGACAAAGAAGGACTCGAACAATACAAATGCTCTTTCCGCATTTGAACAGTTAACATCAATCAGTTTTCGCCAAACGAGAACGAAATATTCGACTGAGAGTATCGAATTCCTTTCCTTTCGAAACGAACGACGAAAAACGGTTAACGAACGATTGAAAAGGCCATGAAACGTGAACTGTTGAATTCCGTTTGCACGAAGAGAACGTGATCTTATTAAAGCTTCGCGAAAGGTGGGGGGAAAAAAAATCTTCCGCCAAATGAGTTCATTTTTGGCGACGTATAACGGAGTTCGCTTCCGCGCCAGGATGAAGTGCAGCTGTGTTATCTGGAAAGGGCTTTAAGCGAGTCACGATTTGTGGAGCACAACCACAGCAATTTTCCCATACGCGCTTCGGCGTTCGAGAAGAAACAAAAGAATGATTGTAAGGCGAAGACTGCACCGAAGCCATGCAATCGTTGTATCGTTTGTAGGTTGTAAGGTAAATAGGGATTGTTTTGTTGGGGGAAAAAAAAACAGAGCAGTGTTTCACAACCCCTTTAGAGCGATGCATTCTTTAGAAATTCACCTTTTTTTCCTTTTGTGTTTTCCACTGAATTTCCCTTTTCGCCTAAAATCCGGCCCGAATTTCAATGCTAAAGGGAAATTTCCTTTCATGTGGTAACACTGTAGGACTCATGGATATATAATAACTCATATAATAATTAACATAAATTACTGTGACTGATAGAAATTATGTGTGAAATATATATTTTTTAAGTGGACGTTCATTTTTGCCCCCCCCCCCCCCCCGTTTCTGGACGTCCGTGAATGGACTTTTTGTATAAGAGAAATGCGCCGACACTGCACCTCCAAGTAGCCACCACGGACACTTAAAATACCGGTTGACAAATTTTAAGCCACATTGTGTATTGTGATAGAGTCCAGCGCAGATAATTCTGCCGTGCAATGCGCGAAACAACTAAAGAAGCAGTGTTGCTAATGGAGCAGATAGAAAAATCGCTGCAGTGCGCCGATGCACAGCTGTTACGTACAACAATAAAATTAGAGAATTCAGGTCTATCTAACGTTGAGTTTTAAACGTCATGCATTATACCAGGACTAGGATTAATATGTACTAACAAGTGGCTTTGTATGTAGCTACATACATATGGACTAAAAATTCGCAAAATATGAACTAACACATAAGTAAAATTACCAAAAATGCTGCAAAGAAGACTTCTTCATACGATTCCTTATTTGAGTGATTTCAAACAAAATAAAAAAAAATATATATTATTTTTCATTGCATTAATGCACTGGTGGCGTTCTAACTTTTCACTCCCGAAACCCGTATACACTGGTATGGAACTGCAACGGCAGATAATAACATGCCAACGTGTTAAACCGCTACAATTGCACCATAACACTCCTCCTCAAGCAGTATTATTATTTCCTCTCGAGATCGGCGACAGTCGGTTGCCTTTGTTGTACATTTACAAAGGATGCCGGCTTCCACAACAATAACAAGTACATATACTGCCACTAGACGATAAGCTGCGCGGCTTTTTCTTTTGTTATGAAGCAGGGCCGGCGCTAGTCATTTTGCCTCCCTGGGAGGTGGCGGCAGATGCCGCTCTATTTCGACCCCCTCCCCCCCCGGTCATTACGCAGCAACGGAAAATTGAAAATCAATATATTCCTAACTAAAACATCAAAATATAAAATAAATAATGAGACTTCTTATGCTATTTCAATACTATTCAGCGCAAAAGAATATCTCGCTCGATCACAGTTTTCAATAGGCTTATTTTTTTCTTCTCTTCAAATTTTGCCGCTCTGGGCGATGGGACGGTTCGCCCTCCCCTTCCGCCGGCCCTGCTATGAACTTGGTCACCCATCAAAGCATGGCAATTTTAACACAGAAAACAATATGTATCGCATTAAGCAGCAAAAATGACAGCCTCCTCTATGCAATTCCTACAAGAACACGTGCCGGAGCCAGAGTTGAAATGATGTTGGAGCCACATAATTTATTTATTTTGAATAATTCCAAAATTATGAAATATGAACAATTTGTTGCTGCTGTTCGCTGCTCTCTTGCCAAAATGCTTTATTGGGATGCTAACACCATGACTGGCTTCCTCCTTCATGAACTCGTGCACGTTGCTTAGAATTTCCCGAGCTTGGCTATGCAAGGTTTTTGATTTCAACTTCGACAGAACTGGAGGCATTATGGAATTTAACGTTCATTAGCAAACACACACTTTTACATACACACACGCAATACACGCACACAACGTCAAACCGGTCAAATACTTAGTATAAAATAAAAATATGGTGCTTCCAATCCAACAAAACTCACCGCCACTTTACCTGCCTTTTCCCCTTCCGTGACAGAAATAGTGCTTCATTATTACAGTTGGCAACACTAGTTACTAGCTAGCCAATGAACATGCACTGCATAAAAGAAGCAAGCACTACGCCGTGCTATATTGCCACATTAGCGTCCCTACCGAACGGTGGGAACCGCGAGATGGAGCGCTATTCAATTGTTTTCAATGATGTTTGCGCGAGTGTGTCCAGGAATGGAATGACAATGTGGCAACAATAGCGAAGGTTTTCGAGCAGGGTAGAACACATGATGCTAAGAGAGAGGGAGACGAAACGAAAATTCGTTTCTACGCAACGGCAAATTTACGTGTGTGGCACTCTACTGGCTGTAATCGCATTTAAAAACATAAATCATTAATTTTGTGATTTGATTTGCTTTATTTTACTTCGCTTTTTGTGCCACTTTTGACTAATTTGCGAAGATGGGGATGAGTGATGATATGAAATTCATGAATGGACACTCACCAGGGACGTCGTTAGAGGGGGGCCCGGGGGGGCACTGGACCCCCGAAACGTTCACGTGGCCCCGGCAAACTGTTCTACATTTGCTGAAAATTTTACTTTCATGACAAATATTGCAAAATAGTTTTTCAGTAATTCTTTTCTTTCAGTTAGAAACACTGTTCTTAATTTGAGTGGCACGAACCCAAAACCACATTTTTTCTCGTTTTCCTGGTTCTAGCTATAGTGGATGTCAGTGTAGGAACCTAGAATTCCGTTGTTTCTCGGAATTTTGAGGGAGCGGTCTTTCCACCCCTAGCAGTCGCAGGTCAACAACAGGCAAGGTTGGGCGTTGAGTGTTGCCGTTGCATTCAAACAATGTTTTGAGCTTGAGTAGATTGAAGAACGACCGCTTGTGCAGCGGTAAACCACATGCATGCAAAAAGTTACAACTGGTCCCGAATCAGAGCGCAATACACGCTAAATAAGTATAATGGTGGCAGGATGCCCCATATCTCCGGGTAAGTAGTATTATTCGCACCAAATAACTATTCTACTATTGAAACGTGTTAAAAGTAATTATCTTCACAAACTGTACGATTTCTCGAGTCACATATTTTTCTCGATATCGTGAAGACCGATTTTGAGAATCCTCTTTAACAAACGATACCGATTGCGCAGTGGTAGCGTTGTTGCCTTGTAATCGAGAGGTCCCGGGTGCGATACATGGGTGTAGGTACACAGTGGTCCGGATCTTTCTTTAAACTGTAGGTCCAGTCCCGATTAGCCTTACTGTGCATAAAGTGGACTTAAAAACACCAACTCAACTCCTTAACAAACTTTTCGAAGAACCGAAAATTTAAACAAGAACAAGTAAATATATTTTTGTAATTTTGAAGTAACTTATTATATTATTGTCATTATTTTGGGTATTTTTGGTTCGTATGAATCTGCCTCACACAGTAAGCTTATTTTGTTGAGTCAAGTACAATAACAAACACTTGCAATAAGTCACTGGAAAGACATGTGAGGTTGCATCTATAAATAAATAATAACCCGTGGTTCGACAGCCCTGGAAGGGCCTTGGTCTATCACCCGACTGCCAGTCCCTCCCACAATCCTACCTAGAGGTGTGGAGATCTTTAACCAGTAATGGGGTGACGTGGGGTCAGCACGTCGAACCCCAAACCGTTATAGGGGATATCCGTAAAGACTAATTATATTCGTGTGGTAAGGAGTCATTGTCATTTAACAAACTTTATTGATTTATTCCATCAGCATTATTTAAAATGTAGTGCCATACTGAACTTACATACGCCACTTAACAAAGGCACATTGATTGCTAAATGAGGCATTTTCCTTGTGTTGCAGAGTAGGTTTAGTTTTTGGAGTATTGCAATGTTTTACACAGTCCGTTCGAAGAATTTTGAGAATATTGATATTTTGTCAAAGGGACCACCCCCGAATACATATCTGTGGATGTTTTACAGGGTTCATCATATTTAAGAAGGTAATTTTTTCGGTACAACTTTCCTCCGTACAACATGTCTTTTGCCACTCAAGCTGAAGAGCCGATTCATAGGTGCAACGACCTTGGCAGAAAGAAACTCTGATTGGCACCGTGTTGACAAAAGACTCAAGAAGTCCCGCAACCGACAGAACTCGAAGCGCTCGGACACTTTGGTTGAACACAAATGGATGCATTGGTAGGAAATGCAGTGGTTTTATGGGCCGTCCCTTTCTGGGAAGTCGGGGACCTTTTGAAAACACACTTTCCCTTCATGCACACCAGGGGGCCTAAGCCAGGGCACCCCTTCCCACAAAATCTTCTCTTCATCTGGCTCTGGTTATCGGCAGCGCCGAAACGCACTGCAGGTAGCTAGGACTTTCTGGGTTAATTATTTTATGGTTCAGCATGGACATAGGCTTTCAAATTGCAAGCGACAAAATTCTACTGTTTGTCCCTTTTCTGGTGGGAGATGAATGACAAAGATGTCGCGGTTCCTTCAGGTTCCCACACTCAACCCTTGTGCTCATAACCTGCAATGAAGGGAAATGCCATAATAAGCCTTCGTAATGTATCGACTTTATATCCTTCCTTGGTAACTTTCCACTCATTTTCAAGAGACATCTGCTTCTTTTTGCCCTACTGTGTTGATTGGTCGACAATTGATGACTGTCAGCTAGTTCGAAGAACAGTTTGATCCAAGAAGTGGTTTCATAGTTAGCTTCTGTAAACGTGAGATTCCGGTAGGATCACGGAGTGCTTGAGATCTCATTTTCATGCAATGCGAGTGAAATTTCGATTGATTTGGTTCATTTTACTTTGCTCTTCTGCTACATTTGGCTAATTGCGAAGATGGGGATGAGTGATGATATGATTAAATTGATCAATGGACACAACAAACACCCATGCTCAGTCCAGAATTCGAACCCGGCACACCTGGCATCGTAGCACGATGTGCTAACCACTCCACCACGGGGGTAGGCGAAGTGAAATTTCGAGTGTGAAGCTGCCAGCTCGTTTTCTTCTCGAAAAAATTGCAGTAGAATCGACTGATCGACCAAATATGTCCAACACATTGACTTTCTAAATTGGTGTCCGACTACCACACAGGAGACCGGGTTTGACTCCCAGGGCGGTTGATCTCACATGTGATGAAGAATAAGTCACATTTCAATTAGGAAGGAAACGAGGTATATAGTCAACTTTATATAGTACGCGTAGTGCATGCTCTAATAATACGTTTCAAAATTCTGCATATTTTGTGATTTTTGTTCATTTAGCCTCCACCAGGGTTGTCAAAGGTCCATCTACCCATAACTTCTATGGGTTTTATTTGGTTCCGTTGCAGGACCGGAACCTTTCTTCTCGCACAATTTAAATTCGGTCCTAGTAGTGTATTGTTCCATTAAAGAAAAGTTACTGGATCGTATTTAAATTGATCCTGAAAATATTCCTGCACCGAATTTTAATTGATCCTGGAGAAAAGGTTCTCGGATAGTGTTTAAATTCAGCCGCAAAACAAGGTTCCTGGACCGTATTTAAATTTTACCGAAAAAAGAGTTTCTGCACCGTATTTAAATTCATACGGAAAACAATGTTCCTGGACCGAATTGAGGCCTTGGACCCATTTACACTTGCTGATTTTCTCTCCCGGATGTGAAATGAATTTATTTACAATACCTGGACCATTAACAACACTGGGATTGTTAAAGATTAGTGAACGCATACATTCTAATTTTTTCTATAGGATTACGTTATAGGACCGGAACCTTTTCTCTCGCACAATTTAAATTCGTACCAAGTTGCGAATTGTTTCATTTCAATACGGAACTTGACCCTATTTAAACTGATCCGGAAAAAAATGTTCGTTGACCGTATTTAAATTCTTCAGGAAATAAGGTTCCTGGACTGAAATTAAATAAATTCATCTGGGAAAAAAAAAATATGGACCGAATTGAAAACGTTACAGATGAAGAGGTTCCGTACTGTCCAGAACCCATTTTCGCTTGTTAATTTTCTCTCCTGGAAGGGAATTGAATTTATTTAAAATTCCTGGACCTTTAACAACTCTGGCCTCCACCCGCAAATGCAGACGCTGTGGCTGCTGCTTAGGCGGGAAAGTTGACTACACATACAAATAAAATTAATCCAAAGTTATATAGCGATTAATATTTACTTACATAATAATATCATGAAATATGGAGAGCCAAATTACTTATCAAGCATTTTCTGTTATTTGCCTATCATAGTGGGAGCGAAAATCTTTTGCCCTTGCTGGTGAACTCGGTTCCTGCAAATTCAAGATGGCATTTTCTAATTTTCATTTCTATTTGGGCCGACAACTCCGTGGTGGAGTGGTTAGCAGGTTACACTAAGAAGCAGAATGTCCCGTGTTCGAATCCCGGCCTGAGAATGTGTCTTCTTTGTGATGATGGTCCTTTCATGAAGTTAATCTTAACTCATTCTCATCTTCACGATTAGCCAAAAAGTGTCAGAAAAGTGAAGTAAAATGATCAAGTCAATCAATAATATCTATTTTGTTATTTTACTCTGCTTTTCTACATCTTGGGTTAAATGCGACGATGAGATTGAATGATGATCCGAAGGAATAGCGATGCGAGACATGATGCAACCACACCTGTCCAAGGTCCGAATCTTGGACCTCTGGTTTAGCAGTGCGTCATGCTCATGCTTCGGGAGTGGAATCCTTTGAATGAAAAACTATAAAAGTAGGGTGAAAGAAAACAACATTGTACTGTCCAAAAAAGTCATGTTTAGGTCCTCTAAAGAAAACTACAGTTATTCAGTAAAATTAATTTTGAAGGACAAAGCCTCCGAAGTGTTTTTCCATTCGGTGACGCGTGGTCATCACATCGAGTCCCATCTAGTTTTGAGAGTGGAATTCGCTTACATATTGATTTCAAGTAGCTTCTCAATTGTCTTCACGATGTTAGACCATCACAGAAATTTTGGAGTTCTTACCAGGGATCGAACCTTGAAAGACTAGAGCGCAATAATTTGAGCGCGCGAGAATTTTGTTGTTTCTATTGCCATCATATATTCAGTTTTGCACGCGCAAAGAAGACTACTTTTAAGAAACTAGATGTGTGCATAAAATTTCATATATATCGTCATCATTCTCCAATGTGTACAGTACGACGCCACAAAAGACTCGTGCATGTCCCATAGAATAGTAGTTAAGGGCGTCGCCTTGCACTAAAGGCCGCCGGATTCGATTCTGGTATAAACAATATACATGGGATGCCTATCTTAAACTCATTACACAAATATTTAATTTTCGCACCGTTGTCATACTTGTGCACCTGATTCCAGCACCTTTTTATATCTAAACCGACGGAAGAGGTTTTTTTCTACTTCTCAATTTTCTTCGAGCAAATTTACAAATCTAAGGAGTATGGACTAATGAAATTGTTCTTGGTGTCTCAAAAATCTGACATAAGAGAAAATACATGGATTTTTAAAGTCTGTATAGAAATTTTGGGGGGCTACAGGAGAGAATAATGTTCTCTTCCAACAAGATTTTATATACACACACACACACATATATATATATATATATATATATTATATACACACACATACTGTACATATACTTATGTAGGCCTATATGGTATATTAATAGTTTGTTACTTTTTAATGGGTTGATAGAAAAAAAAATCTTAAGTTTTGGGCCCCCCCGAACTGATCAACCTAGCTACGTCCCTGACACTCACAAATATCCATGCCCAGGCCAGGATTCGAACACGGGACCCATGGTGTCGTAGCGCATAAATCATTAAATATATTAAACCTAATAAGTGATGAATGTAACTAAGCTATTTTTTTTTTGTCTTTTTTCCAGGTAAGTCCATGAACATCCCTTGCAGGAGTATAAAAGGTACTTGGAGATGGTGAGTAACACTCAGGTGTGCCAAGAGTGGGCCAGAGTGGATCACTGCTCACTCAAAATCAGACTGGTCCGTCAGCTGGCCCACCCTCTCAAAATGATATAGAGTAATATGCAAATGGAAATGGTTTAGTATTGTTCTGATTAGTACTATTTTTATTTGTTTTTTTTCATATTGACCATTAATGCATTTTTAAATATTGTTACATCATGTAATCGAACGTAATATTTATATTTCCAATGTTACAATTGAATTTTTACAATTGGTTTTTACTGTAATATTTTTATTTCCTGTTACTGAACAAGAAACCCTGGTGTGGAATCACATAGTAACACGGTGAATATCAAAATACATTTTTATTTGAAGACGTGGCTCACCCAAATCAGCCGCCCACTGGCCCAAGGCAAACTAGAAAGTCTCGCCCGGCCACTGATGATTTTTTATTTGATTTACTTTATTTTACTTCGCTTTTGTGCCAATTTTGGCTAATTTGCGAAGATGGGGATGAGTGACGATATGATGAAATTGATGAATGGACACTCACAAACATCCATGCCCAGGCCAGGATTCGAACACGGGACCCCTGGCGTCATAGCGCGATGTGCAAACCACTTTTTTTTTTTTTAAAGGAAATACCCCCTACACGGAGGTATCCCCCACCATTCACTCTTTTTCTCACTTTTACACTTTTCGATTCTTACATTTTTCTTTGTTTCTTATCAACTGGACGAACACAAATACCCATGCCTTACCCTGACCTCGAACCCAGAACCCCTGGCGTTGTAGCGCGCTCTGCTAACCACTTCGCCACGGAGGTCGACATTACTTCGCTACGGGGGCCGTCGGCCACTGATGATATTCTTGTCCTTGTTATACATTTGTTTTTCGAAGTGTAAATGCTCACTGCGTTATTTTACAAAATACGTTGCTAATGTTTTTTTAAAAAAAATCAATTGTACGATTGATTTCTTTTTATTTTACTTTGCTTTTCTGCCAATTTTTACTAATCGCGAAGATGAGGATGAATGGTGACGGGAAGGAAGAAGGGACAATCATAAACCAACATGGACAGGACGACATAACACAAGTCCTACAGAGGATTACAATGGCTGCTGGTTCAGGTGCCAGAGCCTCGTTAGACTGCAACAATGCAGTCCAATGTGTGCTTCGTGGAAGTGAAGTTAACATATGGGGTCTTCTTTAGGCAACTCATCTATAAATAATGCGATTGATAGTCGTTCGGTTTATCTGAAGAAGTCGCATAGTGAAGATACATTTTCAGACATGGTATCAAAGACTCTAGCACTAAGTATAGTTGATTGATTGATTTATACTTCGATTTTCTGAAATTGGTGGAGAGATACTCACAAAGAACATCCATGTCCGGACCGGAATTCGAACCCAGCACCCTCTGACTCTCTCATTTACAAAGGTCTGTCTCGTTCTCGTCTCGATTCTTACAAGACTGTGTCGGTACCATCTATAGGCATGACCACAAAGGCAGTGCCGTACCTAAAAATGTTTCGTCCAACCCCTGATACTATCAGTCAAACTCCGGTGTTGAAGTCAGAATCTATGGGTTGGAATCTGGGAACAGCTTTTCGTGGCGCTTTAATCTCACCTTTCTGTAGTCCTGTTCTATCTCTCAGTGAGTATCACTGAAGTTATCCAGCGATAACAAGTTGTTGGAAGGAGACGGCTTATTTTACCTAACACCAGAGCCTTAGTTTCAGTACACGGCATAAAATTACGATTAAATAATCCACTGGAAGTGAAAGCAAAACAGCATCAATTCCCAGCGTGGAAAACAAAAGTTATCGTGGAAGATGTGTGATCAAATGCAAGGGGGTGGAGGGAAAAAAAAGCGAAACCTGTTTCAGGTCTAACAGGAAGCCATTCGTCATGTTCAGACCAGAAAGGGAATGAGCTCCTTCATTTCCAAAGCATGTATCTTCGACATTAATTGCACGTTGCAGACGCATCTGAGCCGCTTACTCAATTAATTAGCTGCCTCTTTCTAATTAGTGACTTACTGCTTCGTGATGGCTTATCCCGTTGCTGTTTTCCTCAGCGCTTAGTTTCGTTGGAACAAACTTTTCCTTTCTCTGTACACGTTGACGACTCTTTAAATCCAAACTCTAGGCTTTGCTTTAGGCAAGAGAGAGCTATGCTTGCAGAACATTTGAAAGGTCATCCAGTATGGTGTGGCAGATTTTTTAAACTAATAACTAAGTAACACTCTGTCATACGTAAACCCTTCGTTTATTGTCACAGAAACACAAACTTTCCATCTGTTCTTCTCCGCGGTAATATCAGTCCAGTCTGTATCATCCGTTGTGAATGTCCTTGATGTCCATATCAACATTGTCCTTCCATCTATGTCTTGGTTTTCTTAATGTTCTCTTACCTTCAGGTTTCTCAACACAGATCCTGTAAACATTTATTTTCTTTCGCATGCTGCTACATGGGAATATTGAGGATTTAATTTTCATAAGAATATCAGAGGTCATTTTCTTTGTTACTCTGTTTTGTTGCAGTCTCTATATGTATCCAATCCAAGCAATTTTTCTAGATTTTATTTCTCACAATATTTTGTGATTATTTAACGAGCCAATCCCCTAGTTTGTTTTTCTTCTCCGTACTTCATTGTCAACTTTAGTGGGGGCCAAAAATTTTCCTCATTATCTTCCATTAAAAGATCAGTAGCCTTTGTTCTATGTGCTTTTGAAAACCAAGGTTTCACAACCATAGATCACCACTGGTTTCATAATGGTATGATACAGTCTTAACGTGAAGAGTTTTGGTGTAAATGGGAATTCATGTGCATAATATGCTTTATTAATCTACAGTAACGCTCTCCTTTATTTCTTCTTCTGTGATGATATTTTGAGTTACTCCAAAATATATGAGTGAATTTACATCTTTCATTTGTCTCTGCTATTAAAATATTCTAATTTCGCCATGATTTTCTTAAACATTTCATGTATTTATTCTTTGATGAATTTATAATTAGGCAACTATTTCGAAGGAAATGACCCAGCTGAAACCAGTCTCAACAAGACCAAAAATGGAAGGCAAAAATAAAATTGGAAGATGATGTGCTTGAAGGTCTGAGAACTACGAAGATTAAGAATTGGTAAAGGTGTGCAGAAGATAGAAGTACAAAGTAAATATTAAAGGTAGTTGAGGATGTGAATGTCGAAGAAAGAGGCACAAATGAAAAACTGGAACATGTGTGCGAAATTAATAATTTTATGCCGCCTTCTTCTTCTAATATGCAAAACTAGACAATCTGTGGGTATGGAAGAAACTTTCGGCTTGCAAGTTTGCAGTAACATCAATGACAAGGCGAGAACGTGACACAAATCTATTTTACAGACAACAGATAATTTAACGAAACACATTTGTCAAGTCTGTGACAAATAATTAAGATTGATAGCTGATTAGAACAGGCAAACGAGTATTATGATCGTACGATTAATACGAATTTCTCAAGGGTTACGTTAAATAGCCCTATATAAGATTTGTGTGGTAGACTTTGAGTTGATCTAGAAGTTAAATTGCCTGACTTATTGTTACTGTTTTAGTAACTTCAACGGTACGAGTGCTAAAACGACGATGTTCATTTTGGAGAGGACAAATCGAAATCTGCGCTCTCTGTAGTTTCCTAGCCCAAAGCATATTTACACAGTTTAATGAATATCAAGAAAGCGACGGGTTTCGCAAAGGGAAAATGTCATTTAGCGCCTCAATTGGTTCTTGAAACCGAGGCCTTTGAAAGGGAAAAGGTAGCAGGATGACACTTGAACAATGATTAGGTAAGACTCTCTGATTACGAAGGGAAATACATGCAGAAGGAGGTGTTGTGTCATTCCTTGGTTGGCGACGTCAAAATGAAGATATTCGCTTATTAGGGTCAGCAGCGCTGTTGCAAGCGTTCTTATTGTCGGAAGTGAACAATGGATGACCCTCCTGGCGTTTGCAGTTGAAAACGAAATGGAAAAGGTTAAAATCATTTCGTCGCAGGAGTGTGCATTCTCTTTCTCACGACCTTTTGTATCACGGTGCTGCTTCATTGCTTATCAGAGGACGGGGAACAGAATTATCTTTAGGGTCCAAGATAAGTATATACATAGCTGAGTCAATCATAATGTAGTGAATAAGATAGCTAAGATAGATGGCACCGTTAATTTCAAATTGTAAAAACGAAAGAAAAAATGCTCATGTGCCAAACGAAATAAAGTTAAGAATATTCCAACAGAACAATCAATATCAAAGTAAAAATCCGTGTGTAAAATGCATGAACCGAGTTCCAGCTATATGCTTTCATATTGATATTCGAGACTTTTTTACACTTCTGTACCCACTATTTCGAGCCTTTTTTTAAATTTTTACTCTTCTTCTTCTTTTCCATCCCCTTCTGCCATTAAGCCTTCCATGATCCACTTCCTGTACACTTTTCGGTCCAAGGCTAGTTTTAGGATTTCCGGCATTGTTTTCTCTTTCTTCTTTCCTATATTTTCCACATACTCTTCCCATTGAACCCTTGGTCGTCCTCTTCCCCTCCTGCCTTCTGGTCTGGTCTCCAGCACCTGTCTAGACTTGCACCTCCATTCTTGTCACATGTCCAAACCATTGCGGTGCCTTTCTCTCTATTGTTTCCAATAGTGGTTTCTGCTGTAACTGGTCCCTAATGGTGGTATTTCTATTCCTATCTCTTCTAGTCTTTCCTACTACTTTTCGTAGGTATCTCATCTCCGCTGCTTGAAATCTGCTATTCTGTTTTGGTAATAATGTCAAGCTCTCTGTTCCATACAGCAATGTAGATTGTCTTGTAGATCATCATCTTCGTTTGTTCACTTTTTTTTCACTCTTGTGTCCATTATTTCGAGATTTGTTTCTACATTTTTGTATCCCTTGTATCGAAACTTTCCCTCCACCCCCCATTTTTGTATCTATTATTTCGAGATATTTAAAAAAAAAACATATTCTTGTATCCAGTCTTTCGGGAGACAAAACCGATACCTTTGATACAGAGACGACAAAGAGTAAAATTTGTTTTAAATTCACGTAGGTCACCGGACCTACAGGAGTTTAAAGTGGAATCCAAACCACTCCATCGGAATGGAATCAGGGACTCCTTGAATATAAGGCGATAGCATTAGTATCTACATAAACGAAAAGGAGACTGAAGTTTGTATATCTAGATATAAAAGTGCCAGTTGCTTTACTAAACTTATTGGTTTACTAAAACTGCCTAACATCAAACATTTACCTATAACCTCATTTGTAAGCTTGTTTTAAAAATAATACACTCAAGTTATAATTGATATCAGAACATTGAGATTACAACATAATTTTTATTACGAAGTTACAAGCAGGGAAACAGGGCGAAACTCATCCATACCTCAGCGTTTACCACTCACCTATCTTTATTGCGCACCCTGAGCTCAGTTTCAGCGCATTTCGCCTTGCAGATGGCACCACGATCGCTAGATTTCCCTCCCTTTGGCTAAGAATTTGAAGGAAATCACTACCTTCCACTGCAGAAAAAATAGAGGAAGTAAAAAATCATCTTGTTAAAGAGATGCTTCTATCATTGTCCCGACGGCAATCACAGGGAACGATGGAGAAATGAAAGACAAAAGAAATGTCACAGCATAAAATGCCTCTCGGCTATTGGGCGAATTTCTCCTCTGCGATTGGACCGCAGATGCTCGGGGAACGGATTTCCAAAGCAGCCATTTTTTTGTTGTTTTGTTTTGTCGTGTCGGACGGCAAGGACGGTGAATGGAGTCCCCGATGAGATTGGACCTACTTTGCTCAGGTTTCGGACCCTTTCCTAGATTAAGTGATTGTCGTGTCCGTCCATCCGTATCTCTGGATCAACCAGAGGTAGATAAGGTTTAGTGAATTTGAAGCCGTCACAGAAAGTTTGTTACACTTTGTGGATCTGGGGCCCAACCTGCAATATATCTCCACCGGTGTACCCAAGTTCAAATTTATCGTGCCTACAAAAATAGAGGTAGGTTAATTTTTTTGCACGATAAATTTCAACTGTTTACTTACATCTGGGTACTGATTGAATAACGTAGTCAGGTGTCAGGGGCACCTACCCTCTGACGCATCAATGTTGCCAGTATACCTGTAATTTTGAAAAATAAACGCACTTGTTTAGGAATATGTCATAATGAACCCCATAAATCGTCTATAATGCATAAAACATGTAAAAATGTATTGTTCTTTTATCAGTTCGTCAAATATCCACAGAGACAATCGACACACATCGAAAATTATTGCAGGCGACTCGACAGTCATGTTTGTTTTTACTTCGTACAAAAAAACTTTTTTTTACACCTTAGCAACTTCTTCCGTATACTGAACGTTCATGTAGAGCAGGCATGTCAAACACGCGGCCCTCGATATATTTTTGTGCGGCCCCTTTGCTATTACCTGTTTTTAAGTAGTAGAGCTTTCCGATGTAGTAGTTGCTAAAATATCTGTGTTATTATATAACAGGATGTGAAATTTCACACGTTTTCCTCTTGGACAGGATATACCCGTCGGTAGGTGAAAAAAGGTGGTCGTGTTGCATTATTGGGGTGGAATTGGAATTGGAATTTAAATACTTTGGGTGCGTCAGCACTAAGGTTATTTTGCACCCGTCACATTATACGGGGTCCAGCCCCTTATCGTTACACATAACAACTCTAACGTTGCATAACTAAAATCATAAAATATTAAAATCTTCTGACTTTCGTTAAAAGCTGAGGCTGTAAAGGAGCACTCAGCACAAATAAGGACAAAACACAGGACAACACAAACAAAATTATACTGGCCATGGGGCCAGTCGCCAGAGCCTCGTTAATCTGCAGTCCAGGGTGTACTACGTGAAAGTGAGGTTGACTATTGGGTGCACTACGTGGAAGGAGCACCCCTTACACCCCTTATTGGGGTGGTTGACGAATGTAGTGTAGTCGGAGTTGATAGCTAAACACTCAAAACCTTTTGCCGAAGGCGAGTTTATTAAACGGTGATTGGTAAAAGCTGCTGATATATTTAATCCCGCAAGTGTAAAAGCTTTTCAAGGCATTTCACTATCCCGCAACACGGTTGCTTATTCCATCGCTTGTGATGAGAGTAAGACATCGGTGGTGTAGCTCACTTAGCTGTGTTTCTTCGTGCTTGTGATGAGGAGTTCAACATTTTCGAGGAGCTATTGGACATTGTACCGTTGCATGACACTACTACCGGTGAGGATATATTTATTGCTGTTCGTGAACTTTTGCGGAAGTATGATTTACCTCTGTCAAAGTTATCCTGTGCCCCTTCAATGACGGGAAAAACAATGGTTTTGTGACAAAACTGCGAAACGAATTTCGTGAAACCTGCGATAAACACATGTTTCATCATGTGCATTGCATCATTCACCAAGAGGTCTTGTGTTCAAAAGTAATCAACATGGAAAGTGTGATGAAGCCTGGGAAAAAAGCTATCAAGTTCTTAAGATCCCGTGGCTTAACCAGCGACAATTTTCTGCTTTCTTAGCAGTTTAGAAAGCGAATATTCTGGAGTGCGCTACTACACAGAAGTGCGCTGGCTATCGTGTTCTATGGTTCTTGAAAGATTCTGGAACTTGAAAGATGAAATATGCCAATTTTTGGAAATGAAAGAACAAGACACCAGCCTTTTTTTTTTGCAACCAACGTTGTTACAAGATCTTTCCTTTCTTGTTGATATAACGAAACACTTGTCAGATTTAAATTTGAAACTGCAAGATCTCCTTGTTTTCAGCCCTGTTTACGACTGACGTAGAAAAAGTGGTAGCACATTTGCAGATAGAATTAATTGAAATTCAGTGAGACTTAACTTTGAAACAAAAGTACAGCGAAGTGGGTATCCCCGACTTTTACAAGTACTTACCTGCACGTTTTCCAGAAAGCCGCAAATTTGCTTGTGGAATAATTTCCAGTTCGGTAGCACTTACCAGTGTGAAAAACGTTTCTCACTCGTGAAAGGAAACAAGTCACCAACGAGATCCAGATTATCAGACGTTCATCTTAGCTGTGTTCCGAAAGTAGCTGCTTTGAATAAGATGTCTCCTGATATTGATAAGTTGGTGGCAGAAAAAAGATGCCAGCTGTCAGGCAAGAAGCAATGGTCAAGTTTCAATGAATGTTCAATATACTTTATTAAGTTTTATGTTAGTCATTCTTTAAAATAAAGTATTAAAGATAATTTATTTTTTTCCTTGCGGCCCGCCCTATCTAACACTACTGACTATTTGGCCCAGTTCAGATTTTGAGTTTGACATGTCTGATGTAGAGCATGATTTTCTTGTTATTGTTTAAAAAATATCCACATATACCAGATTCATGTCTCTATCGCTTTTTGTACAAAAGTTAAGTACGTTCAAAATCTCGGTTGAGTGACTTTTTAGACACCCTGTGTACCGAATAAATGATAAGTATCAATCAGGTTCAGATTTACTGGTGTGTGTGTGTTGGGGCAGACTTGTGGAAAACTCTCTTCAACTCTGGGCTTCTATCTATAGTGAAAGCGTCCATTGTGAAGGAAAAAGTGCATTCAAAAGGCTCTTAAAAGTGATACTTGAAATGCGACTAAAAATACTAGAAATAACCAGTTTTTCTTTTTTTACTGGTGGTGCTTTCTTCATAGATGCGAATATAAACTGAAATTTGTTAATGATCCCGTGAGAAATATGCAGAAACTCTTGTGACCAACATTGCATCAGTATTGTTTGTATAACAAACGTTGATTTTTGAAGGGTAGGAGTAGGGAAGGGAAACCTTTTCTTTCAGGAAAAAAGTATTGGAAATAACTGTGACAATCTTGCCTAACACTTAAACTTAATGTTGTTATAACATTTATAAAATCGTATATTTTTTCCAATGTACAACTTGCTACCAATAATCTTCATTACTCTGATTGTAAATCCATTTAGTAAATCCTAATATTAATGCCAGTAAGTTAGTGGATGGAAGTAATAGTTATAATTCTCCAACTACAGCTGATAATAATGATAAAAGTTAATAAAGTTTTGTGATCGGGATTTTAATTTTTCTTAAAGTAAAGTTTGAACGAAAAAGGGAATTTTTGCACCGTTTAAAGAGAAATTCTACATTCTTGCGATTAACATATAAAGGTAGTAAAACATAACTGGAAATCTCCTACCTTCTGAATACTAAGAAAAGCAGTTCTGTGTTTTGGACTGAGTTCAATAAACGTAAACAATCTACAGGAAAGCCAACACAGCCCGTGATCCGATTAAGATATACTGTTACGTCATCAAAACATCCAGGATTTAAAGTCTCATCGACATGGCATTTCTACGGATTGACATGCTTTTGCCTTTTTTATTTCAAGTTTTTCTTTTCCAGTTCTGACCTTAACGGAAAAGACAATTACAAGTTTTCGTGGCATGCTTCATCTGAGACTGGAATCATTACTTGGCCAAGATCGAGGTCGTGAGAAGATAAGCGCAAGATGATCGTTGCTGTCATCACAAAAAAATGTCCTAAATTTAAACCATCGTTCTCCTATGAACCGCGACAATTTCTGCCTACAACTGCTATTGTTTCTTGCACAATGATGTCTATTTTGTGAAACCTATACTTGGTGTTCTGTGGGCTGCAAACCCAGAGTTACGATAGAGATTTTTGCACGAGCTTTCTCTTGTTCTTCTCGAAGGATATCTAGGTAAGATAAAGAGTAATTTTTCTGTATCTATTGATCTAGTTTCGGTGCAGGATGAATCACGGTGATTTGGAATCAGTGCACTGACTGCAGTGGTGGAATAAGGATTTCCTCGTTATGGATGGAAGACCCTTTATTTCATAGGTTTATTGTTAGTTGTACGTATCTCCGGAGAATCTATTAAATTTAGATGGCTTCTTGTAGACGGGAAGGGGGGGGGGGTCGCTTTTGTCTTTGGTATCACCTAATTTTAGTTGTCGAGAGAGGGGATCATTTTGTTCGGATAGATTTGTTGTTTATTTATATAGGGTGACAATTAATTAATGACCACATTTATTTTGAGTATAATTTTATGTGTGTTAAACTTGCAGCTACAAAAGTAAAGGAGTAAGTAGTATGATATATGAAATTATAGGAAAATAACAAACACTGCTTATTTTTTGAAAATAACAGACTTGAGGTACCCTCCATTGAATCGTATGCATTCCTGAATACGAACAAACACATGATCCATAACTTTTGAAAGTGTTTCACTTGATATCAAGTCAATTTCATTTCTTACGGCTCTTTTCAAGTCCAGTAAGTTGTTTGGTTTCGTGGCATAGACTTTAGACTTTAAATACCCCCATAAAAAAATCTGGAGCAGTTAAGTCTGGGGAACGAGGAGGTCATTCAAAGTCACCAAACCTCGAAATCACATGATTGGGAAATTTCTGTTGCAATAATTGCATTGTTTCACGACTAGTCCGTCTTGTTGAAAAAACATGTCCTCAAAATTGGGGTTTCGACGCTGTAACTCGGGGGAAAAAATGCTCTTAACATTTGTCTGTAACGGTCACCGTTAACAGTTACACTAACACCATTTGCGTTTTCAAAAAAATATGGGCCTATGATCCATGATCTCGATAATTCACACCATACAGTAAATTTTACACTATGTGTAGGGCGTTCATGGATTTCATTAGGGTTTTCTCCAGTCCATATTCTCACATTCTACTTATTCACATAACCGAATAAGTGAAAATGAGCTTCATCGGTCATTATGAGCCTCTCTCCAAAATTCGGATTAGTGTTAAGCCCAATCATTGTGTTGCAAAGCGCTAAACGTTTTTGAAAATCAGTCGGTTTCAACTGATGGGATACCTGAAGTTTATACGGAAACAAGTGCAAATCGTTTCTCAGGATTTTGCGCACTGTTTCTCTATTGACACCAACTTCTTGTGACAACCTTCTTGCAGATTTCTTTGAGCTGTTTGTGATTGCAACTCTCACCCTTTCAATTGTTTCTTCATTGCGCACAAATCTCTGCCTACCAGTACATTTAGCATCAGTTACACTGCCTGTGTTTCTATGGAATACAACGTATCGCAGAATTGATTTTCTCGAAGGCACCGAGTAATTGCTAGCGAAATAAAATTCCACTATTGCTGCTCGCTGTTGTGCACTCCACCTTTCTATGTGACACCACTAAATTTTGCAAAGATCGATCTTTATATTCACCTGAAATAAAAAAGAAAAACCAAATTAGTACCACAAAACTTACAATATAAATCTGGTCATTAATTAATTTCACCCTATACTTGTATTATCCTGCTGACGAACAGCTAAAGAGTCTTAATACAGCAGTACATACAAGTTTATCATGATACAAATTCGAATATCAAGTTTTACAAGTAAGGAGTACATAACAAAGAACAAGAGCAGTGGAAAATGAACATCGTAAATACATTAAAATACAGAGCGATAATAGAAAAGTTAAAACAATTGTGGTTGTTGACAGTGGAGTTTAGAAAACTATTATTGTAATATTCTTTACAGATTGTTATTGAAACATTGTTGGTTCTTATATGATATGACGTAATTCGTATATAGATAATTTGGATGATACCTTGGGGGCTGATCTGTTGTTAATTTTAGACATCTCTACGAGGGTTATTTTAGATAAATGGGGAGGGTATCTCTTTTTGGAGACACGTTCAGACTAATTATCTGAATTATATTTTTCTGGGCTATAGTTCTAGTATTTATTGATATAGTTTATTTTACTTAAATTATTAGAGAAGCAGTGTTACTTGTGAATTTGGAGTTGAACAGTATGTATTTGAGTTGCTCTGCAGATATGAACTTAATTCTAAATTTGCAATAATGGGTTGAAATAAACACAGTTTAGCATGAAGAAGCCACGCTGACACCTTGATAAAGTTATAAATACTTAGAAAAATAGCTTATTTTATATATTCAAACTTTAAATATACCAAAAGCAGAAATATTCCCACGATTCTCTTGAACGAAATCCCGCTACCGTTTTTTTTTTCTAGAAGGCAACCTCATGCCACAGTGGGTATCGTAGCGCAGTAGTCCCAGGTTCGAATTTTAGGAAAACTATTTTCATTGCATTTTAAAATCATCATCATTATCATGATCGACTTATAGAAGCGTAGAGACTTAGAAAAGTAAAGTAAAATAACCACAATAATTTAAAAACAGATTTTAAACTATGTCGTACACATTGGTAAAGTAAGATAAAGTTCCCCGTGCAATTTGCACCATGGCATGAGGCATGCAGGTGTAGGGCCCCACACATTCTTCGGTATGTGACAGTTTGGAGGTGATGTGATCAGCACCACGCTCCAGCCGCCTTTACCCCCCCTCTCCAGGATTGCTCCCCGGTACACATTAATTTGAGACTGGGTGAGTCCCAGAGCCGCTTCATGCGGGGATAAGGCCGGAACAATTCCGACCTTATTAGATCCACTTACCCCGGGAATCGAACCCGTGTCTCCCGCGTTGCAGCCAGACGCCATACCGACTTTTTATTATTATTATTAAGCCCCCTGCTTGCCTCACACAAACCGCATATCAATTAAACTCAAATCTCGACTCTTTCATTCAGGATACAAACACAGACATCCATGTTTAGATAGGAATGTAAAGTGGTTCTAATGTTTTTTATAATCTATAATTCTTAATTGTTGGGGTCTCTACAACCCCGTACAATAGCGACAGGTGAAGGAAAACAGCATAGAACGCTAGACAGTGCCCACTCAGAAACGGGTTTAGCCAACAGAGGTATAAAACAACCACTTGTAAGCTGTCAGATGACAGGTGGTGTGTCGTGGCGGAGTGGTTAGCACATTGCGCTGGTCCTGGTTTCGAATCCCGGCCTGGGCATGGATGTTTGTCAGTGTCCATTCATCAATTTCAGCATGTCATCACTCATCCCCATCTTCGTAAATTAGCCAAAAGTGGCACAAAAAGCGAAGAAAAATAAAGCAAATCAATAAACAATAGACAGATTGTGGGTCTCCAGAATACAATATGACGTGATAGAAATCAGCCAGCAGGCACTTCTCGGTACTGGACATGTCCATAGATTTTTCACCGCTCCGCTGCACTCTTCCACGACCCATTTGCGATTGAGTTATTACAAGATAATTGAAACAGACGGAAAAAAGAGAAGAACGGGGACCAAATTGTGCTGCCATCTAACGAGCAGGCTCAAACGGAATCTGCAAACGATCTTGCAGCACAACGAAATTGGTCTCGCCAATTGTAGGAGGTCTTGATCGTTGCAAAGATATAGCACAGAGATACCTCTTCAAACGGAATATAATCTCGCCTATAGATAGTTGAAGTAATGGAACAATGGCACTAATAAAGTAGAGCATTGTTTTGTGTGCGTTGAAACTTGGTCAACGACAGGCAATGAACGATCAATGAATGTTAGAGATTTTATGGCACAAAACATTTCACTGGGTTTCACCTACTTCGATAATTGCGTTTGCTCGCCGGTAAGTTATATTGTGGGCAGGTTGTAGTTCTTATTGTACTAATTTTGTTTTCTTTCTTTGGCCATTGGGTATTTTTTGATTTAGATATTTTTGGGTAATAATTGTGCTAATGGGGCATTCCAGCGTTACTTGGAACATTTTACACACAACATTTCAGGTTATAGACATGAGATTGGATTAAAATATTCATAATGAACTGATATCATAGAATTATTAAGTAGGTGAAGGAAGGGTAAAGTGGCCAGTGCTGGCAAAGTGCCCATGTGAGTTTTCTTCGCTGTATAGCGCTTCCACCACGCGGGAGCCGGGCGAAACAGTCGCCAGGGATGCTGTCAGTGTTGTCTGTGACTTTGAAGCGGGAGGCTGCACTTTTGTAGAACTCATTTTATTGTTTTTTCGCAAGTCTGATTTTAGCTAAGTGGTACAAATTGTTGATTATAGCTAAATAATAGTAAGTGTTATAATTATATGCTCTTGTGCTGTTTGATCAGCGTGAAATAATCTTTTAAATGATGTGTGTTTGAAAACGCTGTCATGTAGGTTAGACGTCAGACCACAGTTTTTGTAATGGCGTCATTTCGGTCAAAGTGGCCACGAAACAGACAGACTCGAAAGGCAATGAAAGATGGATTAGATGTTTAAAATGTAAGAAGTGGGCACATGAAGAGTGCGCCGGTTGTGAAGAAGAAGATGATGAGTTTGAGTGCGAATTTTGCAAATAGGCCTACGCCTAATCCTTTATTGATAAGACTATTGATTACGAATTACTATTTACTTTATCTTGTAAAGATTTCATACTTAAGATAATACTTAAAAAACATAATACTTATTCTTAATGTGTATTACTTCAGCTTGTGTTGATTAAATACACACTCTGAATCAATGTGATTTGTTCATTTACCTATGCAGGTAAAATGGGAAGGGGCTGGCCACTTTACCCAACCTAGGCGGGCAAAGTGGCCACTTCATACTTTTTTTTTTTAAGAAAGTAACGTGTACATTTCTAAACATCAAGAATTAAAAAAAAATAGAAATTGGAAGTAAAGTTATTATGCTTACTATTGGTCTATGTTTCTATAACTTTGCTGGTAAAGGTATGATAAGAATTCATCAAACCTTAGAGTGGCCACTTTACCCTTCCCTCCCTTACTTTGTGGTGTCTGGTAACAAATGAAGAAAACTTGAGTATGATGGCATAGGCTGAATGCATGAAAAACATTAACAAAAGTGCGTTACGTGTGTGACGCTTTAAAAATGTAGCAAATTTAGACTTCATTTGTCTGCGAAGCATATAGGCTGCAGATGCTAGTGACTTTTATTGGTGAAATGTGAAAAATACATGCATTCACAATCATCTAAACGTTAATGCAATTAAAAACAACAATAATTCATTTTGTTATTGACATGGAGTTGGACCACTTTTCGTGGAATGACCCTGTGATACTTGTCTGTGTGTTTAAATTTACAGAAGAAAATTGCATTAGCGAAGTTGTAATAAAGTCTGTAATTTCAACTTTACCACAGTCATGTGAGTATATTCTACAGATGTAAACATTGGCATCTAATGAAAAAAAATAGTTTATTTCACGTATTGTATTTTGGGTTTTTCTTGTTTTTCTGCCAGAGGTATAGATAGTGATTACATGAACTGATGAAAGGACAAGGACTAAATCTATTCTTATCACACTCTTTTAAGGTTCCGTTATGTAAATCCAGGTGTCTAATGCAAGGTTGTTAGAGGCCCAGGAACCTATAAATTCTAATTGGTTCTACTGGGTTCCATAACAGGACCGGAACCTTTTTTCTCGCTCAATTTAAATTCGGTCCAAGTTGAGTATTGTTTCATTTCAATACCGTAACTTGGACCGTATTTAAATCGATTCGAAAAAAAAAAGTACCGGGACCGAATTGAAATACTTTGCAAATAAAAGGTTCTTTACGGTCCAGAACCCATTTAGAGTTGCTGATTTTCTCTCCCGGACCGGAATTGAATTTATTTACAATTACTGTACCTTTAACAACCCTGGTTTAAGGTTGGGTTTTTAAAAAATGTGTTTTCTGTGCTTTCCTAATGTATGAATGCTTTTCTTTCACTTTTGATTAATCGCAAGAATGAAGATGAATAACGGGAGGACCCTCACAAAAGAGCACACTCCCAGGTCGATACTCCTGTGATGATTACTCTTGGGTAGGGTATGGATATCAAATTATCTCATCAGTCCATCATCATTCATTCTCACGATCACGATCAACCCAGTGAAGAATAGAAGTGACACCACAGCTACCAATATTCCATTTCGGCACCTTCGAATCCTCGACTTGTTTGTTTATATTGTTTTTCTCTTTCATCTTATCAGATGTTCATCTCCTAGTACAAATCCCAAGCCTTCAAAAGTCTTCACGGTCAGAATATCCCAAGGCCGTGGGAACGTCGGAAAGGGGGCGCAGAGGAAAGAAAGAAAAACTGTTACTTTACCCCCTTTTCTTTTTACCACGGCGACTGAAAACGCGCTAACAATGAAGATTCATGATCTGTGTCACAATCAGCCAGTTGTAATTATTACGTCAAGCGTGAAGTAGGTACGGGAAACGGAGATTACACGTGTTAGCCTGCTCGTGTTGATGTTTATTGCGCCATTTTGTTCTTCGGCTGTAAAAATGTGCAGCTGCGTGGTAAAAACTGGCGCCTTGTTATCCGAGGCAAGTTTCTTACGATGGTTGTCAAGCTGAAGCAGATATTTTCGAAACTATGGTGGTTATAAAGTTGAAATTAGGTGACTCCTGTATTTGCTATCTCCGTAGGTGCTTCACTGGCGAACTTCAATCTGCATGTGGGATCGTAATCTCAGGAAATGCAATAGTTAGAAAGGTGACACTTGTTGAATCTTTGGTATCTTGTAGCAACATAGACTATACGATTCCAAGAAAAGGCTTAAAACTTATTTAAAGCTTTTCGATTTTCTATATTTTTCTTATTTAGTGTCGCTTTTCTCCCACTTTTGGCTAACGGCGGCGATGAGGATGAGTGATGATATGATGGCATTGATGAAGGAGCAATCACAAAGAAAACCCATGCCCAGGCTGAATCTAGGACAATTGCGATGAAGCCAAAACCACGAACAATTGCGATGATTTTCACGGTGAAGGTCATTTTACAAATTCATGGTAGTACAGTTGCGACGATCAGAACCAAACCTAACCTAACCAAAGGCGCCACAGAACTAATAATGCTGTAGAAGGTTGGAACAACAAAATAAATATGTGGCTTGGAAGACCGCATCCAAAAATTCATGATGTTCTGACCTGCCTCAAGAGCCAAGCAGAAGGCACCAACATCAAGTACATGCGGATGGAACTTAATCTAGTCAGAAAAGGAAGAAGCGTGACATTAAAATCGACGAGAGAGTAGTAAAGGGTATTCGGGAAGGTAACTTCAAAAGGTGTCTGTTGTCTCTAGCCCATGATCAAAAACTTGATTGAACCAAATTCCCAGCCGAAAATGTCAATATTTTCCATAGTTCTCTTGTAAGAGGTATTGTACGGGGTGTTAAGTCACCCTTCAGTTTGATAGAAGATTTAAAATATCATCGCAATTGTCCGGCTACCGAGCGGGATTCGAATCCGGGACCCCTGGCGCCGTAGCACGCTGTGATAACATCTCCACCCTTTCAACTTTCGAGCAATTTTTGTACATTTCTCTCAGACAGAAATTATGGCTCAGTCGGTAACGCGTCTGACTACCATTCTAAAGGTCCCGGGTTCGATCCCCGGCCGGTTCAAATCCGGGAACTTTTCTAACGATGGAAGCGGCCCCGGCGCCCACCCAGCGTCGAATAACATGGGTACCTGGGGGAAACCCTGGGGGGTAAAGGCGGTCAGGGGCGTGGTGCTGATCACATCACCCCCACTCACGACCGGATCAAGAAAGTGTGGGGCGTTACCCCCACACCCCCTATACGCCTTCATGGCGTGGTGCACAGGGGAGCACTTTTTTTACCAAATTTGTCAATGTTCTTCATTCACAGCATGACGTAAATGGTCACTAAAAACACTTTAGAGTTAAGACTTATAAAATCCATTTTGTTTTAGGTCTCCTAGGTAGAACTCGTTGAGTGGTCGACTGACGATTTCGTAGCCGAAGGTTTCAGCCTTTCTATGCATAAAGTGGACTTAAAAAGTGAACTTCAAAAGACTTAAGGCACCGAGGTGTCTATTCATCCTTTTCGTCGTCATTGGCCAAGAGTGGAAGATAAGCGACTTTCAATGAAACAAATATAAGCATAGGTGAATTCATTTTTTTCTGGGAGGGGCATAGAATATGCAACATTCAAATACCCCCCCCCCCCAGACATCTGTTATGTCTGCTAAGGCTTTTTTTAAATAAATACTTGGATTAACAACGATTTAACAACCAAATGAGTTTGAGAATCCAATTCCTGGGGTGAAACTTCGCAAACAACGAAAATATTTTACCTACAGTACTTCCGCCTTTTCTCCAACGATGTAAATTGTTTCTAAAATCTTGTCATAGTTTGCTCAGATGGGCTAATCGGGATTGGACTTTCATTCTATAGTGGAATCCGAAGCACCGTGCGCCAATCTTTCTGGGCGGAGTGGTTATCACAGCGCGCCACGACAACAGGCGGTCGGTTCGAATCCCGACCTAGGCTTTGTCAGTGTCACTTTACAACCGACACCAATTTCAAGGACGGGGATTCGAACCAAGGAACTTTTGTGGCGAGATCGAGAGTCAACCAATGAATATACCGTCGCACCAATGTCATAACCACGAATGTGCTGAATCTTACTTTGAATTTGAGTTTCTTTTTAGTTTAAGTCCACTTTATGCACAGATAGGCTAATCGGGACTGAACCTACAGTTTTAAGTGTGATCCACAAATCTTAATTTTAAATACATTTTAATATTCACAGTTTGATAAACGTTGTCATCGGTAAAATGCGTACCCACTTGTGACTGCTTATTAGGTCATGTGTGTTAGCATTAGGTGAAAAGTCAAAATTTGCACATTCGTGGTTTTGGACATTTGTGCGACGATATACCTCCAACCTCCCCCCGTATCCACCAGTGCGCAAGAGGAAATTAACACTGGTCTCGATATTCTTTCACGGTGAGCGCTGTTTCTTTAAGATGAAGCAGCATCGTCACATCTTAACTCGTGTCAGTTATCTCCTGGGTGCGCTCTGAACGCTCGGCGTCTGCCGTTGCCACGGTAACGGAACTTTCGATCGGTAGATGTCGCATCGAGCGCAATGTGCATTTCACCAGCTGGCCAGGCAGAACTGTTGATCTTCAGTTCCTCGTCTCCAACTCCACGCCGACGGTGCTCCGCATTGCAGGAAGTAGGGTGAAGGAAAAAAAAATCGCGTTTACAAAGAAAAAAAATGGGTGCAGGACACAGTGTTTAATAAACTTTCGCCTGGTAGGCAGAGCAAGCAGTCGAGTGCAGTCAGTCGGTGCCAGGCAGGCAGGCGGTCGGATCGAGTGTTCCACGGAGCCATGTAGAAAGGAAGTCCAGTTTGACGTTTCGACATAGCGAGAGAAGGGGCCACTGCATTCCCGGATCGAATTGTGTGCTTTGGGTTCGGCGAAAGGAAGATTTTTATCAGTGCATCAAGTGTTGGTCGTTTCGGCGTGAAATAGAAGTGATTCTGGTCTGTTTCGAGTGTCGGTCGTTCGTGCATTCGACCAAAAAAAAAAAGAAGGGAAAATGAGTGAGAAAAAGACTTGGGAAGTCGCCGGACCGAATTCTCTGGAGTATTGGGACTACACGATCGAGCTGGAATGCCTGAGAGGTCCCGAGGGTAAGTCTCGAATATTTTTCTCCTAATATTGAATTGGGTCCTTGGTTCGAAACCCGGTGGAGGCACATAGGGTTCCGAACCTACTTTTGGAACGACTTACGATGACCGGACCCCTTCTCCGATTTTCTTCATATTTGGCATACTCACTAATTGAGGCCTCCTAATCACGAATCTGAAGTTAAAAGTTGTCTGAAACGTCTAGAAATTGCAAAATAAGCGAAAATAAGGCGTTAGTTTTCGGAATGGAAACCGTCGATTTTCGCGAATTTTTTTGTTTCACAATGAAATATATACTATATTCCTGATACTACCACGACACCAAATTTTAACTAGGTTTGCCTAACCTAACTGAAACTAACCTAACCACACGTCAATGGTTCGTGGGGCTAGCATCAATGGTTCGCAATTATTTTGCAATTTCTAGAAGTTTCCGACAAATTTTAACTTCAGATTCGTCATTAGCAGTCCTCAATTAGCAACTATGTCAAATATGAAGAAAATCGGAGAGTGGTCCGGTCATCTTAAGTCATACCCCACTTTTAACCAGTAGATCCAGTCCCGATTGGTCTGTGCATAAGGTGAAATTCGCTTCAAATATTGAATTTGTGGAAGGTTTAATGCCTCGTTTATCCCCTAAAGCAGGGGTTCCCAAACCTTTTAGTTTCACGCCGCCCGTAGAGTTTCAACATTTTTCCGCGACGCCAAAGTCTGAATGTATCTATCTAACACTTGCAATGCTCAGTTAGTGTGGTTATGTTGCTTACCTGAAGTTAAAAGAATAAGCACATATTTGGAATAAGTGGCATTTGAGTGAAAATATTTGAACATTTAGTGGCGCACACTTTATGGGAACCACTGCCCTAAAGCGAAACGTATGCCCCGAGAAGGGGGAAAATATTACAAGCCCTTCTGACCTTTGGCCTGCACCAACCAAGCAGTTTTCGAAAAAAAAAATTCTTTTAGATAATCTGTATATTACAAGTTATAAAAAATTACATCTGCTTAAGTGTTCCTTTTAGTTTATTGTGATTTCATCATGATACAAATTCAATTTTTACATGGTTCGATTTCGATTCACGTCTGTTAACACACACTGCGGAGTTTTAGCGATTACTTAAGATTTTGCCTATGTTTTCGTAGTTAGATTAGGCAGGTTAGGTTTGGTTCTCTCAGCAAAGTCCCTAAATACATTCTACTAAGGTTCCGATTTACTTCTACATTCATTCCAAATAGTTTACGATACTTACTGTCGCTTGTCAACGGAACATACGGAGCGAATTTACAATATAGAGAGTATCTCCAATTTCGTTAATGTTTGGTATACTAACTAATTAAGGCCTAATTACGAATCTGTTGTTAAAATGCGGGGGTCACGTGTGAAAATCTGGAAAAAAAGCCGATGTAAGTGGAATATATATATATATATATATATATATATATATATATATATATATATAATATACACACATTTTTTTAGAGCTGTATCGCATTGTTTTACGAACAAAATTTTAACTAAGCTTGCCTAACCTAACCTAATCTTACCGGAAATGGTTCGTGGGGCTACCCGTGCATAATGTACAATTTGCACACGTGATCCCCGTATTTTAACAAGATTCGTGATTAGAAGGCCAAAATTAGTTAGGATACCAAATATTAACGAAATTTGAGATACTCTATATTGTAAATTCTTACCGAAAATACATTGTCCATGGGAAACACGCATGCTTGCGAAAGGGAATTTTTAAGTTGTTTTTTCAACATAACTTTTTTTTTCCGAAATTCAAACAGTGCTCATTATTTTAAGGAAGGTTCAAATTTCGTGTGACAATGACTTCCAAAATTCAAGGATAATAATTCTGCTAGGAGAATTTGAAAAAAAAAGATCATAAAAGAATCTGAACAGTTATCCCGATCTATAGCATCGTGTAGCTTACTTTCGCTGTTGTGTAGATATCCAGGACTGAAAATAGGTTTACATATCCACGAACCTATTGCGGATATGTAGACAGCAGCGAAGGCAACCCACACGCAGATTAACGTGAATCCTCTGGAAGGATTTATAAGTAAAAATCCATTTTTTCAGAATTTGGAATATAATTAATAGCTGTTTTTCAAAATGATAGCTGTTTTTCAAAATGAGTTTGTCTAGTTCAGGCCTGCTGAGCCTTTACCAAAATCCTCTACAGAAGCTGATAATGGGGGGTTGGAAAAACTAAACAATCTGATCTCCCCTCTCCCAATAACTCTCCTTTGCTTCTGGTGTGAAGTCCATTGAGTGAATAGTTGAGTAAAATGACTGTAAATACGTCACTTGCAACGGCGTGGAGCTGGCGGCAAAGGTAATACAGGGTGTCCATAAATTATCTTTACAACTTTAGACTTGACTATACTAGATAATGACAAACTGTTTTCAACATATGACAAGAAAACTCTAAGTTTTTTTTATTTTCCAGGTGACGCAGATTTGATGAAAAATGTGGACGCCACAGGAAAAAGCTGTGTGTAGCCTGGTTTATAGAGACGAAGTCAGATACCAAAGTGCAACGAAACTTTCGGACACAGTATGGAAGGGAACCACCATTCGGGCTTGGCATACGTCATTCATGGAAACGGGTAGTGTTCTCCATTAACAGGGAGCGGGTCAGCCATCTGTGTCGGACGCCAACGTGGACAGGGTGCGGCAGGCGTTTGCAAGGAGTCAGACAAAATCCGTGCGTACGGTGGCCAGAGAGTTGGCAATGCGACGAGCAACAGTGCACAAAGTCTTGCATAAGAGATTACGTCTGTATGCTTACAAGGTGCAGCTGCTTCAGGCACTTAGGTATCGGACTTGGTCTCTCTAAACCAGGCTACACACTCAGCTTTTTCCTGTGGCGTCCACATTTTTCGTCAAATCTGCGTCACCTGGAAAACAAAAAACTGAGTTTTCTTGTCACATGTTGACAACCGTTTGTAATTATCTAGTATAGTTTTCAAGTTATTAAAGTCTAAAGTTGTAAAGATAATTTATGGACACCCTGTATTAGGAGAATTCTCTATTTACTCGTAATCTTCACCTGCGGTTCGAGTTCCGGCCTGGGAATCACCCCTTCCACAAATCCATCCAATCATGTGCTCACGGTTATAAATCGAAGCTGACAGACAAGCTTCTTTAAATAAGAACAATATGCATGTATTATAACTGTACTGAAATTACCCACGTTTTTAATGCGAAACTTAGATGTTCTTCGTGCTGCGTCAGGGGTCCAAAGTTCGATTCCCGGTCTGAGCATGGGTGTTAGAGAATGTCCCTTCATCAGTTTAATCATCCAATCACTCATCTTCATCTTCCCTATTAGTCAAATGTGGCGGAAAAGCGAAGTAAAATAGACCAGTCAATTATCAGTGTCACAATCTAAAACGATAAAAAAATAATAAAACAGATGAAGTGAGCGTTAGATAAAACAGGAAGTACTTACAATAAACTAAACAAGCATATGAAAGTTAGATAACACTACACATGATATGGAACTTTTTTCTTTTATCTCTTTGTACAGTACTAGGGATGATATCGCGACAAAACTTTGCAGAGTCTTGGACTCGCCTGTAGTATTTTGTTCTCGTTCTTGACTGAAAAACTTCCGTCTGTCTCGTCACGATTCTCGAAGTACAGGGTGATCCGTTTGAGATGTCAGAAAAGTGGCAGTTATATACAGGAGGTTAATGTAAGTACATATCTCTGAGCAGTTTGTTGTAATGTAAGCAGAAAGGATGCAAGTTTGGAATGAGAAGATGTTTACATACTTCAGCCGCGCTGCTAGACAAAGATGGCGTCCTCGCCACAACAGCACGCACAGTGTCGAAATTTTTGTACATGCACACTAGCGCCGTCACGTGGCTGAAGTCTGTACACCTGCACTCATTCGAAACTTACATAATTTCTGTTTACATTACAGCAAACTGCTCAGAGATACGTACATTAACATCTTGTACATAACTGTTTATTTTTCTGACATCTCAAACGGATCGCCCTGTATGTTATGTGCACAACATAAGGCAAATATCTTTTCTTAATTATTATTTCTACGCCTCTTCTCGATCCTACAAACCCTAGGAAAATTATCTTCAATATGAGCAACCACTCAACAGGGGCTCACAATTGACTGTTATGGATTGACATTACTATATGAAAGGTAACAATCGGGTAGATATCAGTTTGATAACACTGAAGTCTGATAGTAAATTTGGTTTACGTAATTTTTCAATTTTTTAATATCCCCACCCCTCTCCCAATGCCATCACCCCAACCATAGTATTTATCGCGCTACGAGGACGGTATTATAATTATGCATTCAATTCAAAATCTTTTCTAAAGTGTTTAGGTTGAGAGAGCGGACTAAAACTCGAAAATTCACATTCCGTGGCTGTTATTGGGGGGAAAATACATGCATTTTACATGAAAACATGAATGTACATTTAACACATCGAACAATCTAGATTCAAGAAGTAACAATAGTAAATCCAGCACGAATATGCAAAAACTAAAACTTTCGCTTGCACGCTTTGCCATCGGCAAACTGCCGTACTGTTTGCCCGTGTTCAGTGTTCAAAACGGACATGTTTAATCTTTGCAGAGAAGTACCATTCCGCAGAGACTTTTTATTAAGTTGTTTAAAAAAAAAATGCGCGTTCTGCAGAAGCCACATTCGGGAATAAAGTGAGGTAGATCAAGTAAATAGGTACTTCAGAAATGTTCGATTTTGTTAATTGGGGCCTCCTGTTGTCAATGTGCATATAAGAAAAGCCTGTTTTATTTAAGTGATATGTTATTGTTTAACCCAATGTCATCTCAGTTTAGCTGTAGTACAAGAATAGAATCAGTGTTATATATATATATATATATATATATATAACGAAAAACCTCTGGATTGGGGACCAGTTTGTACGATTCTGGGCGTTTGTCACGTCCTATGCAATATTACATATTTTTATTTGCCAAGAATATGACAAAGCTATGCCGTTGGGAGCATTTCAACGTTAAAATACGTGTACGACTCATCTCCACGAAAGTTTTCTGAAGCATCGTAGCATTTGTTTTATCAGATTTGACTCTGAACCCAGAGAGATGAGGGGAGGAGAAATGACCCATCTCTGGTGGGCTGCGCTGCATTGCACCGAAGACTAGGCCGTTGTTACCTTTTGGTTTTTGTGGAACCCCGAAGGAGGGACATCAAATGACGTAATGATTCCTCCTTCAGCCGCTGTGAAGCTAACTGTCCGTATTCCATAAGAATTAGAATAATGGCAAGGGAAACTGAAGTAACAAAGGTTCCGCTTTGTAATTACTAAAAAAATACCTTTGCTTCCTTCAGATTGTTTCACAAAGGCATTGTACTCCCATAATGTCCCCTGTGTATTTTAATACAATTACAATAATGGCAACAATGAGAACAATGTGCTTACGTAACTGTTATACCCATACGTAACACATCTGACTACAAAGGTAGGATAATCAAGTGTTTTATAGATATCCTCACCCAGTAGCGTACGCAGGATTTTATCAAGGGGGGGTTATTTCAAAAACTTTCTCCAAATTCACATTATCATTATTTTATTATACTTTAATTAAATAATAATCACAATTAATTAATAATACTTATAATTAATTAATTAGCTGAATTACTACTAATACCACTACTACTATTAAGTACTAGAGATGTACATAAATATAGTATTTACGAAAGCAACAGAGCAATATCACTTTCTAGTCATTCGATTTTTATCAAATTCTGGAAGCATTTTTTTGTTTCTTTGTTACGAAATAATTGTCTGGTCAACGAGGTGAGACATTTTAAGTGTGAAGAAAATCCATAAAAACAAGAAAATATATTAAAATAAATTAAAATAATCAAAGTATGGAACTCATCCAAGGAGCTGTGGTGGTGTGGCTGGTACAGCGTCTGACAACCACGCGGGAGATCCGGGTTCGATTCCCGGAATTGGTTGGAATATTTCCGGCTTCTTCCCCTCATAAATGTCCCCGATAATTCACATCTGGATTGTCTCTCTGTTCTTGCCAACAAAACATTTTCCAATAGTTAAGCTTATTGTCGTTTGAATAAATGTCAAGTCAACAAGGTGAGACATTTTAAAAGAGAGACATTCAAACATGCTGCGGTAAACAATGGGAAGGCGGACTGGTGACTGTTCTTGTCCGCCGAGCCTTTGTCTATACATAGCAGCTTACAACGAACCAAGAACTTTCTTTAGTTAATTCTCATTGTTCACACAAAAAAATACATGTTCATTAAACAATGATGTACGTAGAGGGGTGGCTGATGGGATTACAGCTCCTACCGAAATTTTGAGAAAATCAGAATTTTCAAATAAAAATCCGTTAAGAACTTTAAAAAATCAAAATGTGTAAATGCGAAACCTCTTTTAAAGTGAGTCCCGATTACCATTTTTGTCTTTGAATACAATTTTAATAGACTGAAAAGCTCGAAAAATACGAAATATTTTATTATGCATCCTGCTCTCCAAAACGAAGGCATGTGCTGTCCACATTTACTATTTCAGCCCATCCCGAAAAAAAAAAATCCTGCGTACGCCAGTGTATTGAACATTGTTGCAACTGAGAAACAAAACAAGTTTTCTCTCTTTTAAATCATAGTTGCTCTCATATTTTGTTTTCAAGAAAACTTGTTAATTTTCAAGGCTTTCTCTCTGAAAGACGCATGTGTTTGGAATGCTGTGCTTTTCTCCGTGCTGCATGGAAATAATAATTCAAATTATTATTATTTTTATTATTAGTAGTAGTAGTGATAGTAATAGTATTGTCCTAGATCTTTGACTGTGGTAAGTTGGCCAATTAATTATTTTTTTTCACAGCATTTTTATAACATTTCACAAGCTCAAGGGGGGGGGTTTAAACCCCGTAACCCCCCCTTGCGTACGCCACTGTCCTCACCCCCTCCTGCGTCAGTTGTCTTTCCCTGTTACAAAGTCTCTTCCCCCTCCTGAGGATGTCATACTGTTATTGGGTTTTAATATTCATCAGTGATTTCTATTATTGTAACTTGATTTTAAGGGGGACGGGGAGTGCCAATTGTACAGTAAAGCTGTCAAGATATGGACGAAAACGTGACAATCCTGTAACAACTGAGGAGCATTTGTCGCAATTCCCCATTTTTTTTTCTTCATTTTGAAGTTATTGCATTCATGCAATGATCCGTATCAGTGTTATTTATAAATGTCCCTTACCAGGCTGTATTTGGAGGGATGAGGGGAATTCCCTATGTGGTTTCTTCAGCCACTGGTCGCTAACTTTTGGTACTGGCAGAGAGGGAGGGGAGACAGATATGATACACCTATGCTTAGAGTAATTACGGAATACTCCACACCTGGAATGATTTCAAATACTATTCTCCATAACGCAAATTTCTATGATGAAATGGAATGTATGAAATACGGTTTTAGTGTGATAGTAATTTCCCTCCAGGCGCCCACCCACCCTGTATTCTTAATCATTGTGAACATTAGGTTTGTAGACAGGCAACATCTTGTATCTTAGAACACAATAAAGGAGCACGTTCTTTTTTCATTAAGACGCTACAGTAGTAATCTCTGGAACTACCCAAGTAGAGATGACCTTCGGCTGCAATTAGGTTTCTTTTTTTCTTAGTTTGCCTTATCCTCTTCAAGCCGCCTCCCCACAAACCGCCTGTCTTTGTAGTTCGCCTTGAATCAGCATTGAAGGCTAACGAGGCTCTGGCAAGTGGAGCTGGTGTTGTGATCAACAACACCCTCCTCTGTCCACCTTTACCTTCAATATTTGCTCGTAGGCACGTTGTCGAAAAAATTCCTACCTGCTGAAATCTCGCATTGTCGCGCTTTAAATGTGGTTTGCAGGTTTTGTGAGGGATGCAAATAGCCTCGGTGCTAAGGACTCTGCATATAAACCACTTCAATGGCTCCTTCAGTGGCGGCGTATCCTATTTGACGATTTGTGCCTCCTGCGCGAGAAAGTAAGCCAGGTGTCTGTTTTGCAACAGAGGGACAAAAGGCTCTTGTACACAAGTCGACATTCCAACGCAACCCTGGTTGCAAATTTCCACCCGCGGATCACAAGAACTTCCGCATTTGCTGTCGTGTGTGCTTGCTTTTCCTTCCAACCGCTGTTGCGAAACGCAACGAACATGCAATCTCTTGTTTCTACGTTTCGTGTTATCATTCCTTTTCTCGAAAACAGTATTTGCAACATGCTTTTAATTTATTTTTGATGTAGCTATATTTTCCCTAATATTTTAAACTTTCTTATTTTTGTATGTGGATTTCTCCCTCACTTTCTGGTTCCACTTTTCTTCTTCACTTAGTAGTAACGTTGTCCTCTTGTAATCAAAGGGTCCCGGGTTTGAGCCTCAGTGGAGGCTACATTGCCCAGTCGTTCGAAATCTTCGGATCCCACTTTAAAACTTCAGTTCCAGCCCTGATTAGCCCATCTAAACATAATTTGGACGTAAATAATATTTGATATACTTTTTGGTCTTTCATTTAGTTATTGTTTTATTAATTTCTTTCGTTGCCTTTTCTTTTTTCCTCGTTTATTTTCCCTCCTGCTTTACATTTTTTCCTATCACTATGTTACTGCGTTCTTTCACCTTTGTATGCCTTCAATTTTGGTGTAAGTATTTCATTTTGTCTTGCTAGTACACAATTTTGATTTCGATCTTTAAATCATTTGTTCTAGTTTTTCTCGCACTTTTTTTTTCCATTTCACTTCCGGATACTGATTTGAATAAAGGACTCTGCAATGTGAACGTAATAGTATAGACAATCCCAAGTTTAGAGTTAAATATTGGGGCATATTGGGTTTTTGCTTTTGAGATCACAAACCTCAAATAAGTATATATTTTTTCAGAAAGAAAAGTCGTTAACATGTGAAGGGAATGGATATGTAGTACACCCAACAGAAACGGTAGACGAATTGTCCATCGCCATTTTCATTCTGTCTGCATTACACAGTGTGATGATAATGAATTGAAATTGACTTCAATAAGCAGAGGGCAATGCCAGCTTCGAACTAACGTAGTTTCATTCCTTAAAACCACACAGGATGTAGAATAAAAAAGTAATGAAAATAGCGGTGGGCAATTCGCGTACCATTATATTTGCCGTTGACTGTACGCATACGAAATGTAAGGTTATAAGTAACCACGAATTTTAGGTTTTTAACCTGCTTTTTTCCTTTACAGGTATGTAAGAAATAAGTTATGTCAGCGTTTCGTTAAAAAACGCAACAGCTGATGAAGTTTTATAGCGCCTAAAATAACTATTTTGCTTGTTAGAACCTATTTTAGGTTTATGAGCCTAAATCAAGCCTTTTTTAGGTTTTATATATTTAAGGTTCGACAGGATTTTTATGTCACACAGAGGCATTTGCTTTGTTTGGTCACGAAGAAAGTCAATGACGAACGTGTTTGAAACCTACCCTCTGTCGATTTCTCTTCCTCTAAGTCCATGGTGATATTTTAAAGCTGGTGTCACTGTTACCTGTACGATCCAAGGTCGTCTGATGTGTGTGGTCTTGCTCACTTTCGCGTCACTTCGGTGCTTTGTGGCATTCACGCCTAGGTTTTTGTTGATATATTTTCAGCATATAAGATGATCCTCAGACAAAATTGCTGAGTTTGACTGAAAAACTATTGTTGCCTAACAATACGGCGAAGAGTGGATTTTAATAGCAAATTTCCAACGGTAAGTTCCGCCATCGCCGTAGGGTTAGGCAACATACACAACGTTTTGCAAGATAATGCGTATTTCAGGATATAGGTGTCCCATTTTCATTGCGGTGATTACCTAATCAGCAGTATTCAGAAATTTTGAACAATTTGTTTTTTAACCTACTTCAGGATTTTTCGAGCCTAACTTAAGATGTTTAGGACCTATTTTAGTATTTTTTGAGCCTATTTTAGTATTTTTTGAGCCTATTTTAGGATTTTTGAGCCTATTTTAGGATTTTTGAGCCTATTTTAGGATTTTTGAGCCTATTTTAGGATTTTTGAGCCTATTTTAGGATTTTTTGAGCCTATTTTAGTATTTTTAGAGCCTATTTTAGGAACCTAAAAGCACACTTTTTAGATCCTAAAAATCCGAGGTCTACTTATAATTTTCGAAGCTTTCTCTTACTATCCAGATCATCTTACAAAGATATATTCATTTGTGTTTTTCGCGATTTGAGTGGCTGACTAGAACACAGACTGTTGCCACTTGCTACAAACTCGTGTTGGGATTGGGAAGAAGGGAGCGGGGTCACCGTATCCAAGCACTATACTCTGTCCCGGGAATGTGTGGAGCAAGACCCCGCATAACGGTAGAGAAAAGAGAAAGCGATTGGGCCGAGCGAAGCAGTATGCGTTGCTGGTAGCTGCAGCCGAATTTTCCTCGTACGCGTTCATTGGTCGAGCTGTATCGAGTCATTACTTGCGCAGAGACTAGTTTTAGTTCTCTTTCTCTAGAGATTCCCGGGATAGAGTATACAGTGTGACCTGTAATTAGATGTATTCCCTGAAAGGGGTTAAAGTAGAGGCAATTTGCAATAAATTTGACCCTTTGATACCCCGTCCGAAAATTAATTTTCGAGATAATCTATTTTTTTCAATTAAAATTTTCCACATAAAAATACGAATTGAAAAAAAAAACAGCTAATTGTATGGCACTTATTTCAGCGTTTTTAAGTGGTTCGTTGAAATAAAAGTTTGTTCCAAATAACAATCACATGTAAGTAACGGGTGGGTCTAAACTTACAAGTTGTGATAAAAAAATGCCCTCTTAATTTACTTGGCAACGTATTAATAATAAATGTTATGACACGAAGCGTACAAATGTCTTAAATTACTTCCTTGTGTCATCAGTTATCCACCAAGGTACAAATGTTGCTAGGATTCACATTCAGACTAGTTAAGGTCACTAAAATTTGTATAAAAACAGCTGTCCCAACAAAGAAGCTAATGTCACGAACAATTTTAAATGGATTATTTATTGAATACCAAAAAAAGAATAAGCCCACTGATAATTATTGTTATGCGTATTATTACTAGTGGTGATTGGTACGCATTGTCAATGCAATGCTGTGTAATCACAATCGACTCCTTATCTTTATGTATGTTTTGCGGAAATAAATATACTTCATATTATACAATAGTAAGAGAGTATCTGGCTTATTTGATTTTTGACTTGGTTAGTCTTTAGGGGGGGGGTCTCCTAGACACCCTTGTGTCTAAATATAATCTTGTTTCTATTGGCTATTGAAGCTGGAACGAGACAATGTAGTGTTTTGCTCTTTTGGAATGAGAATTTAGTAATATTCTAGGCACGCTTGATTATTTTAATTGTTCCTCCTAAATGCTTTTAAAAGTAGTGTTTCTTGTTTGTCGTGGAAGTGTCGCTCTTATATGCAACAACTCGCTGATTGCCCGGCGTTGCCAGGGTATTTATTTATCCCAATCTTCTATTAAACTTATCCGTGGGAGAACCATGGCAATCTTAAATCGACTCCACATTACTTAATAAGACTGCCCGTGATTTGTTGATCGTGATCAAGAAAGGAACTGTCTCTCTGACTCTCTCAAATGTCATCGTGAATGTCACCAATTAGCTTAGCGACTCCGAAAACTATGGATTCGACACTAATGTAGGTCAATTTTGACATTTTTTCACTCCCCACCCCCATGCCGATAAGTGATGAACTTGCAGTTGAACGGCATTCGTAGTGTCACTATTCATCTTAGCGACCCCGAAAACTATGGATTCCACACTTATATCGGTCTTTTTTTTTTTACATGTCACACCCTTCCCACCCCCTCTCCTAGGGGTGCCAGGGGAGTCTTACCCCAACAGTATTTCTTTCCAGTTTGCACGTGATATGTGTACATAGTTTGGTTGAAATTGCTTCAGGCGTTCGAGAGTTATGCTGGAACAAACACACAAACGTACATCCATTTTTTTATATATAGATAAGTGTTTTACTAACTTTTGTTTCGGTGGGTATTGCAGTCCATTGTTCGATAGAACCTTCTGTTGCACATCATAAGGCAACACTGTCGCCATAAGCGCCATACTCTACTTTTAACTTAGAATCGCCTGTACATTTCTGTGTGAAAAGCAAAAGGCCAATGGGGATTTAAAGATTAGCTTCTGTCGTGAAACCCAACGCGGTTAGTTATGAGAATAGAATTCTGAAAGATTGCATGATAATGATCAAGGTTATTCTCTCTTTCCTCAGTTTTGAAACCTAAACATTACCAAAGGGACTTTTTGGATCGAATCTGAAGTTAACTGAGAGCCTTTTTCAGTCTGTGTGGTACGTTATTTCAAAGGAGTTCTTGTCTTGTTCTTAAACCACATCATTAAAGCATGCTTTAAGCACGAGCATCACATCCAGTGTATAATTAGAACAGCTAAAAATTATTGCATGCATTCCAAGACAGGGAAATCTCTTTTGGACGGTTTCTGTCGCCTACGTCAGGTAACATCTGCGTAGGTCATAATTAGATCCAGGATATTGCCCTAAATGCGTACTTTGTTCCTGTGAACGGATTCGTAGGGTTTTCAATGCAGAAAGGCGTTTTAGGGTATAGCTAACCATACATGTAAGTTTCATTGTGTGCAAATGCTTATATTATCATTAGTATCTAATATTGCCCTATTCGCGATCCGAATTATCACCACAGACCTTCGCGGCGTAGTGGTTAGCAAAGCGCGCTACGACGCCAGGGGTCCCGGTTGAATTCTGGCATGGGTGTTCTTTGGGTCTCATCAATGTCATCATATCTTCTCATCCTCATCTTCGCGAATACCTAAAAGTGGCAGAAAAGCGAAGTGAAATAATATCAATGAATAAAATTACCTTGTGACGCTTGTCACTCACACTATGGTTTATTTTTATTGGTTTATTATAGTTATAATTGTGCAATAATCAGAAACTTATTCATTTGCGGCCAAAACTGGGAGCAAGGACAGTTTACTGGCTTAGCATTAAGAGGCCATAATGAGAGGTCAAAAAGTGGGGGCAACTGCCTCCTCTCCCCTTATCGTTGCTATGATGACTGACTCTCCCTCCAAAAAATTCTGGAGACGCGCATCATTTTGATAGTAATTATAGTCATTCCATTAACGATAATTGTAAGCCTGCGATGCATGGTTGCAGGATAGAATTGTTTTTCGAGGGTTCGTAGCGTCGAAACAAGCCATAGAAGAAAGTTAACACTCGCTACCGTATTGACCTCTCTACACAGTTCGTGCAGTGTTGCTAATACTAAAACGCAGCCTGCATTATTCCCGTCCTCTAATAGCATAAGAGCGTGGGCAGATTTGAAGAACATGCTCGTCTGATTCGCTGTTTTGAGCGTCTGTCGTGACGAAGTGACCAATCACGTCTCCTACTTCCCCCAGTGACGCAACAGACTAAATAGAAGGGGAAGGTTCACGATGGAAACTACGACTCTAGTCAGGCACGTAACTAGAAATATATTTCTGGAGGAGCACCAAACAGTGTCACAGGAATACTGCTGCTGCTGCTATTCCTATACTTGCGCCGCCGTACTAACCAGTGTGCAACCGTTATTTTCACAAAATCATGTTTCCCTGCTGGCTGGTTCGGGGAGTAGGGATTGGAAACCGTAAGAATCGTTAAGCCTAATTGGCTGTTAACAGCAGGTGACTGCCATAAAGGCGGTACCACGCCGGTTCTTGACCCGGCTCGGCTATAATAATAATAATAATAATAATAATAATTAAAGAAATTGTATTATATTAAATTAAATACTAATTTAAATATATAAATTAATACAGTTGTTATTGCAGGAATAGGTAAAAGGACAGCACCTATTCATCTAGCTTACCTGTAGTTACGATTGCCATAATTTGTATAAAAACAAGTGCCATGGCAAATAACTTGTTAAGTACATGAAGAATTATTGAATATGAAAACAGGATGTTAGATCCAGTTGGCGAAAATTAAAGTTCCTTATTAATATTGTATGCATAGTATCATGCATAGTAGTGCGCAAGTATAAATCTTTCATACTGTCCTTCAAAACCGTATGATCCAAACATAATCCTTGCCTTCCAGTAAGTTCAGAGGACCATAATTAGAATCAATTATACAATAAATGATAAATACATTTTCATTATTTCATTTTTGTACTTGGGAAATCTTTCGGAGGGGGGTCCGGACCTCCTGGACCTCCCCCTCCCTAAATACGTCAATGGCTCTGGTATAATCTCGAGACAAGTTGCTTCTGGTTTCGCTACGATATTGTCGTGGTTGAGTTCCAACTGGCAAAGCTGATTGAAAGGGACTATACAGAAGATCGAAGTGGAAATTGATAAAATGAAAGTATCGTTTTAAGGAGGAGAGAAACCACTCAAGTTTCAATTTTCTTTAAAAATTAATTCTGTAAGAGAAAGGAGAATCTGTAAAAGTAACTAATGGGAAAGATTGCTTTCAGCTTCAGCCCGTTTCAGCCATTTACCAACAAGCTCTTCACGGTGGATTACGTTCAGAGATGAGAGTAAAACCTCCCAAAATGTTCCACGTCATTTATCACCATCTTTCAAGTTCAGTGACATGGTACAGCTGAGATTTTCTTACGCGCACACACATACTTTCACCATTTAGCTCCTTCCATAATTACGAAATGATACATAATAGTCGATTGTTCGCTTCCCTTCCCTCCTTGATGGTCCTAATCGTTGGCGAGAATGTGCAGAGACTCCGGTGCTTCCCTTCTCAGCTTTCTACGCAGCTTATTAGTGTGGAAGAACAACCATTCCTCACTCTTAAGGAGGTGGAGTGCTCTCAGTTTAACGATGCTGTGTAAAAACATACCCTTCATTGTTTAATTGGGGGGAAATATCGCCACGCTTTGATAGTCTTGGCGGAATTGCTCGTGAAAATAGATTGTATTGAATAGATTGTTTTTTTTTCAGACTGCCATTCACTTATGCCTTGCGAATAAGGTAAAGGGAAAAATCCAAAATCTTGTAGAATGTTTTGATAACCGCCGCTGCGCTTAAACTTGCAGAACTATTACCAATGCAAATAAAATTGCGTAATTAACGATAATAGTTATAACAATACAGGCGCAGAAAATCTCACTACTTCTATCACCATTTTTAGTACTTATTATTTCTCGTTGCTATGGTTAAAGCAATTTGATTTCTTGTATTTTATACAGCGTGATAAGATGATTATAACACAAGCATGCATAAGTTAAAAGCAACATCAATAACATAAATAATATTAGCTTTGAACATCACAGTTTGAGAATAGGACAGTCTGTTTAAAAGCTGTTCATTTGGCAGTCGAATCTTTGCTCAACTTTTGTAGAATTATCACATCTTTGTTACTTTTCGTATTCTAGCTTCTCTTTCTCCTCCTTGCTGCTTCTTCTCCTTGCTTCTTCTTCGCCTCCGTCTCCTGGCTACTCTTGTTTGGCATCGGCAGCTCTTGAAGTAGAAATTGCTTATTGGGTGGAACCTTGGGATTAGCCTGGGTTTCACCTATATTTTAACAGAGCAATTAGACAGCTGGGGGGATGGTTGCTACCCCATCAATTCAATCACTATGATCGACAACTACCTTTCTTACTCGCCCTAGAAAATGGCCGCGCAGAATTCTCTCGACGGGAGAGTTTCGTATGGAACGTGATCTTTTGTCGGCGCCCCTGGAATCTCGCTGGAATTTCCTCTTTCCGGTGCCGGCGCAACCGCAGAGGTCAGTCTGCAGCGGAAATAATTCTTTCCACCAAGAGAAATCTGCATCTCTCTTCCTCGTTACAAAACGTTGGTGAATGCACCCTTGCAAGAATTGAAATGGCTGTCAGAAGTTCTGTAGTGCGCCCCCCCCTTTTTCTTTTTTTTCTTTTCATACTTTGTGATAGCATCGCTGTACACGGCGTTTAAAACGATGTACAGCTTAACCAGGCACGTATCTAGAAATGTAATTTGGGGGGTCCAAACAAAGTGTCCCAGAAATAATAAATTTAATTAAAGTATGTAAATTTATTAATATTGCATTATTATTTCATGAATACTTGAAGAGATGGTATAAAATATAAATATAGCAGCATATATTTAATGTCTTGTTTGTGCCTGTACTTAAGATCGCCAAATTTGTAAAAAAAAACAAGGAAATTTGTCAAATAAGTAAAGATTTGAATATTTATTGAATAATATAAAAGGATGTTCCTGAATAATATTTTATGAATAATTTCATTAGTAGTAGCGTACATATTTCTTCCTTGGAGCTGTCCTTCAAAGCAGTATGATCCCAATATAATAATCCTTGTCTTATAAGTTCATAGGAAATAATAGGCATAGATTATCGTAAACAAATGCTATAAAGTACATTTTCATTACTTTAGGACTTGGTCTTTCCGGAGGTGGGGCCGGGCCCCCTGGACCCCCCCTAAATCGTCCTTCAGCCTAACCAAGATATCCCAGTAAATTCTCTTGCTTCGCCTTCATACGTGAGCCCTGCGACTACAGCTCCACAGGAAATTATCTTCAGCTCTGCAGTCCTATTTCGTAGTGTTATGGGTCCATTAAAACATGTTACATTTCATTGTATCCCCCATTTACATATAGACAACAGCAACTTGGTAAGAATCAAGGGGTAATAAATGTAACATGCCCAGTACTTGCAGGCAAGATATAGTGTAAGGTGAAAATTGGAGAGTTACTTTACACTGTCATGAATAACAAACTGAAAGGCCAAAAAATCTGTCTACTGAAAATTACTGCCATCAAATTATATCTGCAGGCATATATATGGCGATATATTCGTAACCATTACACCTGGAAACTTTGAACCAACTACAATCAAACAAATCTTCATATAATGTAACGATAACAAAATAATTTGTCTTTAAAGTTTTTATCATAGAACTAAAAACGCTAGTCTCCAAATTAATTTTATTTAAAACTCTGTGTGCCTATCAAACACAATTTCATTTAAAAAGAAAGCATTGAATAAATGATCTTTCACGATATGGAAGTTACGTTATGAAATACATATTAAAATTACTATTATTTTAAAAAATATTGGTGTTAGATTTAAATCACATGGCGTAACGTTAAAAATAGACTTAAAATACAATTGGAATTGCTTGCCTCCGTTGCGGAGTTGTAAGGTGCCACGAAGTCTCCTGGTTTGAACCCTGGTCAAGGCATAGGTGTAACATTAAGTTTGTCTCATCATTTCATCGTTCATCCTCATCGTCGCGATAAACTTAAGATGTGGAAAAGCTACACAAAAATGACCAAAATGGAAGCAGAAAATAAAATTGGACTCTGCCTTTTACCTCTCCATCCACTTTTCTTCGCCAAATTACTTCCCAAAAATCAGACCCGAATTGGGATAAAGGGGGGGGATGGTTATGACACCTTGATGGCCGAGAACGTTCAGTGATCATTCACGATTTCACCAGCGAAGGTTCCTGAGAATGGTTTTTCTGCCTCATCAGTTTCATCAAATGGTCATTCATTACAAATAGCTTAAACCTGCAGAAGAGAGATATGAAATACAAATACATGAAAAAGAAAAATAGTGGGGGGGGGGCACGTCATGCTAGGCTCAGTCCTTCAATAATATGTTATTGGGATCCGTGAATCTTTCGAAGAGTAGAATGTGACAGTTCTTGATCACAGAACGCCAATTAACATAACGTTATCAGATATCGTCCTATCATGTCTCCACAGACCAATGCCCCTCGTAATGTGCGGGTTGTGACCAGGCCATAGCATTAGTGTAATTAGATGTAATTAGTTAATGAATTCTATTTTCAAGGGCCGAAAACATTAAATGAGCAAATCGACAATTTTCACAGCTGAGAAAGTGCCGAATTCTGCATGGTGCCAAGGTATACTCGTACCAGAATTTTCGAAGCTCTTTGGCTGCACCTCTAAGATTGTTTCTTCTTGCAATCGTGTTCGACACCTGGACTAGATTTAGCATTGAAAGTAAAAGTAAAAAAAACTCATTGTATCAATCATGTACGTCTGACATTAACGGCTAATCCACATCCATTAACGAACAGTGTTTCAGACCTCGAGATTGAACATGTTTAATGGCCCCTCACACGCAAATCTGTTTCACCGGAAGGAGAATTAAGTGTGTTCCCCTCCTCCAACGCTAGATTCAGGTTTCAAATTGCTTCAGAAACTGGTTTATAAATCCGAAGTCATATCCCTTGCACTTAACAAATAGTGTGAATTTCCTGCCTCGCCGATTCACTGTTATGACGTTTTCCCATGCGATTTCCGAGCGACATGTAAATGTTACGAGGTGTTCCATTCCTGGACCGTGAAGAAAGGGTAGACGTCCCTGCCACCGCAATTAGATTAACTGGATATGCAGGCACAACTTAATTTCTCGTCTGTTTGCCCGTGGGAAAGGTAGGTTTTTATCTCTAGCTGTCGTACATGGGAAATGTGCAACAGTGGAGCCATCTTTAATGGATGGACGAACTAATTTAGGTTCATCCACGTTCATAAATACTTCATTTTTAGAATATCAGGGTGGCTACTCACCGGGAATTCCTTGAATTGTTGGCTCCGGAAATTATACGTACTTTTTTTTCTCCATAAACATAAAATTGCAACTGTATTAATCCAAATCTCATTCAATTTAAACATATTTATAAATGCCTTGACGCAAGTTTTTTACAATTTAGTTTTTTTCGAGGAAGGAAAAGAAAGCTGCTTGGAAAATTAGTTCTCTCAATCCGTTTACTTTGTTAATGTCTTTTCTATCTGACAGAAGGAAGGTTATTGCAAGATAATATATTTTGAAGTTGATTAGGTAAATTTAAGTTTGAAATTCTTATACAAATAACAATTTTTCGTAGATTGAATATCCCGTAACCTTTGTGACTTGTGTTTGCAGATACATTTAGAATCTTAGTATGCGAATTGGTAAATGTAAATTCTGCAAGTTAAATATTTTAAATATAGTATATGCCGAATTGAATTAGACTTTTTGAATACGTTGGAACCACAGATATCTTTTATATTTTAATATATTTGTGGGGATGGAGCGGGTGTAGGTGGTGAGAGGCGATAATACATAAGGTTGTATCCTTGAATTTTTGGAAAATTCTCGTTGAAAAACTGGAATTATACTTGAATTTTATCATGGTTGTCGAGTGGCCTCCCTGAATATCTACTTTTCAACGAATTTTTAAACTGGCAGACACCTTCTGTCGAGTCCTCAAAGATCGTAACGTTGTCGCCTTGTAATCTAGCGGTCCTGGGTTCGATCCCCGGTGCTTCGGATCGCACTGTAAACTGTAGATCCAGTCCCGATTAGCCTGTCTGAGAAAAAAGTGCACTTGCCAAGCCAAGCAAAAATTGAACTTCCGTTGTAAGCAGTGTACTTACTTTGGCGCAATGAAAGATAAATTTAAATTTATCGCACAAAAAACTAAACTACCTGTCTTGATGTACGATAAATTTACTCTTTCTTTCTTTTCTGATTGAGCAACATAACCAGATGTCTGATACACCTGGCATTGTTCTGACACGACCCGTGTTGGCAGTACACCTCATAATAATTATTTTTTTATATAAAAAAAGCACTTTTTCGTGAATGGCATAATTTTCTCCATAAATGGTCTGTTATGCATAAAACGCGTAAAAATGTATAGTTCTTTTTTTAATTCGATAAATACCCACAGACCACAAATACAAATCGAAAATTTTGCAAGCGACTCCACACCTGTTTTATTCATATTTCTTTTTACACCTTAGTAGCTTTTTCCGCATACTAAATGTTCATGTAACGTGTGATTTTTTGTTTAATGTTTAAAAATATGCACATAGACAGTGTTAATGTGTCTTGTCATTTTTTGTAATAAAAATTACGTACGTTCAAAATTCGTTCCGTGACTTTTGGACACCCTGTATAATAAATCGAGTGATTGTGTGCAAAGTGCGAGACTTCCAATCGACCTTGACACTGAAAGGACGTCCTTCAACCTCTGCTTGATTCCTTTTCTCACCTCACCTGTCGCATTTTTTCTTCCGTCTTTAACGCTGAGTTTTAACCTTACGTTGCATAAATATTACATGGCGTAAAATAAAGCCAGTGAAAACGTTTCCAGTGATGTCGTTTTGAATCTTGCTACGTCACAGGCAACATTGAGCAATTGCACGTAAAGAAACATGTAAAATACACATTGTACAGTCACGGACACTACTGAGTTGTAACAATCCCATTCAAAGATAATGATATCGTTACAACCGAGAAGTGTCCGTGACTGTACAATCAGTGGTAAGGATAACTGTAATCAAATTACCCATTGCTATTTTTGTACTCTTTCCTTCGTTCTATGTATTTTTAAAGTATTGAAATTTTACTTAGGCTGCTGGAGCAAGGTTCGTTCCTTTGTTTACTGGTGCTTTTTTCAATTCGTGAACTGTACACCCAACGGCAAAAGTAGGCGAATTATCTATTATAGTTCACTTCCACGATAGAATCATCAAGTATTGGAATATAAACATTACATTTTCTTCGTATGAACCGAATCCATTCCTTAGAGGATGTGCAACAACACGGCCATCTTTATCCTTTGAAATAAAAGTGGCCGTGAGATAAAAATTGAAAATAGCGATGGACAACTTGACTACCTTTGTCGTTGACAGTACTTTGAGAAAAAAACAAAAACAAACAGCCTGATAACTTTGCAGTTGGTCTTAAGTCAGACTGTAGAGTAGTCTATACCGTATTTGGTAAGAATTTGATTTACCGTAGGTGTGTGTATGGTAGGGAAGTTAGTTCGTCATTTTTATAAGTGCAAGGAGGAAAATAGTAAAGTGCATGGTTTTATTTGCGAGGAAAGCCAGTCTGTTTTTGAGAGGGGGAGATGACTATTAAATCAAAATTGCACAATGGATCGTATACATACGCAATTATATGAACTTTCCCTAGCGTTAGCTATTTCACAAGCTGTAATGGTGATTTTCTTCAATTCTTTACAGAGCCAGCATTTAAATTAACGAAGGAGATCATTTTTGTTTTCTCTGCCTTGTGTGAGAACAACAAATTAGAAGCCTTGCAATTTAATATATTCTCTTTCTTAGCCAACAATATCAAGAAAACTTAAAATATTGAGAATTTCTTTTAATAGTCTGGCTACATGCCACTAGCTTTGGAAATATCAGTTGTGGTGTCAACCATTCACATACTGACTTTTGCAAGCACTCTGTATTTTGGAGTAAGTTTGAAAATTTGAGAGGCCCCCCGCACTATGGTCTCTTAATTCTAAGAAGGTAAACACCCTTGCGGCCTTACCCCTCAGTTTTGGCACCCAGTTCGAAGGTTGTAAGTTTGACCACTTCATGGTTTCCATTCACTGTTTTTTTACTTAGTGCACCTCATCTGACAAGTGTTAAAAAGGTTTATATGACAGGTTAGTATGTACAGTCAGCGGCAAAGATAATTGTAGGTTAATTGCCCACCACTATTTTCATCACTTTTTTATTCTACATCCTGTCTTGTTTTAAGGAATGGAACTAAGTTTGTTCGAAGCAGGCATTGCCCTCTGCTTATTGATGTCATTATTTCAATTCATTATCATCACATTGTGTAATACAGACCGAATGAAAATGGTGAACAATTCGTCTACGGTTTCTTTTGCTGTTGGGTGTACTGCAGCTTTGATTACAGAAAGCTAAAGTTAAAAGAAATATCTTTTTAGGCAAGGTTATTGACAGCATTCACAAGAACTCAAATCATGTATAGCCACTGTAGAGATACTTTAAAATATATCCCCTGGCGCAACAGCAGGTGTAGGCTAGTCCCTGCCTACAGGCTGCTGGCCTCACTCCCGCATGCCTCCAGCAGAGGTTGGAGATCATCTAACCAGTTACGGGGTGGCGCGTGGTCAGCACGACGAACCCCCAGTCGTTGCTGTATGTTTTCCATCTCATTTGTAGCAGAAATCTCAGGAGGAAAGTTGTTACGCTTCCTCTCAGGAAACTCGAACCTGCACGCGTCCCGTAGCTGGAGTCCAAAACTTGCACCCGACCGCACGGCGTGGGACATAGAGATACTTCACCAGACTGAAAACTTGAAGCATTAAAGCCCGTTTTGTTAAAAAGGAATAATTATAAAGGGGAAATAAAGTGAGTGTGTATGATAATCGTTCTTATCAATTTCGTGAGATTTTCAACAATAACGTTGTGCTTCATTGTCCTATTGTTTAAGCTGTTAGCGAGAATATACTTATATACATATCTTAAGCTATGAGTAGACCACCTCGAAAGCAAAAGTTAATAGGGCTGAAGTCCGGAGACTTTAATCGTGCCATTCGTTGCAAATGTATTTTGAAGCAAGCTGTAGGTAAGGAACGAGAGGTAGCAATTACCACTTCAAGATTAGATATCTTCATATCGGTTATCTTCTGTCTTTCAAATTCATAACATGTGAAAATGCTTCTGATTTTAGAGGTGGGGAACTACAGAGTTTAGTAGCAATCGGTGAATAAAATTGAAACTATATCCACAATCATACAAGATTTTATATAATTCGATTAACTTTGACGATGTAACTTCTGCATTCACATGTTAGTAGTATACATTCAGCAATTAAACAATGTAAGGGGAGGGTTTAACGGGTCCATTGGTACTAATTATAAATAAAAGAAAATCTCAGAATTCGTCATTCCACTACATTGGTTGTAAACATTTAGTTACTAACATAGCGCACAAAGTGTTTTGAAAATGCATGCCCAATTCTAACTTAACTTTGGGCTTTTTCAAAGTTTTTATTAAAGTCCATTTTATGCACAGATGGTCTAATGGAGACTGGATCTACAGTTTAAAGTTAAATCCGAACCATTATTGCCTCCCCCGGGATCCCTTGATTAAAAGACGACCTATCAAAGTTAGAGAAATATATTTATATTGATTTTAAATATTAATGTGGTTAATAATATATCAAGCGCACAGGCCTATTTTCTTCCATGCGCAGAGAAAGTCTTATTGGTTAAAATTTAAAATGTATTATTCATAATAAGATTAGTAGTAGATTGTAACTGTGAAATTTGTACCATCTGTGGGCTGCTGTATGTTGAACCCCGCTCATCATTTCTGGGTATATATTACACACGTATGTACTGTATGTGTGTGTGTGTGCTCATGGTTCTTAGAAGTATCTTTGAAATTCGTTACTTTTACCAAACTTCAATGTGGTAAATGCCGTGTACACCTTAGTCCCTATTTTTGTTTTTATTTCGTACCTTGTTATTCCTTGTTTCTTAAGTTTTAACTTTTCAGTTTTGTATTTGTAATTTTAGGTCATGTTTTGCCTCTTTAGGTTAATCGCGACAATGATATTGGATGGATGGATGTAGACAGAGGTTCATTTTACCACTAATTTACGCACACGTTAGTTAAATATTACAAGGATTCCGGATTCAAGATGTCTGATCTCCCATATTATCATGTAAACATCTTTACAAACATAGACGTTGATAATCAGATATGACATTAACATTTCAAACATTTATCAACATTTAACAATTGCCAAACACAAGGGAACACCTGTGTTGTGTTGAAACAGTATATACAGTACGTAACGTTAGAGGCATATGAAAATATCACTGGTGTAAAAATCTCTCAGAATTTACTGTTTCCGTCGTGCAGAGGATTTTCTGCAAAACACCCCTGGTCAATTTTCTGGCCTATTTCTGGAACTTAAGTAAGGTGAAAGGAGACTGAACTAACTACTTGAGTAGTGGTTCTGCGTGATGTCTTTTCACTCCTCGTCATGACTGTTTCGCACGGTTTATGTTCTTAGTCGTCCATTTCTTCACGCTTTGGGGAGACTATCTAATCTTCGGCCACGATCAGTAGCAGGGCGTGTTCCTTATTGTTTACATAAAGATGTTTAGCACTTTGCTCCTTTACCAGTCATGTAAGGAGCTGCTACTATTCCACCAACTGTTTTTTGCTCTTAAATGTGTTATCTGCACAAAGAAATGCAAAGGGCGCGGTGGGGGGAAAACTGGGAAAGATAAGAAGTAAACACATAAACCACAACTTTTAATTTGTTGCACACTTGGGCACTGTTTTAAAAAGACAAAGCATTTTTTTTCTAACTTCCAGACAGATGATCGATTGAGACAAATTTGTTTCATTACACTATTTCAGAGTAAGGCAAAAGTCAAAACAAATACGTGCATGCATTCATAACTACACGTGATTTGTAATGGGTACAGTTAAAGTACACGTTCAATTTGCGCACAGTCTGCTTGAATGAATGCTTCAATTCGACAATCCCGTTGCGTAAGACATCTGCTGCTGTAATGGAGGTGATTTGGGAGATGCCGCCTGTGATCTTTTAAGGTGGTCCAGGCCCTTAATTTTCGTATCATGCAAGCCGCAAATAAAAATTCAGAGATGTTAGTTAGGTCTGACGACCGTTGCGGCCATTCTGGCCATTAGCGTATATAACTCCCTCAGGTATTTTGCCTCTATGTGGGAGGCAAATTACGTGCGAAAGTCTTGCCACGCAGTAGATAGCTGAACTGAACTCCCAGTTTTCCTAGGGCCAAAAAAACTATACACATGTAGCGACAGCTACTTGACAAAGATCTTCTTAACTAAATTAGATACACTAGAATCTATTCAACTCAAAGTTTAATACAACAAATGTATTATGTGGTTAACAGTTTGAAAACCACAATCCATATTGAAAGATTTCATCAAGAGTTCTAACAAATATCACACCCAACATTTAAATTAATAACCATTAAATAATAACCTGGCCTTGGCCTGCAGTTTTCGTGACCATGCCAAGTGTAAGCTATAGAAATTTGACAATAAGCCCACAATTTTAAGTAGTTATTAACCTGACTTTTGCCTCACCCTAGATTTGCCGATTTTTTTGTCCTCAAGACAAACTTTTAACCACATACCGGCTGGCCAGAATTAGTTACCCAACTCAGAGCCCTCTGTAGCCTGTTTGAGGCATCGTAGAACTGAAATTTGGTGAATCCACTATGCAGACCATGGGGAAGAGGATGGCGATAAAAAAATAGTTCAATATTCCGCCACCAGGTTGAAATGTGGCGCTGTACTTCTATGATGGGTTGTAATAATGACGTAAACTGCTCCAATTGGTTATGGATTTGCCTTTACCTTGCAATCTTGCAATAAACGAGAGATTTTCTCGCAACTTCCAGCCACTAACAAATGTCTTTCTAATTAATAACTCAGCTAAATCACTTAACGTGATTATTTGTACAACCCATCATGGAAGTACAGCGCCACATTTCAACCTGGTGGCGGAAAATTGAACTATTTTTATCGCCATCCTCTTCCCATGGTCTGCATAGTGGATTCACCAAATTTCAGAGTTTTATGATTCCTCAAACAGGCTACAGAGAGCTCTGAGTTGGGTAACTTTAATTCTGGCCACCCGTTACATCAGTTTATGGTCCATGTTGAGAGATAATGAATGTTTTGACTATGTTTTTAGCTTTTTCGAGAAGCTCTGGTATTTTTCATTGTCTCTGAAGTTTTGAGCGTGTCCTTAGCTTAATGTGTTGTGTTGGTCTCGTGCAGGTCCCTTTACAACTTTGAACTTTTAACGTTTCTCAAGGGGCTTTTTACACCCCTTTTTTTCAATTCCAGGAAGTCTTTAGATAAGACTTTTCCTCGTATAATTTAAAGGCTGCAAAATAGCCATATATGCCGATGGATCCAAAAATTTAACTCGTTCATATTTTACACTAAGTTCTAGATCCGTTATTTATTAGTACTAGAGTTGTGAAGCCCCGTGATACCATGTAGCCAGACGTAGATGGAAACCGGGGAAGAATTATAAACAAAGGATATAGACAAACCGGAAGGGAGGGAGCATCCATTTCCTTGCTCCAGAAAATATTCGAAAATCCTATATTCTGCACTGGCAGCTTGGGAGGGAGTCATAACTTCCGAAGCATCCAATGAACTAGCGAGTCGCTGACGTCATCTCAACACAGCACCTACCGATAACCCTCCTGCTTACTCTCTGCACTGATGGTGGGTTCGCTAACTAGACTGTTAGCTGGGGATGTTCCGAAAATAATCTTACTATTCCAGTTCCTTATTGGGAAAATATAATCCAGTGTTGAATTTACAGTTCTCACTTTAATTTGTGGCCCTTCCCAATCAGTGGCGTGCCAAAGATTTTCGAAAGGAGGGTGTTACGCATACGTTTTTAAAGGATGGTGTTACGCATACTTTTTTAGTAGTCATTTTCCAATATTTTCCTGCCTTTGATATTATTATTATTTTAGGGATACTGGGTCAAATGAGGAGGGTTATTACCGCCCCCCACCAACCCTCCCTTGGGCACGCCACTGTTTCCAATGGCATAGTGCGAATTCTTTGGCCTTGTATGGATTGGATCACCAGAGCAGTACTGTAGATACATCCCGATTAACCTATTTGATCATAATGTGGGTTAAAAACAAACTTTGCCAATTTAGTTATTTAAAAAAATCATTTGGTTTGGAATTCCATTCGACTGGACGGATTTGACACTTACAGGTCTTATTGGAATTTAGGGAAGCCCTGCTTAATGTTCCTTGAAGGACGCGCGAAATGACCTGATATGCGAGTCTGCCCATCCGAGGCTTATTGATTAGACCATGCAGGACATGATTGCTCAACTCTTCTGCTGAGCTCAACACTTCTTTTCCGTGTTTCTGTGACTAATGGAATCCGGGATTGGTGCAACCTTGTGGAGCTGATGGTGCGTAAGGGATGGTGCCGTCGGGGTCGCCTGTGGGTTCCGCTCGAGCTCAGGTGCTGTCGCAGAGCGTGCGAACGTAAAGACCGATGGGTTCGTTCATGTGCATCCGGTGTCGTAATCTTGTGATGCTGAAGGTTCCGCAAGGACTGTGATAAGCAGAGTGGAGCGATTTTTTCTAAGGTTGAATCCGGAGAGATTTGACAACGACCTTGAATTGGTCAACTTCAGGCAGCGAGTGCTTCATCCAGAATTTTAAATCTGGGGTAAGCCCGATTTCAGAGGTATGTAAGTGTAATTTAGCAACAAATGGCCACAAAACAAGTCTTTGTGAAATCACAAGCTTTTGTTTTGAGACTATAGCCTCAAGTGACCGCTACACTGCGGTATCAGGGAGCATGTTAAACACATTTTGAAGATGTTCCATGTCACACCAACATAAACCACAATCTAGGATTGTTAGGACTGATAAACATGCATGCAGGGTGGTATTTGTAGGGGAGAAGGGGAGGATTCCCCCCTTCTGGGTACTCGTGTCCCCCCTCTGCTTGATAAATTTTATCCATGGTGGGAAAATGTTATATGGCATAAAGTCATTATCACATGCTGTCCGTAGACAGTCAGTAGAACCCCCCCCCCCCAACTGGAAATTTCTTAAATACCACACTGCATGCATCTGTGTACACTGAACAGCCAAGGAAAAAGCGAATTGACCACTATTTTCATTTAGTAAGTTTCCTAGAATGTGATGATCATGAATTGAAACAAAAACCTCAATGAGCAGAGGACAAGATCTGCTTCGCATCAATAGAATTCCATACCTTACAACAGCACAGAATGTAGAATACGAGAGGATGAAAATGCTGATGCACAATTTGCCTACTTTTAACTTTGCTGTTGACTGTACTGGGTATGAAAGTTGTTCACTCATAAAGCTACCACGAGGACAGTTCCAAAACCAGTCTGATTTTCTGCCAAAAATAAACACAGCAGGTCTGTAGTAATCAGTGAAATGCTATCTCGCTATACCCAACTTACGATCTGGAGGTACATAGTGGTTCGGATCCCACTATAAACTGTAGGTCCAGTTCTGATTAGCCTTTCTGTGCATAAAGTGGACTTAAAACAACAAATCAACCAACTGACGATCAGCTTTGTTCAGTTGCGCTCGATCATCGGACTCTCAATGCTACCCCCGTCGGCTGCGAGGTCCGTGGTGTCACTAGGATTTTTGCAAGAAGCAGGACACAACACCGTCGACTTTCGTGTGTATGGTATTAACCTTGTGACGAGACATTTCCGAAATGATGTACAGTGAATTCAGGAATGAGCTTTCAACCACTCCCCTTACATCCCGGATTTGGTACTCAAGATGGAGGTCGGGATAGTTTCCGAGCAGGTGGGGAGGGGGTTCGCTCAACAAAATTCATGCTGCCCTAAGCACCATTACATAGAAAATGGTGAATATGTTGGGAAATCTTCGGAGATTCGAGTCTCTGGTTTTCAAGAGCGCTCTACCAACCCGGAGATCTGTAGTAAAGTAATTTAGTATTTTTTTTTTCATGTTTCCCACTGTTACAATTTTTAATTACTGGGATCGAAGATTTGAATCTCTAGAATTTTTATTCCATTATTCAAACTTTCTATAAAGAGTCTTTGGATACTTGAACGACAGTGTGAATATCAAAATGCAGTTTTTTAAGACGCGGCGCACCCAAACGTTTGACGTCCATCCAGTATCTCCCACACAGGAAATTCTGGTGCTCTCGAGGTTATCCAGCGCTTCGATGGAGTCAACTGGCTGGAGTGCCGGGGGTTGTTTTCTTGCGAGCGATTTTCAAAGCTGGTGCCAAGGTATTTGGATGCTGACATTGCAAGAGTGTAATGCAATTATAAGTTATGTATCTAAAAATTACTTTTCTGTTTGGCCTTTCATTTGCTAGCCAGTCGAAGGTTGATATTTGGAATAGTTCTCTGTTGATATCACTGGCTCGCGTGGCATTTCGTGTGAATGGTTGATTTGCTTCATTTCGCTTGTCTGTCTGGCTAATTCCGAAGATGAATGAATGGTGATGGAATGGAATTGATGAAAGAACATTCACAAACATATATGCACAGCACACAAGGAAATCTAAAACAGGATTCAACTGGTTGAGAGTCTCATTAGTCGCAAACTGCAGTCCGGGGTGAACTACATGGGTCTTCAGAAAGAGGCCTCCCCTTACACCACAATTTTTATGTTGCATGTAAGTGAGGAAGCTAATTTATGTAATAGTTCCATGATTTCACTTGCAAAGAGTGAAAAATGCTTTGTTTAAAGTTTACTCTGAAGGTAAACAAATTCGCTGGGTTCAATATTTCATCAGAGAACAATTTCATGAGCTTACGATGGATGAGTCAAGTCTGGCAGATCACTTAACACTTTCCATAAACCTCGTATACTACGTAATTTAAATCCATTGTATGAGGAATTGTATGTAAACACATTTTTTATATATTTCATTCTTGTGTGGGAGATATTCCTGCACGGATGAGTTACTTTATTTCACATGATCAAGCTCGTCGGTTGGATTCACTTTCCGCTATTGTTTGTCGGATTATGTAATGCGTGAGGGGGAGGGAGAAGATGGATTTTTGTATGTTTTACTAATTTTTAAAAAAATTGATTGCGTGTATATTTTTCTCTTCCGTGCCGTACAATGATCTGACAGCTTGAACGAAGACTGTGAAGGCACGAGGTGGGGTGCATAACCTTATTTTGAGTTACAGATTCTGCAACTTATTGCACTGTCTTGCCAAAGCAATTTACCAAATCGAGAACGCTGCTTTTTCACATGCTCCCGTTGGGTACACTGGTTAACGCTGTCACCTTGCAATCGGGGGTTTTACGGTTGATTCTTGGTGGGAGTACATTTCAGTTGCATTTCAGTTGGGTCTTCCTGCAGGGCTCAAGTAGCTTATCTATGCATAAAGTAGATTTACAGCGTGCGAATACGTATAAGATTTCGTTGTCATGTTGAAAGCACTGGTCTCGTTCGAAAAACCAGACAGAAATTTGGCGATGGACGGTTGACACGTCCTTTCCTCTTCTACAATGTTTATTCTTTCCTAATGACCTTTCTCGTTGTACAAATGTTTGTTATTAATCTTAATCTCTATTATTTAGTACGTTATTCTTGTGGTATTTAATATTTAGACGTATCACTGATAATGTCAGGATAGTGACTTGACCTGTATATAGTACATCTCTTGTAAGAGCTGTTGTCATGGGAATTAAGACTGTGTTTTGTCTTTAGTTCGGGTCAAGCTGAATTGTAAGATACAATTTACTATGACTTCGATTCAATGGTACTTCTGCTCACAAGTGTACTACATCGCAGACCTTTGACCAAAACTGCCATATACCCGGCGGTAAGGGTCACGAAGAAGAAGAAATTCCAATGGAACTACGTACATAAGCATTTTTATTTTGCTAACAAGTAAAATATACTTATTTTTCTTTGTGAAAACTTGACTTTGATTTTATTTGACCAACGAACAAACCTAGATGTTACCCATACCCTGAGAGGCATCAAGTAAATGCTGCGAGTCTTCATGTTATCATTTTAAAAAAAAGTTAAATCATGTTATTTTCACTAAAAGAACTTGTCAAAAGATCATGATTTAACTAAAAAGAAGTAAAGTGCTCCCCTGTGCTTAGCACCACGCCATGAAGGCGTATAGGGGGTGTGGGGGTAACGCCCAACACTTTCTTGATCCGGTCGTGAATGGGGGTGATGTGATCAGCATTACGCCCCTGACCGCCTTTACCCCCCAGGGTTTAATGTTATTCGACACTGGGTGGGCGCCGGGGCCGCTTCCAACGTTAGAAAAGTTCCCGGATTTGAACCAGCCGGGGTTCGAACCCGGGACCTTTAGCATGGTAGTCAGACGCGTTACCGACTGAGCCACCGCGGCCAGGATTTAACTAAAACACTAAACTCGCAGCATTCACGTGATGCGTCTCAGGGTATGGGTAAATATATCTGTCGTTAGTTGTTCAAATAAAGTCTAAATCTAGTTTTTACTAAGAACGAGAGTATATTTTGCTTCTTAGCAAGATAAGAATACTTATATGCATAATTCCATTGGAATATCAAATAATGGAAATACCAGCATCCTACAATTCAGCTTCTTCTTCTTCTTCATGCCCCTCACCGCTTGAATGGTAGCAGTCTTGGGCAACGGTCTGAGAACATTGAGGGCTAGAAGTTCGCGCACTAATATAAACAGCACAATATTGTTTTACACTTCACTTCACTGTCACTATAATACAGTAATGATGAGGGATGGAATCAAAAGCGAAGTTCGCACTGTCGGGCAAATCCATAGAGAATCCACATAGTAGAGGGGGAAGGAGATGAAAGTAGAGTGGGCAAGGAGAAGGGAAAAGCAACCTTTTGACGAAGGAGTCTGTGGAGGAGTGCCTGACGTTGTGTATTCCATAGCGGGCATTGGAAAAATAAATGGGTGGGGGTTTGTTTATGTTCTCCGCAGGTACAATTGGGAGAAGGAGTTTGGTGAATTCGTGCCAGATGCTCGTTTGTGGTCACGTGTCCCGTTCTAAGGCGTAGGATACAGGTGATCACTTCACTTCACAATTCAGCTTGACCACTCTTTTAAAACTCAAGGGCCGAACTCAAGACAAAACACAGTCGTAATTATCATGGCAACAGCTCATACAAGATATGTGCATAGAGGTCGGTCACTATCCTGACATTATCAGTGATAGGTATAAATATTAAATACCACAAGAATCACATACTAAATAACAGACATTAAGATTAATTACAATAAACATTTGTACAACGAGAATGGTAATTAGGAAGGAACAATAAACATTTGTACAAGAGGAAAGGACGTGTCACATTAAAGTCCCACAAAACATTATTCAGTATATATTCAACGTTACCGAATATGAAATTTTCCTTACTACACAATTTACTACTACTACTACTAGTACACACGATCTACTACTATATTTTCAAATCCACGTTATAGACATTAAGATGCAGAAATTAAAAATAACCAGAGATAGAAATATTTCCATTTCATGTAGTACATATTTCCGGGTGTCTTCTCAAACGTCAGGAACCCTAGAATCTTGAGTCTAGAAGTAAAAAATCAATATGTAAATATGACTGACGACTCCTGGAGACCTCAGTTCTTCCTAAATCTTATACTCTGTGTTGGCCGTATTTGTACTTAGAATTTAATTTGGTTGCATAACTATACATACTTTGGGGGTGATGTTAATCTTGACATAGTTTACATACCAAACTCACACATTATAGCTCAAGTCTCAAAGCCACTGCTGTCAAGAAAATTCCATAGCTTTTTTAGGTTTCGAAGAACTGTCAACGATAATACAAAATGTTTCTTCCGTGCTACTGTAAGTTTTCAGAAATTTCAACTATTTTATTACTTATTTTTTTTTACTAATTTATTACTTGTTCTCACTTTATTTTTGCTCTTCAGCATTGCATGTTTGTATTATCTTTCATACATTCATTGTTTTCTGCCCAGGGGCAGGTCTTGCAACCTCCATTTTGTTCGATCTTGAGCCTTTCGCTTTGTAGAATCGCATGAGCTATTTATTTTGACGTCGTCAATCATTTAGTATCTTCTTCCCCGGATTTTATTGGTCATTATTATCCTTTTCATTACTACTCGTGTATTCTATTGTTGATCTTTGCTCTGTGACCGAAAATTTTGATGGGATTTTGATATCGCCACGGAAGCTCCCGGGTTCGAATCCCGGCATGGGTGTTCTTTGTGAGCGCCCATCAATTGAATTTAACCATCACTCATCCTCATCGTCGCGATTAGCCAAGTTACAGAAAAGCGACGCTCAATAACACTACGAACTGTTTGTCTAGTAGACGAATCTTGCTTATGAGAACGGCCCAAGAGTCCTTAATACATCTGATTTAATAATGATGAATCAGGACTTTTCTAGGCATAGGCGCACCGAAGGGGGTGGTTAGGGTGAAGGAGCGTCGAACCTCTCCGTTAATCTTAGTGAAAAGTTTTCTGCAAGAAACTTATTTCGCTGCATTTTCATGTTCTGAGTGTGCCTATGTTTGGAGGTAAAGGTAAAATTTCCCGTGAATATAGCAGATCACCCCACCCCACCCCTGGAATCGAACCCGGGTCTGCCGCGTGGCAGTTAGGTGTCATAACTTGAGGTATCAACTGTAAATATTAATCTACAAAAGCTGGAACGGGAAGCCTTTGTTACTAAAAAGAACGCCAGTAGCAGATAAGTTTTAGTATGGCTATTGGTCGCACGTGGCGATCACTTGTGAGACACACATCATCAATTCCATTGACTTGTATTGTCTCTGTGTTACTGCAATTAAGTTTTGAGGGCATTCGGGTTCTAAAAAAATAAAGTATCTTTTGGTTGGGCAAGCACAATACGTTTCTATAAATAAAAATATATTGATGCAGATTCTTGTGACAGGAAATTCTTGTTCCAACCTTGTAAATGAAAAACCATACGCGCAAGCACAATTAACAATGGGTGGCAAAGTGCCTTTTGTTAGTGTAGGTTACTGTGATTAATGAACCGGTATTCTCGCAATTGTATCGCGCAATGGGTGCTTAGGTGAATGCCTTTCCTTTACAAGTTTTCTGCTAATGATTCGAAGGACAATCTCTTTTATCTACATGAATTGTTAGTTTTACAAAAATGTGCAGACTAGTCGACAGTGTTTTATGGGCATTTCATTGGAGAATTTTTGTTAAGTCCCTAGATCAACCTGATTTGATATATCTTCCTCTGTTAGTGGAGGGTACGTTGATAGAAGGTAGTGTAATAAAGTTTCATGTTATATTAACCTTTTGCTCTTCGAAAAAAAGTTACTGGTTTTGGTCTTTTGAAGAAAGTAACTGGGTTTTTTCTCTTTTGTAGAAGGTAACTGGGTTTTTTCTCTTTTGTAGAAGGTAACTGGCGGTTTTTGCTCTTTTGTAGAAGGTAACTGGCGGTTTTTGCTCTTTTGTAGAAGGTAACTGGCGGTTTTTGCTCTTTTGTAGAAGGTGGCTGGCGGTTTTTTCTCTTTTGTAGAAGGTGGCTGGCGGTTTTTTCTCTTTTGTAGAAGGTGGCTGGCGGTTTTTTCTCTTTTGTAGAAGGTGGCTGGCGGTTTTTCTCTTTTGTAGAAGGTGGCTGGCGGTTTTTTCTCTTTTGTAGAAGGTAACTGGGTTTTTTCTCTTTTGTAGAAGGTAACTGGCGGTTTTTTCTCTTTTGTAGAAGGTAACTGGCGGTTTTTGCTCTTTTGTAGAAGGTAACTGGCGGTTTTTGCTCTTTTGTAGAAGGTGGCTGGCGGTTTTTGCTCTTTTGTAGAAGGTGGCTGGCGGTTTTTGCTCTTTTGTAGAAGGTGGCTGGCGGTTTTTGCTCTTTTGTAGAAGGTGGCTGGCGGTTTTTGCTCTTTTGTAGAAGGTGGCTGGCGGTTTTTGCTCTTTTGTAGAAGGTGGCTGGCGGTTTTTGCTCTTTTGTAGAAGGTGGCTGGCGGTTTTTTCTCTTTTGTAGAAGGTGGCTGGCGGTTTTTTCTCTTTTGTAGAAGGTGGCTGGCGGTTTTTTCTCTTTTGTAGAAGGTGGCTGGCGGTTTTTTCTCTTTTGTAGAAGGTGGCTGGCGGTTTTTCTCTTTTGTAGAAGGTGGCTGGCGGTTTTTTCTCTTTTGTAGAAGGTGGCTGGCGGTTTTTCTCTTTTGTAGAAGGTGGCTGGCGGTTTTTTCTCTTTTGTAGAAGGTGGCTGGCGGTTTTTTCTCTTTTGTAGAAGGTGGCTGGCGGTTTTTTCTCTTTTGTAGAAGGTGGCTGGCGGTTTTTTCTCTTTTGTAGAAGGTGGCTGGCGGTTTTTTCTCTTTTGTAGAAGGTGGCTGGCGGTTTTTTCTCTTTTGTAGAAGGTGGCTGGCGGTTTTTGCTCTTTTGTAGAAGGTGGCTGGCGGTTTTTGCTCTTTTGTAGAAGGTGGCTGGCGGTTTTTGCTCTTTTGTAGAAGGTGGCTGGCGGTTTTTGCTCTTTTGTAGAAGGTGGCTGGCGGTTTTTGCTCTTTTGTAGAAGGTGGCTGGCGGTTTTTTCTCTTTTGTAGAAGGTGGCTGGCGGTTTTTGCTCTTTTGTAGAAGGTGGCTGGCGGTTTTTGCTCTTTTGTAGAAGGTGGCTGGCGGTTTTTTCTCTTTTGTAGAAGGTGGCTGGCGGTTTTTTCTCTTTTGTAGAAGGTGGCTGGCGGTTTTTGCTCTTTTGTAGAAGGTGGCTGGCGGTTTTTGCTCTTTTGTAGAATGTGGCTGGCGGTTTTTGCTCTTTTGTAGAATGTGGCTGGCGGTTTTTGCTCTTTTGTAGAATGTGGCTGGCGGTTTTTGCTCTTTTGTAGAAGGTGGCTGGCGGTTTTTGCTCTTTTGTAGAAGGTGGCTGGCGGTTTTTGCTCTTTTGTAGAAGGTGGCTGGCGGTTTTTGCTCTTTTGTAGAAGGTGGCTGGCGGTTTTTGCTCTTTTGTAGAAGGTGGCTGGCGGTTTTTGCTCTTTTGTAGAAGGTGGCTGGCGGTTTTTGCTCTTTTGTAGAAGGTGGCTGGCGGTTTTTGCTCTTTTGTAGAAGGTGGCTGGCGGTTTTTGCTCTTTTGTAGAAGGTGGCTGGCGGTTTTTGCTCTTTTGTAGAAGGTGGCTGGCGGTTTTTTCTCTTTTGTAGAAGGTGGCTGGCGGTTTTTTCTCTTTTGTAGAAGGTGGCTGGCGGTTTTTTCTCTTTTGTAGAAGGTGGCTGGCGGTTTTTTCTCTTTTGTAGAAGGTGGCTGGCGGTTTTTTCTCTTTTGTAGAAGGTGGCTGGCGGTTTTTTCTCTTTTGTAGAAGGTGGCTGGCGGTTTTTTCTCTTTTGTAGAAGGTGGCTGGCGGTTTTTTCTCTTTTGTAGAAGGTGGCTGGCGGTTTTTTCTCTTTTGTAGAAGGTGGCTGGCGGTTTTTGCTCTTTTGTAGAAGGTGGCTGGCGGTTTTTGCTCTTTTGTAGAAGGTGGCTGGCGGTTTTTGCTCTTTTGTAGAAGGTGGCTGGCGGTTTTTGCTCTTTTGTAGAAGGTGGCTGGCGGTTTTTCTCTTTTGTAGAAGGTGGCTGGCGGTTTTTCTCTTTTGTAGAAGGTAACTGGGTTTTCGCTCTTTTGTAGGCGGTGGCTGGCGGGTTTTCGCTCTTTTGTAGGCGGTGGCTGGCGGGTTTTCGCTCTTTTGTAGGCGGTGGCTGGCGGGTTTTCGCTCTTTTGTAGGCGGTGGCTGGCGGGTTTTCGCTCTTTTGTAGGCGGTGGCTGGCGGGTTTTCGCTCTTTTGTAGGCGGTGGCTGGCGGGTTTTCGCTCTTTTGTAGGCGGTGGCTGGCGGGTTTTCGCTCTTTTGTAGGCGGTGGCTGGCGGGTTTTCGCTCTTTTGTAGGCGGTGGCTGGCGGGTTTTCGCTCTTTTGTAGGCGGTGGCTGGCGGGTTTTCGCTCTTTGAAGAAACTGTTACATGTAACTTCCTTGTAAGGGACTACATGTATTGAGGTCTAATATATCAAGAGCCAAGAAGTTGTCACTTGGCGCCGATTAAGAAGTCAACATTGAAACAGTCTACGAGGAGAGAATTGAGAGAGGGGTACTAATTAAAGACCTTGGGATTAGTCGCTTGACTGAGTGTCCAGAGGCCGTCAAGGCAGTTGCTCGTGCGTTAAATACCCGGCGACGCCGACTAATTGCTGCCCATGGCGTACGAAATGCGTAATCACATTTGTAAGAAAAGGGCAGGTGAAACTTTTTTTGTCTCTGAAGCAGGAATATCTTAGAATCTGGCGAGATCCGTAGCACCTTATCACTGTCATTTTCGTGCAAATTGTCCACTGTTCTGTGACGGACTCTTATCTTCATTATATGGGTTTTATTTGGCACCAGGAATTGAACTTTCTTTTCGGCAAACCTATTTTCGAATTCTTTAGATTTTTACTCGCAGAAGAAAATCTTACGCTCTTTGAAATAGAGGGCTGATATCGAGAAGACGTTTCAATAACCATGACGAGACCGGGATTGGTTCTTTCGAAACTTGTGTATGATATTCGAAAAAAATTACCTTAACTAAATTAACTTTATTATGGGAATTTTAAGGGCATACCAAGCGGACACATACCTGATTACTTAATGACAGTATGCTCATAGTTATTTCAAAGTCAATGCACTGGGCCAAGGTTCTGTGGTGCAAGGTCGCGCATAACGGCAGAGAAGGAAGCGAGCTGGCGGAGCAAAGCAGCGTGCGCTGCTGCTGCTGCAAACTTCTGGTAGCCGGTAGAGTTTTACCCTTCATGCACTCACTTTCCCGCTCACTCGTTCATTGGCAGAGCCCTCTAATCACTACTTGCGCAGAGAACTTGCTTTCGTTGGTGTTGCGCAGAGAACTTGCTTTCGTTGGTTTGCACCACTGACCCCTGGTGGCAATTATGAGCCTGTAATGTATTGTTGCATAGCCTACATTTAGGATAAATTTTAATATTTCTTAAGGGCTTGTAGGGTAGAAACAAGACATCAAAGTACCTTGCCTTCAATAGTTCTATTCGCTGTTAAAGTTAGACGCTTTGGCACGCTGTATGTGTTTATTATACATTTCGACACAACGAACCGAATTCTCATAAATCGAGACAAGCATTTACACATCGGGGCTGGGAGATTACAAATTCTCGTGTCCAGTGTTAACACAAAATCTATCGCGTCTCATTAAATTCTCATTTAGCTACGTTTAAATAAATATCACTGGCCAAAATATATTATTTTTTCTAAATTTCAAGACTGCTGTTGGACAGGCAAGTTTAGTACGAGAACTTTCTCTATTCCTCTTCATCTATTGTTTACAACCTATTGTTTGATGTAACAAAGGAATAGACTTCTGTATAGTGTATTAAATAAAATGAATGTCCAATGGAGCAGCAGGAAGTGAGCTTGTGTCATATATTAATGCGCGCTTAAAACGCAGTCTTTCGGACGTCGCGTTTACGTCAGTTGAGTGACCAATAACCACGGTCTGAATTTGAGCCCAGTTAGAAATATGGATATGGGAGACTAAATATCTGATTGAAAGAAATAATTCTCCAAATGATTTAACTCTTGGGGAGCCCAAATAAGTAGAGATTTCTTTTCAAAGAGAAACTAGAATAACTGTTATACTATAAACCTTTCCTTTCGCTCCATAATATTTTGTTACTGGCAAACTACTTTCCTTGGGAGATCAAATCCTGGTACCTAAAGAATTCGTGGAGAGGGTTAATTTAGAGTGTAAAATTTAAACTGCCGCACATTGTATTTTTTCTCAGATATATTAAGTTCGGTTACTGTGTAAAGGAATACATACAATTATAAAGTTTCAAGCTTAAATTAACTGCTTTGTTCTGCCATCTATAAAGAAGAAAACAAAATATTTTAGAGCGTAATTTAGTTGCCATTAGAGGGGAGTTAATGTCTGCAAGAGATGTTTAAGCTATTTCGAGCTAATTGCATGAACTAAATTCGTACAAGGGTTTATAGTACATAAGAGAGCGAAGGTGCACTAGGATTTTAGCTCGGTAGACCAGCGAGGCCTTATTCGTAGTGCTTTCAACCCCTCCATCGTCTTGATGTTAAGGCAAGTTCCCTCAGGTAAGATAATACCTTAGATCTGTTTTGATATTTTGCCTAGACTAGAGAACAAGGTTATATTTTCTCCAGCGCTTGTTTATAAAAAACTACACATGTTGTGCCTTTCTACGTTCAAAGAATTGCAAGAACGCATTAAGAGCGAACGAGACAATACCACTGTATGCCATAACCAGTGTTCAAAGTGAAGTTCTCCTAATGGGATATTACGCATGACGACTTCCCCATAACGACTTCCGACACGGTCTTCCTCATCAGAAAGCAACGTGGTGAAGTCCATGTTGACCTTCAAACAGATACCCAATCGGTTTTATTTTAGGTAAGCTTGCGAGGAAGAAGCGCGTCTAAGCTCATTTTGTCAATGTTATTTATTATCCTCCCCAGATGGCAATGATGAGTGTAATTATCCCTCTTTATTCCCAGGTTGCGATCACACCATTACACTTCCGGGGTGGGGGAGGGTGGCTTAATGAAGCTAGACTTGATCCCCATCCTGCCAAGGAGCGAGGGAGAAACTGTGACGTCGACAAGGTGGAGGGGTGAGCGTGGAAGAAGTTGAACCAGAATCAACACCTTTGATCATGAAACGTTAAGCAATGCGCTATCAGACCGAACTGACAAGCTACAAACGCCAAAGTGACAAACAACGAAGGGCTCCTCAAGTGTGTAAAAGTAAAGCGACCACAAACAAAAGAGCCTTCGGCCAAAATCCTTCACACATATTCCTCTCCATCCGTTCAACTCTGAACATAAGGAAGCCTGGTCCACTTTACCCCTCCGCTCTACGCGAGAGTACGATGCACAGGAGTCGCGGTTCTGCGCAGGTTCTTTTGCGTAGTCACTGGGCATGCGCAAGGCGACACGATGCAAACTATTGAGAACCAGGCCCAATCAGTGAAGCGACATGCGCACATTGTCGTATCACTCCGGTACCAAAGGTTGCATTTATTTCTGAAGGTTCATTTCCAACTGCTAGATGTTACTTCGGTCTGAAGACTCCATAAACCTAACTGGTAGCCACGTGTCAGTCTCCTACACTGTACATCCTTGCTTTGATTTTGATGTTTAGCCTAGCTTTTGGGGTAATCGCGACGATCAGCATAAATGATGAAAAAATGAAATGGATGAAGAGAGACTCACAATGAACGCCCATGCCGGGATTAGAACCCGGGACTCCTGGTGGAGTAGCGCGATGGGCTAACCACTCTGCCACGGAGGTCGGCTGTACATCTCTACCACTCGCCTACATTCCACTGAACTTACATAAAACTTTTGAAGTGAAAGGAGATATTTTAATCGTGGAAGTGGAAAATTAGAAAATTTCACACTAATTTTCTTGTAGAGGACTGGCATATCCAGACGATTCATCGGACATCATCGCTCGAAGATTTCGTGGGAAAACTTCAGTATGTTAACAATTTCCCCCTGTTTTCTGGATGAGCGACTCCCGGCTGTCACACGTAGCGATAAACATCGGAATTAGGAGCGAAAGCACATAAGCGGCCGCCATCCACATCCACAGCGCGTGGGCTCTTCCGTTGTCCTTGCCAGGAATGCAGCGGCTTCAGGAAACAAGTAGGTCTCCCCCTCCAAGACAACTCTTCCGGAATCGGAGAGATTTTTCTTTACACTCCGTAACGGTTGAGGTGGCTGCAATTGTCAGAATCTTTTGTCAGCTGTGATGGCTATCTCTGTCCTCTATTCCCAAGAGACTGTTAAGCTTTATACCAGTATGCATACTGAGACAATGATTATACTCCAATCAAAGTGAGACCTACTCAACATGAAATCCAAGAATAATCGCGTATTGTAGGGATGACATCGATAAGAGACGTGGTAGTGTCTCGAGTTGGAAGTGCCGATCTCTTTCTGGTCTAGTCTTGAATCTCGAAAAACATATAAACGGTGTCCCATGTATTCCTTATGGGAAATAGACTTCAACTTCAAGTTAAGGCTAATCAAATGGGAGTTTCGACTCTTCCTACTACTATGACATAGTTCAACGTGTCCTTTTTCCGCCCATGTACTTTTCTACGTCATTGGATGTTTGATATTCCCGCGAGAACGAATAAAATAATGGTCCCATAAACCTAATGAATTTCTCCTTGCCTCATACGGCCATCCTCGCAGTGTTGCCAAACGTGATATGCATAAAAGAGCTAAATTTGATCATTAATAGAGCTAAAGATGACTTTCAAGGAACTAGATTAACGAAGGCTGCATAAAGTGCCCCCTAGGGTAATTTTAGGTGTCAGAGGGGTTGGGGCGCTGCTATTGCCGTTAGCTTTAAAGTGGTGGCAATTTATTCTTAGTTTTCACCGCCTAGATTTGGCGACATCACTCATCTCAATAATCCAATGATGTTCATATGAAATCGAAAATAAAGGATTCCCGGATGATAATATTGTCATCTTCACCTTAGACACACTCTCTCTATAAAAATACCTGGAGGAGAGGGGGTGGGTGACAGCCTATAGCTATATGAATATCACGTCACGTGCAAAATGTACACTCATGGCAAAGGTTGGTCCTTATGGGCCGGAGCCAGTGGTGGCATCATGGTGCGGTAGAGGGTGGGTGCCACAGTTCACAGTAACGACTGCACGAGAGAGCCAGATCTGGCTCCAAAAGAGCAAAGTTGGCAACAGTGATCGGCAGCTGCCCCAGCGAGAAAGACCCAGGGGAAATTGTCCCTCCTCGCCTTAAGGAAAACTAGTTTTCGTAAGTTCTTCCGTTATGACGCCTCGTTTCTACGCTTCGAGCCCTCGAAAAACTTTAATTTAATCTTTAATATGTATGCAAACACGTGGCACACGTTCATAATTGCCACTGTGAGCAACACTGAAAACAAAATATGACTTAATAAATTTGTAATTAGAATAGAAGTATTTTTATTTACTACAGAGCGAGGTTCGGCCTTAGGCTGCTCTACTACCAAAATACTTGGGTAGATATCCCCATGGTATAACTGAAGTAGTCTCGTAGTAAAGTTGGTTTAATAAAATTTTGTTCAAATTACATATCGACGTGTCCTGTAGCAGACAGATTCTCCGACATTAAGTAAGGATGTTATCTTCATTGTTAACAATAGTGTGATCGGAATGCGAGGTAACATGATCACTAAAGCTAAACTAAAGGCTGGGAATTTCCGGTGTTGAAGGACAAATTGTTTCTCCCTGCAGAAGGCTATTCAACTTAATCGTAATTGTAGTAGTTTGGGGGGGGGTGCGTAAGTGGCCTTGGAGTAGAAGTTAAAATTACATAATTTTTTGGCTACAATTTGGAAAGTAATCACTTTTAAACAGGCCTACAATGTTTGTTTTATCTAGTTTCGATATGAACGCAGTCTATAGTTCACAGCTGATTTCTACTGTTGCAGACAACCTGTCGGGAAGTTCAGAACAGTTGCCACTTTGACGCAAAAACCTTAAATGAACCAAAATTCCCCCGACTTCTAAGTTATGTTTAGACTGCTATTCTTTTCCCAACATCTCTTAGTGTTCCGCATTTCCAGCTTGAGAGCGAGTTGAGAGCTCCCTAATCTACCAATTACGTTGCGGAACCTAGTGACGTCATCTCAACCTGACACCTATGTTTGTAGGCTAGCTTGCTTCACCGTCAGCTGGAGACATTGCTGAAATAAGTTATTTTCTTAGTAAAATTGTATTTGAACTTATAAATATATGTGCAAAGTCTATTTATCGTTCAGTTTCTCCAAATTGTTTAACAAATGTTTTAATCATTCTTTTCAGATCTACAGCTCGCGGCCGAATTAGGAAAGACACTTCTGGAGAGGAACAAGGAATTGGAAACAAGCCTCAAGCAGCAGCAGAATATCATAGAGGACCAGTCTCAAGAAATCGAGGTAAGTTTTACATAGCTGCAGAATTTATAATCTGGGACAGTGTGTAAAGTCATTATTTTGGTGTGTAATCATGCATTTATAACCAAAAATGGTCATAAAATAGGGATAAATTAACAATCGTATGTAGATCTACCTACTCTACAATAGCTTTGCATGTGACGGTCCTCTAATATATTCTACATCTACACACCATGTACACAATTTCTCTTTGTTCTATGTAATTTCAACAATATTACAATCCTTACCACGGGTTTTCGTTCTGGGGAAAGCAATGCGTCACCGTATCCTTGCTTTTTATAATGTTAAATATTTGTCATTTCCGTATTCTCTCTATAGTGCTTTCTTCGGTTTTATCCCTGTTCAGTGTCTCATTTCCTGTGTGGTTTGAGTTCCACCTATTTCGAGAATGGGGAAGGAGGAACTATGTGGATTTATGTGGGGCAAAAGAAAGGTCAGGATTGGCCTGGTTCAGACTGGGGGATGGACACGTTAAACGGGAGCATAGAATGCCCGCTATGCCGGACCTGCGCTTGATACACACAGCTAGAGATCTCCCTGTGCCTAACATATTTCTTTCATGACCAGGATAACTCCTTTACATTTTGTAGACGGTGTTAAAGGACTTTTGACTTGTCATAGTTCATGTAATGAGGCTTTTATCAGTCACATACTAACACATACTATTTTGTATCTTTTGATCTCATTGCAGTCCCAGAATGATTTTTTGATATGTTTTATAGTATGGCATGAGGGACCAAATATATTTTTTCACGATTTTTGGTGATAACATGTTTTGAGATATTCAAGGTCAAAAGTCAAGGTCACGTGACAAAATTATATTTTTATCGAAAGGTGGGCTTGTTATATATCACTGGAAAGCTTGTTCAATTCGCTGTACAATAAGCTTTATTTGAGCGTCCTAGGCGAAATAGGGTCGGAGTTACAGCACATTTAGTATAGCTAAGCGGGTTCAAAAGGGGCAATTTCTGCTAACTTTGACTTTGAATAATTTAACAATTACAAGACGCACGAGACTCAAAATCTTCATAGTTACTAAGTTCCATGCATAGTTTCAACTCCTCAAATTTCATGAAAATCGGAGATGGTCAGGTTGGGAGCTGTGTTGATTTCGCATGGAATGACTTGGAACTTGGTATTGAAAATTCCATCTTGAAGTTCACACGTCGCCCTAATATCGCGAGTATTTCAGGATGCAGGTGTAACTTTTTTTATTGCTGGTAACTGTACCTTGCTAAGCGGGTGTGGAGCTAGGGATACTCACTCTCGACCTAGGACATAGTGGAAAGGTTGATAAGCACACATTCTCGACCTAGGACATAGTGGAAAGGTTGATAAGCACACATTCTCGACCTAGGACATAGTGGAAAGGTTGATAAGCACACATTCTCGACCTAGGACATAGTGGAAATGTTGATAAGCACACATTCTCGACCTAGGACATAGTGGAAATGTTGATAAGCACACATTCTCGACCTAGGACATAGTGGAAATGTTGATCTAAGTGAACCCCAGAGCAAGGTTATCAACTGGCCGACTCAGGCAAAACGTCATTCTATTTTTAGGAACCAGTGAAATCTGATTAGGACTTTCTGTAGCCACACTCGATAGTACGTACAATTTTCTACAAAAGATGGCGTTGGTAGCTACCAGCGAGTGCTAATGCTGTTTTTTCTCTGATTTCCGGTCAGTGTGTGTTCTGTTCCCAGAGTTCCTTGCATCCTGAAAAGGTGAATGTCGGTAAACTTGTCCTGTCTGCCTGAGGTCTTGTGGAACAAGAGTGCCATGGGAAACCTCTGGCAGATCACGGACAGAAGTAATTTGTAAAGTGGAAAGGGAACTCGAACGCATGTTTTACGACTGTTTTTGCATCAACCCTCGTCACCGCTGGCAAAGTAATCTTGTGCTCAAGATGGCGTCAAAATATGCGTGGAAGGAGGGGAAAGAGCAATCATTGTACATGTTGGAAGTTGTACGTCAATGCCGCGTGTACCTTTCTGAGCGGAAATTATATTTTCACGTCAATTTTACTGTGGAACCTTTAATCTTATTGGACTGTACAGCCAGGGTAGTTTCTTATTTTGTGCAGTGGCGCAACCACAGGGGGGCATGGTGGATATTGCCCTCCCAACCTTAGTCGGAAATGAGTTCAAGGGGGGCAAACATTGACGGCAAAGTGTACCTGCAGGGGGAAATTACCGCCCAGAGCTTCAAATTTTATGCAAATAAAAATACTTTTCGTAAAATGTTCTTGCTCGCTTCGCTCGCATTTCCAAACTGAGAAATAAGACTTGTCTTCATTGATTTTGTTTTGAATGCATGAAGAATTGTTTTGAGGAAAGGGAGCGTGCACATTTGAGACAATTTGTCATTTTTGCAGTTGGTTTATTGCGAGATGGATGAATTGGTTGTGTAATGTATTTAAATAATATATGCTGTATATAATATTTATTAAAGAAACTTTGAATATGTACACAATTTAGTGTCCACGTCACTCCACGTTACATATATGTGAAACCTATATCGTGCATGAAAGTTATGTTAATGTAAAAAAGAATTATATTTGGAATGCATTTATCAAACATTACTAATAGTAATAATAATGTTGTTCGTGGGTTCGAATCCCGGCTTGAGCACGGATGTTTGCGAGTATCCATACATCATTTTCATCATGCCATCACTCATCCCCAAATTAGGCAAGAGTGGCACAAGAAGCGAAGTAAAGTAAAGCAAATCAATAATAATAATAATAGTTATAATAACATTATTTTTATTAACATTATTAATATTATTAAAATTATTATTGGTACGTTTATCCTGGTACTTGCCCCCCCCCCAGACAAAAAATCGTGGTTGCGCCTGATTTTGTGGGCCTAGGCCTGTTATGAAATGCCGCCCTCGTATAACCATAAAGAAAGATGAAGTGTTGAGTGTAAATGTACTCCATAGGAAATTCACTTCCGCGGGGACACACTTGGTGATCTAACAAGTTCCATCATTGAGTGCATAGGACGACACATTCTGCATGCTAGGTGATCCTTACTTGTGTGCTTCGTATGGTGCTAACCCTCTCATGTTGAACTACTGTATTTTCAGTTCGGCGTGTTTGTAAAATAATTCAAGCAAAATCAATTACACTTTGATTATTTTTCGTCGCCGCCTTTATCGGATTTTCTTAGTACGTTGCTGACGACTAACCAGTCAAGACAATGGCACACCTATGGTGTATATACGTATATATAGGGTGTCCCAAAAGTAACGCAGGATTTATATTGTGCTGACTTTTTTTTTTTTGTAGCGTTCTGCGAGGTCACATGTTGTAGTATAAACATTCTGGTTGGTCAATATGGAGCGCTACACTACGAAGGAGCGAGTGACGATCGTTAAAATTCATTACAAGTACGGAAACTGTGGGCAAATTACGTGACATTTTCGGTATGGGAAGCGCCCCAAATGAAGCAACTGGGCGACCTCACACCGTGCGATAGTTTATGCTGCGAAGATAAGAACGATTGCTGAATTGAAATCAGAAATTCATAGAGTTATAGACGGCACTGAGCCTCAGTTATGCGCCAACTAATAGTGTCCCAATAAAATGTATACACACTTTGAATGACTATACCACTAACAATTATTGAGATACAGAAAAGTTTGATAATTCAAAATAAAGTAGATAAGTGTGTGTCAGCCATTTATCGGAAGTGTTCAAATTGTTGGCCGTTATGGTCCAGGCACAACTGATAACACTCATCAATGGAATCAATAACGTTCCTAATCATTTCAACTGGTGTTTGGGCACATTCTTTCAATTGTTGCTTTCAACTCCTTGATTGTAGCTGGTTTTCTGCTGTAAACATTGTGTTTGAGGTGTCCCCACAAAAAGAAGTCCATCGGGGTCAAATCTGGTGAGCGTGGGGGGGACTCAGTGGTACCTGTTCGTCTTATCCATCTGTTCACCAGAGTCTCGTCAAGGTAAGCCCTCACGTTGCGATGGTAGTGGGGAGGTGCTTCATCCTGCTGGAAGTACCATTCTTCATGCCTAAACATCTCTCGAATGCGTGACATGGATTCCTGTAGCAAGTAGAGGTAATTTGCACCAGTCACAGTATGGTCAAAAAAGAAAGGTCCAATTAAACAAAGTGCAGACACGATACTAATTCCTGGTAAGTTCACATGGTGTTCCATTGTCACACAAGGATTGTCAGTTGCCCAGTAGCTGCAATTGTGACGATTAATTGAGTCATTTAAGATAAATGTGGCCTCGTCACTCCAAACAATCTTGTATGGGAATTGATTGTCCTCTGCACTTTTTACTCTGTACCGTTCACAAAATTAAATCTCCGGTCATGATCGATCGTCTTCCTTGATAGCGTGGATAAACCATTACCATTGGGAACGCTGCAAAATGCGATGGACGCTCTATTTTGGAAGTCCTGTCTCACGAGCCGCTTGCCGTACAGATTTTCTAGGAAATTTCTCAAACCTTTCGATTACTTATCTTTCTCTTGTGGGGCTGGTGGATGTCAGTGCTCTTCCGGAATGCTTCTTATGGATATTGTGGACAGTTCCTTCCACCTCAAACTTATCTCGCAAATGAGCAATTGTGAGTCGTGTTGGCGCATCTCGTTGAAACTCCCTTCTAGTTACACTTGAGAATAATTTTCCTTTCCTTAAAGCTTAGTCTGACTTCAGCCATTATTTTAAGCAGTCACACCTGAAAAGATAAGTGTGGTAGTTACGAGCTTTCAAAAAGTGTATATATTTTATTGGGACACCCTGTATATAATGTTTTGTTCTTAAATTAAATCCTTTTGTTTCTTGGGACACCCTTTATTTAATGTGTGTGTGAGAGAAAGGGAGAGAGGATACATGCGATATTAAAATAGTGGTTCGTACGCTGACATGAAGCCCAAGGCGTATGATCAGAAAACCTGGAGATTGAAGTGATAAACCTGCCCATTGGTAATAGAACAAAGAACCAATAAATAATACACGGTCGTGTTTTGATCTCCAAAAGGCATTTAAAGTTTGAAATGCAGTTTCTACCTCTGAGTAGCTCCAGACTACACGTTCCGATGCAAGAGCAACGCCCTAAACACTCCTCCACTCTCCTCTCGAGAGAAACAGCGGCGAAATTAAGCCTTTGATATGCTATTACAAAGTTTTATTGCGTACGTATTGCGCAACAGATTTCTCTTCCGCAAACAATAAGAAGTGTTGTGTACAATCAACGACAACAACCTTACGGTCGTAAATTGTGCATTCCTGGGAATGCGAATTGGAACATAATGATCATATCAGTCTGCCGTGTTCAGCAATTTTTCTCCTTTGGATGTTGCCCTCTGAATTTGCATAAGAAAGTTACCGCGATGCCCGCCTCGTGGTTGTGGAATGGTTAAATACGCATCTTTATAATCGCAGCAAATTGCAGAATGCAAGTTCGTGTTCGTCGTTGGATTTTTGCATTCCGTGATATTTTAACGAAGTAATCGCTGATTTATTGTGGCTTTCATTTCACTTGTTTTTGGTTTGTTACAGCTTTGTGTCAATTGACACAAATATGTTGACTCCAGTTACACATTAAAGTACACAAACTGCTAATGAACTTTTGGTGCTTTGAAGTACCACAGAAATGCGTCAAGGGGTATTTTTATCAGCTGCTGTTACGTGTGATGAACTAAAAATACATCACTTGAAATCGTACACGATCATTTCAAAGAAACTAAAATTTCACATTTAACTGATCAGTTGATGTGCATCAACCTTGATTGATAAACCTTGTAGTAGTTATTCATTACCTTTCGCGGTGGTAGTAGAGGTTAGTAGAATGACCTTCCTTCACAATGAAGGTGTTACATATTTTGTATATATAATGATAATTATATGTAATTATTAATATTATACTGTGAACGTTACAGTTACCCTTTTTACTATGATCCATTGCGATCACTACACGCGCGAGTGTAATGCACGAATATGACACTTCAGAAATCACTTTAAAAAGTAACAATCACTGAGCGCTCACACAACTGAAAACTCTTTTTCGAGAGAGGCAAAAAGTCTAAACAGACCAAAGCAGATCTCTCACTCAAGTAAGGGGAACCTGGCACATGGATTAGATTCAAGTTGCAACCCAAACAAACAAATGAGTTATGGCCCACTTGAACTGATAAGACGTCAATGACTCGAGCAAGGCATGTCATATTTCTATCTTGAAGCCCCATATTTTGTCACGTGTTGGAAAGTCAAAGGTTAATATGGTGTCTATGAATTTGTGTACGTTGGAAACTGAAAGGTGATCTTCATTTCAGTATTAATGTCGACAGTAATGTAAACAAAAACAACGTGTATTTGCGACAGCACTAATGTTGCTCACAACAGCAGCATTGGAAATAATTGTCAATTATTAAATTTAAGTAATTTCAATTCTATTATAACAAACTGCATGAAGTTAATATTTTTACTGAATGGAAATAAAATAACAACTCGAAAACTTGGTGATTCGGTGAGTCAGCTCAAGATGGCCAGACAACGTCTCCTTACTTCGCGCGCGGTTCGGGTTAAAAAGAAACTCCAAATGCATGGAAGTAATATTTCTGGGAACCTTTGAGTGGTTATAAAAAATAATTTCATTATTTTCTCCACAACTTTGTCGCTGGAAGTTTTTACTTGGAATTACAGAACAAAAAATGGCCAGCGACGACATTTTCTACTGCACGAATATAAAAAAATCTCCACTTACTTTATTTGAATATTTTTTAATGCAAATATGCTTTAAAATATTGATGAATTCTGAGCACCACCATCACCTATGACAATTAAAAAACAGTGTCAATTTTTTTAATAATGAATGCTTGAATTTTACGGCATGTCAACGTTAGGAATGAAAACAATGTAAAAATTTTGTTTTCACAGAAAATTTGAGTTTTTAATTTATCTAAAATTATGTAAGCAAGTTACCAGTTTTTTGTGTTCACCATCGTATTTTCTACAAAATTTCCTGCAAAACTGCAGGTACCGATTTTACTTAAGCTAAATTTGTAAATCCAGAAATTTCACAACAGCGCGCTCGTATTTTCCCATAAGAAAAGCATTGTCCATAAGAGCCCATTGTGTCTTCTGAACGTGAAAACGACCAGTGTAATCGCTAATTGTTGCCTTGTGATTAGGGGTTGTGGGATCGGTCAGCCTGTCTCTGCAAAAAATTAATAGTTTGTTCTGGAAATTCCAGTTAGACACACTGAAAACTCTCAAAATAGGCATGCAGAGAAGGATCAGAAAATTAAATAGACATTTAAAACACACTAAAAATGATGGGGCATCGATGGATTTTGGTATCCTCGAAAGAGAGACTTAGTGAAATAGGGAACAAACAGAAAAAAACAACTCAATATCCTTAATTTTCTGAATGGAGAAGAAAGAAGGTATTTTAGGGCGCACAGTGTGTTCTCTTAATTATGCCTACGGCCAGCAATACACAATCTATCTAGTGGATTAGGGGTTAGAGATTTCTTCCCTTCAAAAACTGATGATGCAATCTGATTAATTCTTGCAGATGCATTTTTCCTAAACTAGAGTAAACTCTGTTACAAACAATTGCACGATTTATGCACCATGCAGTAGCACAAGGTGATAAAATTGGTCAAAAGATAGAAACGAAACTTTAAAATCCGACCCTAAAATAAATTTTTCCTGCTGGTTTTTCATAATTTTCTTATTTTAGGCACGCAAGAAGGGCAGTTATCCTCGAAATAGGCACTTATGATCAAGATAGTCATTAAACTCGTGTATTCCTCTCAGCAAGTTACAGAAAAAGGCATTTTAGGGCAAATCCTTGCCTAGTTATTGTGCATTGAGAACTTTCAAGAGAATTTACCCGCCGAAAAGTGACAGGAGGATATTATGCGACAGTCTTGTGCGTTATTGAAACTAGAACTACGTAATAAGTTCCGGTAAGGAGCGGGGACAGCTGCTGTTGAAAGAAGCATACCGAAGGCAGTCGGGAGCCATAACGGCGGAGGGTGTCGTTGGAGAGGAAAGTATGGGGTGGTGTTTGAAGACGTGATGGCGATTTCCATGGAAACTGCGCCGGATGTGACGCGTGTTCGCCGTAGGACTTCGGAAAAGGGGCTCTTTAAGTTCGTTAATCACTTAGCCTTTCTCGCTTGGAAAATTGAATCACTTTGCGTAAGAAAGAGGTAGTACGAACATCGTGCACTCTCTTCCCAATCGAATCTCTTATTTTTGCATCGAATAAAACAGCGGAATGGATGAATGATTTAATTGATTTTTATATTTCGCATTTCTGCCACGTTTGCCTAATTGCAAAGAATAGGCTGAATGGTGATAAAATGAAGCAGATGAAAGGACAATCACAAACGCACGTGGAAAACAGATCCAGACGCCAGAGCCTTGTTAGTCTGCAAAATGCAGTCCATTCTGTAGTAAGTTGAAGTGAGATTGGTATCTTTGGAACGGATAATCCCTTACGCCTCAACGAAATGGATAAATGCAAGGTAGAACTGAGTTTAGGGTACCATCAGTCAAATTGTACCTAATTCTCCTGCGTATATGAACCGCCTCAGTGGTACAATGCGTGGAATGATTGGTCAACGAAGGTTCGAATTTCAAGAGTCAAGGTCCACTTTATGCTCAAGAGTAGGCTATTCGGGACTGGACCCACAGTTTAAATTTAGGTTGGAACCATTGTGTAATGTTCCTCCATCTGAATCGCTTGATTGCAGAGCGATAGCGTTGTTACTACACTATCGGAGAGATCCAGGTTAGAGTTTAGTCCCATTTTTCATTCATACCTTTCGTCCAGATTAGCCGAAAGTGGCAGAAAATACTCTCATTAAGATATAGCCAGCTAATTGGAAATATAGTATTTTTAAAGCGAAGATATTTGGATGTTCAACACTGCAACAACCTCGCTTACACGTAGTAGAACCGTGCTAACTGCAATATTGCGGGCCAACGAGGCTATGGCGCCTGGACTCGCAGCCAATTTAATCCTCTGCGGAGCTTGTGTTGTGTGCTGTCTTGTGGTTGATTCACTTCATAAATTTCATCTTATCATTCATCCCCATCGTTGCGATTAGCCAATAGTGGAAGAAGACTCCGTTAAACACAATTACACTGCAATGTTAATGTTATCAAGTCTCTACAGTCCTTGGTAAAGCAACGACTGAATTCGACGCTCTGTCCACCCACATGCCGAACTTGTATAGTGCTGGTCGTTAAAGCAACCTCACTTTACTTCAAAGAAAGTTCCGAAAGATCAGTTTTCTCTCTAACAGCCACATGTCAGGTCCACGTGGAGTCCAATAAATCGTCCCCAGAAACCTTCCTCACCAATAGCGGTCGTCCAAGAAATGACAGCTCTTGTCACCTCCACGTGGAGTAAATGAGATGTCGGCAATTATGTTTCTTTAGAGATTACTGAACGCAAGGTTGCGGTTCTTTATCTTTGCTAGGTTGTGTTAGTGTGTTGTGCTATTTTTTTAATGCAATATATAGATCTTAGGAGTATAACGTCACAGTGAATGAATGAATGTCGACACATTGCAGGCAAAAGTGACAACAGCGCTTTGCCGAAAAACAGGTGGTGGCTCGAAACCAGATACGGGTCCGCTCTGCTTCCTCTGTGGTGGTCAAAGATACTTGACAAGTTTAAAAACAAGACGCTGCAATCCATTGTTTGCGCACCTCACATCACATTTCCCCACTCCATTGTCTGCGACGACGTTCTTTCGCAGAGTTGCAACCTGGAGTGAGCGGAATTGTCTGAGAATTTTTCAACGAAATTTGAATGTGAAAGGCATGAATTAGTATCCCGTCACCTACGCTACCTATTGATTACGCTAAATTCTAAATACATTTTGATATTTTCCCTTTAAACCTTAAATGAATTAAGTTATATTAGGGATATTTCTTACCAGCATAAGAAATGTATGAAATAAAACGATAGAAAAATGAAAAATATATAAACGATAGAACTGAGCTCACCTTCTAAATGTTTTCCAGTCCTCCTCCTTCAGTTTCACTCTTCCACTCATCCGAGTCTGTGTCTACCGATGAATCTGTGTTCTGTGTCTGAATCTGTTTCAGCAAGTCTAATTATATCAGTTCATCTACACGCTCGTCCATAAGTCCATCTCTTTCAAAGTAAGAATCTTGCAGCCAAGAGTAAAGAACATGAATATTTCAATGCTTTAGAAAAGAACACAGGCAAACGTGTTATCAGATTAGCTTCTCGTAGTGATTGTTGTACGATAAACAAAAGGAACCACCACTCCACTCTTTTTTTTTTAAAAAAAAAAAAAAAAAACACACCTGGCCACTGCTCGATGTCGCATTCAGAAAATGAAGTCCTCGCCCTGTAGTTTCTCTTCGTTATAAACCTTAACGCACGTGCGTAATACTACAGTTTACGGTCGGCGCACCGCACGCATTTTCAAAGGCCGGATTAAATAATATGAACCACTGATATAATAGGAGCCTGCATGCACCGTCACGCTAAACAGTGAAAATTGTTTGTCATATTTGTTTAGCTTAATTTTGCTGAGTTGGCACCACTGGTACTCTCAACGCCAGACCAGTGAGTAGAAGAGTGGTGGGGAGGATGACGTAATAGGAAGTGCTCCGCAGCGATCTGCGCATATCGGGACTTAACTTGTCAGGCTTTAGCACTTGTTCCCCCGATATTATTCGAAATCCCAATGCGAAATATAATCGCCAAAGAAAGTAGTGCGTGTCCAAAGAGAAACCGCACTCTGTCTGGTCTTCGGACGCGCACTTCTGAAGAAATCCGTGCACGGTGGGTGAATTTGCTTCCTCTAATTTAAGGGCGGAAATTCTCACGATTCTGTTCTCTCAGGGAAATGAATAAAGACCGGCCGGACAACCAGGAAATTAGGCTTAACGAAGGTGCAGGAATGCACGAAATTGAAGAAATGATGTAAAAAGGAAATAATAAGGAAGAACGCTGTTGGACATAATATGGCGTAGTAATAATTGTCTGGAAGTTAACACCACAAAAATAAAGGTTTAAAAAAGCTTGTATGTAACTTGTACACAAGTCTTCACTTGAAACTAGCCATATCAGGACATTGATCCCTCCCCAAGTATTTAACTTAACTTGGCTACTATGTAGGCTCGTAGGCGCAGACTCCATGGGGCTTGTGGGGCTCGAGGCCCCTCCCCCCCTCGATGTTATCGATGTGGGGCCTCTCCCCAAATAATTTTGCTCAAGATAATCTAATGTATTATTTTGCTTCTCTTGTAAAGTTTACTCTGAATTGTGCCGCATGAACTTAACTTTAAATACACATTTGAAATATTCTAGACAATCAACTTGGGGGGGGGGGGGGGCTATGACCAGAGACAGCAAAACACATGACTTATTACTATATACTAAGTATGTAATTATGAGTATTGTTAACATTTTTTCTAAAGAGTTTCAAAAGATGTCCATGAACTAGGAGAGTGGATGGGACGTTCTGGCTACAAATGGCTCTCGCATGACATTCAGAACGAGATCATTGATATATTAGGGAGATCTGTTTTGCGCTCCGTGGTAGCAGATATTAAAAGTCGGGAATATTTTGCTATTATTGTTGACGAAACTTGACATATCCATCCGTGAACAATTGACATTTTGCATTCGAACTGTAAATGAAAATTTTAATATTTTTGAGGAATTCATGGTCTTTTATGAGATTTCGAATACTCCAGCCAAAACAAAACTTTAAAAAGGGAGGGAGTGAGTCATTCATTAATTTATTTCAGTGATCAGAAGCCCCCCCCAAATAATTTTGACAAGTCAGCGCCCCTCGAATAGGTAGCTGGTAGGGCCCATTTCATGGTAAGCTACTGCCCATCTCCCTCCCTCCACCTTATGTGGTAACGCAGTCACGATACGAAAATAAATTTCAGACATCAGATCCTGCTCCTTTGGTTGTTATGCAATCTTATTTCTTCTTAGAAGCAGTTAATCTGTTCTAGATTGTCACTTAACAATCCCAAGCAATAGAAAACTTGTTTATCTGCACGTCAATTATCCGCAACGTCAGTTATCCGCACACTGAAGAAAGCAAGGTTCAGTTTTGAACAAATTTAAGCAATTTCTTCAATTGTACATTGGATCAAGATGTGTTTGTTTATTTTAAATGGACCGGCAACCCTGCAGAAGGAAAGTTGAGTAACTGTTTGTTTTCTTGTACTGTATACGTATGTAGTACTGTGTACTGTATGTATAAAATAAACCTGTACTGTACGTGCTTTTCTTTGTTAAATAAACACATGTTTGATTATCCGCATAACCTTCGGTCCCAGTTAATGCGGATAAACTACTTTCTACTCTACTGTACCTCATGACTTTACATTGAAGGAAATGTATATACTTAATATATAACTGGGAAGGTATGCCAGATATCATGCTTATTTGGTCGATATTTGAGACTTTTTTAGCAGTCTAAGCCCCGCGACAGGTTTTATGTATTAATCCGCGTAAGAACTGCGCTCAAAATCTCCCGTGCCAGTTTTGCCTCAACTGCCAAGCTGTTCATGTCGGTGAGAAAATTGGGGGTATTGCAGCGGAACTATATTCTGCGCACACGTTTGAGTCTATATATGCGAAAAGTTGCTGCAAATTTAACATGTCAAAATCTGTTTTGCTGTTCCAAATATCCACGAGTCTTGTGAATAACGTCTTTTACTTGATTTGATCAAACCTCGCAATTGGATCAGATTCGTAGATATACATTTGTGACATTGACATGTTTTTAATATCATGACCAGTGGCGGATTAAGCTTCCTCGCCGCCCAGGCACAAACTTAATGTGCGCCCTTCTCAAAAGAAAAGTAGTAACTTATTTGCAGTATTTTTACAGGCTAATATAAAAATTAGTGAACATACTGAAATAAGAAAACAAAGGATAAAAATCAATAACAAACAATTCATTTTCTGTATGTGCTATAGGGCCTCCCCCATGGCGCAGTGGTAGCGTCATTGCCTTGTAATCAAGGGGTCCCGGGTTCGATACCCGGTGGAGGCACAAGTGGTTCGGATCCCACTTTAAACTGTAGGTCCAGTCCCGATTAGCCTTACTGTGCATAAAGTGGACTTAAAACACCAACTCTGTATGTGCTATACCTAAAATTATGTAATGTATTGAGAAATTAAATTCACCAGTCATAAAAGCCGCTTCCGCCTCACTTTGGTTGCTGCAAACTCGTGCATAAGTTCTTCAAAGTTGATGTGTCCATCAGTCAAGATGTCTGCTTCGATGTGGAGAATAGATAACTGGTTCAGTCTTTTATTACACATGGTTGAACGGAGATAAGTCTTCAGTCTTTTTAGGGCCGAAAACGAACGTTCAGCTGAACAGTTTGTTACAGCAGTACACAAATATATTCTTAAAGCAATGTCCACATTTGGAAACACAAACTGCAGCTTTTCTTTCCCTATGTTTATAACATTTCTGCTGGCGAGTCACAGATTCCTCTGGTCTTCAGAAGCCCCGCAAAATGCACACATTCGTTTGGAAAGGTTGATTCCAGATCAGTTTCATATGCAGCCTGAAGTTTAGCTGCGCCTTCAGAAATGACAGAAGTAGTTCTCCAAGGTTCCAAAAGATTTCTGCCTTGTTAAGAGTGCCAACTCGCAGTTTTTGTGTTCTTCAGAATTTTCGTGTGATGCTAGAATATTTAAAATGTTTTTCCAGTCTGAAATGCCGTGAGTTGCGATGTTTGTCTAGCCCTTGAACAACCAGCATGATGCACAATAAACGGCACCAGTGCTGCACGAATATACCAAATAATTCCGCAAAATTGATTCGACATTTACAAGTTTACAAAAAATTCACAATTATTTAAAAATCTTGTCTTACCTGCTATGAGTCTTTGCGATTTAGAAAAATCGTTTTTAGCATTCTGATTAATTCCACGTCTTAGAAGAATGTCAATTGTAGACTCATTTTCAGGCACCACTCGGCAGGATCGTCATTAACGAAATTTGCACTCTCACTGTCACAATCAGGAACTCCTACGAACTGAGAGGACACTACCTCAGGTGCACTTTCTTCCTCCACTAAACCCACAATATTTTCGACATTTTGCGTTTCACAGAGTTCACTCGATATAGCCGCTTCCACTTCAATTTTTGAACTGCTTTCGGAAATCACTTGTTCCTTTCGCCTAAAAAACGTGTCCACTGTACAAGCTTTTTCTGTAACGTTGATTCTCTTTCACGCTTTTCGTTTGCAAGTTTACGATAAGCCGCCCCACTTAACTTTGTTCGCTTCATGCTGCCTTCTGCATAAAAGAAAAGAAAAAGCACCAAATCGCAAACGCACTAGCAACAAACTGAATGCACCAGCCAGAGAATACAGTAAGACAAAAACTAGTTGCGGTCCACGCGAAAGCTGCACTCACTCACTTATCAGCAGTGTTTATGTGTTTATTATTTTTTTTTTTAAGACTGGCATTGTTACAGATGGGAGTTTCAATCAGTCTTCTTTCCTGCCTGGCCATTAACAAACGCTTAGTGGAATATCGAGGGGGTATGTATTTACAAAAACAAACCAACAAAGGTTGGGCAGCTTGCATTGTCATTGTAAGCGATAAAAGCCACAGCACGGGTTAAAAACAAATTGATTGAAGCCTGAAGGAGGCACAGCAAACGAAACATTTCTTGATAACACACAAATCCGATACATCAAGGTTTCTTTCGTATGAAGCGAAAGTGTTGCAAACGGTTGATTTGAAACATTGGTTTCATAGGTCTAAATTGTCACTGTGTACGTAAGACACTTTTTATTATTTTTGATATTCTGGAAAAAAAGATTTGCCGCCCCCAAGAGTTGCCGCCCCTAGGCACGTGCCTAGTGGGCCTATTTGGTAATCCGCCACTGATCATGACCGATATATTTCGGTTAAATATTCTGCAAGTTGTTCAGAAAATTTAGTTTGGAGATTATATCGATTCTATCTTTTTCCCAGAATTCATTGTCCTCGTCACGCTAGCTAGACATCTGAGGTTTTAAACCAAGGCGAATGGCCATATTGGCTTCGTTGCCAACACAACGAACAATTGCTGCGAGTTTTGATTCAAGACCCATTTGAATCCGGATTTGTGTGTGGTCATTGCACTGTGCCGAAGAAGATGCATACTTTTTAGTTTACATTAAGTTACTGAAGTACAAATGTCACGCTGTTGAATTAACATTCCTACTAAAAAAAATACTGTAAATAAAATTATTTGTTATAGTTACGTAGTAGGACGTTTCTTCTTAAGATTGCCGTTGGGTTCAAGCGTCTACGCTTAATAGTAATCTTTTTATGGCAAAATATGACTGCAGGCGTAGTTTGTTGGTCGCCATATTTAAATCCAATATGGCGACCAAGGAAATGAAATGAAAAAAGGGGCCCCGGATGTGTTGACCTCTATATGTATCCACCTTCAATTTTAGAAAATATTAGTTTCTGGAAATTTAAATTTGCATGTTACGCAATTCAACACTGACTCGGGATTTCACACTGAAGCAACACTTGTCACCTCCAATCTGTAGAAACACGTTCACTGCGTTCATCCAACAGAAGGAAGCAGCACGTGCAGCTTCTCATGTCATTTCAGTATGAAAGGTTGCATTTGTTTCTGCAGGTTTGTTTCGCTCTGAAATATTCCTTAATGTACTTCATTTACGATACTTTCATTTCAGAATACTATTCGGAGAAAGTCCATCATGCTTACTAATGTTAAACCAATGACCTTGTACTGCTCCAATAATTTGTGGTCTATAGTTTTTATTTTGTACTTTTAACTATAAATTTCACAACCACTGTTAAGTATTTCAAATTCTTTTTCCAGGTTTTGAATAGTATCGATTTCAAAGGGGCCTATGGGGGGGGGGGGGCAAATGCTCCTTTGCCTTATGGGCCAGCGTACGCAACTTAACAATTTTCAATAATTTCATTCTTTTGCACGCCACATTAACATAATTGTTCATTCTCGTGTACCGTTCGGATTCTCACTTTTGTGTACATATGTGGAAAGAAATTTATCATGGTGGCGTGTAATGAGTTTTTTTTCTCTTGCAAATTAGGACTTGTAATTCTGCGAAAAAAATCATAAATGCATGCGAAGCACGGTCACTGACATAACGCAGGTGATTGGCCGAGCGTTACTAAATTAACTTTAACGTGCGGCATGTCTTTGATGCATCGTCGTTTTAATTAGCACCTTCAGTGTAAGAAATTGTGCAACACTTTCACAACACGCTCGAATTGTTTGTCAAGTAATAATGACAATGAAAGCCCGTCCTTGGGTAGAATGTTTTTATTGTCCGCGTTTTGTATTACTCAGCCCAAATGTATGTAGAGCGTGCTTCGAGGAATTGCTACAAGTACAATCTAGTTTTTATAAATGGTGTGCTCGTACGAGTTTGCCGCCATTGTTTTTGTTTTTTTAGCCACTTCAGTATAGTGTTGCCAACTGTTAGAACATGTCACTACGAATAGTGATTTTTTTTTTTTTGTAAGAACTTAATAGACCGTACAAAAATTAACCTGAGAATAGTTGAACTGCGAGAATGTTAATATAAAACCCACTTTGGTGGCACCAGAAAAAAATGAGGGGGACAGAGGGGAGGGGCAGGAATATTTTGTGGGGATTATATACTTAAGGGGTCTTTCAGACCGAAGCGACACAAGCTCGCGTGTCGCTCGGACTGGGCCGATTTCTCAGTGGCGATCATAGTGTTGCCTCGATGCTGTTCGTGCATACGCTGTGAATATTCCTTACAGGGGCCCATGTGGATTTGGTCTGAATCCTCCCTGTCGCTTCGTACTGGAAGATTCCTTAGATTTGGTCGATTGACATACAAGGTGAAGGTAACATAAAGGTATTTTATGTACATTTGTTATTTAAAATCTCTCTTCTGCCACTTTTGACTAATCACGATGCAGAGGATATAGTGATAGATGGTCGGGAGTCGAACCCAGGAACTTCGGTAAGGAGAGGGGAAGTTCACCTAACGCGCTTGGCCACGGGAGCCACACCTACCAAGAAACAACACCATTAAGCCTTGTTTCCATGATTTGAAAATCTCAATATGCTGACAAAGGCAGAAATTTGTTTTAAAATAAAATAAATTTCTGCCTTGGTCAGCATATTGAGTTTTTCTACCAAGAAAGAACATAAAGATGTATATACTATTTATTTGGTTAAAATGTAACTATTTATGTATGCGGAGTACTGTTTGTAGCATAGTAACTATTTCAATAAGTAGTTCCTATTGATAAAGCACTTGGGAACTGTATGTAAACGTTGGTGTGGATTGACAATTACACTTGCTTGACGATATCCATAAGTGGCAATACTGAGTCAACGTACAATCATTCAAAAATTCATATTTAGGTTAAAAGGGCATTTATCTACTTTTTCATCGGGAAAGGGAAGATTGGTCGACAAGGAGAGGGCGGGCCTTCGTTCATGAGTATATTATTCTCCTAGAAGTTTTTTTAATTTTCCTCGCAAAAAAATCAGAACTGCGAGAAGTAAACCGCAACAGTCTTAACTAAAACACTCCTAAACATTAGTAGCTATTTCTACCCAAACTCGTATTTGTTTTAAAATTCTTGTCATTGTTGTTCAACGTTGTTTGTCATTAAGACTGATGATTTATTCATTCTCTCTCTCTCTCTCTCTCTCTCTCTCTCTCTCTCTCTCTCTCTCCTTCTCTCTCTCTCTCTCTCTCTCTCTCTCTCTCGCTGTGTGTGTATTCCTGTCTCTCGCTCGCAGTCTCAATGACAAGCATATCTTGGCACAATATTTTCTATCCTCATTTTGTTCGTCTCTTGAATCTCTCTCCCTCTCTCTCTGTCCCGTCCTAGCCCTTAATCTCTCGCTCTGTCCCGTCCTAGCCCTTAATCTCTCGCTCTGTCCCGTCCTAGCCCTTAATCTCATCTCTCTCTCTTCTCTCCCGTCATGCTCTCTCGTTCAGTCAGTCAGTCTCTGTCTCTCTGTCTGTCTGTCTGTCTGTCTGTCTGTGTGTGTGTGGGAGTGAGTCGACCTCCGTATTGCTCCCAACAAGTAAGGACATAGACACATCATAAGGAGATGGACGAGTTCGTGAGATTTTTGCACGGCAGTGATAACCATGCGTAGAACCGAACCAGGGTCTCCGGAATGTAGTTAGACGTCCTACCAACTGAACTACACTTGTGTGTAAACACTGTTCCTGTGAGAGCCTGTTCTCTGTTCTCAAGACGTTCAGTCTATCGATCCCGTCTGCCGTGTGTCGGCTGGAAATGCAAAACCGAGGTTCCAACCAGCGTGCCGTAGCTCTGCAGAGAGGGAGGGACTGGTTGCACTCTCGGGGGGAGAAGAGAAAGGGGTAAAAGCGCAACGCGACGTTGCGCTGGTCAGGATGCAGTAGTGTCTGCAGTCGATTCTCAACAATAGCATGGTGAATTTTTTCATGTAGGACAGACTATTTTTTTTTCCAGGGAGATGAGTACACTTTTGCATGGACGCAAGCAACTTATAAATTGTGGCAATACTTTATTTTAAATTATTTGAAAATATAAAATTTATATTACTTCCCAACGCCAAAATGCAAGCACAATGAAACAAGATGAAAAAATTAAGCACCAGTTTTCCAAGGGGAGCTCTTGCCCCCGGTGAATACGCTCAAGATGGTTATTTTTGATTGATTTGTTTATTTTACTTAGTTTCTGCTACTTTTGCATAACCGCGAAGATGATTGATATGATGCAATTGATGAAGGTACACTGTCAAAGAACCCGGGAAATTAACGATGATTGGATGAAATGGATTATAGAACATTAATGGATGCTTTAATAAACTGGAGGCCTCCCCGATGGCATAGTGGTAGTGTCGTCGCCTTGTAATAAAGGGGTCCCGGGTTCGATACCCGGTGGAGGCACAAGTGGTTCGGATCTCACTTTAAACTGTAGGTTCAGTCCCAATTAGCCTTACTGTGCATAAAGTGGGCTTAAAACATCAACTCAATCAATAAAAAAAATTAATAAAATGGACTTTTTTTAATGCAACAAAACACATTACAAACACACAAATTGCAACCTTATTTAAGTTTGTGAAACCACCACAATAAACAGAACATCTTGACGACGTTCTTAATCGCAGACTGAGATAAGCCATAACACCTTTCAACAATCCATTAGGAATGACTTTTATTTCCATGTGGATGTTATTTTTGAGCTCATCAATGGTCTATACCCGACTAGGAAACATCGGAAACTTGTAAAGTAAATCGGGTAACTTATCAGCGGCCGCACAATCAGTATTTCTATAAAATGCCGCAAGCCCAACTCCAATTTGCAATCTATTCCACCAAACCGTTTCGAAAATGGCGTAGTTTTGTTAAAGAAGAGTCTACAAGTGTTACCAACACCATGAGAATTTTTTCCCCACAGCAAGGAAAAGCGCCAGTTGTATTGAAACATTATTTACATCCATGACCAGGTCGTGGCTTGAACCCAAACCTATCCAGTGTTTGGTAACGATTTATTTGTAACGCAGTTACTTCTTACAAGTAACTGTAACTCGATTACTTTGTCAAGTAACAAAATTAGGTTACTTTACTTGAAATTTTGTATTCTTAATATCGTTACCTCTATATTTTCATATTTAAACGTGGTTGTAATTATAATTTAATGATTTTTTAGGTGGTAAGGAGTACAAGAATTAGACTTTATTGCAATTCATGTTCGAGTTATATCTTTTAGAACCTAGACTAAAATTAGCTTGGTTACTTCGACCGAAATATGTTAATTCTCAAACTAAATAATACTAAAACTGAGTTACTCTTTTAAACGAAGTTACTGTATCTGAATTACTTTTAAACGGTAGCTTCCTCAACACATACACTCATGTGTGTGAATGTAATTTTGTACACCCAAAAATTTCTTCTGGAGTGACAAAATGAAGATTCCATTAAACCTAAGAAATTTAACTGCTCATTTTTTCTAATTCAAACACCTAAGTCTTCATCTAACAGGATGACGATTGATTTAGTTCGTTTTCTTGCTTATATTATGCTCTCCATCCAAGCTACTGCAGTGAAGGCGAAGATGCTTATTCCAAAGCCGGGGCTTTACTCTTCAATATCCCTTAAGTCAACGTTGTTTTTAATAGATGTAGCCAGTTAGAGAACGCAAGTAAATTCTTATAAATTTGCAAGTTAAATTTAAGAATATTGTTGGTTCTATCAACACGGAAGTACACAGGCTGAAGTGCTCATCAGATTGCAATTTTTTTTATGGTAACAACTGGAGAAACTCTGAATCAGAGCTGAACAATTTACTTTGACGTTTTTTGTTTAATAATTGGAAATTGCTTTAGAACAGCAAATGAGAATGCGTATATAAGATACAGGACGGGGGGTCCATATACTCATACCATCAACATGGATTTGTCTCTCTTGTAAGACTAAATAGCATTGATTATACGATCCAATATTGAATTTACATTATTTATCCGAGCACCGAATGTTTCGTCTTGGTTCAACGAAAGGCAAATTTTGACCACGCAATCGAACATAACCCACATCCTGTGATGGTTTGGGCGAGAATGGCAAATCATTTGTTTGGACCGTATTTTTTTTCTCAACAAAGACCCAGTTAATCGGGCTACTTATCTCCGAATGGTTGCTTCCTGAACCCCGGGGAAAGGAAGCTCACACCTCGCTTCCTTGTGACATCAAAGTCGTCTGAATCGAAAGGCTCCCGAGTAGCACAGTTCCCCCTTCTCCCGCCAGGTGTCAGTTCGAACGTCACCCACCGCAGTCTGGGGCGCAGGTACACATTGCGGAAGCAGAAGGCAGACTCAACAGAACATCATAATGCTTTCCACCTATTTACTACAGGGAGGTTATTGCAGCATGCCACCGCTTCAGCATCGGCCGCTTGCCGGACTAGTCATGCAACAGGTGCCGGCAAATTGCGTAACAGATAGCCCGTAACAGAAACCGCTTGTTTTGTAATGTTTCCACTTTTCACAATTACAGTTACAATTACAATTGAAATAAGCACGTACCTTGTCGTACGGATGCAGGAAAAGGTGTCCTCCCAAATACAAATATTTCCGGCACCTTATTTCTGACATCTAATCTTAGATTAGACATCGCTACTTTATCCTCAGTTGACAGAAAGGGAAGACAGCATCCCGGCGCATAAAGCAAACCGAAAGCGTAAAATGATATTTAAAAGTAATAATAATGATGATCACTAACCTCCTGTGTTATAAGAGATGTTGAAAATGACTTCCTTCAACAGCAATACAACACGTTTCTTAGGTTCAAGAGATCCTGTCTATCGTAATCCCTGACCACTTTTCTGCAAGAATTCGTTTTCACGTAATTATCGTACATAAAAACTCTATGTTCAAGACTATATTTGTTTAACGACATAAGTAATGAATGAATAACAATTAACACACAATAAAGCACTGGCCACGAGTAAGCACATTACAATAACACAGTATAAGCAACACGCGTACTGATAAATGAACAGAAGTGAACATGAACGTACACTGACGTCTGGTAGCCGACAGTGTTGCTAACCATTTTTCGGCAATGTCCCTACAGACGTAGTCAAAATGTCCCTACAACTGACCAAATGTCCCTACGCCAAGTAAAGTGACTAAAAAAAAAACACCTCATGAGCATGCAAACAGAAGATAAAATATACACATTTACTTACCAAATCTTTCTGCTCGGTGCTTCCACAATTAATGAAGGAGCGAATTTACAATACAGGACCTCTCCCCGATTTTTTGTAATATTTCGCATACTCACTAATTGAGGCCTCCTAATCACGAATTTGAAGTTAAAATTTGGGGGGTCACGTGTAGAAATTGCAAAATAAGTGACATTGAGTGGTCCGCGATCGGCACGATTGCTTATTATTTACCGGAAGATTTTGTGTTTCCAATACTTAAAAAACGAAATATACATTCCTGATATTACTACGACCCCAAATTTTAACTATGTTTGCCTATCCTAACCTAACCTAACCGTACCTGAATGGTTCGTGGGGCTATCCGTCAATGGTTTGTTGGGCTACCCGTGCATGTTTTTTTCGAGCCCAAATTTTAACTATGTTTGCCTAACCTAACTTAACCTAAACTTACCGAGAATGGTCAGTGGGGCTATTCCTGAATGGTTTTGCGGTAATTGTGATTACGAACCGATAAAAAATATTATTTTCGTAGCACTTTAACGGCAAACGTTCATCATCGAAGACGCCATTTTCGTATCCTGCAATTTTATGATTGATGTACTGTTGCCAAATTTACCTGTAATCAAATCAGTTCTTCTACATCGTGATTGTCGCTGTCACATGTAAGCACGTTCTTTGGGCAATATACTGAAATCCATAAGTTTATTAATTAGCCCACAGCCATCCTCCTGCACACTCCACCTAACAATCTGTACAACATTAACAACTTTTTTACTGTTCTCTTCCGCCATTCTTACACGATCCATGCTCTCCAAGTATGAAATCAACAGTGTGGCAACGCTGTAGACAGCGTAACTAATTTTAATTTGTTCATATCAACAAATATGGCTACCATACTTGTATACGGAGAATCATTGCGAGAATTGAAAAGCTTATTTTACAACTTCTACACGTTAATGAACATTTTTTCCCCCTCACCCCAACATGTTAACTTGAGATAAATAATCACGAATAATTATTTCGTGAGTATAAGACGTAGCATAGAAATTACAGAAGGGTCCGGTATTGTAAATTCTTGCCTTAATGAATAATAGGGGTGTGCTGGACAGAATTTTTTGGGTCGGGACGGGATCGGGACGGTAATTTTTTTAAATCCCGACATTCGGGACTGAAAAATTTGCAATTTCCCGACCAAGTCGGAAAATTTTCTGGACGGGAAATGTTCGAAATTTCCCGAAGCACTGGAAATCTCGAATTTTACAAGTCATTTTCACTTTAAGTGATTGTTTTTGCATTTCTAGAATAAAAACTTACAACTTTCGATAAGTTCCAGAAACTTACAAGGCAGAAAACGTCGAGAATTAACGACTTTTTAAAGTAAAGAATCCAGCACACCCCTAATGAATAACGTTGAGTCGTTTACTGTTGATTATGTTATTTGAAGTCATACATGCTGCTGCTGTGAAGAGATAGATGTTGGTTGGTGATGCTGTATTTCCTGCATTCTTTAACAATTTTGGTCCCATTTTATTTCCCTTTTTTGTTTTTGTATCACTTAACATTGAAAATATTCTTTCCGTTTCCGCGTTAGAATGCGGCAATGTTAGCACTATTTTCGCGAGAGTGGAAATGTTTTCAAAAAGGAACTTGCCTTGAAAGTTTTTGGTAACCGATAACATGTTCCAAAATTCTGATGGAGATCTGTTAGTTAGTTCTTTTTTCTCCTCCTCGCTAAAGTATCCAGATAAACTAATTCATAAAATGTAATTTACCAAGATTGAAAAAAGTACCTACGTTTTCCCTCATTTGGCAAAATCTGTCCCTACGTTCCTACGCGGGCGAAATTTAGTGAAAAGTCCCTATGCGTAGGGACATGTCCCTACGGTTGGCATCACTGCCGACACGTGCAGTATGAAGCGCCATCTCGCGGCTGACAACTCACCCAACCCCCGATAAGCTGCAGGCGCTGTCGCGACAACTGAGAATAAAGTAGCGATGACTAATCTAAGATTAGACGTCAGAAATAAGGTGCCAGAAATATTTGTATTTGGGAGGACACCTTTTCCTGCATCCGTGCGACAAGGTACGTGCTTATTTCAATTGTAATTGTAACTGTAATTGTGAAAAGTGGAAACATTACAAAACAAGCGGTTTCTGTTACGGGCTATCTGTTACGCAATTTGCCGGCACCTGTTGCATGACTGGTCCGGCAAGCGGCCGATGCTGAAGCGGTGGCATGCTGCAATAACCTCCCTGTATTTAACTATTCATCAGGAGCCGCGGTGCTCTAGTCAGTAGGGCAGTCTTTGACTGCCACGTGGGAGATCAGGTTTCGGTTCGCAGATTGGGTGATCTGTCGGAATTTTTCCAGCCTTGTCCGTGCATAAAGTGGCTCTGAGATTCACCCAGACTCATATAAATGGGTGCTTTGGAGTTGAAGCCGACCAGAGCATAGCACTGTTCACACAACCTCCACAAATGGCAGAGATCGAGAGTGTGTGGGCTGTGGAGCCCTACCTTCACGTCTGCTTATGTGCCTTCATAATTTTATCTTGCCAATGCATGATATTCTAGAAAATAGGGTATCATTATCTGTGGCGTGCGCAGGATTTTGGAAAGGGAGGGGTTACGTACACTTTTTCTGGTAGTCAGCTCTCATTTTGCCATCTTTTCCTACCTTTGACGTTCTTTTTTTTTTTTAAGAATACTGGGTCAAAAGGGGGGTTATAACCCCCACCAACCCCCCTTGGGCACGCCACTGATCATTATTCTATACATTTCTCAATATATGTGTGCACCATCTTCTGGGAAGCTCCTGTATTCCGACAGATTTGTTTTGGCCTGGTGCGTAGCACTCATACACTACACTTGTATTACATTCTAACATACAATTGATTTTTCAAATATGCGAGACCATGAATGCCTAGATATCTGTAGTTTGACATAAAACACTTCTGTTTTGGTATAAAAATAAAAAAGCAATTTTGATAAAATCTATGCAACTTGGCGGCAAAGTAACAGAGCGCATGTTTTTTTTCTTTCTGCAGTACCTGACTAAGCAGACTGCTGCCCTACGAGAAGTGAACGATTCCCGCCTTCGGATATACGAACAACTGGAAGTTAGCATTCAAGATTTGGAACGAACCAATCAACGATTAGCAGGCGAAAACAACAGCGACAAGAAGAAAATCAAGAGGTAAATATTTAGAATCGTAGGCAGTTTGTTTCGATATTGATGAAAATAGCATTTTGTTTCAAACTTTTGATGGTCGCTTTACTTTGAAATAAACAATGGCTAAGTATGTATTAACTAAAAATATATCTTCATTGCAAGACCATGGAATCTTGAATATCTCAGTTCGTTGAAAACTTACAAATATGATACATGCTGTTAGAAGAACCTTACACTTTGAGATAGGAAGGGAAAGTCTGCTGAGAGTGAGTAACAATGTGGGGCCGTAAGTGAGTAGCAATGTAGCATCATGATAATGCCCTGCCACATTATTGCCATTTACGCTCTTCCTTTCGGCTATGTAAAGGAGTTAGGCTTGGTACAATTTGTCATGACTTTGGTATGTGCCTGCTCATGTGTTACAGACCTATTCTTATAGGTGTTTCAGCCTTTATTTTGTTTCTCATTTGTCTGTTGGTATAAATGTTGGTCTGTTTCTTCCAGTCTCTGTGTCAGCATCGATGGTCTGGAGTCAAAATGCGAAGAACTGCAGAGGACATTGGACGAGATGCAGGTGGCGGAGAGGCAGAGAAGGCGACGCGAGAGGCGGCGTCTTGCTGTCAAGGAAGAATCCACACTCCGAAGGGTCATCAGCATGGAGAATGGCCTGTATCAGGTGAGGAGTTCAGATTCGCTAAGAATTACATTAAGTATTACATGACATTGTTTCTCTTAGAAAAATAAATGAACTTTCGTTCTGTTAGATAGGAAACTAACCAAATAAGGTACTGTTTGGTTGGCAAGACAGACTATTTACTAATCATGAGAAAATGGGGTAATCTACCCAAGAGATCTTTAAAAAAGGGGAGATCCCCTCCCCCTTGACATGTAATATTTAGCAATCACCCCTCCCCAAAAATAAGTTGTCAATTAAAATTTGGCACCCTTGTCACCTTTGATGTCTAAGAGCAATGATCACCTTCCACTGACTTCTAAAAGCAATTTTCCCCCTACCAAGGTAATCAAAATTAACAACAAATCATCATTTAGTATGAGGAAAATAGTGATCCTCCCTTTGATGCCTAAAGTTAAGGGATCTACCTCGGAGACATCTAGAAGCAGAAGAACTTTCAGTGAAGCTAGACCTCTTTAATAGCAAGTTATCTGGACTTTGATGGTAATCTAGAAAACTGATGTGGTGCATATATTGTAGCACTTGAAGACAACTTACTTAACATTGGAGTCCATCTTTGCTGCTAAAAGAACTTTTCAACAGCACCACCATCCCTTCATTTATCCAAGAAGCAAACCTTACGCAACTGGCATCACAATTTAAATTACTATTTGTCTGCGATTCAGCAGGAACTCTGTGACGGACTCATATCGTGAAGATAAAAGCAACGTTAACAATTCATATTTGTTGAAACCGTAAGAAGTAAGACCAACATTCATATATAAAAGGGGGGGGGGGATGGGGGCAATAATATTTTTACAGATGCAAAATATTACATGTTAATATTGTTTATGTATCAAAGGCACAGTGCCTAATTACATGAAAGGTGTGGGTTTGGTTTATTGCAGAAAATTCATTTGAATGAAATCAAGACTGCAGAAACACACACAACTATATTTTTTATATTGGTTTTATTTTGTTTATTATATATATTTTTCAATTTATATGTTAAATGAATATGATAACATTTCAGTGGTATACCGAAGATGACTTGAGGAAAGACAGGTTTTCTGATGACACTCAGCGAAGCTGTTCATTTTCTAAACTGTCCAAGAAATGGGTAGGCACACAGTTCAGGTTTTCAGCATGCCTGCATGCAAGAGTTTCATGCAAGATATACTGGATGTTCGAATAATAGGTATCCGAAAATAAAATCTAAATATATATTAATCATAAATTGATCTGTTTGGCCAATTTATCAAGGCATTCTCCACAGATGTTCAATGTTATACAATTATACAAAGCACATTGATCCTAACAGTTATAGAATACTCATTGTCAGTTTACTCTCAAAGGTAGCTTCTATCTGAAGTCCTGTGCTGGCTACATGCTTCTCATGTTGCATATGCAGATTTGTTAAAGTTTTGAAATGTGTGGCATGCGGGGAAACCAGTAGAACAGTCTTCAATTTCAGTGTGGAAGCTACTTATGTAAAGATTGTCTCCAGATTCAATCTTGCTGCATTTATTTCCTTGAGCAGCATTTCACCTTCTGAAAATACGAGGGTGTCTCCAAAAGAAACCAGCTTTTTTTTTTTAAAAAAAAAGCCAGGTTTTTTTTACAAAACAACCTTATCACCTTCAAAGTAATCTACATGACACAATACATTTGTCCAATCTGTGATTCCATTCTTGGAAACTCATCTGTTGTGATGGCTGACAGCTCCTTCCTCGTTTTTTCTTCACCTCTTCTATGTTGTCAAATTGCTGTCCCTTCATGTCCCTCTTCATTCGGGAACACAAAAAAAAGTCTCACGGAGCGAGGTCAGGTGAGTAAGGGGCGTGGGGCAAGACTCATGCTGTTTTCTTACATCGGCCATCACAAAAAACGAGGTGCGAGCGAAACTGCTTTTACGAAGAAAAATCAGTGACCAGAGACAACCTTCCCCAGCGAAGCCACTGAGTGTACTGAACTCGCAATGAGTTGCTCGACGCTTGCCTAGCGGGAAAAATTAGAACTATGGATGCTCCGCCCAGCACAGCGCTATTCAGTTGTTTTTTTGGGTACCCCCTCGTACATGCATTGTGGTATTTTTTTTTATCATTCACCAATAATTTTCAATAGTAGAACTTAATTATAAGCTGAGAAAGTGATAGTTGTACTGCTAACCTATTAAGACTTTCTGGAAAGGATTAAAAAATCGTGGAACTATTAATTGTCACAAAATTAAAAATTAATTCCAGAAAGTACTTTGCTATGTCCTCTGAAGGGGTTAAAAAGCATTACAGGGATCAGCTGTTTCTTATAGCTCCTTCCGAAACGACTTGCTGCTTCAGAGACTTGATCAGACATGCAAGGTTTTGTGCTTTTAAGCCACTTTTAAACTATTTTAATCATGTTTTTACTTTTCACGTCTCATTATTTTCTCCCATCCCTGAAGAAGAATAAAGGTTGATCCAAAAATTTGGAGGACAAACAAAATACTATCTTTTTTGTTGTACACAGTTCTTTCTTTTATGTAAAAATAGTAAACTTTGTTGCTATTATGCCATTTGTTCAATACAAGCATTGCTTGTAGGATATCTTAAACTACTAGTTACCACCATGTAAAATATACACCATGAGTGCATGGACGTCCGCAGGATTTTTTCCAGGGAGGGGCAAGGAAGGTATTTTTTCCAGGGGGGGCCAACATGGCATATTTTCCCCAATAATAGTGTTCATCCCTCAAAAAACATTGCTTAAATTTGAATTTATCATGTTCCTACAATAATTAACACACATTATTGTGGCTGAAATTAAATTATATGTGTGAAATATGTAATTTTTGGTTCACTTTCGTTTTCCAGGGGGGGGGCACGGCCCCCCCTTGCCCCCCCTTCCGGACGCCCATTCATGAGTGTAAACAGTATGTACATCATTTCTGCAGTTACATCTAATATGCCACAATGCATGGACAGGGATTCCTCAATTGGAATGACTGAAAAACCTTAACTTGCAACAATTATATATTAAAATATGTTCATAAATGTTAAACACAAAAATCTGTTTTTATGTATAAAGTTTTATTTTTGGATTCCTATCATCTGAATACCCTGTATCATGTGGGCAGAACATATTGCATGATTTCAATGCTGCAGAAAAACTTTATTCTGAATGTAACATGTTACTTAATTCCAGTCTTCCTTCTGAGAACCAATATTGGACTCTTCACTTCTCTGAATTCATAAGTAAATAAACATTCTAATTGCTTTCTATTAAGTGCCTTTCCCGCATAGATACTAACATACCATTAGCAGCAAGTTCTAAAAATAGTGTAATTTTCTTTATGGAAGTTGAGTATATATAGATGAAAGTCTGAGGTTAAAATTTTGCTTTGACTTTTCCAAAGAAAACGATGGGGATTTTTTGAATGTAAGTTCTGTTCCTCGATTAATATTTATATTGCTTTTCTTCATGTATGTCCCCTTACTTCACATTATTATTATTATTTGTTTACGTTCTTGTTCTATCTGCTTCCTGACCCGTGTTTGTGATTTGCAGTTTTTAGGATACTAATAGGCAAAAGCTGAAAAACATTATTATGGTCCTGCCATTTCTGCATGCCCATGTCAACTGTTTGGATCACAGAAACTAAAAAGCTGTAAAAACATTTGATGAACTGATAGACCTACCAAATAATAGCTCATCACAACAAAAACCAACTCTGTAGGTGCTCTGTCTGTCCATGGGAGGCAACTATCAATCAAATGTGATCATAGGCGCAGACTCCATGGGGCTTGCGGGGGCTCGAGCCCCCCCAATGTTAACGATGTGGGGGCAGAGCCCCTCAAATAATTTTACTTAAGAGGATCTAATGTGTTATTTTTGCTTCTCTTGTAAAGTTTACTCTGAATTGTGCCACATGAACTTAACTTTAAATGCACGTTTGAAATGTTCTAGACCATCAACTTTGGGGGGCTGAGACTGGTAAACCATCAACCTGGGGGGGGGGGGGCTGGCTATGACCAGAGACAGCAAAACACATGACTTATTACTATATACTAAGTATGTAATTATGAGTAGGCCCTATTGTTAAAATTTTTACTAAAAAAAAGTTTCAAAAGACTATGTGCATGAACTAGGGTAGTGGACGAGACGTTCTGGCTACAAATGGCTCTCACATGACATTCAGAACGAGATCATTGATATATTAGGGAGATCTGTTTTGCGCTCCGTGGTAGCAGATATTAAAAGTCGGGAATATTTTGTTAACGAAACTTGTGACATATCCATCCATGGGCAATTAATATCCTGCATTCGAACTGTGAATAAAAATTTTGATATGTTTGAGGAATTGATGGGCTTTTATGAGATTCCAAACAATGAGGCCAAAACTTAAAAAAGGGAGGGAGGGAGTCATTCATTCATTTATTTCAGTGATCAGAGCCCCCCCAATAATTTTGACGAGTCGGCGCTCCTGAACGTGATTGTTTATATCTCGGAAACCAGCAAATGGAAGGGTTTAATTTTTCAAACTAAATCCTATACCCTGTCCCAACTATCTCTGGAGCAAGGCCATGCACAGAATCAGAGCAGGGGAGGAAATCGAGTGCGCAGAGTGAAGCAGTGCACGCTGCTGCGAAGGCTGGTAGTTGGTCACTTACCCCTCCATGCAATCCCGTTCCCTCTCAGGTGTTCGTTGGTGGAGCCTTCTCGTGTCACTATTTGCACAAGGACTTGTTTTTGTTCGCATGCTCCAGAGGTTACTGAGACAGGGTATTGTAAATGCAGCAATAAGCATATGCTTACATTTCTCTCAATGCATACAAACTATAAATATGAAATTTGGCAGATTGAAAGAACTGTGAATTCTCTACATGACACTGTATCCTCTTCTCAATCAGCTCATCCATTTACAAGTTCTGGTCAAGATTCTGAACCAGTTGATACCTATCGATATATCAGAAACTACTAAACGTGGAAACCTAAAATATAGTGGATAGAAAATGCAAAATTTCCCTTAGATTGTTTCGCCGCTTCATGGTCCAACTATTTATTACATAAAATACCCTGATTCTTTAGCAGATCCCCCATTTACAATTCTAATTTCCAGTCTTTCTTAAGCTGTGGATGTGGTGTGGGAAGTTAATTTCAAATGATCCATCTGACGAGACTTGAGAGCATGGGGAGAAAACTTACCATTTCGCTTATGGGAATATTATTTTATTTGTTCTCTTGGAAATATCAAATTTCCAATGGCGTAGAAAAACATATGAACAGAAAGAGAACAGGCTCAAGATTTAATTTCCGGTTGTAAAAATTTGAAGTTGCCTGCCTCTCCATAAGGAATATGTGGGATCCTGTAATACTCATTCATAATGTTTTTCACAGATCATACCTGGCTTAATAATCAACTTAAAAAGCACTTCAACTTCCAACATGGAGAGAAATTCATGCTCTCATTTTGCCTCTGTAGTTTTTTTCAGTAGCAGTGAAGTATATTGAAGTACTTGTCTATGCAGTTTTACATTTGGTACTTGCTATTTAATACAATTTGTATGTTCCATCTTTCTTGCAGTTTATAAACTTGTGCTTAACTAATTGGGAACTATACATTAAATGCATTGACTATTCTCATAGAACAATACATTTGAGAATAATAAGTCTAGAGCTAGGATTTTGATGCAAATGAATCTTTTTTTTTTTGGTAAGGCAGAAACATTGCAAAAGTAGACCCTTTTTAAGAGTAAAGGTCATTTTCTAAACTTTTTAAACAGTTTGTCATTTTTCGGCCTTTTAAAAGCAATCTTATGCATTTTTCTACATTTTGGTGAAAGAAGGGGCATTTTACATGCAAATGTAACTCTTTGAAGGAGAGAGGTTCCAGACTCTTGTCTCATTGCCTTCAGAGCAGTTCGGAACGCCTGTGTTTGAAGAAACAAAAATTCTGTGCAGTATTGTTAATACAAGATGTTGTGTAACAATTCAGCTCAAATAATGTGATTTCCCCCTCTATCAATAAATACATTGTCGCCGAAGGGATTATTGTTAAAAAACAAGTTTTGTGCTCTGTATCGGACATTTTGTCAGGGAAACAATTTGCACTCCATTGAATTGAAAGTGACTTAACAGCAAGTGATACTGTAAATTTCAAGTAAAGTTCATTGGAAGTCTAGAGAAGTTTTCCCATGTACAAGGCTCTCTTGTCCGACAACCAACAATCATTCATTTTTGAAAATTTGCATTGGATTTTCATTGTGTACTGCAACTCAGTACTTAAAGTGTAAAAGATGTCAAAAAAGTGAACTTTCTTACTTGTACAATGCAATGAACATGTGATAGATACTGTAATGTTAATTTGTAATTTGAATTTCTTTTGGCAGTTTATAAATTTTTTTCTACAAATCTTCCAGAATTTTTGTCATTTTTCTAAGTTTATAGGGCATTTTCTTGAATTTATTAGGTCATAAATGCATGTTTTAAAGGTCATATTTTTTTCAATTTTAAGGTCAACAAGATCCTAGCCCTAGTTATAACTATCTATATCATCAATATAACCTTTGCCTAGTTAACACAAAAATTCAAGCATGATAATAGTTAATGGGATTTATAACTATTTTGTGGTAATTGTTTCTTTTGTGTTGTCTACCTAACCATTTCTGTTGTCCACTGCTCTTTAAATTAAATTTTGAAATTAGAATGTACTCTCGTTCAGACACTGGCTCAGCTTTTAACTCTATAACCCTAACAAGTTGCGCCAGTTATCTGAAAAAGGAATATACCCTCAATGCTAAGCAAAAATTAAGGTTTAAAATAAGTTAAAAGGATGCCATCAGCTGCGGACATGATCAGTTCAAAAATCAAAGCAGGGCTGCCATAAGGAATGAAAGGCCATTTATACTTATTGCCTATTGTTTTATATATATAGGTGAGTGTTTATATATAACCCAGACTGTCACTGGTCCACCAGTAACAAAATTTGCCACTTGTGTTGAGTAAATTAAAGCAAACAATGTTTCTTCGTAAGTTTTTCTAGTTGAGGCCTTGTTTCGATGCTATATGCCGTTGAAAAATGTGTTTTAATCCTGTTTGTATACAGCCATGCACTACATATTCATTGTTTCTAATGGCATTTATTTTTTCCTGTCAGATAACATAACATGGGTACTCAAAGGAAATGCGATCCTTCCAGCAGAAAAAACTGACAGAATGAAACAAACCTCTATCAACCCTTTCACTCAATGAATGGTATTTGAAGGTTTGACTTTTTAAAAATGGATCCTTTTTTGCCCCTCCCTTCCTTAGTCTCTCAGAATCCTGATTCAGATTTGTTCCCTAGACTTATTGGAAGCGAGAGGCCCTCTGCAGTGGCAAGTGACATCCACTCCTAATGGCAGCCTTGAATCAAACGAAATGGTTTGTTTATAGAATTGAAACCTAGATCTTGATACCTGAACAGGGATACTGATTTTTTAAAGTAAACTTTTTAGGTTAACATTAATACAAAATCTAGTAAAGAAATATTTAAATGTAGCTATGTAGTGCAACATGTGTTTTTTTGCTATGGCTTATTAGCAAATACTTAACGAGTAAGCCTGGATAAGAAAAATTAATTCAGTTTGTATAACTTCTTGCAGCTTATTTTTAAGTAGTGCCACAGAAAATATTCACACCAAAATGAAGATTATTGTTTGTAGCCTGGAAATTTGGAAGTTCTCATTCTCAGTGTGTGTCTTACTGTGCATTATTTAGACCTTAACTATAACACTTCATTGGCAGTTAAGAAGCAAATGGTTCTAGACCTACAGTTTAAATTGGGACCAAAGCTAGTGAAATATGCCACCACTGTGGATACTTCATAACATTGTACTCCTCTAATTCATTATTACAATAACTTCATGACGAGTCTTCAGAAAGTTTTGACCTTATGATGTAAATGTACAGTAAGTCACAAAAAAATAGCACCACTGCATTTTTGCTCTATGAATTGTGATCTTCTGCCAACTGGACGATATAGAAAACAATTTATTTTCTTCTGAGCCTGTGAACCGGACCAGAGCAAGGGTGGAGCCATGGTTGCATACAGGGTGGATAAAAATTATGATTATTACGAGGCACATGCAGAAAGTAAGTTCCGATGGACTGTAAAATGAAAGACTAACATCAGAAGACAATGATTTTAATACTGTGGATTTAGTAATACATAACCTACTTTTCAACATATGCATCATCCTTGTTGAGACATTTGTCGTAACGCAGCACCAGCTTTTGTATGCCCCTGTCAAAGAATTCTGCCACCAAGGACTGGAACCATCGTGCATACAACTTGCGAAAATGCAGTCTCTGGGTGACGATCTCATACAACAGGGAACTGAAGGTCTGCGGAAACTGACATGATAGCTCAGACATTGTGAACCGCCGGTTCTGCAGCATTGCTAGCTGCACACTTTCCACCAATTCAGGCATCACCATGGACGGTCGGCCACTATGGTGTTCGTCGTGCACATTGGTGCAGCCTGCTGTGAATTTTCTGCACTATCTTCGAACCATTTTTACACTCATGACATGCTGTCTATACACTTCACACAACTGCTTGTGGATCTCTGCCTCAGACAGCTTCTTAGCGTGGAAAAACCTGATTACCGCACGTACCTCGCAATCGGCGGAGACTGTATGCATGCAACAATGTTTCCCGTACCACAGTTCTATCACCATTGACTTCACACATCTGTTCTCGCACCAGTTTATGGCTACGTGTTTCTCCTCTCCTGCGCAAGCGTGTCCCACTCTGACCATTCATGCCATCTTGGTGCACTTTTGGAACTTACTTTGGATGCGCCTCATATTATTAAATCTTCCTCCTCCATGGCCATGCGGTCTAAGGCACTGTGCTTTGGACTTAGACTGTGGGACGGCATGGGTTCAAGTCCACCTGGGTTAAGTCTAGTTTTTCGTCCTGTGTATAGGACCGGTGGCAAACCACAATTGTGAGGAAATTGGGAAACTAAGAGAGAGTAGCGTAACCTTGTCTCGGATATATCTATAACGGCTGAGGGATCTACATGCTAACACCAAGGCACCCCATTAATGGTTGAAGATCTCCATTTACAGGGAGACTGGCAGTCGGGAGGCCAAGGCTCTTTGAGGGATGTCGAGCATGGGTTATTAAATCATGCTAACATGCAATTTTTAAGAGTGGTGCTATTTTTTTGTGACTGACTGTAGATGCTATCTAAGCTTTAGGCCATTAACATTTCGGTGCCAGTTCAGGAACAGATGTTTGATTTCGAACAGGAAAGATCCCACACTGTTCTGGATAACATATTTTCAAAGATATTTCTTCATACAAAAATTTGGATAACTTAACTGTGTGTTTAATTTCCAAATACTGATAATATTTATTTATATTTTTGAAAAGGAATAAGTAAATAAAATAGACTATGTTAAACCTGAACATTTGGGTGGTTAAAAAATATAACATCCTTCACTCTGGAATTTAATTCACAACTGCTCCAGATCGGAACCAATTCGAGGGGATACCACTTTCAAATATTCCCAGATCAACTTGAGATAGATGCTAATTTCTGTTGCTAATTAGTCTAGATGATGTAGATAATTCAAATGACTTTGTTCCTAAACTATCTCTGTAATGTGTGCATCAATCTCTACACTTATTTAGCCTGGGGTTTGTCTGCAGGGAAGGGGTTAGGCTATGTGTGAGGGTTTAGAGAAAAAAAAAATGGATGTAAGAGGAGGGTGTGGTCAGTTTCACCTGTTAATAGTTTTGAATACAATGGCACAGTACAAAGTAGTATTTAACTAAAATAGGTGAAGTGTAATACTTGCCACATTTCAAAATGTATAATTATCCTGTGAATTAACATTGGGACTGCAAAACCCTAGTAGCCTAGTATAAACAAAAATGGCAGGAATAGTGAAATGTGTAATGGAAAGAAAAATGTTGCAATTAGTTTAAAACTAGAAACAGTTCTAGTCGGGCAAAAGTAATGACAGGAAGCACCTTCTGGAAATGTGTTAATCAACTTTATCTTTCCTGTTCCGAAAGTCAGTTCAGATTTATCACGTTTGTTAAAAAGTGCATAACCTGGAATTTTATTTTTGTGCACTCATAAAGAAAAGGAAGTTAAGTGATTGCAATTCTTGCAGAAAGATGACGTGAATGCAGCGGACAGCATGGCTGAGGAGGAGATCACAAACTTACTTTCACAGATCCAAGACCTGAGAAGGCAGAAGGAAAGGGAGCATCAGAGAGTGGAGGAATTGGAGGAACAAATGGTATCTCTTGTCCAGGTGAGCAGTTAGCAAGATTTTAGCTTCATAATCCATATCCAAAATTGAAAAAGGGAGACACTTGGCAACTTGTGTGTTTGAGGCAGCAGATCCCATTGTTGTATCACAGAGACAATTCCCACAAGGTAAAACAGGTTCGAATCCTCGTCAAGCCTGCATTTTTTTTGCTTAAATTTTTCTGTAGTACATCTCCTTTGTGTGCCAAATCATAAGGCATTGGAGAAACTGGACACAGTTGTTTGAGGCAACAGATCCTGTTGCAGTAACACTTATTGTCCCCCTCAGATTTCCATGAAACTTGCCAGATGTATAGAGGGGCCCAAAGGAAGAAATACGTGTTTTTGTGTTTGATCTAAAAGAAACTGTTTTAGGGGGCAAACCCCCCTCAAATTTAAAGATGAGGAAAAATTGAAGTGGGGATCTGACCCCTGTGTCCCCCTCAGATTTCCACGAAACTTGCCAGGTGTGCCCAAAGGAAGAAAAATGTGTTTTTGTGTTTCAGCTAAAAAAACTGTTTTAGGGGACAAAACCCCCCTCAAATGTCAAGTTGAGGAGAAATTGAAGTGGGGATCTGACCCCGAAAACGCGTAAATATGGCATAGGAAGAACACGCACATATAATTGTATCACACACAGCACAGACCGGTGTTTGCCAGTGATATGCACTTCATATCTCAAGTGTTCCACTTGTGTATCTGCCAGTACTATTAGCAGAGAACTTCAACCACAATCGTCCTTCACGATAGAATTTGCATTTCGTGCCGATAATCCTGCAGTTCTGTGGTGTGTTCCAATTATATGTGCGTGTTCTCCTCATCTTGACATTTGAGGGGGTTTTGCCCTCAAACAGTTTTTTATCTGAAACAAAAATACTTATTTCTTCCTTTGGCCCCGTCTATACACCTGCCAAGTTTCATGGAAATCTGAGGGGGACACTTAGATAACCTCCCTTGTTAGTGGTAAAACAGCAGAAGGAAAAAATTCGTTGAAACCAGGGATGGTTTTATCTCAGTTGGTGGTAGAGCAATGGTACGGTATGCCAGACCCCCGGTTCAGATTTCTGGTGAACACATTTTTCCTAAAATTTCAACAATTTTAATGTGATTTTTTGTTTTAAATTACCATAAGGACATCATAAAACAATATTTAGTGAAGAAGAAATAAGTTAGTTAAAAAATGTTGATTCACTTTCGGTAGAAATGTACATATTAACATAAAATTTTGCACTCTCACCTCGAACGGAATTTTGGGCCTGCAAGTGGGGTACCATACAAATAATTTGTTTGCTTCCTTAATTAATGTATGCATCCAAGTATGGGCAATATGTTATCACCTTTGAAAGTAACATGCATATTTAGACATGAATTATGTGAATTATGTTTGTATCCATAAAAATAATGGTAGAATATTGCACTAAACTGCAGGTTATTTGTGTGTATATATATATATATTGTATAAATTTATCAGTAATTTTACTGCTACACTGATATCAGGCACGTATCCAGAGGGGGGGCTTAGGGGGCTCGAGGCCCCCCCCCCCGAAAGTTTTAGGTTTACACTAGATAAAATGAGTTTTTTTGTTTCTTGTGGTGTGAAATAAAATAATGTGACAATATTTAAGGAGAGAAATAATTAACGAGGCTTGACGGAGAATGTTCTGTAACCCTGTTATTGATAATAGCACGTATCCAAGATGGGGCACAGGGGGCTCGACATCTCCCCAGGAAATTTTTCAGTTTCCGTTAGATAAAATTAGGTTTTTGGCTTCTTGAATAATGTGAAAATAATGTAAGGAGAGAAAAAATTATCGAGGCAAGACGGAGCATGTTTTATACCCCTGTTATTGTTAATAGCACGTATCCAAGGTGGGGATGAGGTGGCTCGAGCCCCCCCCCCCAGGAAATTTTTTAATTTACACTAGATAAAATTAGATTTTTGGCGTCTTGAATAATGTGAAGATAATAAATTTATAAATCTGAGATAAATAATTATCGAGACAAAACGGAGTGTGTTCTGTAACCTTATTATTGTTAATAACACGTATCCAAGGTTGGGTTGGCTCAAGCAATCCCCCCCCCCCCAGGAATTTTTTTATTTTACACTAGATAAAATTAGGTTTTTGGCTTTTTGAATAATGTGACGATGATTTAAGGAGATAGACAATTATCGAGGCAAGACGGAGAATGTTCTATAACCCTGTTGTTGATAATATTGCACGTAAACTTTTCTTGCGCTTTCGGTGTTGTCGCAGTGCACTTGAGCACTATGTAGAGACTTGTCAGCATTTGGAAGCTGCACAACAAAGGTAGCGCCACACGTAGGGCGATTCGTTGTAATTTCTAATTTCTGGAAGGCGGGAGAGGGTACGTTCTTGAATGAGAGAAGGAGTCAACTACTGGCAATATTTACGAATAGTTTTATCTGCGGAACGTTCTAGAATATAATGAATATATAAATACGCGGATTCAATTTTTCGGTTCATCTGTACAAAGAATCGGTCAATGAGATTTCAGAGGTAAGTGTGACAATTCATACAGTCGATTGGTGATCAGATCAGTCAGCGTCCTCTGATTGCTTTATAAGATATAGTGATTCGAAAATGAAGACATTGACGACAGCAGAACTTCCGGGGCCTCAGTGTAGTGCTAGTTCGGTTCGAGGGCCGAAGAGATCAAGGCCTGCCTCTCTCTCTGCATGGATCAGCTGAAAATCAAAGTTTTGAGTGATGATTTAGTTTTGCCAGAACTAAATTTCGTATATGCAGTCCGAGAATTTCATGGTATAAAAAAATACCCCCCTACTGGGTTCGAAACACATTCAAACACTTAATTACCATAGAGACAGCCGAAAATTTTATGAATGTCGAGAAAAGAAAGCAGGAAGATGTTGCATATGTAGACATTTTAGGCGGAAATTGCAGGCTCTACCAGGACCCAAATCAGGGCTCTACCAACTGAGCCAGAGTCACCTAGCCATACTTGACTTCAACCGATTTTTCGTTAAAATGTCTACATAGTACATGTCCTGTGTATATCAAATCGTAAGGTGTTGCCTGTATAGTGAACAAGCACGAAAATATATGAGAGACAAGAAAACTGAGGAGCATTTCCACGGGTTGAGGAGAATTTTTTTCTGTGGTCAACAAGAACTACTACTTCGAGGTGACAATGACAGTGGCCTAATAAGGGAGATTTCACCATGTCGCCTGAAGATTAGGTTTGTGCTGCCTTTTGTGTCGCTACTGTATGAAACGTTGCTGTTGATTGGCCCATTCCAATAGACATGTATCGCGTGTCCCTTCGGTCTGAAACCTTCCTAAGTCTTGAAAATCCAAGTCACAAGGAAGGAAAATTAGTGCCTTGTTAAGGTTAGGTGTGAAGGCAGGCAGACGACAGCACCCTGAAGGATCATATCCAAACCTGCAGGAAGAACGCATCTTACTTCAATCTCCAATACGGAATGATAAAAACTTCTGGTGAGTTGATCTTAAAAAATGTGTCTGAGATAAAGAGGCGTGCCCAGGATTTTCTAAAGGGAGGGGGGTTATGCATACTATTTTAGTGGTCAGTCCTGATTTTGGCATTTTTTCCCTGTTTTTGACGTTCCTCTTCTTTTCTAAAAAAAAAAAAAAGGAATACTGCGTTAAATGGGGTTATGACATCACCAACCCTCCCTTGGGCACGTCACTGGAGCTAAATGAGTAAGCACTTCATCATACTGGGAGACGAAACAGTAGATGTGTTGGGAACGGAAGGGTTTTCACTGTGCATTAATTGTTTCGTGATTCACCTGTATTCGAGAAGACTTCCTTTGTTTCGTGCCGATATGACAAGACAGCGGAAGCTGTGACAGGCATTTTTGAACACTTGTGAGTGCTAAGGCATGAATCTGAACAATTTGGTGCGTTTCTGCTTTTATAAGAGCTGCATACATGGTAGGACAAGACACGTTAGTGGTGTTCAGGCTCGAATCAGAGAGAAATATTCGAGAGCTGTCTGCGTCCAGTTCGCAGACCACAATTTGAATCTCGCGTTGTCTAGTGGATTGTCCATCCCGTGCATGTGTATCAGCTTCGTAAAAACACTCAAAGGCACCGTAGATGTTTTTATGCCTGATGAGAAGAAATGGACAAACACACGTACTGAGATGGTTCCGGCACACAATGTTAATGCATGGAAACAGAGAAGTCGAGTGGTAAAAAATGTTCTGATTTCACGTTCTGATTAAAATGACAGCCTTACAGTGGTGACGATTTAAGGGATAGTTGCTCTCCAATTTTTGCCTCAACATTATGGCCTCTTAATGTTAAGCCTTGGGTACCAAGAGAAAGTAAACTTTCCTTGCAACATCCTCCGCACCCCCCCCCCCCCTCTTTTGGAACCAAATTGCCACCACTGGTCTTGAACATACAATTGTGAGGTTCTTACTATACCCCTTAAAAATGTTGTTGAGCCCCTCCCAAAAGGAATTCCTGGATACGTGCCTGACTGATATTGACCAGTACAGATTAATCTATGCCATCTCAAATATATGTTAATGTTTATAACTTTGCGGGAATTAGTAAGAGTAATGGCATTGGTATCTAAGGAAATAATCTGCTCAATCCATAGTTTTTCATTGTTCTTGTATACACATGGATACGCCAAATTCACTACTATTGAAATGCTTCTATACCTTAATTTTCACCCTAATGGTAAATTAAATCTGTTTATTTTTCTGCAAAACGTATAAAGAATGTAACGTATGGTATGACTGTGATAGATGTTAACTTTGATTCAGATTCAATACTGTAAGTTGGGACTTGAGGAATTTGTCCATTGCTATTAATATGTACAACTTGCAGGAGAATGCAGCTCTCCAGGAACAGTTGATGGTGCTGAGGCAGAGGGAAGACCAAATGAAGAGCCTAGAGGAGGAAGTCTTGGCCCTTGAGGAAGTGAGGTGAGGTTGCAGGCTTCGCTACCTACAAGCATGATATTGAACTTAGCACTGTACAAGGCTGTGTGGTGAATTTCTCCCAATTTTAATAACTATGCTCTTCTATTCGGGGGCGGCACCAAGAGGTGGCAATGAGCCACTCATGTATTTATTTATTTCGTCTTTTACATGGCAAAGTTAAGGCTGTGGAGCCTTTTCTTCCACTTGACCATGTTTACACAATTTTTGAATATGGAATTTAGTAGTCTACATTGAAATATTTAAAAAAGAAAAAAATATAAAAATTACAAAGGAATACAAAATGCATAATAAGAATAAGTCTAATATGGACCAGACACATATACATACATATATTTCTGACAATAATATGGAGTTTGAAGTGGTATGTTGAATTTTGAGTTTCAGCAGCACTTTTCTGCATTGTTTTGCTTGCAATCTTTGAAACTTATATTGAACGTGTGTTCCAGATTTCTGGGGATAATATCAGATTGGCCCAGACTGTCAAAATGTAAGAGGGAAATTTCATGTTAAAAATAAAATTAAAGTATAAACATAATGGTGAAATAAAATATAATTGGGAGCCTATATTGTTTGGATTATGCAACAGTGTGAATATCAAAAGACAGGATGTCCAGAAAAGGTCTGACACATTTCAATAATGGTTAAAATGAAGATACAACGAAACTAATAGCATGGATGGATGGATAGACAGATAAACTCAGAAGTTTTATGTCCTTTGTTCTTACACTTGTACATTTCAGCATGCAACATCCACAATGGCTGTAGCTTTTCTTATTCTGGCTTTCAGTTCCAGGGAGATTCATGATTCGGCATCATGGAAATTTTTAGGGGGGGACAAAATTTTATAGTTTAGCTACCAATTCTATATACCTTCACACAAACATAGTTTCGTTTGATTGACTTGTTACTGATTTTAGTTGTGATTATTATGTACAGTTTCTCTACCTACCTGTTGGTGTTGCGGCGATGAGGTTGAAATGAGACACTACCTCTGATGCCTTTAGAATCTGATTGGAAGGGGGGCCGTGGTATGGAAACATTACTCATCTTGAGTCAGATATTTTAAAAGTGGTGCAAAATAGGGAATTTTTCAATAAGTTTGCTGCAATAACTTTACAACGTCAGATCATTTACGTAAAATGTTATTTCAGTCAATGTCAAAGTAACATACATGTAAATGTCTATATTGTAAAAAAAACCTAAAGTAACCATATATTGCTTAACTATGTCTGTGTTACATTGTTCCGTAATTTTTTTCTGGCCAAAATAGTTGGAGTATATAATTCGCCATGAAAGGGGACGGAGGGAATGTTCTACCTTTTGGGGGGGAGTGCATCATAGATCTTGGGGGGGGGGGGGGGATGGGCACCCCTGTTCAGTTCAACAGCCTTTCACTGTCAAAGAGGATTATGTTACATGACCGTGGAGGCCCAGGAATTTGTCCACCTTTTTCAATCTAGCAGGAAAAGGACCATTCAAAGTATCATGAACAATAGTACCCCAGTGAAGTTTCTCTAAGTTTCCATCTCCAATTATGTTTCAATCTTCCAGCACACAGTGCGAGCTCTCTTGCGAAGTCACAGTTTCTTCAACTATGGAACTGCATCAGATCAGTGAATAAGTTCTTGAGCTAGAAATGAAGAGAAATAGTTTTGAATTATCTGTCCATGCATGCTACTAATTTCTTTGTATTTGCATTATTTTCAGATTTATTCATGGTTTAAATGTATAACCTTTTTGTAGACACTCTGTATATTTTTCTTGGAAGATATGGCCCACTTAATTCTTTGAGTCAAGCAGCACATTATCACCAGAAAGTCTATCAAAACTGCTGTTACTACTATTACACTGGACAACATACAAGATTGATTTGAAATGAAAATATAGCCTCCTGTCTCAAGTGTTTTATGTGGTTGAATTTTGATAATGCTAATCATGAGGCTAAACTCCTAGCGAAATATGCTAATAGAAATGAAGACTTGTCAGCTTTTAGTACATTTTTTTCCAGTTTATTGCAGTGGCATTTATCATGTATGCAGATTCAGACTAGTTTGCCATCCCCTGAAAAAAAACTCAATTAAGTTTATTTTTACAGGCAAGGTCACCTGTGTGCTCGGTGTTTACGCAGTTTGGACGTCCCTGGTGATGTCTCGTCATTGCTGGAGAGTCCAGATGAAGAGGAGATGGCTGTCGAAGAAGACATTTCAGTGCATTCCAGACAAGACAGCAAGTGCCCTGAAACAATGTTAGGAAATCAGGTAGAGTATGCGCTTTTCAGCTGAAAGTTGTAGAAAGTATCAGGTTCATTATAGGCATGTAAAATGAGCTGGTTTATAGTAGTTACTTTTTCCTACTTGTAATGCATTTTTAGTTTTCGTATTTAATCAAGGAAATCCAAAGACAGAATATAGAAATTAAAATCCATAATATTGCACATCACCACTGTAGAGATGTATAGTAAAAGGTAAATTTCTACATAGAGATAAAAACTAAAGGTGTATAACTACTTAACAACCTAATCTAAACTGAAGTTTTGTGTTGGATTATGCTGCTTAGGTTCAATGTTACTCAGAGAAGGGTCTGTTGTAAGAACGGCCCTAGAGGCCGAATCACACCCGCTCCAATAAAGGCAATTTTATTATTATTATTGATATTGAGGTGGTGAAAGATTGAGCTCAAAACAACATATAAGTATTTTTACATTGCAATTACTATTATAAATGCAAATAATATTTATGATGCATAATCAACCAAAGCAGATGGTTTATTTTTGTCAATAGTTTCTTTGAAATTATGTTCAGTTGTGTGTATATAGGGGATGAAAATGTATATATGTATATAATTATATGCAGTGTATGTATGTTAAGCTTAAAGTACATGTAAAACTATTTTCCTGTAGTTTGTGCGAGGGGAAACTTTCTTGTATTGGTACATTAGGTCTAATTGTTACTGAAGATAATTTTGTAGTATGCAGAGATGCCAACTTTATTTCATTTTTAGAAAGGATTTATTTTTAAAATAGATTCTGACTTCTAATTCTTGCAGTTTAGAAACCAGATTTTTGTGTGCAAGAGAATTTTCAATATATAAATATGGACACACAGATGCAACATTTGTCAGAGTTGAAATGTTACAAAGAAACTGGGAAGTGCAGACACAATTTTAGCACCTGTAATGTTAAAATTCTTATTTTAAATGGGTTTGACAAATTACTGGATTACATCATTAATTGAAAGTTATTGTACATATAATAATAATAATAATAATAATAATATATCTTTATTGAGCGGGCGAGGTTCAGCGTACGCTGTTCTCCCACATGTATTATGGTACACAGAGGCAGTGTGGTATTGGAAAACTTCAAGTGGAAGAAATATTCCAGTAACATCTTTCCCCTTCCTCAGGCTAAAAATTGTAATCAGGGGGGTGGAATGCACCATAGGGACAAGGGATCCCAACTCACCCCCCTACAGAGGATACTGAACTTACTTAGAAGTTAAAATTATTGCTCAATCTGGTATCAAACCTAGAACCTTAGTAATCAGTGTCACTATTCTATCAATTTAATTACCAAACCAGAATCTTGACTTAAACGCAAGGATCAAAGGAAATCAGAGTCATGGACCACAATATTTACTTTTCAATCAATAAGTAAATAAATAATGAAATGTTTTTAAATAGAATCAGTGTGTGTGTAGAAAGTATGTTAGATTAATTGATCACCTTTTAAGAAGGTGATACACACTAACTCTGCTTGTTTTTGCATTTTTCGAAGAGGTACTTGTGAAACTTGTGTACCTGTACAGGACAAAATGTTGGCTTCTCTGCAGAAATGGAAAAGGTTGTGTAATGCAAGCGTAGTGTATTTTTTCGTCCCCAGGACTCCATTACATTGTCACATCTACTACACCCAATCATAGCTTGGTTTTCTCTAGTGGTTGAGGTTTTTGTGTGGCTTAAAGATGAATGTATAATACCATATGTTGATTGGCAGTGGCGGCTGCATCAGTGGTTAATGATGCAGGATGCCCATCACTTCTAGGTAGGTACTGTGTTGTCTTGAGGTGTTGCGGCTTGCTAAACTTCTGGTGGAGTGGAATAGAGCCTTGCACTTTGTGGATACTTAACAAAAAGTAATGTTGTTTTAGCCCATTATTTTCATGACGCATCTTTGACTTTTGTTTCAAGTAAGTTACCCACCGTTAGTGAGGTGTTGTGTGTTGAATTGTGAAAATTGCAGAGGCAGATCTATATTTTAACAGCCTCGACTAGCATATCTGTGCTTCCCTGTATGATCATGATGGAAATCAAGCAATAGAACAGGTCTTCAAAACACAAGATATCCTTTACATATCTGATTTGGATGCTTTGAAATCTATTCCCATACATGCCTTGGAGGATACCATATTTTCTTTTCATGAGCATGAATATTATCACTATTGTGTTCCTGAATATTTTTCGTCATATCAATCTTAATTTTCTAGTACTGACTTGTCTTATTGGCTGGAATCTTCGTAAAGCATGGAAGTTTGAATTTGCACAGCATAGATCCAAGCTAGGAGAAAAATATGACTACCTTGTTATCAGTGGAATTGATAAAGCTGATTTCCATGGCCGAGTTGACAGTTCAATGATCTACCAAGGCAGAGATGCCAAGTTTGAATCCCGTTAGAGGCATGGATGTATCATTCTGTTTATCGATTACCAACTTCGACATTCATTCTCATGATCATGGTTTATCCAAGAGGTAGAAAGCAATGTATAACTGGAATAGAATGTCGGTTAATGAAGTTTGCTTTTAAGGCTTTGCTATACCTTTGGCCTGAAGCTCTTTAAAAAAAATCTTCTACTTTCATAAAACCACCACGATATTCCAAATTGTGAACAATTACATCTGTTTGGAACTCCTTGTAGAACATTCACATGAATTTTTGTGTGGCTTGCTTCTGCTGTTGTCTAGATATTCACTATAACTTTGTGGTTATAAGCTTTTTCCATTGCAGATTATATATATATATAATATGGATATGTTATATATATATGGATAAAAGCAAGGAGTGCCAAAAGGGCTAAGTAAAAATCAAAGAAGGTAAAAGGAAACACTCACCGGACAGTAGAAAAATTCAAAATTTTCGCTAATTTCATAGCATCATCGGTGTGAGGAGAAATAGACGGAACCGGAAGTTGGGGCCCTGCAGAGTTGCCAGGTCCCCATCAAAGAAGCAGCGGTGCGTGGAACAAAAAAAAGACTTTCGTCACCAGGCTCGTCGTAAACTGTGAGTGGGAGGGCGGGAGGGATGGGCATTACTGGGTGGCCTTGTTCAAGCCAGGTGGAGTGGTTGCACTCATGGCCGATAAATAGGCCCTCTCCCATCTTTTGCGAACAGAGGTGTTGGCTGGTTGGGGTAGGAGATGGATAATCGCTACCCGGAAGCAGTCGTTGAAACTGATGTTGTGGTGGTTGGTGTGGACTGCGACAGTGAAGTCCAGGTTGTGGGTGGAGGAGCGGTGGTTATTGATGCGGAGGTTGAGGGCCGTTGATGTTTCCACACCAACCACCACAACATCAGTTTCAACGACTGCTTCCAGGTAGCGATTATCCATCTCCTACCCCAACCAGCCAACACCTCTGTTCGCAAAAGATGGGAGGGGGCCTATATATCGGCCATGAGTGCAACCACTCCACCTGGTTTGCACAAGGCCACCCAGTAATGCCCATCCCTCCCGCCCTCCCAGCTCATCCCACACACTCACAGTTTACGACGAGCCTGGTGACGAAAGTGTTTTTTTTTTTCCACGCACCGCTTCTTCTTTGATGGGGACCTGGCAACTCTGCAGGGCCCCAACTTCGGGTTCCATCTATTTCTCCTCACACCGATGATGCTATGAAATTAGCGAAAATTTTGAATTTTTCTACTGTCCGGTGAGTGTTTCCTTTTACCTTCTTTGATTTTTACTTAGCCCTCACCGGACAGTAGAAAAATTCAAAATTTTCGCTAATTTCATATATATATAAATAAATAAATAAAGAATTTAGCTTCCTCTTTTATTTTGTGCATTCACTTTACTTACATTTCAAATATTGGCACGTAATGTGCAATGTAGTTTAGATTTGTTCATCCACCCTATTCTCCTGACTTTACATCTTTGAGAGAGGAGTTTCAGCAGCAATTGTGAGATGATTTATGGCTGTTGGTTTTTTTCAACTGGAACGTAGTGAGACTATATTTTTGGCTTCTATCTCCCAGTAGTTAATCAGAAAAATATCCAGTGCTTTCTGATACTCATTGAATTATCCATCAGTTGGCATATTTGTATCCTGGCAGGGCTCTATAAAAATACTTCTTAGTTGAGTAGTTGGTTTGTGATAGTTTTCTTCTTGCATGCTCCAATGGCTAATATGAAACACTCTTCTTAACTACGATATTTCTTGACTAGAGTTGACGAGTGTTCTTTCCTTACTAGAGTTGACGAGTGTTCTTTCCTTACTAGAGTTGACGAGTGTTCTTTCCTTACTAGAGTTGACGAGTGTTCTTTCCTTACTAGAGTTGACGAGTGTTCTTTCCTTACTAGAGTTGACGAGTGTTCTTTCCTTACTAGAGTTGACGAGTGTTCTTTCCTTACTAGAGTTGACGAGTGTTCTGCTCCTTGAGCATTGAGAAAGAGTACTCAGATAAGCTACAATCGTTTAACAGTATTAAATGAAGGTAAATTATGTGTGGGGGAGGGGGTTATTAAGTTACATAAAGTTTAGAAATATCACACAAATACTACATATTCTCTATATCTTTTAGAATATTGCTTGAAGTGTTAATTGGCTGATACTGAAATCATCCTTTACTACACACTCCATACTAAGTTTGGTGATGCAGATATTTATATCACCCAAGAAAAGATGGACAATATTGAATCATAGTGCCTAGCATACATTCCACTCCCCAGCCGAAACAATAAAACTCCCAATCGTTCCCAAAACTTGGGAGCTGTTAACCTTTGACACAGATGCGGAGGGAATTTGAATAATGACATCAAAGTCTGATATCTGTATAAATGGTAGGTCTCAACAGGGGCAACGAAGGTACAGATAAAGATGCTCCTCTGTGAAGGAACTTTCCGAAGTCTAAAGAGAATCTCCTAAATTTTTGCCGCTACTTAGATTTTATCTTATAAATAAGATGAACGAATGTAATAGCTGCTGTTCATGCTCCCTGAATGTATCCTTCATCAAAGTTGGGAGCAAAATAATACCTGCTGTCTACATTTTCACTTTTCACTGCAAACTAATTACACAAAATAGTTTTACCTAATGTCAAGGGGACTGACCTCAGTGCCAGGAAGGGGGTGGGGGGGCTGATGGTAGTTCCAGGTGGAGAGGACTCGGCTCCCCCTGGCCCCTGCCTGACTACGGGCCTGTCTAGGAGTATGAAAGCTCAAGCATCTTGCATTCTTGATATTGCCATGTGTGGAATTGGGATGAATTCAGGTTATTTTTTACCCTCGCTGACTTGCTTCTTTTTATTCATAAAATGGAAGGCTGCATTAATGGAGCAGTTGAGGAAACTGGTCGTATTTTTCTTGGAGATAGCCATAATTGAGAATTTCATGCACATAAAGTATTTATTGGTAACTGCAATATGCAGAAAGTTAATGATGGAATTGTGAGCTTCGACATAGCACACTTGTCTTTCATGCAAGCAATCCTGGATTCAGTCGCTGATGGAAATGCCAAAAATTTCAATGTGAACCCAGCATCGTAAGGGCAATTTGGGAACCACTCGCAAAGGCTCTGGTTTAGAAAGCTAGAAAATAGCAGGAATGGGATTCAACATGCACCACTCAGTCAAAGGCAGCTTGACAAGTCTTGGCCCTCAAAGGACTTTCATGCCACACAGTTTAGAATTTGGGTTATAACTAGGGGGCGGAAGTTGATGAAATGTCATCTTTTTTTCGGACAGCTCAGACATGATGCCCATTAAATATACACAATATCACACTTCGTCTATAACTCAAAAAAAGGTCATTTTAAACTGAATATTTTGCCAATTTTCAGGTTTTAGGTCATTTTCCCCCGATGTTCGGCATTTTTCCATCATTTTCTGCAATATTCGGTGTATTGTTTCGTCATATTTTGTCACTTCTTTCATTTTGGTAATATTCTTGAGTCTTTTCACCAAGGGAAATTAATGCATTCATTCATTGTATAAGAATTTTTCATTAAATTGTTGTAAAATTATTTGGTTGTTTCCATTGGAAATCCTCGTTGCATATTTTAATTGAATGTGCATGTGGTATCATTTGATGCCTTTTTTTAAAAAAAGTAAGGTTGCATTTTGTTTAATTTCCTTTTTCATTTCAATTTTTAACCTTAAACACAAATTTAATGGTCATTTTTAGTCATTTTTCCCCATTTTTTAGGACATTCTATAGGTCATATACATATATTTTTTAGGTCATCAACTTCCGCTCCCTAATTATAACACTACTACCCACAACATACTAGTAAAAATAGAACATATTTCACATCCATTTTCTGCAGCGAAATTGACTGTAATTCTGATCTTTAATTGTTGTTGTATATGTATATAAAGGTATAATTCATTTAATCTATTTTGAATGCAGATTTCTAAATATGAAACTTCTTTTCTAAGAAGGAACTCTGAGTTTTACATTATTCAGGGATGTGAATAGATCATTGAGGTTGTTTGCCATTTATATTGGACCAGTACAATACCAGTATTAGTTCTCGGTATCATTTCACATGGATACATACTACTATAAGGATACAACTAAGTCTTTCCATAGGCTCGTAGACCTCACAGTGCCTAATGCATTCGTCCACATCAAATGTAAAGATCTCTGAAGATGTAAGAGCAAGGATCTTTAAACTGTCATTTTATAATCCTGTAGATTGCTGTAAACTTCTGCTTCAAGTAAACATTGGGTTGTATATACTGTAGGACCTGAGCTATGTAACCTTTGATGTGTTACCTTGTCTTGAATGTACCTGTAACATTGTTTAATTACTTATACCCCTGTTGACTAGATTTTGAAACAATCCCTGTATATGTAACATTAATACAATAGTATCTTTCTTTTAGAGAATGTAGTAGTGTGAGGTGGTGGTAGTTTCAATGTGTACATTCCTTGAACAATATGCATGTGGTGGTGGCAAATATTGAAATTTGATCTGTGTTTTTTTGCTAAGTAATATAAAAATTAATACTAAATTCATGGATTTTTTAATAATTTAATACACTTGTACTGTTACATCATGTGAGAAGTAAGTATGATATGTGATGCACATTTCTGTGTGTGAATAAAGATCTTGTATGATCAGTCATAATATTACTGTATCAAATTTTTACTGAAGATGAGGTGTGCACCAAACATTCTTTTTTATAATAAAAGTAACTATTAGAGTAATGTACTGGAGCATGGAGGATTATTCAAACACTTATTGAAAATTTGCGACTACTTGGGATTGAATGTGAGTCTGTCCCTGACATTCTTTGGCAGGGTTCTACAACTTTTCGAAAATACAATTCATTTATCATTTTGATATCATTTCTCTTTCCCACTGTATTTCCGTTCACACAGAATTTGAACCTGGAACCTCTGGCATATTAGTATAACTAATGCACCACAGAGGCTTACACCGCTGAGCTACCAAACCAGTCTGACTTCACCCCATACATTATTGCCAATATCAAACATCCTGGCATTTTTAGTCATGGAACTAGGAATGTAGTTTTCTTGTAATTGAGGTAGGGTGACCCAAGATTTTCAGAAACAAAAAGTGGGACAACATACACAAGACCAGCAGTTTGCTACTGTCTAAACTAGTTTCCTTCCCTTAATCCCATTTCAACACAAGCATACATGAAACAGTGTGTTAATTTGGTAATTAGTTATGGAATTAATGAACTGGATACTTATTTATTCATATTTACACATGTGCGAATTACTCACTTTAGTAAACAATAGGTATTTCATAAACTCAAGTTTTTTATAAAATATAAAAAAAACATTTACTTATGTTATGTGAGTATCTTCCTTTTGTAAAAGCAAAGTTTCGGGGTCTACCGCCCCCTTCTTCAGGCTCCTTCCTTGACATGTATCATTGCTACATGCCACGTCAATTTACATTGAAGAAGGAATAAGGTAAAAGGTTTCAATTGGTAAAAGAATTAGAAATCTTACCCATGCCTCAATAAAACTTTCCATACCAATTTCATCCTTCATAAAAGCATCCGAAAACATATAAAGGTTAAAACTTAAAACTGTGAAAATGCACTCTCCTCAGTCACCTGTGTTGGTACCCCATTGTCTTTCTTGTAGAATGCAGGAATTTCCTAGAGGCTATTCCCCTCCTATGTAGCTCCCCTCCCCTCTACCTTATCCTTAAGTCATTTCCAGCTCGAAATCCCGTGTTTCCTGGACTGCGCAGATTACTTCCGGCATGACATGCAATCCTATTTTGTTTTTCTTATCAACCTCCCACCTTTTAAAGACCGCTAATATATGCGAGGAAAGGAATAAGAAACTAAATAGAGATGACTGGAACCTAGATGAAATATGGATAAAGATGTTTAAAAGGCGGGAGATTGATAAGAAAAGAAAATAGGCTTTCATGTCACGCCGGAAGTAATCCACGCAGCCCAGGAAACATGGGATTTCGAGCTGGAAATGACGTAAGGATACTGTGGAGGGGAGGGGACCTGCATAGGAGGGGAATAGCCTCGAGGAACTTCCTGCATTCTACAAGAAAGTCAATTGGGTACCAACACAGGTGACTGAGGAGAGTGCATTTTCACAGTTTTAAGTTTTAATCTTGATACGTTTTCGGAGGCTTTTATGAAGGATGAAATGGGTATGGAAAGTTTTATTGAGGCATGGGCAACTTTTTAACAATTCTCTTACCAATTGAAACCTTTTACCTTATTCCTTCTTAAACGTAAATTGGTGCGGCATGTAGCAATGATACGTGCCAAGGAAAGAGCCTGAAGAAGGGGGCAGTAGACCCCTGAAACGTTACTTTTACAAATGGAAGATACTCGCATAACGTAAGTTTCTTATTTTATAGAAAAAACTTTAGTTTATGGAACACCTAATGGATGTTAAAGAATATTGGATTTATCATCCAATACACACAACTTATACAACACCCTTTGGAGATTGTTTTTCCCAAGTCAACAGTGGAGATTGTTTTTCTCAAGTTTTTGAAAGACAATACTTTTGACAACTCGCTATAATCGCAACAGGTGCAACTAAAATTTAGTGATCATAAAGTGTCTTAAGATTAAGTTTAGACTTGTTGATTGTTCGAACATTATTCATAATTGACAACTTTCTATTTCTTGCATTTGCACCTCTGAGACACAAACCAAACTATAATTCTACATACATTTACATTCTTGAAAATGTTTAATTCCATTCATCTATTGCATCAGTGATTACATATGCCTGAACATTTGTGAAAAATGTCATCAGAGAGAGCATAGTCATATATTTGTCTCGATCAGCAGCATGTTTGGCTGGATGTTCATGAAAGAAGGAAAATATTTGACTTTTTGGAGTTGTCCAATTTATTCTTTACGCTTCTTAATAAAAAGAGAAATTCACCTTGAAGTCAATCATTAAACTTGCAATTCCTTTTTGGTGCCATGATGAACTAAGCTGCTATCTCATAATGTCAAAAGTTATTTGAACACTGCAGACTGAACACACAGGCACCCAAGCACTGATTGTTTACAGTAAGCAGCTTACTTTTTAATGGAAGAGAATCTTAACTGAAATAAAAGTAACATAATTACTAATTGTTTTTGGCAAGTGTATTGAGCCCCATCGTGCAGCACCTTCTTGTAACTCGATAACTCTTATCGAGAATGAGTGGTTCAATGTGCAGATTGTTTTGTAAAATGAGCATTTTAAAATTACGTTCATGCATTTAAATAGAAATAATGACCGTGAAAGTATAATCTTAATCATTTGTTCTTTCCCACCCGATTCCAGGACATTTGTACATCCCAAAGAAACACTTTGGGACAAATGATACCATTCCGGGACTGTCCCAAATAAGACATTGCAGGATGTATTATAAATTAAGGTACACATTTCCTTGTTCAGTGTTTATTATTGGCACAAACCCTTACTTAGTCATTCACAACTTACTCCTGTTGTTGGTCTATACACTGTTTGTCCATTACTAGTACATGATTTACTAACAAGGAGGTAAGGATGTAAAATTTAACCTGTTCCTATCTTTCTTGCCCCTTTTTTAACCTTTAACCCTTCAACAGAAACATAGGTCTTTACTTCATAATTAGAAACACCTGGTCTGAGACCTTATTTTTTAATATTTGATATTGCATTTTTTAAATTTTTTTTAGACAATAAAAGGGCAAAATTTTGATTAATAACTCAAATTTATTGAAAACTAAAATTACATGGGAACAAAACTAAGAAAATGTATTATGTAAATCACTTCCAACCTTGGTATTGAATACGTAATGCGAAACATCCTGTCTGTTAGACCTGCACGTTTTGAAACAACAATCTCTCGTAACAGTCACAAACTGAGCAGTAACATGTGCAGAGTGTAGGCAAGTGGTTGATAATTAGTTACTATGGAGGGAGAAGAGACAGCTCAATCATTGTTGCCACAGTGTAGAAGTACAAAACACTAAAGGTCTCTCAGACCGATGTTTCTGTGTAAGGGTTAATGTTGGAAGTTCTCAAAGCTAATCATGCTAATGACCAAAACACTGAACAAGAAAATAAGAAAATATTTTTTGTAAATACCTTGTTCGTTAGAATTCTTATTACCTAATGAAGAATTTGGATGAAAATTTGAGGATGGTATTTGCATCGGGAAAAGCTTAATAGTATCAGGAAACTGAATGGTTCTCTTATTCCCCTAACAACCATTCTGAAAGAATTTGTTTCAGTATTTGTGTAGGATACATAATCCAATTTTTATATATTTGTGTCTTTCAGGAAACATTAATTGAACAGTCTGTTGAGAAATCCCCACACAAGAGCACAACTGGTAATGACGAGAACCCATATAAGGTCCTGGTTGAGAAATATGAAGCACTTTTGAAGATGCAGCGGAAGTCCAGTCGAACACGGCGTAGATGGAAACATGGCTGCAAGCAAGGAAATATCCAGAGTACTCTGAAGGAAGAGGATGAAGATTTGAACTGCCTTTCACTGCAAGAGGAACTGAAACTTTCTGGTGACTTCTCCACCAACAATGACAATTTATCCGATCCGGCCTCTCTCATAATTTCGAACGAAGCTGAAACTATTTTGGCCGAAGATACCGAAGTTGGCAACATTGACGGGACCAAGGATGATTACTCAAAAGCAAACGATGTGGACACCATGGCAAGGAACACTCCTACCACACCGACGACTGATGGAGGCCATGACTTTTCTGAGACTGAAACCTCATCGTCTGGTTTCTCAGAAGAAATCAGATGCATGAACAAAACCACACAAACTGAAGAATGCATTGTACTCGAGCGCTGCGAGACAAGCGATCTTGCAGGTGAAGAAAACTCCTACAAAATTAATGCAAATTCGGTTGATGGGCGATTTAAGAATGCTCCGGAATACAAGCATCTTTTCCAAGAGATCTTCGCAGTGCTTAAGAGATCGCGATCACTCTCAAATGAAGACCTTACAGAGAAAGAGAATGTGGAGAATGTCCCACACAAGGATCCAGACGTTCAGTCTTCACCGTGTACAGAAAATAGAAAGAACTCCGAAGAAAGAGTGGCCACACCGTTCAAGAAGGTTGATAACCGTGTACCTTTACAAAATGTTCCATCGAATGCAGTGGAGATCACAAGAAAGACTGTAAGTTACAGTGCGGCTCTTCAGAATGCTCGTAATGTGAACAAGTCTTCCCCCGATTCAAAGAACGGAAAGCAAAGTGCCAATCAAAGTGCAAGGAAACAAAGGAAATCTTCCAACTTCAAAGGCAGCAAAGTAGAATTCAATATAAATCAGGACAAATTTTGTGTGTCTGAAAAAGTGCAGAAAGTGCAACAATGGAATTTCCGTCCATTCGCAAGCTCTGCATCAGCAGAAGTAGCAAAACTGAAGCAGCTTGAGAAATCTTACGCCGAAGTTCTTAGGTATGGGCTCTCCAAACAGAGGCAGAGACTAGGGCAACGGAAATAGGCTGCATGAAAGTGACATGGTGTGGAACTGCAAATGATGGATGACTAGTACATACTTAACAGAATGTGAGTGTAGTGAAGTGTTTTTGTTTTTGTAAAGAGAGCAAGATTCGTACAAATCTGTTGTGTGTGTGTGTATGTACCTTGCGCAGATTCATGATTTCTCTTGTGTAAAGTACTGCTTTCAAGTGCATAGTTGTAAAATTTAGTACTTTTCATGTTTCATGAAGCAAAGTAATTGAAACATATTAGTGCCATGCCCATTGTTGGTTATTTACCTTTAACCACAGACGGAAAAAAATATTTCAAGCCATTCCAAAAGGTATTACGATGCCTTAAGGTTGTTAAAATGTATTGGGGAATATACATATATATTGAATTAGGACAAAGGTTGTATTTAACTTGTAGTTATGTAATGAACACTATTTCAGTTTGTTTGGACTGTCTTGTATTTTTTTCTTGTCATAATTTACATAGACTCGGACAGTAGACATACTGTACATATTTTTTTTTTCTCTTTCATATTATCCAGTCTTATAAATTTCAGCACTGTTGAGTTTGTGGACATTACACATGATGCTCTTTTTCCTTTTTGGAAAAGGAAGTTTGGTGCTGAAGCAAGAGACTGCAGTTATAAACTATGTTAAATACATATACATGCCATTATACATATTGTAGCATACACTGTCCTGAATGGATTCATTTTTTAAATGACAGTTAAGAGCTGTAAATTTTTAAAAAAATTTAAAGGTAATATTTTAACTGTGCTGGGTGTGGCATGTAAATGGGAATAAACTTGTTTTGAATGAATTTCTGGAATTTTATTTTAATTTCTTTTATTCCTTTGTATAGGTTGTAATCTTTGTTCAGTGAAGTAGATCAAAATAAAGCCTGATTTACATTGAAGAGATGGCTGTGTAAATAAATTTAACTCTTTTTAATTAATATGGGGTACGTACTTGCTCTGCCAGTTGCAGAGGTCATTCACTTCACACAGTCAGTCCTTCATGGTCTTTACTCATTTCCGGACTTGACTCACTTGGAGAATGCAAATGGCACCAGTTGCACATTTATTTCAAATTCATCGGAATGGGCACGGCTACTATAAAAAAACAACCCAGAGAGTATGATTTTCTCTCCATCTTGCAAGTGGAAGAGTTTCTTAAAGTTGATTAGTGTGGAAGATATAATGCATATGATGAATAAGTGTTTACAGAATCTCGTGTATTCCTCATGGAGAATAAACTTCAAGTTACGGCTAACCAAATGGGAGTTTACTTTTTCTAACTATGAAAACCTTTTTCAACATAACTTTTTTCCATTCATGTACTTTTCTACGCCACTGGATGTTTGATATTCCTGAGAGAACAAATAAAAATAATTCTCCCATAAGCGCAATGTATTTCTCCAGTGCACTACTCCTCTCTGCAGCAGTGTTGCCAAACCTGATACACATAAAGAGATAAATTACTTAAATGGAGTTAAAACAGACTTTCAAGGAGCTAGATATTTGAAGACTTGATAAGTGCCTCCTAGGGTAATATTAGGCATCAAAGTGGAGGGGGAGGGGGGATTGTGCTGCTATTACCCTTAACTTTGAAGTGATGACAATTTGTTCTTAGTCTAGAACTGGCCATCGATGGTTGCATGAAATTAAAGAAAGTATTCCCAGATAACAATATTGTCATCTACAAGTCTGCCACAGCACTATAAAAAAACATTAGCTGGTGAGGTAAGAAGGGGGTGGGGTAATGCAGTCAATATACCAATATCGCATGCAAAATGCATATTTGTGGCAAAACTTGGTCTATGTGGGCCGGAGCCAGTGATGGCACCATAGTGGGGCAAGGGGGTGAGTGCCCCATTTCACAGCCAAACGAGTACATGAAAGAGCCAGACCTGGCTCCAAAAGAGCTAAGTTTGCAATAGTGCTAGCAGCTGCCTCATGGAAACCCTCCCTCATGCCCTTAAGGGACAATGGAATGTAGCAAAATAACAAATGCAGATGCTGAACATGAAATTCTGGTAAATTGTCAAAGCGGAAAGGGTCAATCCATATGAAAGTGTAACATGGTTGATTGACCATTTTTAAAAAAAAGTTTATTTTTTGTGTAGTGCTAGCTACATATGTTAACAGTTCAAAACCACTTTTGTTTTATTTTTACTATCACCGATTTGAAGATTGCGGGAATTTTTTTATCATGGCGCACGTCATTTTCTGAATTTGTAAGCATCAGCGACAACTTTATCTCAGCTCTGGTAAGTCCTACGACAATGAGACAAAATCTGTGATGTTAAGCACATTATAGGCTACAATTATATTTCTGTGTAATTTTTAAAATATTATTCCTTCATAATAAATTTTAAGATCAAAATTGTGTATTTTAATCGCTCAAAATGACATTTTCGGACATTTTTTTTGGGGGGGGGGGGGAAGGCAGTTTGTTTGACACTTGATTTTTTTTTTTGTGCAAGTACCTGTGTACCAATAGAGTATGTCAACATTATTTGAAGCTTGAGACTTTAATAATTTTTTTCTACAGGGTCATTAAACATGTACTTTTTGTTAAAAAATTCAAAGTTCAGGGTTAAATATCTCTGGTGGGCAGTTTTTGAAAGATCTGAAATTTGTACACAATACAGTACTCCATGATAAGTAACTTCAGTAAAAATTTTGAGAGATTCAATTGGTTGAAGAGATACAAAACTAGTGAAAAATTCAATATTTTCCATTAAATATGGTATGCCTAATTTAATTTCTTAACATCTTGTGTTAAAATTCTGCAAACTGTAATTTGGAATGTCAATCGACAACATTACAATCCTGAAATATGGCTGCAATAAGGTATATATATGAGGGTGTGCTGAAAAGTAAAGCTTCCTATGTTTAGATTTTTGTTACTTTGTAAGCTCATTTTGGATTTTGAGTACCCATACATTGCACTTATAAGACTTTCCCATTGTAGGTTTCAAACTGCTATCGCCAGGGGGTGCTGAACTATAGCGAGGAAAATGGCAGGATGTAACCATGCAATGTCAGTGAAGTGCCCGAAGTAGCATGCCGTGATAGTTTCTAACAGCAGAAAATGTGCTACAAATTGACATTCATCAGAGACTGAGAGCATTTTATGGGGATGAATGCATAGACATCAGTACTGTGCATTCTTGGGTTTTTCAGGCTCGTAAAGAACACGATTCCGATGACCTCCATCAGTTGCATGCAGTACGCAGCCTTCCACTCCATTTTCTCACATACGCTGAGAGTTCTTCAGCTGGGGTTTTCTTTACGAGCATGAAAAACCCAAGATCGCACAGTACTGATGTCTACGCATTCATCCCCATAAAATGCCCTCAGTCTCAGATGAATGTCAATTTGTAGCACATTTTCTGCTGTTAGAAACTATCACGGCATGCTACTTCGGGCACTTCACTGACATTGCATGGTTACATCCTGCCATTTTCCTCGCTAAAGTTCAGCACCCCCTGGCGATAGAAGTTTGAAACCTTCAATGGAGAAGCGGCGTACTCAAAATCCAAAATGCGTTTACAAGGTAAAAAACACAAAAGAAAATAGGAAGTTTTACTTTTCAGCATGCTTTCGTATATATACTTTATTGCAGAGCCATTTCAGGATTGTAATGTTGTTCATTGACATTTCCAAATTACAGTTTGCAGAATTTTAACACAAGATGTTAATAAGAAATTAAATTAGGCATACCATATTTAATGGAAAATATTGAATTTTTCACTAGTTTTATCTCTCTTCAACCAATTGAATCTCAAACTCATTTTTTTTTACTGAAGTTACTTATCATGGAGTACTGTATTGTGTACAAATTTCAGATCTTTCAAAAACTGCCCACCAGAGATATTTAACCCTGAACTTGGAACTTTTTAACAAAAAGTACATGTTTATGACCCTGTAGAAAAAAAAATATATTAATCTGAAGCTTCAAATAATTTTGACATACTGTATTGGTACACAGGTACTTGCACAAAAAAAAAATGCAAGTGTCAAACAAACTGCCTTTCCCCCCCAAAAAAAATGTTCAAAAATGTCATTTTGAGTGTTTTGAAGGAATAATATTTAGAAAATTACACAGAAATATAATTGTAGCCTATGATGTGCTTAACATCACAGATTTTGTCTCGTTGTCGTAGGACTTACCAGAGCTGAGATAAAAAAGTTGCCGCTGATGCTTACGAATCGAGAAAATGACTTGCGCCATGATAAAAAAATCCCGCCATCTTCAAATTGGTGATAGTAAAAATAAAGTAAGTGGTTCTGAACTGTCAACATATGAGGCTCACACCACACAAAAAAATAAACTTTTTTAAAAATGGTCAAGCAACCATGTTGTATGACTTCATATGGATTGACCCGAAAGTAAATCTGAGTTGAACTTAGGGAAAGAAACTGAAGAACTTGTGTAACTTACGTAATGCTGAAGGAATACTCTTATTTGTAAGAGGCATATGTGATTCATTGAACCAGATGCCTTTTTTAAGGTAGACAAATGTGTAAGTGTAGTAGTTCAGTATTATTTGTTTTTAACTGCCAGTGTTCTCTTATTTTAAGATTTACTATTAATGATGTTTTGAAGGCTTATAAGCAGGGTAAAAGTTCTTAATGCATTTCATTCAATTCATTTAGAAAATGAACAAATCAATCAAAAAAGTTATTTTGTGCAACAGGGTAAATGCCGAAAACAAAAAGATGAGCCAATCAATCAAGTACAGTTGAATGACATTCCCTAGTTACTCTACCAGGGGCTATTGGCTGACACAAAGCCATCACTGAAGATTTCTGCATCTGGAGTGAGAGTAGAATATGGTGCTCCCTACATTGAATTATGATTTAACTTAGAAAAAAGTATTCTCGTAGTTTACATGCCTCTTTAATGCCCCCAAGTTTATCCTGTGTCAAAGTTCAAGTGCACATTTGTATGAAGTAATTCATAGGATAATTTAGTGTTACTGTACAATATATTGTGTTGTACAGAAAATCATTGTTGCATCTAATAATGTTGGAATATGAGGGTAGTTTAAAAAGTAAGGTAAACAAAGTAGATGGCAGCATCATAGTCAAAATCTATGCAGGTTGATAAGTTTGATCCTTCAAACGAGCCTCTGCAGAGTTTCAGCCTAGTGCATTGTGAGGTTGTTTGATCACGTGAAGTAGGTGAACATGCAAGCGTTTTCAAAAATGGACAAAACCCAGGACACCTGTTCACACGTCAATGGTTTCTTTGGCTCAAATCCATGAACTTAAGTTCGAATTGTTGGAACATCCGCTCCATTATCCCGATCTAGCTTCTTCTGACTTCAATTTGTTCCCTAACCTTGAAGATGGCTTGGAGAATGATTTTCTGATAACGAAGTGATTCATGCTGTGAACGGCTATTTTTCAGATCAGGAGAAATCATTTTATAAACAATAACCTCACAATGCACTGGCCTGAACAAATTTTGAAGCGAGATTGAAACCACTATGTGCCTCCACTGGGCACAAGCCAACAAAGTTATCACTATGCCTGTGGCTATATTATTTAATATGTACTGTAGTGGTGAATTTTGCTAAAAATATTCAGTAGTTCTGCTCAAATGAATGAAGATTTTAAAAGGGAATTTGAAATTATTTTAGCAGGCATTCAATTTTTTATTTCTTTACAAAAACTGGGTCAAAAGTATTTGTTTCAACCTCCATTAACCCTCTCCTCCATCAAACTTGTGTATAAATACTTTTTCTATTAAGCATTGTAGCTGTAAGGTTTTTATGCATATACAGGGCTGGCATGAATGATGTGATTAATTTGAAACACGTATTTAATGGAATACAGGTACACACAATTGATACGGATGGAAAGATAAAAAGTTCGTTGGGATGCATCTGTTTGTTAGAGAAAATGTCTTCCATTGAAGACAATGTCATTCTGGTGGCACAGAGTTCATATATACTACATGGTTGATCAACATAAACTTTTTGAGTTTGTCTCTCCATCTGTAGTAATTTTGTGTATCTGAATTCCATTGAAGTGAATAACATGCATTTCATATTGGTCACATCATTTGTGCTAGCCCTGCACAGGTATATCTAGTGAAATTTTATCTTCCAGGGTCACTTGTGCAGGTGTTCGTAACTGCAGTTTTTCATACACACTTTCGGATATGGATCTGCAGTCTGCATGGAGTATGCATACTGTTCAGGTATACCTGCACGTGTATGACAGCCTTAAGGTGAAGTGACGTTTTGTACCAGGTATGCACTTATTTCAGTATCATCTGAATGGACACTGCCACTCAAAAAAAAAACACCGTACAAGAGAGTATTAATTTCTCCCCATGTTGCAAGTGGAAACTGGTTTTAAAGTTTATATACTGTATGATCTCTAAATAAAACAAGTATTTACAGAATCCCATGTATTCCTTATGAACAAACAACTACTTCATGTTACGGCTAATCAAATGGAAGTTTGACTTTTCCCAACACAAACAAAATCTTCAACCTGTCCTCTTTCCATTCATATTTTCTACACAATCACAAGTTTAATGTTCCCGAGACAACAAGTAATACTACCTCTAAAATGGCAGAGATAGAGGATGTGTGGGGCCCTACCCCAACATCCTCTAAATGTGCACAGCAGTCCACAAAATGTTAGTCTTTTTAAGATAACAGGACAAACCTACCCAGCCACTGGTGTATGCAGGTGTTTTTTGAGAGGAGCTGGAATTATAAAGGTGGATAGTACATAGCTATTTTATAGGGGGGTGTGGTATTCACATTAAGATATTTCGTATATTTAGATCTTGCTACTATCAAAAATGTCAATCATGGTTCATTTTAAGGGAGTTTTGAATCATTTTCCACCCTGGTTCTTTGCTGCTTTTATTAGAAAATGTCATTTTTCTTAATTTTGGAGGGGGCTGTAGGACCATCAGCCCCCTCCTCCCTCTGCATAAGCTAACAGGAAAATCCTACTGGGTGACCAGATACTGCAAGATTAAATAAAGTGATTAGCCTAAAGAAATTATTAATTGTTAGTCTTTTTACTTTAATTTTAGTTCTGGCACGTTTGTTTTTTACTTTCCATTAATCACAATATTTCCATTGTTTGTCTTCACCAGGTGGCGTAACAATCCCTGTGGGAGGGAGGAGAATGCATCACTTCTGAACTTAAACTAAAACTTTATAAACAGGGGTGGCTTAAAATAAAATTTTCACCCAGGCAAGGTGGGTACACTTGGCACCCCTCTACTTTCCACCCTGGTCCTCTTTATTTCCCACTTTTCTACAATAAAAAACTTGACTTATATATTTATAGCTTTATTTTTAAAATAGTTCAAGTATTACTGTTAAAGAAAATGTTTATTGTAGACATGTTTATTTAACACTGTAACGATGGACGGGTCTTTTAGGCCCGGTTTCAATTTTTATACCTGTTTAATTTTTTAATGCTGCAAATGAATGTGTTCTCCTTCCGTGACTTTTCGTCAATTTCGAAGGCCTTTGAAATAATTTATTGTAATCTTTGGTTATTTTTTAAGTTTGGTCAGAAAATGTATTACTCGCGTTGCGGACAGACGGGTCCTTTAGGCCCGATTTTAATTTTTAAATGTATAGGCCTATTTTTTTCTACTGCAGAAATATCCCTCTGCGCCTCTGTGACTTTTCAACGACAGTCACAACCTTTAAAAGCGTATTCCTGGACCCCGTGGCTGAGTGGTTAGCACATTGAGTGGTTAGCACATCGCACTGCGACGTCAATGGTCCCAGGTTCGAAACCCCCTCGGGCATGGTTCTTTGTAAATGTCCATCATTTCATCACTCATCCCCATCTTCGCAAAATAACCAAGAGGAACAAACCACGAAGTAAAATAAAACAAATCAATCAATTGAAATTGTATACAGGACCTTTTGCCTGTTCAGTTTACCCAGGAAAAACAAATCCTAAGTTGTAGATGGATACTGAAGAAAAGGTGTTTTTTTTTGTTTGGTGACAATAGTCTGCATAACCATTGCTGGTTATTTCAGTTAGTTGGTTTCAAAGCACAGGTGCCACAATTTCCGGAACTTTCTGAATGAATCTGCATGCACACTTTGTTTGGTGCAGAGCATCTGTGTAGTTTGGACGATGAATTTGTTCGTTCTCACGAGTTCTTGTGTATAATTGAAGAAATACAATGGCTCGTGTACCAAATACACGAACGCTTAGGTCTCGTGTCTCGTCTCCAGATAAGCTTGAACCTATAAGAGATGTATTCGAGACTTGGACTGTTTACCTCCGAGAAGCGTACATTCCTGATTACATCATGACTGTATACGAACAACTGGTCAATTTTATAGGGTGATGCCCTTTTAGACAGTACATGCCGTCGAAATCTGGTAATTACGGAATCAAGCTGTGGCTGATTTGTGATTCTCAAACAGCCTATGTTTTGAAGGCTCAAATCTACAAAGGAAAGGAAGCTGGAGTTAATAAGGAGAAGAATCAAGTAGAGAGAGTAGTGATGGGATTAGTGAAGGAAATTGAAGGTAATGGAAGAAACATCACGTGCCATAATGTCTTCACGAGTGTATCTCTTGCAAGGGATCTACTTGCCAAGAAACTTACTCTGGTCGGCACGATGCGAAAGAACAAAGGAGAGCTGCCGCCAGAGTTTACTGTCACAAAACAGCGAGTGTGTTGCTCCACTTTGTTTGGATTTCAAGATGATCTCATGATAACATCATATTGCCCCAAGAAGAACAAGGTGGTGATTCTACTTTCTACTTCCATGAACAGCCGAAAATCGATGCTTCCACAGCACAGCTAATAACACAAAATGGTACGAAACTACAGTATGAAACGAAAAGCTTGGAGATGGCTATGGTTATATTTCATGACATGATCGACTTCAGTGCACTAAATGCATTTGTTTTGTACCAAACAGTACAGAATTGGGAGCCAAATCGGGTAGACGTAGAAGGTTCTTGCAGTACCTGGGAAAGGAGCTCAGTGGCAAACTAGTAATGGACCAGCAAGCCAACGGATGTTCAAATGAAGAGCAAGGTGAACAGAAGCAATCCAGAAGGAGGTGTCTTATTTTTCCACCAAAAATTTATCGTAAAACAAGAACAGTGTGCTCGAAATGTATGCAAACCTTTGTACTCAGCATTCACGTGTTCTATGTAACACATGTTAATCGATGTTGTAAGTTATTTTTGACCAAAAGTAGATAATAAAAATAAGTAAATTCTTACAAATCATTAATGATAACTGGACGTATGTTAAAAATGTTCCAAATGTAAGAAACTATTATACTCAAAACTCAAGGGATTTTTATAACATATGTTATTCAATGTTTAGAGTTTTTATAAAACATATTACATATTAGAAACATGTAAATGGTTCAATGTCATTAATAAATAACCTGAAACATTATTTTCAGTCATTGATATAAATTAGAAAATTTGAAAGCCTGAAAAAAAAAAGTATAATATTTCCCCGGGTCCAATAGGCCCGATCCGACAATAACATATAGTCATTGTAGCCATCCTTAGTGTTAATACCTACATAATGACTTCAAAATAATAGTAGAGAAAGGGAGAGAAGAGAAAAATAGAGAGAGGACAATAAATATATATATATATATATATATCCAATATATATATAGCCCCAATCCCACCACTGACTCACTGACATAAATGTTCTCCATGAAGGAAGCCCCGGAGGCGAAAAATGCCCGATTACGACCCCCCTTGAAATCGTCCCAAAAGTCCGAGAAAATTCAAAACTCCCTCAATCGGCCCTTCCTTAAGGGTGAAAATGCCCTTTTTTCACGTCCTTAGCAACCGTTGCCACGGGCATTTTTTGCAGCATACATTGTTTCCTTCAATTCTTAATTGTCGAGATACATTATATTTCTCACAGATCTACAACACAGATGAATCAACTCCTGGCTTTGAAAAGGTGGCTCAAACATGGGTGACATCTACATAATAAGCAGTTTCAGCCCAGATACAATTACATATATATTGGTAAACTCAATGCGAAAATATTATCTACATCGTGGTTGTAGAGGTATAATAACAAACAATTATTTAGAGATTTTGCCGTGCTTGTTGTTCACCATGGAAACGGACGTTGCTAGGGAACTTACAGAAAGTTTATTTTCACCCCGAGAACTACTGTAAGGGAATTATGCTAGACTTTTCGAATTTCAAAATACGAGCATCAGAATTTATTACAGATGCAAGGTAGGAATTTAAGGAGAATGACAAAAAGTAATTATTATCCAATTACGTTTAAAAATGTGAAAATGTCGAAATACGTAAATATTGCATTTCCAATTTAGTGTGGCTATTGAATTCGTTTATGCAAAACATCCAACCAATTATCTTAAAACTGTTATTACTTACTCAGTTTATTATTAGGAAAATAGACAATAATATTTTGAATATTTGTAACTTATTAGAGCCTATACAGACATAACGTTACTTTCTAAACTTTTCAAATTAGCGAACTTATACACTTGTTTGGCTTCATCCAATATAACATGCAGACATTTTACCCCATCTATAACATGATTACGCCCACAACGTGGCTGAAGATCACGCATGCGAGCGTACAAGACGTGGCCTTTGGCCACGTCGAAAGTACGCGAGTATATATATATAATGGATAAAAGCAAGGAGGGCCAAAAGGGCTAAGTAAAAATCAAATAAGGTAAAGGAAACCCTCACCGGACAGTAGGAAAATTCAAAATTTTCGCTAATTTATAGCATCATCGGTGTGAGAAGAAACAGAAGACGGAACCGGAAGTTGGGGTCCTGCAGAGTTGCCAGGTCCCCATTGAAGAAGAAGCGGTGCGTAGAACGAAAAAAACACTGTTTCGTCACCAGGCTCGTCGTAAACTGTGAGTGTGTAGGATGAGTTGGGCGGGAGGGTGGGTGAGAGTTGGGCATTACTGGGTGGCCTTGTTCAGGCCAGGTGGAGTGGTTGCACTCATGGCCGATATATAGGCCCTCTCCCATCTTTTGCGAACAGAAGTGTTGGCTGGTTGGGGTAGGAGATGGATAATCGCTACCCGGAAGCAGTCGTTGAAACTGATGTTGTGGTGGTTGGTGTGGACGGCGACAGTGAAGTCCAGGTTGTGGGTGGAGGAGCGGTGGTTATTGATGCGGAGGTTGAGGGCCGTTGATGTTTCCACATGTTGCATACTTATTTTGTGAAATAGCAGTAACTCAATTAACTTTTGTCAAAAATATATCAAACTCTCTTCAAACAAATAGTCATGCACCCAGTGGAGGGATACAGTGGTTCGGATCCCACTTTAAACTGTAGGCCCAGTTCCACTTTGCCTATCTGTGCATAAAGTGGACTTTAAAAATAAATTACATCAAATAGCTATGCTTATGTAATGAGAAGTATGGTTTTGACATTAATCGAGGGGAATGTCCCAGCTTGGTACCCTGGTTGCCCGGCTTTTAAGCCACACCTGTTTATAAATGATATACTCAAACTTTTCTTTTTAATTCCAGGCTTTAATGGTCGACAAGAAATTTGAAATATTACAATATAGGTTATGGGTTACAATGTAAATATGGGAAGAAAAAAATAGAAATCTCAACCAGTCGTGCCCCCAGGATTTTGGAAAGGAGGGGGTTAGGTTTAAATTTTTTAGTAGTCGGCCCTCATTTTGCCATAGTTTCCTGCATTTGATGTTCTTTTCTTTAAGAATACTGGGCCAAAGGGGGCGGGGTTATGCAAATTGATCTCGGCATCAGATTCGCCATCCTTGTTGTTTCACCTGATGAAAATTGAAATAGTGGAAATATGTTTAAAAGTAATATAATACAAGTGAACACTTATCACTTATTTATTCTGTAAAAAGAAAATGGCCATACATGCAAAAGTAAAAAAACTGTGGTAAGTGGTACAGACAATGGCAAAGATAATGGTAGGCAAATTGTCCACCCGTATTTTCATTACTTTTTCTATTCTACATCCTGTGTTGTTTTAAGGAATGAAACTATGTTTGTTCGAAGCAGGCATTGTTCTCTGCTTATTGACGTCTTTATTTCAATTCATTGTTATCACATTGCGTAATCCAGACCGAATGAAAATGGTGGTGGACAATTCACCTACTGTTTCTTTCGCTGTTGGGTATACAACAAAAATGATTCTGGATTTACGCTATTGATAAAGTTTTATTTCACCTGTCAAATGTTTAAATATTTTGAAAAACTGCAAAATATCAAGCAGCAGTCTTCTGTTAGGCTTAACAGGCCTTTACAGTTAAAAGTTAATTACATCAACTTGTTTGATTATTAATTATTACAGTCCAAAAGTTCTGTGAAATGAAGTATACTGAATTTTTAAGCATTTGTATTGTAAGAATTTCGAATTTGGCAGCTTTGCAGTTTGTTCACTGGACATACAGGACCAAGTCACATGATATGGGTAAATGCAGAATAAACACAATATCAAAACCCACAACATTCAAAAACAAACACCTTTCACTGCAGAACTTATTGGATGCAACATCTTCACACATCCCCGAACATTTTCATAGTTATTTTTAAGAATAAATGCTAGTTTTTTCTACGTAACTAACTCACTTCCTTCCAAATGTGTATTTTTACCAGGACCAAAAGAAAAAGTAACTTCCAAGGACTTAAAGCTAGCTTTTCGAACATCTGGGTGGTGGTTTAGATCGAAATAGTACTGATCATTACAGAAAAATGTTCTATTCCTTCTCAAGTTCAACAATATGGTTACCACATCACTTTATGTTAGATATCAACTACTGAATCAGATTGTAAGTCTTCCTCAAAGAACAACATTCCATACATTTTTTCACACCTCACTTTGTCCCCACTTCTGCTAAAGAACAACAAAAACACATTATTAGAATGAAACCCAAAAGGATGATTGGAGTAAAATTATTTACACCTCTCGAGAACATGAAACATTTCTGTCAAGTAAATTCTTATCCTTGTCAATTTCATTTGCAGCTGAATAATTACTAAGAAACAAATTCATATGTGGCTGCAGTAAAGAAAGCACATTCCTTTTGCACTCATACGCACACTTGCACACGAGATTCCCAGAAGGGGGTGATGTATCTATCATGTCTATTCAAAAATGCTGCTCACTTCCAACGTGTAGTCAAAACAGCTTGGCTTTGCATAAATAATCAATTGGACTACTGTATTCGTTCACGATTTAGTAAATAGGGCTTTATGAATGGTTGCGATGTCTGGGATGACTGACGATTTGCCACCAGTCGGCAATCGAAATGTACTGCCACCCGTGGGAACTCTTAAGCCAGGTTTGCTGCAAGAAGAAAAAAAAAATGTTATTTGGTTTTTGTTATTTAGCGTTGATTTTCTGCCATATTTGGCTAATTGCGACGACGAGGATGAGTGATCTGATGGAGACAAAGAACATTCATGCCCAGGCTGGAATTCGAACCTGGGAGCCCTGGCTCACGTATTTTCTGACTCATTTTCTTTTGTATTTGCACAACCACATCTAATGTTTTCAAAATTATTTCTTCTCCATAACGTACATATATGTGTAAAACTACAACAAGATATTATAATAACGTATGCGCCAAAATATACAGTACTGAAACTCGCGCATCTCGAACACGTGGTTGCTCCAGCTGCACGTGTTCACAGTAGTGAAAAGGAAGTTGTGCAGTTGTTGCTGGAAATGGGTGTCTCGATGGAGAAAAAAGTATTCATTGTTGAGCATTATTTCCGCTCATACGGAAGCGGTCGTGAAGGTGGACCGAGTTTGAAAAAGGACAAATCATTTCACGTGGTACTGACTTCCCATACCCGTCCCATTCCCCCGATCTCACCACCTGATGCCTACTTGTGGGGAATGTTAAAGGAGAGAGTGTTCAACTGTGAAGATCCACCAAAAACTGTGCCTGCATTACGTGAGCAAATCATCTCCTTTTCCAGGAGTCTGCAGCAACCTTTGTTTCAGGATATGTTTGAGAATCTGCGTGAACGATGTGAACACTGTCTACAGCGAGGTGGTGCACACTTTGAACACTTACATTATGCATACCGTAGTAAAAAAACACGCTAATGTTATCCTCAGTAACGTATAATTCATAATAAGCAGCTTGGAGATGTACTTTTGTTCATCTTTTCATTTCAGTACTGTATATTTTGGCACATACTGTATATGTGTATGAACAAAACTGGAAGCAAGTACACATAAAATTAAATACATTACTATTATATCACTAGAAACATGAAATAAATACAAACTGATTGCAGAAAAGTATTTGTTTGCAATAACATAAAATGATACTACAAAACAAAATATACACTACTTTATTTAATAGTTTTGAGTTATCATATTTTACACAAATTTATCCTGTTCTGGATTTCAAAATATGGAAAACTAAAGAAAGATACATGTTGCCACTTATGTCAAGTTTTATGCTGCTAACAACATGTAGGATGAAGTATAAACATTTTTTTTTAGTGCCAAGTGGCATTAAAGTGATTTCAAGTTGTATCATAACACTACTGCTGTATCTTGTAACTATCTCAAACTGCTATTTTCAAAATTACCTCCCAGGCCCATTTTCATGTTCTGAAGTAAAAATTAATTTAGAATTACTTGAGGATTTTGAAGAACTTTTATTTCAGTTTTTACACATATTTCTAATAGTTTCACGGTGTTGTTATTAAAGACATGCACACTTAGTTTTAGACACTAAATTTGAGCTTACAAACTTTAATGTTCCTTGTAGGTGATTTCAAAAGTGGGAAATTGTTTCTTGCCTCTGGATTTACTTAGAAGTTCAAAGTTGATTAATTTTGGGGCCAAATGTAGGATGAAAAAGAAGATATCTTTAAAAACTGATATTATTCCACACATTTCACAAGGAAGATTATGAATGAACATTTTGTGTAATAAGTATAAAAAATTCATATCAACTGAACTAGCTTATGATACGCAGTGAATATAACATACTGAAAAGTTACGTGACAATTATGGCTTAATCAGGAATCAAACCATAAGGCAAATGCAGGAAAGGCACTTCGATTATGGAAATTATTTGATTATGGCATTCCTAGATATAGAAAAGGCATATGATAGCATGGACAGAACAAAGATTTGGAAGGCTCTTAAGAGAGAAAGGAGTCTAGGAAGAGATAGTGTGTAGAGTACAGAGCACATACAAGGCCAACCAGAGCTGTGTGAAGACACCAGTGGGAAGAACGGAGTGGTTCAATATCAGTAATGGACTAAAACAGGGAAGTGCTCTTTCCCCACTGCTCTTCATAATTACAATGGATGCAATTAACCAAGAGGTGGGAAAGAAGATAGGAGATGAAGGCCCTGTTGTTCCCTGATGACTTAGTAATATGTGGGAAAGGAAGAAGTAGTACAGAGACAGCTTGATAGTTTGAATGAAATTCAGTGCAGAAAAGAGTGAGGTGCTAATAACAAGAAACAGAGCCAGAATGAACCAAGAATAAAAATGGACATGGAAGAGTTGAGGGTAGTGGAGAGCTTCAAATATCTAGGAAGCATAATTGAGAGAAGTGGAAGAATAGATGAGGAGGTAAACAGAAGAGGACAAATGGGTGGTGGGTGGACTATATCAAACTGTTCGAAGATTAATATGGAACAGGGATGTACCTATCAAATGCAAGAAGGTAATACATAACACATACTATGTGCCAATAATTACATACGGAGCAGAGACTTGGGCAATATCAGAGAGAGATTAAAGAAAGATGCAGGCAGTCGAGATGAAATTTTTAAGGAGTATATTGGGGAAGACTAGAAGGGATAGAATAAGGAATGAGGAGATCCGACAGACAGTGAGTGTGGTGAAGCTTCAGGACAGGATAGATCAGGCACAGATGAGATGGTTCGGACACATGAAGACTACCACTAAGAGAGTGGGAATAAGGCCAAGGGAGAGACCAAGATGTTGGTGTAAAGAGCAGTGTGTATGATACAAAATTCTAGACTGTTCGGGAGAAAGCACTTGAGTAAATGAAAATATCAGGAGACAGTTTTTTTTTATTAATGTTAATTATTTTAATAGAAAATTACAGGCATGATCCACATGTTGGATTATCACTGATTAGAATCTTTACACGTGCCCAATATAAAATTATGCTTGTAATATTTTCTTTAATTGATTCAGTATGACTTAAATGAAAGCAATAGAAAATTGCAGTTTGTGACTGCTTTTTCCTGAACACCCTAGAATTTTCATTTACACTTTCAGTAAGATATCTAGAATGAGGATTTATACACACTAAAAATTAGCAAAACATGCATGCTGGATGCAAAGTTATAATGAACACAAAAATAAATTTTGAAAACAATTCTGATGACAATAAAAAGTACAACTATTTTAGTGTAAATTAAGATGCATTTTCCCCTCACATCTCTCCCTTTTCTGGCAGCACATTAATCTCCGAAATCCTCAGTTGCAGTGAATCCACTTTCATGTAATTTAACTCAAAGGGCACTTATTTTTAGTCATCTGAAGCTCAAGAAAAACTGCAGGTAAAAAAAACCAAAATGATCAACAAAAACATTATCCTAAAATGGCAAGGTTCCAGCCATGTTTGGCATGACACATTCCTCTCCCTGACTCCTAGTGTCAGGGTGACTCGGTGGCCTTGATTTCTACATGGTTGGTTGCTACATGTTAATTGTGGAGTCATATCTTTGAATACAGATACAAATAAATTTCCAATACCGAAAAATTTTTGTGTCCAAAGTAAAAATACTGACAAATTCTGAAAATATGCACCTCATAGTCATGGCTAAAACTGCCAAAGTAACTAGCATATTGGTTACGTGCGTGTTACTCACTATCAATAAACAAAAATACGTTAGAGTATTCAAATTGGTCTACTTACGCAAGTGAGTATGTATTCTTATGTGGACGACGTTTCGGAAGCTTTACTGCTTCCTTCCTCAGGTTGTCGTTTTCAGCTCGGAATATCAAGCCATGTCAGAGAAGTGTCATGTAAGGATACTGGGTGAAAGGTTTGGGTTAAAAACACTTCATAGTGCTTGACCTATGGATTAGCTTTTTTAAAAAGTGGAACAATTTGAATAATAAAAGGGCCCCGATGGGCTTCCATGTCACATCGGAAGCAAGGAAAGCAGCCGAGGTGGAACGGGAATTCTCCTTGGATTGGTGACGAGGGGAAGAAAAAGAGAGGGGAGGGATCTCTCGTGGGAGGGGAAGTACCACTCCGCTGCGCGGCACCATCTGCCCGCCCGCTTCACCTTGACAGGGAGTTTAGGCTCTCAACGGCCACTCCAGTTTACCGTAGCGGTGGTTTTTACATGTTTTATTGTGAGTTTTAAGGGTTTTTTTAGCAAAGTGGTTTTAATTCTGTATAGGTCAAGCACTATGAAGTGTTTTTAACCCAAACCTTTCACCCAGTATCCTTACATGACACTTCTCTGACATGGCTTGATATTCCGAGCTGAAAACGACAACCTGAGGAAGGAAGCAGTAAAGCTTCCGAAACGTCGTCCACATAAGAATACATACTCACTTGCGTAAGTAGACCAATTTGAATACTCTAACGTATTTTTGTTTATTTGCCAAAGTAACGCAGCATAAATATGGTTTCATTTATAAAAACATTCATTTCCATATAAATCCTCAGACTAGTTGTGCATGCAGATAACATCCGATATTCTTATTTAGCATAACACCAAAATTCAACCTGTTTTTGCACCAAAATTGTTATTATTGTTATTTACCACAAATGCAAGGCACATCGAGAAAGTACCACCATTTGGTAACGAAAAAAGTTGACCAAAACCTTTTTACTTTGAAAATATTTACCCAGAGCTATCTTTCCACATATGCACAAATGGCATAGAGGCATTTATCGTACCGGTAGACAAGTTTTTGTATACCCTCATCATCCAGATCTGCTGCAATTGCCGGAAGAATACTGTGCCATCAAAAATATATGCAGGCGGCATCCAAGGTCACCCAGTATGAGTCACTTGTGTATGTTTCTGTGGGCAGTCAAAATGAACCAGAAAATGAAGAATCCTACCAAGTCTGAAGTGAGAGCTCTCATTTATCTTGCCCCTAGTAATTATATGTTTACAAGATCAAAGAGTTTTGGGAAGGAAAGTGACAATGAAGAGACCCAGCAAACAGTAACTACATTTCTCAATGGACTGGTGGCAGAAGGGTATGATGAGGGTACACAAAAACTTGCCTCCTGGTACGATAAATAGAAGCATACAAATTTGTTTTTTGACGGAAGGACGAAATGTAAAATAACCCATTATAATGTTCATTCCTCATGTTTCTGAAAGGTGTGAGGTGCATTTTCCTACCAGTTTTGTTACAAAATAATGCGAAATGAACAGCAAAATGCAAAATAAATCTTCAAACATGAAATTTAGAGTTTATTTACTGCTGCAACACTTTCTGATGTCACTTATCCTGAGAGTTATGCAAATCACCAAAAATTGAATAGTTCAGCTAAAAATATTACAGAAGCAAAAAACTGACTCTTTAAACAGGGATAAACTAAATACTACTAGGGGAATCCATCCCTACTACAACAGTTAGCACCAGGAAAGAGCAGATGACACGGACATAGACGTACAGTTAACAATAGCGCACCTAACGGCAGCCGGAGAACTATGAGCAATAGAAGCATACCAAGCAACAGTACAACAAGTTCCAACGAGGATGGTGTCAGTGGCCACTGAAATTAATAGGACAAAGAAGAAAAAAAAACGGTTTCGTGGATAAAGTGAGTCCTAGTTTCTCCGTATTTATCTACTACCACGTCTCTCTTCTCCCAATTATGAATTTAGGGTTATAATCACATATTTAACACCAAAATGTCATTTCTTACACTGCTTTTGATCCCAAAATGTTCGCAGTTTTTGAACCGAAATCTTGTTTCATTCACCACAAAGATGTGGGTCTAACGATAAGTGTCTCAATGCCATGAGTGCCTTCATACAAAAATGGGTTACGGTATGTAATTTCAAAGCAAAAAGTAAGTTCCTTTTTATTACAAAACAAAACAGGTAGGTACTACTTTCGGACAATACCTCATATGTGTGTATCACAAATGTCTATATAACAGTGCAAATACCACAAGATGCTCCTCAATGGCTTAGGATGAATTATAGAGGATTTTTAAAAAATCAGTGTAATTCATTGAAACTAGAAATATTACAAAAACAATAATATTTACTGAGACAGAACCAAAGTTTCAGTGGAACCTTAAGACAAATATTGGTTGAAATTACATCTTACATTTAATAACCACTGTAAGTTTATCTGTAAAGATACAGACTACAATACAGCTTCATTTACCCAAGAGAAGACTGTGAAACCACGGGAGCAGAAGATCCTGGAACGAGAGTGCACTTCATAGGTTGGCCATCCAGCTGCCGATTGTGATACACATCTACCGATCTCTCGGCATCAACACGATGCTTGAAGGTAACTTCCGCAGTACCTGGACGAATGAGCTTCGAACGCACCAATGGACCAATGTCTTCAAACAGCTCCTAGTAAAATAGAAATAACAGCATTCTTGAGTGGTGATTATGATAGTTGCAACTGCTTCAAATAATGACTTGTGGTGTAGTTTCCAGTTAGAATTGTTGATCGCATCTTCAGGTTTAACTTGAATCAACTTTTATGATTTTACATGTGCATGGTTTGTACCTCGTGCTGTTAACGTCGTTGATTATGTATGTACTGTTATTACACTGAAGAATATTTTCTAAGAATCGCGAAGGTGAAGGCTAAACATTTAAATGGATATTTCAAGGAAAGAAAATGCAGCAAATCACATTTAACCATCCGGTACTGCCATTTTTTGGTTACTATGGCTACGTCAATGTTGCCAAGCACATAAACGCAATACAACTTAACATAGATAGGAAACAAATGTTATTGAGCATAACTTAAACATGTACTTAGTGTTTTCCTCTAGTTTTCACCACATAATGAGGAGATAAGACAAGAATAGTCAAAGTTTAAAACATGGGGAGGTAAGTTAGGTTAAAATGGTAAAAGACAATGCAGTACCCTGTCACTCCTTCCTACTCCAACTCTGGCTGGCAAGTAACTGTCATATTCAATATGGCTGCCTGGCTGACAGGAGGTAAAGATAGCTGTGTCCTTTATCTAATGGTCCTGCATGTTCATTTGAGTTTTCTGATGTTTTTAAGATGGTAAAGATCCAAAAGGTCCAACTGAACTCAATGCAAGTGTGTCAATTATTACAGTATTTGAAAAAAAATACCAACAAAAAGTGCAGCGTTTCTGTGTGGAATCCTGTAAAACAAACAACAGTTACAAACAAATGGCCCATAGGAAGTGCAGCCATCTTTACCTCCTGTCAGCCATATTGAATATGACAGTCAGTTGCCAGTCAAGAGTTGGAGTAGGAAGGGGTGACAGGGTACTGCATTGTCTTTTACCATTTTAACCTAACTTACCTCCCCATAATTAAGGTACTCACATTTTCTGCGAAGCTGTTTTACATTCATTTCGATAGCCACTGCCACCATCCTCGTTGGAATTTGTAGTTGTGTTGTTGCTTGGCGCGTTTGTTGTTTTTTCCTAAATCGTCGCTAGGTATGCTGCTGTAGTAACAGAAGCCAGGTGTGGTGTGCCTGACCACTATCTACGTTCAGTTCATGGTTGTAGTGCATGATGGCGTGTGTTTCTTTAATTTTTGTGTCTATCAGTGTGTGAGCTTTGTATTTGATAGGTGCTGCTGAATTCTCTCACTGATGGATCTGCCGATGTAATGAGCCTTGCACTCGCATTCGGCATCATAGATGCCTAGATTGTTGAGGGGAGAGAGGAAGTACCGTTTATGTTTGTTTAGTTGGTCACGTATTTTGGAGGTTGGTTTGTGTGCTATTTGGATGTTGTACGGGTGGAGGGCTTTGGTAAGGTGGTTTGATGTGGTATGATGGTAGGGAAAGGCAAACCACTTGGTTTTGTTACTGGGATCTAGTTGCGATGGTGGAGCAGGTTGTGTTGATGATGCAGGTTATCTGACTTGGATTTCAGCTTAGCTGCACCATGTGGAGAGTTGACATTCAGTATGTCCATGTTTTAGTGCCAGTTCTGTGATGGTTGCTATCTCGTCCCTTAAGTCTTCTTCTCTTGAACAGTAGGAGAAGGCTCTTCGGAAGAAGTTTAGCTATACATTGGCCTTTTGCTCGGGTGGATGGTTGGATAGTGCATGGATATATTGGTTGCCTGCATCTGGTTTTCTGAAAACTGTGGTTGTGAATTTGTTTCCCCCGCAGCTGATGGTGAGGTCCAAGAAATTGATTTTGCCATGCTTTTCATGTTCTATGGTGAATTTTAGTCTAGGGTGGATGCTATCTAGTTTTTCCAACAAAAGGTTGATCTCTTCTTACCGAAATTAATAGAAAATAATGTAAAACAGCTTTGCGGAAAATGTGAGTACCTTAAATATTTATTACCGCGTCTCTCATTCCCATACTATGAATTACCTCCCCATGTTTTAAACTTTGACTATTCTTGTCTTATCTCCTCATTATGTGGTGAAAACTAGAGGAAAACACTAAGTACATGCCAAAACTGGACTTCATTACTTGGTGAAAAGATGGCATGTGGTGCAAGTTATGCCCTATTTAAACATGTACATTTAAAGTTTACAATGAAAGTACAAAAAAAATGACCTTGTGCTGTAACACAGAACGGTCACAACCTGTAAAAAAAAAAAAAAAAAGTGTACAAGCATTCAATTCTGTACTCCTGTATAAAATATTTGGCGAGTTAAACACAGGCTTCTGTCTGTGCCTCCTTGATGGCATAATGGTAACATTATTACCTTGTAATCAAGGAGTCCCAGGTTTGACACCATGTGGTTCGGATTTCAATTTAAACTGTAGATCCAGTCCCCATTAGCCTTTCTGTGCATAAAGTGAACTCAAAACCAAAGCTCAAACTCAAAGGCATGTCTTTCAAAGACAGTTGGGCAACAATGGCAATGCAAAACAGAAAACACCTATTCCAACATGTATTTGACATAGGTTTAAGAAATTTCGGCAATCTGCCAAGTGCCTGGACATGATTAGTGCCTTACAAAGTACAAAAGATTGAAACAATTTAGCTAACATGCTGCTCACGTCCCTTAATTCTACGGAAGTGATAGCAGAGGCACTAACAAAAATAACAAATATTGAACTAACCCGTATATCATCATGTGATACAGAAGAGTGTAGATTCATCACGACTACTTTGAAACCATCAGGACCGTCTAATCGTGCCTTCAGCTCTTGACTCAGGCTACCAATCTTCTTCATGGGTTCGTCGTCATCGAATTCTTCTACTTCTTTGCTGAAAAGATTTTCAAGCTGTTAGTGCTGGATTCTGAGAGGGAAAGGGGGAGGGGGTTCCATTGCACGATGGAGGGGATGTTGTACATGTATGGCTGGATGATTTGCTAGTTTATTTTTGCTTGAAGCTATTCTTATGCATTCATAACATATGTTTCAACTTTGTTATTAGAGTTTATTAGGAGTGTTTAGTTTCATTGATATGTTTAGAAAAAACTAAGTTATGCATATTTTATTATTCTACAATAAAGTTAGCTTCTTCTTAACAGAACAAACATTTAAATTCACATTTTTTGGGTCTTTATACAGGGTGGCTATAAAGTCTGGAACCTTGGGAGAAGGGGTCATGTGGAATGGGCAGCAAGGTCACCTGACCTGAACCCTATGGGGGATTGTGAAAGCTGTGTATGCAGTAAAAATTCGGGACCTGCAACATCTCCGGGAAAGACTAACCACCGCAATTCCTGTTCTGGAACCACATATGTCAAAAGACAATTCAAAGAAGTCTTTTAAAACGTCTCCAGAAGTGCGTTGAGAATGGTGGTGGACATGTGGAGCACGTTCTTTAGTAGGAACATGTGCTATGCATCATTTCTCCTATGGTTCCAGACTTTATAGCGTAAAATGTCTATCACCATCTTGGACAAGTATTTAATGTGAGAACGACATACATTTTTCCATTAAATTTATGATTGTATCTAAAGCTATCTGTTTAGCGGTTACATGGAGATAGGTAATCAACTCTGATAAACTTACTTTTCATTTTCCCACGTAAATTTATTTCGCGATCGATTTCGCCACCCGTCTGGTGGCTTCATCAGACGTGAGCTTTTAGCAAGAATTTATTGATAACAAGCTGGGTTCATGCTGTTATTTTCCTGGACACCTCCCATTAAAGTTAAAGAAATTATGCTACACCTTTCATTAGCGTGTGGCTAATTGTGACACCAAGGATGAGTGATGATTAGACAAAACTGATAAAGGAACATTCACAAAGAATATCCACACCCATTCTGAGACTTGAACCTGCAACTTCTGTGGAGAAAGAAAGTCAACCACCAAGACAGCAAATTAAACCAGGTATACCTTGTATACATTGTTGGGGGTCTTGATCGTTTTACTGGTGAATTCCATTCTTCCCTCTCTGATAGCAACAATGGCCCTCGGGATTTCTGAAACAGGTAAACAATTAAATTTTCATTTAAGAATGTTGTAATGTAGTGCAGCTACTATTATCATTATTGGAGGCAAGGATTGCGATATTTCTAACCAATCCATTATTGGAATAAAAAGTAAATGACTGAACAGAATAAATACCACGAGAAAGAAAAGAAATGAACACAGAATACTTTCAAATTAATTTTTACAAATACAGTAGAGCGTCGATTATCCAAAGTAATTGGGGGACATGGGTGGTCGGAAAACTGGTTTGTTTGGATAATCGAACTGTACATGTTTATTTGCCAAAAAGAAGTACTGTACAGTAAATTTATTCATAAAAACAGGCATCTCTTTAAGTATTACAAAGTAACGTACAAAGGCAACTTTAGTAGGAATATATAGTATGTGGTACAGTTTATTAAACAAAAATATGTACACATTACATACGCATTTTGCATGAACAATACACACAGTACACAAAATTAACGTTTAAAAAAAATCCTTTATTTTGGTCTGTGCGAGCGAGTACACAGTTCGGTTAAGCGGTCGTTCAGTTGACCGACGTTCGGATAATCGACGCTCTACTGTACATCAAACCAATCAAAACAACATATCTTCTGTTTATGAGAATCATAAAATTATCTTGACTTGGGAAGGTATTAACAATAACACTCGGAGATTCCTCCTATATGGCAAAAACTTATGTACTTTTTATTATTTTCAAGACAAACTTTTTGATACTGCCCTAAGCCATGTGATTTTAGTTTCAAGACATTTTTTAACATTCTCCTGATGAAGAATAACGTTCATTAGTCAATAAGTCAAATCTACAAAAAGTTATACCACCATTCTGCACATTGCAAGTTTATTTTATTATAAATTAAATATTACAAGAACAATGGAATTACAAAATTTCAACACCCAAATATACAAAGTATAAAGGCAATAATTGAATGTGAAACAAAATGTGTTCACTTACTGTAGAAAATAGGCTATCGGTTGAAGTCTTCAGAGTGAGTGGCCTTCTGGAAACTTCTAGCCTAGCACTTCTCGATATAAGAGGCTCACGCATAGGAGATGATGGCTTCACCCATTTGTAGAGGCTATTATCTGCCGCAACAGTATGTCCTGGTGTGGGGGAACGAACAGGTAAAGATCCTTTATTGTCTACAGTCCGACAGAGATATCTTGGGGCTACATCAAAACTTTGTACTGGATCTGTAAAAGGAAAAAAAAAAGTTAGACAGTTGTCGGGCGGTGGTTGGGAGTAAAAACATCACAAATAACAGCTGCTACTTTTGCAGTGTAAATATATTGAGAATAAGGCAAATGCACATTTCTAATTCTGTAAAAAAAAAAAGTGGACATTGCAATAGTTGATTTGATATTCTTATTCTTTCACACAGGAATCGCAATTTTTAAACAAAAAAAACTGTAATGGAATGGTAAATCATAACTGGAATATGATTTGAAGGTATGACTTAAGATGACCGGACCCCTCTCCGATTGTATTCATATTTGACATACTTACTAATTGAGGACTGCTAATGACTAATCTGAAGTTAAAATTTGTCAGAAATGCCTAGAAATTGCAAAATAATTGCAAACCATTGACGCTAGCCCCACGAACCATTCATGTGTGGTTAGGTTAGGCAAATATAGTTAATTTTGGTGTCGTTGTAGTATCAGGAATATATATAGCTATTTCCTTGTGAAACAAAAAAATTCGGGAAAATCGACGATTTCCATTCCAGAAACTAACGCCTTATTTCGTTTATTTTGCAATTTCTAAACGTTTCCGACAACTTTTAACTTCAGATTCGTGATTAGGAGGCCTCAATTAGCGAGTATGCCAAATATGAAGAAAATCGGAGAGGGGTCCGGTCATCTTAAGTCATTCCGATTTGAATTAACTTGTATTTCGAATTTTTCTCTGCCAAGTTCAAACATCATTGTCAGACCTAATAACATAAATAAATACATTCCAAACCAAATTATGCCCTCGCAACCCTTTCACTTTGGAGCAAGATATAATTTTACTAAAATCATATTTGTAACAAATATATCGGTAACGGTTCCGATTGTTTTATGATTTCTCCTAGCACAAAGACTAATTATCGTAGAATTTTGGAAATCATTGTCACACGAAATTTGAACCTTCCTTAAAGTAATGAGCACTGTTTGTTATTGAAATAAAACAACTTGAAAATTACCTTACGCACTTCTCATGGACAAGATATTCTCTGTCGATAAGCGACAGTAAATAGAAGCGTGGGAATGAATGTAGAAGTAAATCGGAATCTTAGTAGAATGCATTTAGGGACTTTATTTTAATGCTAATGGAACCAAACCTAACCTGCCTAATCTAACCACAAAAGCATATATTGAACAAAACCTTAAGTAATCACTAAAACTCCGCAGTATGTGTTAACAGACGTACATCGAAATCGAACCATGTAAAAATTGCATACGTAGCATGATGAAATTGCAATAAAACAAAAGGAACTTGGGCCAATATATCATTATATTTAATGCTGGAATGCTTACTTGACACAACTGGTTTTATTTGATAGTTCCTACTCATCTGAATATCTTCATCCACCTCACTGTGCTTATATGATGAGTTTTTATTAGTCGTTAAACTTATTCTCCCATTCCGACTTGTTCTTATAGTTATATTTCCTTTCCGAACTTGTTTCGGTGGAGCATTGTTCTGGAATAAAAGAGAGAAAGAGCAATTATAGATTACAAGTGAAAGCATTTTTAAAAAAAAAACAAATATTTGAATTGATGACCTTAAAAAAATAGGGCGTCTACTAACACGATAATTAAGAATGAACAAAATAGGAAAGTGAAGCTATTAAAATACTGAATAATCCGAAAACAACTTCAACCACCACAAAAAGCTAATTACAATTACTGCTTAAAGCATTAATAAGGAAATATTTTCTCAAATAAAAATTGGAATTACCTGACCCTTTCTCCCACGTATCCTATCTAGTTTCTCCCTTGCATCAGTTTTCTTTGCTAGTTCTGCTAGTTTATCCCTGGCATCCACCAATTTCTCACGTTTATGCTGGATAATCTTAAATCTGGCATCACTTACTACTGGTTTCTGGATTCTGTTATTTGAAGAACGATTTCGACCTGTTGGAAAGCTCCTTCCTTGAGACCTGGTAAAGATAATACTGCTGTAATAATATTGTACATACATTAATTTGTACAATTCGTGAGAGTTGTGATCAAAATCTTTCTCATACTAAAAATCCCCATTTTAAAGACTATTCTCACTCACAAATGGTACAGTAACGTTGGTTCTTTAATATGTTGGTAAAGTAACTAATTAAATTATTTTACAGCACTGGTATTCTGTACAAAGTTTTGGATAATTCATCGAATTAAAAAAATAACTTTGTTCAATTCTGAAAACTTTGCATTACGTAGAACAGTACGAAGGGTTTTTCATGAAATTCGCTGATTATTCTTCAATTCCAGTACACCAATTTTAAAGGAAAAAAAACTCAAAATGTTGGAATTATATCGCATATTCTTGATTTTACGTACGCTTCAGGTAGAGCGGTTTCGACCATCATCCTTGCTGTCAACGCACGTATTTATAAATACATAAAAAAACGCTTTCAGAAGGTCGCTAAATGTAATGCATAATGACATGCATCCTTTAAAACTAGTTTTACCAGTGTTACCTTCTTCTTCCCTTAGTATTTGAAAACTTGGATCTGTTGTATTTAATAAAATCATCTAAACTTTGATCCACGTTCGCCATCCTGAAACAAATGACGAAGTACCAAACTTTCAATTCGTGCCAATAGGTGGCAGCATTTTAATGTTTTTCTCTGCCATCTACTGCTGGTCGAGAAAAAGCTGACTGGGGTTGTGAAGCCATGGCTACTGACAGTCAATCAGATTTTATTGGAACATGGGAGGTAAGAGTTTCAATTAGGTAGATAATTCATTTTTTAAATGTATTTTAGAACACTATAGCTTTAGTTGATTTTATTTTATACATGACGTTAAGAAGTGGTGCAATGTCAAGTCGATCGGTAAGCACTGCAGTACCTTGACATTTGATCAAGCATTTGAGACTGTTTTGACAAATCAGGAAAAGATAGGATTAAATTGGAACAGTTATGACGTGTGATGCGATGTTATTTGTAGCTAATGAAATCTCTTAATGTATCATATAATATCTTAATACCTTATATTAAGAATGAATTATATTTTCAACAAGTTCTGTTCCCGAAGTTTGATATCAATATTGCTTTTCGAACTCTAGACAATATTATCGTTTGTTTTTCATAAATTCCAAACATTATTTCAATGCTTTAAAGAAAACATTAGGATGTGCACTTACTATGTCAGATCTTTATTTGCATACTGCAAGTGATAAGTATGTTAGATTGCTAAATATCTGAGACCTGCAGTGCTTACAGCATGGCAAACTGTTTTGTTTATTTTAAAGATCCTTTCTGAATACAACTCAGTGTTTTATATATTGCTTGGTTTTGTTTATGTGGGGGTTCATATGGAACAACAACATTGAATTGAAAGTCGGATCCCTGGCCTAAAATCCGACATTCTGACATATGATCTGGCATTACGATTTAATATATATATATATAAATAACAGCTGGAAGGTCTGTTTTGACGACCCCCCGATCAGAGTAAAGTAAAGTGCTTCCCTGTGCTTTGCACCACGCCATGAAGGCGTATAGGGAGTATGGGGTTAGGGCCCCACACTTTCTTAATCTCGGCCGAGCTGGGGGTGATGTGATCAGCACCACCATGCCCCTAGCCAACTTTACCCCCCAGAGTTTCCTCCAGGTACCCACTTTATATGACACTGGGTGGGTGCCGGAGCCACTTATACAGGTTGAGAAAGGTTTAATTCTTTTCATGTAGGGTGCATCAACAGGACTATAAATATACTTATTGTCATCATTAAAAATATATATATATTATTTTCAATTGAATTTCTGCTAACACATTTCCTAGTAAAATATATTATGGTAACAGTTTCATGCATCGGAGACACATTTCTTCAATTTTACACAAGAAACTACTTACGGAAATGAGTTTCTCCAAGGTTTACAACCTCCGTCGATATATATTCTTCCTAAAACTTCATCCTACAATGCAGCAGAACAATAAATAATCACTTTTCATGTAATAATATTGGGCATTTTGTGAAAATCGACAACATCATGCCGTTGTTTCCAAGATGTACCTGCAGATGGCTCTAGCGTCGGAAGTCACGCGATCTCGCTATTGGAATCAGGGTCTCCAAACGCGCGATTTTTTTCGAGAAACGCGAGTTTTTTTTTCTTCGAGAAACGCGCGGTTTTTTGTCGAGAAAGGAAAATGGTTTTTCGATGAATTTAGGGGTGAAATGGGTGCTAATGGAACCTAACCTAACCTCGTGTGAATGGTTCGTGGGGCTACCCGTGGATGGTTTTTGGGGCTAACGTCAATGGTTTGTGGGGCTACCCGTGAATGGTTTTTGGGGCTAACGTCAATGGTTTGTGGGGCTACCCATGCATGGTTTTTGATCCCCTGTTTTTTACAACTTTCATGCACAATAGAGTTGGAAACATTGATATTCGAAAACAAAAGAAGCGTTACAATTCGTAAAGCAAGCGATATCGCACCGTGACGTGCTTTCCGTAGCATTAAGGAAAATGGTTTATTTTAGCAGAAAAAGTGTTTGTTTTCGTGCAAAAAGCATATTGGCACCTTCCACTATGTTCCGCAATACATAATTAGTAAGTACAAACCACGAGAAAGACAAAATATCCGATTTAAATGTGTATCCGATGCATGAAACTGTTACCTATATTATTTACTGTGAGTGACCTGGCATTTTATCCTTGGATTAGATTATTACAAATGGACTGACCTGTTCCATGGCAACTTACACACCAAAGTAGCAGCTACTTGCTTCCTGGAAGCTTGAAACATTTCATTCATTTTATAATTTCAAAGATACAATTGAAAGGATTCACTTCAAAGTAGTATAGTGCTACTTCTACTTTCTGGATAAATTCTGTTGGGGCCATTGCACACTAATTCTACACACTGTTCCAGATTGATTCGATTTAGTACTAAATGAAATTGTGGATAAGTTAACATAGCGATATGAGTTGATGTGGCAACTAGTTTTGAAGACAGTCCCTTAAAGTTATCAAATTTGAACAAAAAAAAAAATATGTTCAAACTACATTTATTAAACTGGCATTTAGAGAAAGATAGGGATATGGGAAAGGTTTCAATTTGAGTAGTCTCCTTCTATGGCCTTTCATATGATGAGTAGGCTAAGGAGAGTATTTGCCCTAAAATCCATTTTTGTTCCTTGGCTAGAAAGTGTAGGCTTGAGAAGCCATTTCAGATGAGTTCTGAAAGGAATACACGAGTGTCTCTTTGGAAAATAATTGCTTTTCTTGAATGCCTAATGCCGGCCCCCGTAGAAGAGTGGTTAGCACATCACGCTACAACATCAGGGGTACCGGGTTCGAGTCCTGGCCTGGCCATCAATGTTTGTGAGTGTCCATTCGTCAATTTCATCATTCATCCTCTTCTTCACAAATTAGCCAAAGTGGCACAAAAAGCTAAATAAAATAAAGCAAATGAAATAAAAAAAATCAAATTGAATGCCTAATATGCGAAAGTGATGAAAAATCTGTGCGGGTTCATGAATTTCTAATGGTTTTTTTGTGATTTTTGGTTCCCCCTTTTTTTCTTTCATAGTTTGAGAGTTTTTATTGCCTATGTATCCTCAGTTACTGATGAGGAGTGGTGGGGTTCGTAATCTTAAAAAATCTTTTCAAGTCAAGATTTTCATTCTTTTTATCTTTAATATTTTCAAAATTCTCAAAAATTGAAGTGCAAGTCCCCTTTATCTTTAATATTTTAAAAAAAATGATGTTTAAGTCCCCTTTATGCACACACAGGCTAATTGGGACTGGACCTACAATTAAAGTAAGATCTGAACCACTATGTACCTTTACTGGGTATTCGAGCCTAGAACTTCTTGATTACAAAGTGATGACTAGAGCTCGGATTGGCCCAAGTTCCTTTTGTTTATTTGCGATTTCATCATGCTACGAATGCAATTTTTACATGGTTCGATTTCGATGTACGTCTGTTAACACATACTGCGGAGTTTTAGCGATTACTTAAGGTTTTGTTCAATATATGCTTTCATGGTTAGGTTCGGCAGGTTAGATTTGGTTTCCTTAGCATTAAAATAAAGTCCCTAAATGCATTCTACTAAGGTGCCGATTTACTTCTACATTCATTCCCACGCTTCTACGATATTTACTGTCGCTTGTCGACGGAGAATATCTTGTCCATGAGAAGTGCATAAGGTAATTTTGAAGTTGTTCTTTTCAACATAAATAACTTTTTTCGAGTCCAAACAGTGCTCATTACTTTAAGGAAGGTTCAAGTTTTGTGTGACAATGATTTCCAAAGTTCTATGATAATTAGTCTTTGTGCTAAGAGAAATCATAAAACAATCTGAACCGTTACCCCTGGAAATCTCAGGGAATTTTTAAAAAGTAAAATTCTCAGGGAAAATCATCTAATTGATCAATGAGTCACATTGAAGTACGTCTGAAGGGCTAGAATATGCTCCTACCTGTTGATTATCTTCACACAAGCTGCTTTGAAGACATAGGCTTGTAACATATGTTTACTTTCCATTACAGATTAATTGATATTGTGTCCATTTGTAAGTTTCTGTTTCTCAAAAGTGTGTAAATATTTATTCTATGTGTGGTATGGAATGTTATTTTGTGCATTGCAATACAGTTGGGGGGAAAAAATCAGACACATTTCTGTAACTGTACTTATATGTGCACAGTGATTCTTCATTTAGTTTGATTTCAGAAAGTGAAGTATATCCCAGTACTGATAGACAACTGAAATAAAATTTACTGATTCTGATAACTGAGCCAATGCAAAATTGCAAATGATTCTTGCGGAACATTCATTCACCACCTCAATTAATAAATGTAACCAAGTGATTCAAAATAATTAACTTTAATAATGAACTGCTTATTTAGACATTTACTTCACAAAATCAGTGCCATACAAATTGTATTCTTGGTAAAACATGGTATGTGACATTTTGGTAATTTTTGAGTTGCAAAGTAAAATGTGCCATCCTTCAGTTTTCGAGTGGAATTGCCATGTCATACAATTTGCATTGGACTCACTGAAGCGTTCTGAAATTGGTAAACACAACACGAAAACAATTTATCTACAGTGTAGCTTCTAATAACCTTTTTTCTTAATGAACTCACAAATGACCAAAATGTCACTTAGCATGTTTTACACCCGAGCCCTTCAATTAGTTTGCTTCTGCTGGGTCCCCAGTCATGTAGGTATCATGGGAACAAAGGAGCTGATGCTACCGTGAAGTCTGCTGATGCAGATGGCAGCCTTCTCATTCTCTCTCTCTCGCCGAGAATAAGTCATCTTAACTCTGCTTCGGATCTGACACAACCATGTCAATGCCATTTGCTGCAAGGGCTGGATCCTCCGCTGTGCCGTACCTGTAATGTTGTTCGGTACATTCTTCTCGCATGTGCTGGTTTTCATTTACTGAGACAGAGTTTTAACCTTCCCAACGATTTATCATCCATAAATGTTGGGAGATGATGACTGTGTTTTACTAAATGTTTTTTATCTTTTTTTGCGAAGAGCGGGCCTTTTACACTGTTTCTGAGGAAGTTTTGAGACTATCCTTGCCTTTTTTAAAGTTCATGTTTCTCCTGTGGAAGTCCCTTTACAACTTACATTTTTAACCTTTCCCAAAGGTCTCTTTACATCCCTTTTTTAACATTTTTATTTTAAGTTTAGGGTTTTTAGGTAAGGGGACTTTCCCTGTATACTTGGAAGGGTGCAAAATGGCCACAAAGGCCAAGGCACCCAAAAATTTTAAATCAATCAACCAGCTACTCCATCTCATCTCTAATAATAATAAGAAGAAGCTGGTGATGATAATGCTATGAGAGGAAGTGGAGGCTGTTGTAAAAAAATAAACAATACTACACTGTGTATTGACTACTCTGGAAAATGATTGCAGATTCTACAAAACTCAGAGAAAATACATTTCAAGTTCTTGTGCGAACCCTGAACTACTTTCCTGTATGTCGCGAGTTACAGAATATGTTCCCTTCATTTGTACAAAAAGTACAAGAGTAGCTATGTATTTTCATCCCATTGTTCTTTCTGCAGATGCTTCTTTTTACATTTTTTTTCGAAAGTTACAAAGAGCTCTCTTTCATATTTACATATTATGCAATAATTTGCGATGTGAAAAGTAATTAATAGTTGACAAAATTAGTTTCATAAATATGTACACGTTGCTGTGTTTTTTGACTTTATAAATTTGATACAAATTTTAATTTGAACAACTTATGTCCTAAGAATTATGTTGAATATGTTTAAATAAAATAAATATAGCAGAATTCTTGAAACTGCTTGGTTACTTGATTGTCATTAATATTACATATTCTTTGATATTACATATTTAGCTACATATCCTTTTGATAATACATATTTTGGTACATATTTTATCAATTATTGTTGTGTGTTTATGTACATATTTTGTACTTTGATATTACATATAAGTCCGAGGTCCAGTGATGACGTTACCCCTAGGACATCAGGGAGGATCTAATCAATTGTTGATATGGTTACTTGTTCACTCGAATTTTATATTGAGAACAGTTGTAGTTTTTACAAGTGTTGGATCCAGGTGAGGGGCCACGAACTATAAAATATTTAAATGTGGACCTATAATAAGCTACTAACATCGACGATTTTTCAAATTTGTGAAGATTTCACTTTTGTTCTTGTATAAATAAATGTGTTTGTTGTGCATAGAGGCAGGCAACAGAAGTCTGGAGTATGCAATATTGGATAGTTTTAATGTCATAACTATTGATGCGAGGCTACCACGTGGAGGGGTAGTTGCCCCCATCAATATATTCCACTTTTGCTCCTGCAGTATAGTCTCTTAATGCTGAGCCTTGTCTACCAAAGGAAAGTAAATTGTCCTTACGTCCCCAGTTTTGACGCCACTAAAGGTCTTGTAGAAACATACACAAGATAAAGATAAAACACGAATGGAAGACTAATACAAGTATGAAATCTTATTGATGATTAGAAATCAAGAATTATATAAAGTTGAACACTTAATAAAAACATTTCAACTATTGTAATCTCTCTACATCTCTTGACAATCATCTCTTTACACACACACACATTTGTATGTGAGTGTGTGTGTGTGAGATGCGATACGAGATATGAACACTTTTCGGAACTTGCCCTTCCCTCAAAAGAATCCTGGGTACGGACCTTGTTGGACCCAGTTGTTCTTTTGAAAATTGAAACTGAACACTATTGGTAAAATGACTGAGTCACATATGTACCCCTTATATATCAGTAAAATGAGTGTAACATGTATGTAACCTCCAACAATACACTTCACACTGATAACTCTTGTAACAAATTACATATTGCATATAGTTTATTGGGTATGCGTTGGTTTATCTTTATATTGAAACATGATTTTATAAATGCAAATGTTAGGTTAGTGCTGGCCCCCCTTTTTTTGTAAATAAGAAACATGATTGAAATTGTAGATTAGGCACACACAGGAGATGCACTACGTAGAAATTCTCAGCAAAAAATGCAGGACTCGAACCCGAGTCTCTGGCATACCATGCAATTGCTCTAACCACTGAGCTACCAAGCCTGCATTTTTCGCTGAAATTTTCTATGATCTGAAATGTTTAGTTAAAGCTAAACATAACAAATTTAATATTATTACTAAATTTATATATATATATTCCTGATTTCAGGTTGTTAAATGTGGATCGCCTGGCTGCCATCCAGAGAAATCAGGAATTGAAGGGTAAGTAATTGGAATCATATTTCGTCCAGTTGTGGCACAAGTGTTGGTCTGTTCCAGAAAAGTTCCCAGTGGAGGTTACTTAGGGTTAAATGCAAATAATTTATGAATTAGGTGATTCCATTTGAATTAATCTTCGTATCTGCGAAGTTATCAGTGTATCACACTTTCTCTGTGTTTGTTTATTTTTGAGCTATAATAATTAGGGCTGAACCGATACTGATGTTCATACTCTCACCGATACCCAGTACTCAAAAAATATTCTTCAGAGCTAGGCACCAGGAAACCACGTACTTTCTGATACCGATATCACTGGTATCGGCTGATACATCGGCATTGGCTCAGCAGTGGTATCGGCAGATACCAATCCATTAGTATCAACTCCACTCTAATAATCATTAACTTTTATCACCAATCACCAGATGTTTCAGTAAAATTATTTCATAGGTATGTTAGTTTATATTCATTCTTTAAAAGAATACACCAGTTAAAATATATAAATCTGAAATCATGTGCAATAGAAGGAAACATTTTAGAAAAATCCATGGTGCAACAGTCCTCGGAGGGTAGGACTGTTGTGTGGTCAGCAGTTTACTGCTGTTTTCTGCCTGCTTATTTATCTTTTCAAGTAGCTTCCAAGTTGTTCTCATGGTGCTGGCTCAGCACCGAAATTTTGTAGACCACCACTTGAAATCGAACCTGGAAATGTATTTTTTTAAATGAATTTAAATGTTATTTTGCTTTTTAAAAATTTTGGTTGCTATTGATGCAGTAAAATACTCGTTATTACTTACAGCTTCATGTATACAACTAAAAATATCCATGTTTGTTTTTGAAAGTTTACAACATAACAAGTAAATGAGAACACCCATGCATTCTGCCCACAACTGCAAATGTAAGATCTTTCCGAAAAGATCTGAAATTAACAAAAAAGTGATACTTATGTAGTTGCAAAAATTATTGATCACTGGAGAATAAACGAAATGACTTAAGTTTAAAGATAAATTTTAAAATAAGTTTTAGAATCATAGGAAGAAAGTGCACCTGTTCATTTTCTGACACATGTTTGCATAATCTTGTATTATATTAATAACAATAGTGTTATGAGTCTGATAGCATTTAGGACTTAACGTTTGTGCTCTTTGCAGGTCCCAGAGTTTCATTGTTTCCTTCCCCTCCAAGCTTTAACTAAATGCCACTAGTTTATTGCTTTCGTTTGAAATAATTTAGCGGTTGTCAACACTAATGTTATAATTTGAGATGGATGAGGCAGATGTAGACAACATGCACCTGTTCTGCGATTTCCAACCTCCCCGATGAATTGGTTTATTTTACTTCACCTTTCTGCCCATTTTGGCTGATCACAAAAATGAGGATGAATGATGGTAAGATAAGATTGATGAAGGGAAAACCACAAATATATAGGGATGACAACGCGAGCCCCACATAAGATTATACTGGCTGTGAGTCCAGATGCTAGAGCCTTGCTAGTCTGCCAAATGCAGTCCAGGATGCATTAATAGATAAAACAAGTCCAATTCTCTCGTTAAATACAGCTTCAGTTTTCATCTTAACTGCCCTTTTGGTAGTGATTTTTCATTAAATATTTATTTTCTTAATTGCTAATTTCCAACTGTACTTAAGTAGGGGTCGAACAAATAAAGGTTAAGAAAATTGAAAAAGAGGCCAACAATTTTCGATTTGTTATTTTGCTAGACAACCCTGTATTTCTTAAAATTTATTAAAAATATAACAGTTATTCATCTTGTTGGTTGCGTTAATACTTGTGTACAGGCCATAGTAGGGTCATTCCATGTGATATCAACCAATGGGCTGAACCTTGGTAGTACTAGTAAATTTGACCAAAACTGTAAATTTCCATATTCTTTGGGCTCTTAGGTGAGAGCTGCCATGCCATGGCATTAAACCTGGAAGCAATGCATACCTCACCATAAATTAATACCTTTATAGTTTACAGACAATAAGATTCGAATCTCGCGATCGGTCAAGCTGACGACCTTACTAACCACGGCATCGCCAGCTGTTTCATACCCTCGCGAGGCAACGGTCTGAGTCCTCCAAGAGCTGGCATGACCAAATTGACACATGTGCAGAGGGTTGAAGAAGTCTCAGCGGGGGGGATAGCTATGTCGGTCTCATAAGACACAGCCAGACCTGTTTTCGCTTGGCACGACGAGGAAACTTTCGCAGTGTTGACATAGTTGCCACCTTTAAAGATAAGTCCCTAAATATGACTGATTTGTAAAACCTGTTGGGAAGTAATTCATGATAAAGGTGCTATCTACTTTTCTGCCTACTTTTGGTAAAACGAATGTATAATCTTTCCAAACTTAAATGAACATTTAGATATATAAGATAGACACATCTAAAGGGCGAAGACTTTTTGTTATCGATTTGTTTCTTAAGATAAGATATATCCCTTCCTCTCACATTGTCAAAATATCAAAGGAAACTTGCATCACCACAGGATTTTTTACTTTTATATTTTTTAAAAAATACACAGAAAATCTGTAATTGTGCAAGTATGAATTTTACTTGGAGATAGAATTCAATTTGTTGCATTACGTTTTGCAATTTTTAGATCCACTTTCATGTAGCAGATGCTACTCTAGTTTTAGTGCTAATCATATTTTAGTTGTTCGTAACAGTGGTTGTTGGTGTGGAGGAATTAGAAACAAAGCAAAGCGTTAATTTCCGTGTTCGACTTGCCGTCTGTAATTATTGTGTTTTTAGGAAAATATCCTGGAGTGTAAATAAGATAGGATTAGTGTGTTATTACTTATTACAAACACCATTTTCCACGTTTCCAATCCAGGATAAATTAAAAGTTAAACATATTGGTATGTAACGTAACCTGAGGGGTTATTGCATTGTTATTATTATTTCTTGTTCACGTTGGCACTACCCATCACAGTATCCACCAGCTGCCACTGGTTTTGACTTTTAAAAATTGCAAAGAATTGACATTTTCAAATCTTTAAACAGCTTTCAATCAAAAACTATTTGATCTAGAGAGCTCAAATTGGTGTTGTTATCTTCTGTTCTTGATGCTTGGTATTTCAATTTTGCAATTTTTCAAAAACTTAAAATATATATATATTTTTCCTAAATCTAAATCAACTTGCACAGACAACTTGGTACCTCTGTTTCTAGTGCAATGGCATGGTATGCTACAGACCTGGGGTCAAGTACTAACCGAACCTGCACTTTTAGCTTAAACTTCCACGTAGTGTATCCTGTGTGTGCCAAACTATAAGAAAATAAAAAGCAAGCAAACGTTTGTACTATTATTGAAAGAGATGATTTCACACAGATTAAAAAGCAAACTACAAAAGGCCAGGCAAAACTAGGTTTGTCTTGGGAGGTTTAAGTTGTGGAAATTGTGGGGAGGTCGGTGGTTGATTTGGTAACTCGGTTGTTGAGCATTGACATGGCAGGTCAAGGACTGAGGTTCAATCCCTAGCTTAGCCACAATTTTCACATAACTGTTCAGTAAGTTATAATCAGGGGTATACGAAACTAAAAGAGGCGCCTCTTTTCTCAGGAGACAGAATTTTTCCAGATACAGCTTAAGAAACCATGAATTCAACTAAGGTATAGCTACACATTTTGAAATACAAGATTGGATTAAAGTAATTACAGGGTGGCTACTCACTGGGACTTCCTTGAATTCCAGGAATTATGCATGAATTTTTCTCTGTAGATGTGAAAAATTGCAACTTTTATTAATCCAAATCCCACTTAATTTATACATATTTGTAAATGCCCTGAGCAAGTTTTTCACAGAAGGAAAAGAAAGCTGTATGAAAAATAAAACTAAAAACATGTGTGACTTGTGTTTGTAGATGTATTTTGAGTCTTGAGTGTACGTGAAAGAAATGGCAAATGTAAAATCTGCACCTTAAGTTAAATATTTTAAATTGTTTAATTGAATTGAATTGGAATTTTGGACAAATTGTAATCACACAGACTTTTTATATTCTTAATTATTTTTGAGTGGTGAGAGGTGTAAGGTTGAAATACAGAAAACATCTGTTTGTACCCTTTAATTTTTGAAAGTATGCTTTAAAAACCGGGAATTATACTTGAATTTTATCATGGTCCTAGAGTGGTCACCTTGAATTAATTCTTGTCCCAGAGTGGCCTTGCTAAAGAGGGCTCCACTGTTAATAACATGAATAGCTATGCAAGACATTCTACCATATGGCGGACTCTATCATATTGCTGGAGATTTTAAAATTCGGCTGGCAACAGTGTAAAAATTTATAATAACATTTTTATTCATTTGATTTATACCCTGTCCCAGCTAACTGTAGAGCAGGGCCGCACATATCGGCAAAGGAGGAGGAGCAAAATCGAGTGGTGAATGCGCAGTGTTGCCAACCATACATGTATGGTCCAGACCTTAGTCCATACGCTAAATGCACGGCTTGTCAAAATTTGCTCTTGCAGTTTTATCCCTAATATTTCCAGATTCTTAAACCAATTGTACGGACGTGGAGACAAAAGTACGTTCCGTTTGCCATGTGCGTTCGGTATTATCCTTTTCAAAAGTTAGCAACCCTGCATATCGATAAGGAAATCGGGTAACTCCCATCACCCATTACACAATTCAGTTTCCCTGTTCATTGGTGGAGCCGTCTCGTGTCACTACTTGCACAGAGACTTATTCTCATTCGCCTGGTCTACAGTTAGCTGGTACGGAGTTTAATGATACTCGTGATACAGAAAATAGACTAACATGAGAAATTTCCATAACCAAACTAGAAAAAGAAGAAAAATAGAGGTGAATTTCAAATTTCAGGCATCCTGTGTTTGTCTACCCATAGTTATAATATACCCTCTGTGAGACATAATCTCTTTCATGTAACTAGACAACTTGTATAAGTGCTACTTTGATTGATACTTATAAATTGGCATCCCCCATTGCCTCAGTGTATAACAATAGGTTGAAGTTCATGATCATGGCTGTGTAATTAACAAACTCCGTTTCAAAGCTTCATTTGCATTGCTAAACAGTTTAAGATCGTGTAACAGCTGTTTTTCAAGATCATTTGTTGAACACAATGATGTCTTTCTGATGAATGAAACATGAAGGTTCCATTGTTCTAAATTGGACCAGAGTTTAACCAGTGAAGTGATTTGTTTTTGTGATATTATTGTTTAGTCATTGTTTGTTATAAATCCAGTTATATTTGCAGACATGTTGCAGGGTTACGGCTATAAATAACATTAGCTGTGATATTAGTCACGTAATTCCTCGTGACCGTGTAAAGTTCAGCAAATGTCGGGTAATTTGAATTGAATGGACTTCTCATATTCTGCTCTTAAGAGTTTTTTTTCATGTTGTGTGCCGTTAAATTAGTGACCTTGCCTCTACCAACCTTCTACTGAAGGATCTGAGTTGGAGTTCCTTCATCTTCTTTATGTTTAATCTAAGTAGGTTAAAAATTTATATAAAAATAACAAATGAATTACTATTTGCTGTTCGGCCTCTCCAATCCTGCGGTAGTAGCGTCGTTGCCTTGTAATCAAGGGGTTCCGGGTTCGATACCCGGTGGAGGCACATAGTGGTTCGGATTCCACTTTAAACTGTAGGTCTAGTCCCGATTACCCTTACTGTGCATAAAGTGGACCTAAAACACTAAGTCAACCAACCAACCAACCATTTGCTGTTCAATTTGACTTGAGTTGCAGCTTGATCACACTTTTAACACATTGTGGTTTACACAAAAATTGAATTGGAATGTATCAAATCTCGAATTGCAACTAGAATTTTCTTACCTTTGAATTTCTGATGCACTCATAGTTAGCACTTACTAAAAACATTGTGTAAAATATTTTATTTTCTAATAAGTGGGCATTATTATTATCATCAGTTCATCGTCAAATATTTTTAAACACATCTTGGTTGGTTCATGTTTACTTAAAACAACAATTTTAATGTAAATATATGTCAAGTGTCCCTTTTAAAGTACATTTTGAAGAATGTTACTGATTAAGAAAACAAACTTATTTCTTAAATAAAGTTTCTTAGATTTGTTGTTAGACAAAAGCAGTTAATTTTATTGATTTAGCACACATTTCCATTATCTCTAATAGAAATAGGATAAATTTATCAGCACATATTATTGGTATTGGCAGAGTTGCTGATCTGAGAGGTACATAACTAGCCTCCGAAAGCAAATAGTTTTTTTTGTTGTTGAATTGTTTTTTGAGCACCTACAATTTATGTTGGATTTTGTCTCAACCTACAGTGTGTTTATTTGCAACTTTCACTTTTATTCAGGTTTTTGGGCTTATTCTGAAATACATACATTTTATGCAGTGCAAACTTACGTCACTCGTATTTGAGCATGTCGAAACACATGGGAAAATGAGAAGTTGAATGTTGTGGATAATGGGGATGTGATGGGAGCTGGTGGAAATGTGTGTGTTCAGTTGAGGACAAGCACAGAAATCAAGGAAACCAAGTTCGAGTATTAATTGTAGCACCTTTTGTAACTGAAAATGTCAATAACAGTATCAACGAAACTTGTCGTATTGGATAACTCCTTTCCTAGTGTGCTTGTGGAGTGTGGATTTTGTGACACAGCATAGATTATGAAATAGCATAATATGTAGTGCCTTTTTGCAGCAGAATGGTTACCGCCATTAACCGATCAGCAGAAATGTCATGACGTGTATCTGATGCAGAAGCATGCTGATCAGCTTATGTGCATAATAATAACCCTTTGTGTTGCGGCACGTGAGGACCAGTGCCTGCTGGCTGCCTGTGTCACTTCTTACCGGTGGGGTTTTGATGTGAACCCCCAGTCGTACGTTTCCATGAGGTTACGCTAGTCATTCTTAGCTCCCCAATTTCCTCACAATGGTTGGTGGCCACCGGTCATACTAAAGCCGAAATCTCAGGAGAAAAGTTTTTGCACTTTCCCCAGAAGACTCTAACATAATACAACATATAATGTTTTTTTTTACAGAATTTGCATTCCTTGCAAAACTGGTGTTTTTTTTTTGTTTTAATGCTTTTAGTGCCAAATCGAACCAGTGACAAAAATTATAATGAAACAAGTTGTTTGTTTTGATGCCCTCTATGCATTTCTGCGGTATGCGGTTGCCATTTTAGTAATACCCTGATTAGTTACCCTTACTGGTTATGTAAGTCTAAAATTCAGTTTTGAGATACTATAGGTTCAGTGGCATGGCGTGACTTTTTCAAAAGTGTTACTGGCCATCAGTATGACAATTATTCTGCTAGACGTTATCATCTACATCACCCCCTCCCAAAAAAAATGCCTTCGATCTAGATTTTTTTCAATCCGCTTAGTGATTTACCCAAAATCACTCCTAGCAAGAACTACCACTCATGAGACAGTTACCACAAAAATCCAATGAATAGTGGTTGATCCTTGTCAATCTTGCATTTATATTTATTTCTTTGTAAATGAGGTGGAAAGGGGAAGGAGAAGAACCACACATTTCTTGGGTCAGTTTGACATTTGTGCAGTGAGCAGATGACAGAATTCTTCTCCTCCAGCGACAGCTAATTTGTGGAAGGGAACTCCTGCTGTACATACTATTTTTGTCTATTATCCGACCAGTTTCAGTTGTAGTTCAATCCAGCCTTAGCTTTGCAGTCTAGCTCTAGTTGCTCTTGCTGCCAATCCAATATGACAACACTGACCGGTAACTGGACCCCTGAACAGGCATATGGAAAACCCCATAGCACACTGTCCGAAAGTCATCCCCCGCTCTTCCCTTGCATTGGCACCCTCTTCGCTTCAGTCGGCTGCAGAAAAAATGTCCTCGGCAATATCTACTTGACGGCAACGCTATTGGTTAACGTATTTAACAATGTTGTTATTTTATTGAAACAACTTTTTAAATCCTCACTTGCTGTAACACCGGTTACATGCCTCTGTAGGTTGCATCAGGATATATAAATTATGCACACACCATCCTGCACAATCAAAAGAGAAGGTATTTTGCAGCCCTTCTGGATACCTGGACTGTTTAATTACGTATCCTGAAACAACTGTAGCAGCTTAATTTTTCTGATTAGTTTCAGTTATTAGTTAGAAACAAATATTTTTCAACATTACTAATATCTACTGCTGTTGATACATTTGTAGTGACTGCCCAATTTATTTACTCCAGCTGGAAGTTGTCTTCACATATCAACACCTGGCAGTCAAGAAATTGCAGTATACAAGGTTGCTACGCATCTGAAAACCTGGAAAACAGGGAAATGTCTCGGAATTTGACTTGTCAGGCAAAAATCAGGGAATTTTGCATATTATCTCGATTTGGTTGGTTGATTTAGTGTTTTAAGTCCACTTTATACACAGTAAGGCTAATCGAGACTGGACCTACAGTTTAAGAGTGGAATCCGAACCACTATGTGCCTCCACCGGGTATCGAACCCAGGACCCCTTGATTACAAGGTGACAACGCTACCACTGCGCCATCGGGGAGGGTGCATATTATCTCGAATTTATGTGCATTTTGGTTAACATTTAAATTTTGGTGTAAAAAGAAAATATAAAAAATATTAACAAGATTACAACACTAGTACAATTTTACGTAATGAACATTAGCCAAACTGTTCTATGTTGATTCTGCAAAATAGTATTAAGTACATGAATAGTGCAGAAAGTGCTTTTTTTCCTTTTTGATGTGATGGAAGTGAATAATTATTGGACTTATATATTTAATTGAAAAACACAAGGTTCAAAAGCAAAAATCATGGTGATAAACTTGGACTGTAAAACCCGGAAATGTCAGGGAATTTCATAATTAAAACTCCGTAGCAACCCTGAGTATAGATCAGTCTGAGAAAATCACAAATTTTAAGTTGTGGAAACAATTTTGAAACCAGATGTTGGTTTTGTTGCTCATATGGTGCAAGCATTGATGGTCTGTAAATTTTCAACAACGATATTACGCCTATACCCCCTTTTTTTCAGTTTTAACCTTTGTTAGGCCTACTCGATGGTGCAGTGGTCGCGTCGTCGCCTTGTAATCAAGGGGTCCTGGGTTCGATACCTGGTGGCAGCACATTGTTGTTCGGATCCCACTTTAAACTTTAGGTCCAATCCCAATTAGCCTTACTGTGCATAAAGTGGACTTAAAACACCAACTCAATCAATCAATCAATTAACCTTTGTTAGAGTATCATCATTCTATTCTCTGTTCTTTCTGAATCATTGCTTTTATGTATTTAGAATTTTTGTTTTCTTCTAGGGATAGAACTGATCAGTTAATACTCAGTCATATGTAAACATTACTAGTAATTTTACTGATCCAATAGTTGTGTAAATAATCTGTAATTTACAACAAAATTTAGCTATTTTAATGAAAATAAAAGTATAAATCATGCTATTTATTTGATGCCTTTATTTTCCAGGACATCCTTTCGGTTGGATGAGAATGGGGATGTGACGTGGAAGGTTCCTGATGGTGTAGAGCCTATACCACTCTTTAGCTGCGAAACATATGAAATATATTCAACATCTCTAGGAGGCGTGGTGGTTAGATTTGGGGCTTATGCTGGCCATGTAATTGAATTTAGGGTAAGTTTTTTTTCGTATTCACTTTATGTATAGACTTTCGGTTTGAGAGGAGAGGGAGTGGAAGCTAGAAAATTGATAATAGTAATATCAGATAGCAGTTTATTAAAAACTCAGTGTTGCTACAGGATACCCAAAAAGTACGGTTCAAATGTGGCTATTAATGTACATTGCAAGGCTTGAATTGTAAAAATGTAAAGTTTGTTAATTAGTAGATTGCAATGACTAGTTCAGAATAGCGTATCAGTTTGTTCATAAAATTGCCAATAATTGTGAAGACTTCATAGCTCTTTTATTTTTCTCATGCGAGGGCAAAACACACTTGTTTTATGCTGTTGTAAAATAATTGTTAAATAAGGAGTTTCTTTTTGCATTCACAGTTTAATTCATTTTATTTAATGAAGTTTAGTTTCCTGATAAAGTATTTCCATTTTACATTTGATCAATTGGAATTGGGAGATATTTGTAGCAGTACCCAGTTTGTGTTAGTTAAGAATTACATCACCACCTGAGTTGTGGGCCTTTTGTACTGTAATGGTTATGTAGGCTACACCAGCAGTATAGATGGAGGAAGTGCATGGGTTCAGTTTAGGCATATTTAAGCGGTAGAGGGCATACAGAAATATAGTAACCCAAGTTTGAGTCATACTTATAGCACCTTTTGTTCGTTTTACTGATGCAAAATAATCTAACACTGTTATTTTTAGGGGTTTTTAGTTTATTTTATCTGTGACGTTTCGTTCTGGTTTCCCAGAACTTTTTCAAGCTACACTAAGATATACATACAATAACAACCTCACATGGCTAGTCATTCTACACTTCTAAGAAATGAATATCTGTGTCCTTATTTCCTCCTAGGTAAACTGGTTTTTCCTTACAGGTGTCATAGCTGGCTGTTTCTCCCCTCCATCCTGTAACCTACTCTTCTCCCTACCCTCCTCCTTCTGGTGGCACTGACCTTCCCTTTCTCCATTAACTCATCTTCCAAGTTGAAATCTTCCATTTTGTGCAGAAAATTGAAGGTGGCTAAGGAAGTTAAACCAACTTATTTTCCACATGCTTTTTTATCAGTTCTGCCCATTTCATTCCAATTTCCCCTTCTTTTTTGTTCATTTTCTCTCCCTTGTTTATGCATATGTGCTTTGTTTCTGCCACTTTTCTCTCTATTTCATTTTCCATCTTCTGCTTCATTTGTATCTTCTTAATCTTGTGCCCATATGTCAACACATGCTCACTCAATGCTGTTCTTGGATCTTCCTCTTTAATGTCTCTCCTATGTTCTTTATTCTCTTGTTGATGCTTCTCCCTGTGTCACTTATGTATTGTTTTTAGGGATGGGACCAATTAATCGGTACTTTATCGTTATCGGCCGATATAGGCATATCGGTGTATCGGTTTATCGGTAAAATTACAGATTACAGAGGTTGTTCCGTCTACGTTTGGCCAATTTCGTTCCTCCCCCCCTGCACTCAGAATGAACTCACCCAACCTTGGTCAGGCATGTTTGTCAGTGTAGTGTGTGAGCTGTAAAAGAGTGGTTGTGTTTTCTCACTGGGCCAAAAATCCCGCCAAAACTGAGCCGCTTTTTGGGAGGAGTGCGTTGTATAACTTTCCAAGTGTTTGCATTTTCTCGCTTGGCCGAAAATGTTGCCAAAACAGTTGCTTTTGGGAAGGTTATGTTGTAGCCTTTTATGACGCAAAGTTCAGAGTGTCAATGATCAGGAAGTAGTGTAAGAGCAAGAATTGTGACGTTAGTTTGACTTTATTCAAGAATGTGATCAGCAAGTATAAGGATTGCATGGCCCCAGCGTTCGGTTCTCCAACAAAGGGGACGAGAACACGGCCATGCACACAAGCCACCACCAGTATGCAAGTGCAAGGTGCTGTTAACAGTTTCCAAAGACATATTTAGATGATTTTCCATCTGTCTTTGGGTCGGTGGATTCTCTTGCATGCCCATTCTGCGAAGTTTCGCCTGCATACTGGTGGTTTGCTTGTGTGCACGGCCGTGTTCTCGTCCCCTTTGTTGGAGAACCGAACGCTGGGGCCATGCAATCCTTATACTTGCCGATCACATTCTTGAATAAAGTCAAACTAACGTCACAATTCTTGCTCTTACACTACTTCCTGATCATTGACACACTGAACTTTGCGTCATAAAAGGCTACAACATAACCTTCCCAAAAGCAACTGTTTTGGCAACATTTTCGGCCAAGCGAGAAAATGCAAACACTTGGAAAGTTATACAACGCACTCCTCCCAAAAAGCGGCTCAGTTTTGGCGGGATTTTTGGCCCAGTGAGAAAACACAACCACTCTTTTACAGCTCACACACTACACTGACAAACATGCCTGACCAAGGTTGGGTGAGTTCATTCTGAGTGCAGGGGGGGAGGAACGAAATTGGCCAAACGTAGACGGAACAACCTCTGTATTTTACCGATCCAATCAATAAATATCTTATAATTTAGTGCAAAATTCTGCCATTTTGTTGTAATTTTTATGGATAATCTTGATGCCCTACTTTTTAAAGAAAGTAATTGTCTAAATATTCAACTACTTTTGCACTGCAGTCACCTCGAAACAGTCATATTTATTAAGGAGATCAATGAACATTTCAGGTTCTTCATGGACCATTTCTAATTTTATATCGGATCGGTAGAATATCGGTTATCGGTATCGGTAAATTTTATATCGGAACTTTATTGGTATCGGCCAAAATTTCATATCGGCCCATAGCTAATTGTTTTACTTGAAAATATCACACCCATCGTCATTTACACATAGTTACTGGTAGGGTCTCCCAAGTCTGAATAAGCAACCTATTTGGTGAATGGCTCAAGAGACTAAAGAAGATGGGTGATTATCTCAGTGGGAGGGGAGACAGAAGAATCGTTCACACCCTGTCTTGATGGAAGAGTTTTGATGTGCAGGCTGAGGAAGTGAACACTGAAAGAAAATCCATGCTTCAGATAACTGTGAAGGGACGTCTACCCTTCTGGTTGAGTGCCAGGTTAATACCTCTTATGAAACCCAAGGGAAGTGTAAGAAGCTGCACTGCTAAACTGGTGATGATCGAAGCAAGTAGAAGGATACATGAATTAAAGATTGCGAGCTGGAATGTTAAGAGCTTCAACAGAGCTCAGGCGACATGAAGGTTGTTAAAAGAGTTGAGGAATTATGATACTGCTATGGCAGCAATTCAGGAAATTAGGTGTAAGTGGAAAATAGAGGAAATGATAGATGATATAAGGGATAGTGCCATTTTCCATGTTGGATTTGATGGCATTACTAACTGTGGAGTGGACTTGGTTGTTCATAGGAAGAATTATGACGTTTAAAAATTTCAGTGGAAGATTGTGCTATATACATGTTGGCGGAAGAGTTAGTTTTAGTCATTGTAATCTACTGATTAACAGACCTTACACTTTTTTTTACAATTCAAGCTTGGCAATGTACATTCCACAATAAGTTTATGTTATGCATTGATAAAGTCTCAAAGTATGGTCTAGAAGTAGTATAGAAGATACAAATGCAAAGCTCAGGAGAGGTTGAATTGAATTGAATTGACTTTATTGCTGGGCGATGTTCATCTGTTGCTGGTCTACCACCTAACCCTAAAACGTACAGATTAAAATTACAATAAAAATAAAATTCAAGATTTCAAAGAAATTAAACAAGAAAAGTACAATAGAATAAAATCATATACAATAGAACAGATTCAAATAAAAATAAAATTCAAGATTACAATTAAATTAAACAAGAAGTACAATAAAATACAATAGGAATAAAATCCCGTACAATAGAACATTGAAAAAAAAATATAAAATTCAAGATTACAAACAAATTAAACAAGAAAGTACAATAAAATGCAATACGAATAAAATCTTACAATAGAACAATTTTAGCATTGAATTAGATAATAAAGTAATTGAAGAATGAAAGATGAAAACGAGATAAAAATAATTTCTGGCAACTCGCAGTATTTTTCATTATTCATACCGGGTGGTCCAAAAGTCCCGGACGGTAACATATCGTGAGAAATACACATCGAATCGGAAAACGAAAAAATATGTGTTTAATAAGTGAAAGAAAGCTGTTCAATGGTATCACACTTGATTCCCCACCTCCACCCCCTGGGAGTGGGGTGGGGGGCAAATGTGAAATTTTAAATGGAAACTCCCATTTTGTATTGTAGAATCGGAAAGAGCACTTCATTCCGAGTCAAATGAGCTATCAAACATCCTTCTAGCTCAATTAGGAACGGAGATATGGTGATTTTAAATTTTCACCCCTTCCATATACTCACTCTATTGTAAGGTCTTGACGTGCAGATTCCGAATGTGCAATCGCTTTCACTCTAGCTCAATTAGGGGCAGAGCGTCCCTTTGAAATTTTTTGGGGTTGTATGAAATTTTCACTTTTTTTATTTTTATTTTATTTATTTTTTTAAAATTTTATTTTATTTATTTATTTATTTATTTTTTTAATTTTTAATTTTTTGGCGAAAATTTAAAATCGCTAGGAGAAGCTAGGAGGATGGTTGATAGCTTGTTGGACTCGGAATGAAGTCCTCTTTCCGATTCTACAATACAAAATGGGGGTTTCTATTTAAAATTTCACAGTTGCCCCCACCCCACCCCCAGAAGGCAGGGGTGGGGAATCAAGTGTGATATCATTGAATAGCTTTCTTTCACTTATTAAACACGTATTTTTTCGTTTTCCGATTCGATGTGTATTTGTCACGATATGTGACCGTTCCCGATTTTTCGACCATCCGGTATGAATAATGAAAAATACTGCGAGTTGCCAGAAATTATTTTTATCTCATTTTCATCTTTCATTCTTCAATTACTTTATTATTTAATTCAATACTAAAATTGTTCTATTGTATATGATTTTATTCCTATAGTATTTTATTGTACTTTCTTGTTTCATTTCTTTGTAATCTTGAATTTTATTTGAATCTGTTCTATTGTATGGGATTTTATTCCTCAGATAGAAAAGCTGACATAAGGAAGTAAATGGAAGGCGATGTGGCCTGGGAGCATTTGCTGTTTTGAAGAAATGGCTTTCAATGAATAAATATAATAAAAAATAATTACATTGCACATTTATTTGGGTCGTGCATGGGTGAGTGCGCAGATAGGCAGCAGCCGCTACTGGCTGGTGATACTTGTTCCAAGGCATAACTTTACGTAATTAGGATAAGACACTTTAAGTGAGCCTTGATTACGTGCATTGTTTTCCAGATTAACCAACCTGATCCACAAACTTTAGTCCTTACGTGCGAGGGCTGGTGCCTGCTACATTGCAACAGAATTCAAGAAGTTGATCCAGATCCTCCAGTGGATTTTTCATTTTCTCTGCTGCCTGCTCTGGAAGATGGGTACTTCTCCGACCTGACTATTAGGGCAGAAAACAACAAAAAGGTGAGATGCTGTTCCCTAACACTGGAATGTAACATGTGTGCCAGTAAAAATGTAGCACATAAAAAACTGATATGGTTCAACATTGACAAACAATTTTACATTTTCAATGTTGTTTTTGAGTAGTCATGTGGTAAGGAAACTAAGAAGATTCTGTTCTTAAAAGTGGGTGATTATTGCAAAAACATTTCAGTGTTCTTTGCCATGTCATCTGTTTGAAAATATAAGTAAGACAAGCACACACTCTCTCTCACCTTTTCTTTTCGTAACAAATAATTCTCATCATTACATTTCACTGAATAAGAAGTGTGAAAATAAAATAATTTCCTTATCATACCTTTGTATCTTGTAACTAGAGTTGAAGCTCTATGTATGAAGAAACCTCAGTAAAAGAACAATTTAAAATTCATTTGCTTAGTGTCCTGATTGGAATTCATGAAAAACTTGAAAAAAATCTTATAAATCGATGAAATGAGTATAGCCAGTGCTTAAAAAGAGTTCAGTTGTAAGCAATACATTCATTGCATGGAAAATTGATGTACACAAGATGAATTGAAGATCTTCTAAGGAAGTGTAAGTATTTCATTTCAGGAACATTAAACAAATGTTGCAACTTGAAGAAATGGACTGGGAAACTAGTTAGTAGTATTTAGAGTAGTATTTGTTGTCCTTAGTTTGATTGATGAGGTAGAGAATAAAGAGGCCAAACTCTTGAAGTCCACTTTATGCACAAAAAGGCTAATCGGGGGCTGGAGTTACAGTTTAAAGTGGGATCTGAACCACTATGTGCCTCCACTAGGTATCAAACCCAGGACCCTTGATTGCAAGGTGCCATCGGAGAGGCCCTATTTTTATAGTAAATGCAAAACTACAATAAAAAAATTAACAACACTGTATTGTATAAATGCTGCATATCTTCTCCATATCAGTTATACAGCACATTCCTTTCTTGATAAAGAGATTTTCCCAATGATGCTTTTTCTTGGCTCAATGGAACATATGATTTACCATGGTTTTATATTTTGCAGTTCGATGTTCACACATGTATACTGATGCTAAGTGCTCCCGAGTTGGACTGGACTCAGCAGCCGCTTCCTCTCTCAGGTTTACCGGAAGATGTTCTTGGAACCATTCTTCACTTCTTGTACGCAGAGTGTCTTCCTGCCAATCTGTCAGAGCAGACAGCAAGGCAGTGCATAAAGGCTGCCACTTCTCTTCCTGGCTTCGGAAAGTTCGTCCGCATGTGTGAACTTTACCTGAAGAATATGGCATTGAAGCAACGTAAGTAAGATTGCCCCTCTGGTGCCCTCAGATAGTGGTAGTTTTTTGTGTGTTAATCTGAAATTTTTGTTATTTTGCATTTTGACTTATTAATTATGCATGTGGTCAAGAATTTATGCTATTTTTTTACAGTATAGTAAATTTACATTGTAATATATCTGTACTAAGATTTGATAAAATTGAATATTTGGAAATCTAAAATTGTATAGTGTGTGGTTAGAATTTGTTCCCTTTTGTGTCTTAAGAATTACGTTCTTGTATGCATGAAGTTTTGTAAAAATATTAAAGTAATATGACCATTCCCCACAAAGAATGACGTCTGAAGCATTAATTTTTCTAAATCTCTTGTTAAAGTATAACTTCAGTTTTCATCTTAACCGGCAGGTGTTTTTCATTGAATACAAATATATATATGTATTTTTTTAATTTCCAACTGTACCGAAGTAGGGGTCGCTTAAATAAGTGTTAAGAAAAAGGGGATATAAGGTCAAGAGAAAAGCAAGAAAGGTCAAGAAAAAGTAATGAAAAAATCAAGAATTTTGGGTTTGTTATTTTGATAGACACCCTGCTCTATGACATGTTTTACACAGCACCTGGTATACACCAGTAACTTCTAGATTTTAATTCAAAACACACCACTACAAGGAACACATATCAAATTAATTTTCACATAAAGTAGTGATTTTTGATGTAATACAACCAATTGTGCTACTGCCATAAAATTTTACTGTACCTGACACCATATTTACAAGAGTAACGTACACTTTTAAGTCCAATTTATGTACAGAAAAGCTAATCGGGACTGTATCTACAGTTTGAAATGCATTCTGAACCGCTATGAGCCTCCACTGAATATTGAACCCTGAACCCCTTGACTACTAGGTGACAACGTTACACATTGGGGAGACCTACAGAGCAATCTGATTTTTAAAATTCCATGTGTACGTCCTTTCATAACCTCTCATGCATTATCTTTTCCAGAGATCATTGGCCTTGTCTCCGACATGCACACCTGTGCAAGTCATATAATAGACTATTTTAGTAGCAAGGCTTCCCCTGGGGAACATGCCTCCAGCAGCATTGGGGAAAGTTTGAATTCTAATCCTGCCAGGTTGTGCTTTGTTGTGAAACAGTCGGTGAGAGAAGCTGCCGTTGGTGAGTTTTACATTGTTCTAATTTTAATACTATTGTATGGGCATGTGCAAGTTTAACGGGTCATAAATCATTTCTATTGTTCTGTCCGTCAGGCTATAAAATCATTTGTTTCCTTACAGTTTAAAGATTTTATGAACCGAGAAATAACCATAAAAATGTCAATGCACCTTCAGTAACTTGCCGTGTGTTTGCAAATCTGGGAACTGGCTTGGGAGAGTTTGGCAATTGTTTTTTTGGCCACAGAGAGAAGGGTAATAAAAAGAGAATATGTTTCCCCATATATGTAAAATAAATTTGGCATATACAGTGGAACCCCAATTTTACATTCCTCAATTTTACATTTTCCTGCATTATATATTCAATCTTGATGATCCCAACATAGCAAAATATTGTACAATTTTCCTTGATTTTACATTTTCCAGCATTTTAAGTTTTTTCAGCTCAATCTCCTGAAAAAAATGTAAAATCGAGGTTCCACTGTAATTTGGTATTCACACCTGGAAAGCAAACAAAAGAGCTAATTGCTAAATGCAAACATTTGTTTTTAGACAAATTACGGTATCAGTTGCAGTTTTGTTTGCTTTGAGCAAACTAAAAGCTACAGTGGGAGACCATTTATGATACATTAGGAGAGGAGAAAGAAAATCAGCAGTATGAATAAATATGAAATTTAGTGAACTGAAAAACTATAAAATATTTTAGTGTGATAGAAATATTTTTGGTTGCCCTATCAATTTTTTCTACCATCCTTGTTAGAAAAGTTCTGGGGCTGTCTTAATATCGGTGACATAGTGGCACCGAAGTTGTTCCATTTTGTTTTATTCAAAGACATGCTCTACACCTGCATGTGCTTCAACATTTGTTCAGTGGCACCCTGTCAGGTCCCTTGGGCTCTTGGTAACACTTTCATTGACTGAGGTTACATTTTTGTTTGCTGACAATGGACATCGAAGGAGAACATTGAGTGTGTTTAAACTGAGCTTTGTCACCAACCCTGGAATAGTGCAAGAAGTTGTAAGAACAGCATGTCTGTGGATGATAACCCAAGATCGGGTTGACTTTTGCCTGACACTCATGAGCCAATATGTATATTCACTGATGAGCTCATATCGCTCCTTTTTAGAGCACAATGTTTGCAAAAGAGGAGACTGATATTCCAAGTTGTGCACACTTGGTCTTTGGTTTGTCATACATGATTATGACAGGCCACACACTGTTTTTGGGATGCAAGAATTTTGTGCTACACACCAAACAAAAGCACTCCACATGCTTTATTTCATTTTTCTGTCTTGAAGATAACACCAAAAGGAAGGTAACATGGTAACATTTCAGCAATTCAAATGGTAGCAATAAGTGACCTGGTGAATATTATGAAAGGAGCTTTCTCGAGCTGCTTTCAAAACCTCCATAGACACTGACTACAGCGTGTTGACATCAAACAGAAACCACTAGTTGATAAGTCAATATTTAATTTTCTAGTGCAACAGTACCAGAACTTTTGTAACAATGGATGTGCTTCTAGTCAACACTTGATATAAGTAACTACTAGAGATGCAAGGAAGCATCAAGTTCTGGCTTATTGGATGTTCCATATCTTGAATGATCTGTCTGTCAATGGGAATCAAGAAAAAGTGATAATTGAGTGACTCAGGAGAGTAAAACTTTATAACTCCACACTCCGTTCAAAATTGAGTTAACATTGAATTCAGTTGCGGTACAATGGTGAATGAAGTTCCTTCAGTAGCCAGTGAGTGAGAAACACACTGGAACATATGGGCAACCCATAAGTCACAATGTAATGGATGAACTTTCATCTGCGTTTTTCTCTGTTTCATACTTTTGTGTGTTATCAAGTTTTAATCCCGAGCCACTCAATTGATATTGTCTTGAACAGATGAAAATAGTTGATAAAATTTACTGAAAGATCTATCATGTTTTAGTTTATATGACATTATCCTCTTTGGTAATTTTGAATTATATTATTTGGACCACTCTTAATTGTTACCCATGGCACTAATTAATTGTACTTGTACCTGCTTCATCGCTGACCTCCATGGTGGAGTAGTTAGCACAGCACGCTACGATGTCAGGGTACTACATTTGAATCTCAGCCTGGGCATGTGCATTCTTTGTGAGCCTGACTTATATATTTCATAATATCGATACTCATCCTCATCATTGTGTGTAGCCAAATTGGCAGGAAAGGGACACTAAATAACAAAAATAAAATATATGTGCTATGTCACCTTGGTGGCCAAACATGTCAAGTGGTAACCTTTTCATCTCACCACTGAATGTCCCTTGTTTGATACCCAGGTTGGAGGTGAGTGATTTTTGCGAGTATTGTTCCATCTATCTCGTCTTGATCCTTATTATCATGATTAGCCAAAAAGTACAGACACAATGTAATACAACAAGAATACCATACCAATATAGCTGTTGTGCAGTAAGCATATCTGTATGCTGAGTTCATCATCCACAGTAGAGAGTGCTGGAAGTTTTTGTAGATTCTAGCTAAGGTACTAATGCTGAGTACTTTGCCTTGTTGTGTATTAACAATGCATTTTTCTCTATGGTTTTTCTTTTTTTAAAAAAAAAAAAGAAAACTGTAAAATCATTGGAATTAATATATAATAGGGATGGGACCGATTAATCGGTACTCTATCGGTATCGGCCGATATAGGCATATCGATGTATCGGTTTATCGGTAAAATTACCGATTATTTTACCGATCCGATATATCTATAAATATCTTATAATTTAGTGCAAAATTCTGCCATTTTGTTGTAATTTTTATGGATAATCTCGATGGTTTACTTTTTAAAAAAGTAATTGTCTAAATATTCAACTTCTTTTGCACTGCAGTCACCTCGAAACCCAATTTATTAAGGAGATCAATGAACATTTCAGGTTCTTCATGGACCATTTCTAATTTTATATCGGATCGGTAGAATATCGGTTATCGGTATCGGTAAATTTTATATCGGTACTTTATCGGTATCGGCCAAAATTTCATATCGGCCCATCCCTAATATATAATAATTACAGTTTTATTTTAAAATGTTTCATTTGGTTTGAATCTTAAATGTATGATTTTTAAAAAGGAAGACACTCAAATTACTAGTTTTTTAAGAAACAGTTAATGCACGTACAGTTTTTCCCTGGAAAACCTTCAATTAAATGTCAATTTTGTATTTTAATTTACTTTCAAACTTCAGAGCATAATACTAACAGAATGTTTTTGTTTGCAGCTGCAGTTAAGTTGTTGTTACTTTGTGATTTATTCACAAAACGTAAGTCGGAGTTGTCTCGGGAAGAGAGACATGAAATAATCCGATATGCAAAGTCACGCCTGCCTATCTTCATGAGCCAGCTGCACCGATTCCTGCAGGGTGTGAAGACTACGTTCAGCAGTATGTCTCCTAGTCAACGCCATGAAGTAGCAACTTACCTTGTTCCTGAGGTATGGTATTTTAATTTACATCATGGTTCAATGTTGTCAGTGGTCACTAGATGAAGAGAGAATGTATGCCATTATTTACCTTCAGATAAAATAACGTCCTGTAGCAGTCCTGGGTTCGATTCCCAGTGGGAAGCTACTTGATAAGAAGTAGTAGTGTTCTTCGATCACAGCGGCAATGCGATCCGATGCGTGGACAACGCGTCGCCCAATGAAAAGCCACTCTGGGAGGCCCTCGCTCTTCGAGGGCTGTTACGCCATAGAACTTAGTTTAGTTTAATTTAGTAAAGCTGAAGTCATACTAGTTCAGTGCTCTGCAATTTGAGGGAGCTAGTGAGTGGTTGAGTGCAAGATTATCAGATTACACAGTCCTATGTTTGGGTCACTGCAGTGTCTGAAGGAACATGCAGAATCATGAGGTTGAGGGGGGGGGGGGATAAATCTAACTATGAAAGAGGACATACGTTTCAGTATTGGTACTTCACTTGTGTGCATTCAGTTGTGTCCATGATTTTTGTATGTGTAATGTCTGTAACATTTTGTAACAAATACTGTCCAAGTGCAACGAAGACTGTTTTCGCATTGAACCTTGCATCGATAGTCTTGAATGCAGACAGACTGTAGTTACTCTCATTTGTTGTGATATGTGGTTTTCTGGTGAGGGCAGGGTCAGTCGAAGGATCAGTTGTGTCTCTCGTATATTACATAAAGGCTTGTTCTTATCTGTTGAGAATTATCCAGAACATAATAAAATACCAGCACAAATTAAAATAAACATTTTTTATGGGAACACAACCACTATTATACTTATTGTGCAAAGCCAGTGAAAGAAAATTGATCCAAATAAGAAGTAAAATTATTTGTGATATTTTTATTTCAATTGGACAACATTATCAAAGGTACACTAACTAAGATGGCCACCAGTCCAAACACCTGCGGTAATTCTACATTCTACATTTGTCTTCCTTAATTTAGATCATAAAACTCATCTTAATGATTATTCAGAGCTCCTCCTTAGATGCATGGCTAGAGCAGTCCTGGGTTTGATCCTCAGTGGGAGCTCGAAAATTTTGCCATTGACCCATCATTGTGAGGACAACCAGTAATTCTATGAATCTCATTCTAATTATTATGCAATTAAATATACAGGGTAATTATAAATGATTCATCGGTTTTGAAAGGGCTGCATTAAAAAATATATCACACATACAATAAAGAATGCTACATGAAAATAAACAGAAACTGTCCAAGTTTCAGACATACTTTCACAAATGTTCAATGTGGCTTTCTTTCGTCACACGACACACATCTATGTCATAGTCTAGTTTGCCCCACACGCACTCTAGCATATCCTTACTAATGGTTGCAAATGCAGCTGTAATGCGATCTTGCAGCTCAACCAAAGTTGTTGGTAGTGGTGGCACATACACTGTGTCTTTCACATGCCTCCGAAGGAAAGACTCGCAAACCGTTAGGTTGGGAGATGTAGGTGGCCATGAGAAAAGCACTAAGTCATCTTCAGACATTGTCCAATCGAGGCATTTACACAGGCAACCCGTTTCCTTAAACTGTCGATGCCATCGCAGAATGCTTTGCTGACCTGATGGTGCAGTTGCAAACTGTCTCCGGAGTGCACACTGTACGGTAACAACAGAAAAACACTTCTCATATTCCAAAATGCAGCATGCTTTCTGCTGCATTGACAACATTTTGGAAACTAGGTTTGTGCTGCCATCTGTCTGGAGGCACCAAGGTTCTTTCATTTTATGATTAGCACACACATATTAATAGTTTTGGAAATATTTCACTTTAAAACCCGGTGAATCATTTATAATTACCCTGTATATTCTACTTGAAAGCAATAATAACAGACTCTGGTCTCAAAAGCCAGAAAGCAACAGTGATGGGACTCGATGTTAAGAAAACACGTCACCCAATGAAAAATTGCTTGACATGCCCTGAGTTTAGTTTTATATTTATTAGGGCTGAGCCGATACCACTTTGAACCAATACTCTTACCGATTCCCACCTATATCGATACTGATGCTTGAAAAATGTAACAATTGAAGTTGTTTAAAATATTGGTTAATATTAGCTACTGGGTGACTATTCTACTCCAATTATATGGAAAAATTTACCAGAGTTTTGCTTTGAAATATTCAAAATCTTGCATCAGAATATAAATATATCTGTTGTGTAATCACAAAATTAATTTTTTCACATGATATTGTTACAAAATCAATGGAAACTTCGAATTTTGCATTACTTCTGGGATAAGTGTCATGAACGAACAAAAAAACATCAGTATCAGCTCAGCCCTAATCTTTACGAGTATAAGTATGTTGTCAACATGAATGTTTTGCCATTTTTCAATGTCAGAACAGATTGTATTAAATAGGCAATCACTATGCTTGTGGTTTCAGTGAGGAATAGATATAAAATGTTTGAAAAACTTTTGCTATGTACATTTATGCTGGAAGTCCAATTTTACATTCCTGGATTTATGTTTTTCTTATTGTAAAGGGTCTACCAATTTGAACATCAGAACTTTGAAAGAGTGTTATGGCAACACTGACTGGAATGACGAGATGGAACTGTGACATCTGTGTGCAGTAGTCTGTGGCAAGTTATCATGGAGAGATATACAATGCAACAACGCATAGAAATTATTCGAATTTATTATCAAAATTAGTGTTCAGTTCGACGGACATTTCGTGCATTGAGAGGAATTTAATCTTTTCTGATAAAGCATATTTTTCTCTTCATGGGTACGTAAATAAACAAAACTGTAGGATTTTGGCAGATGAAAATCCGCAAGTGATTCTGGATGTACCCCTTCATCCTAAGGAAGTGACTGTGGTGTGGACCTTATTTTTTTGAGGACCAACATGGAAATCATGTGACTGTCAATGGGGAGCGATACAGGAATATGGTGGTGCAGTTTTGTGGCCTAAACTGGCAAATCTTGACATCAACAATGTGTTTTTCAAACAGGACGGTGCAACTTGCCACGGCTCGCCAAACAATGGAATTATTGCAGGAAAAGTTCCCCAGACGAGTTCTATTCAGAAAGGGGTGATGTGAACTGGTCACCAAGATCATGTGACCTAACCCTCCTGGATTATTTTCTATGGGGTTATGTCAAATCTCAGGTCTATGAGACTAAGCCACGCACAGTTCGTGTCCTGAAACGGAACATCGAACGAACCATTGAGGCTATACCGCTCAATATGTGTGCAGACATGCTGGAAAATTGGACATTCAGACTCCATTCCACCCACCGAAGCAGAGGAGGACATTTGAACGACATATTGTTCAAAACATAATGTCATTGTTTGCTCTTCAAAATAAAAAAAAATATATGTCATTATCACTTGTGGATTTCATTCTATCTAATTTTAAAGATCTGACATTCAAATTGGTAGACCCTATACATTCAATCTTTATGTTCCCAACATAGCAAGATGTAAAATTTCTCCAGATTTTACATTTTCCTGCATTTTAAGTTTTTCACCTTGGTCTCCTGAAAATGTAAAATTGAGGTTCCACTGTAATCATGAAGATTTGATTGAAAATAGTGATTGTATTGATGCAGAATATGATTATATTGAGCAAGAAGTGGTGACAGAAACCATTGGTTGCGATAATGACGCAGCAAAGTTAAAGAAGACAGTAACAGATAAATTATTACTGAAATTGAAAATATTGTTTACATTACAAAGCTACTTAAAATGAGGAAGAATATTTCAAAGTAATATGAGGTGTGGCTAGAAAAAAACCGGATTGTTGCTACAAAATCTTCTATTGGTTATTTTGTACATAACGAACATTAACCCCTTCAAAGTACTCCCCTGCACTATCGATATACCTCTCTATACGAATCTTCCATTGCTGGTAGCAGTGCTGGAAATCATTTTCTGAAACCATGTTCTTGACGTCCGTCACTTTTGTTTCCACAGATTCTACGGTCGTAAATCTTGATTCCTTTCAGTGCTGATTTGACCTTTGGGAGTAAAAAAAAAGTCGCACGGAGTGAGTTCCGGTGAATAGGGTGGATGGTCTAACACTGGGATCCCATTCTTGGCCAAGAAAGCCTTGAATGACAATGCCGTGTGGACAGGAACATTGTCCTGATGAAGAATCCATGGCTTGCTTTTCCACAAATCAGCTCGTCGTCGTCTTACTTGCTCACGAAGTGTCATCAGCACAGTAATGTAATAATGTTGGTTGACAGTTTGACCTTCGGGTACCCAATTAATGTACACAATCCCACGGATGTCGAATCAATTCACTGACATTTGCAATGTTTGATTCCGTTTTAGACGTGCAAGGCTGTCCAGGACGGAAGTTGTCCGCGATCATTCCTCGTTCCTCTTTAAAACTTTGATGTTTCACTTCGTCCACAAGCTACAGAGGAAGTGATCGCCGTGCACCCTGGGAAATCACAGTCGATAGGCAGAATATCACGTTATACACTCATGCACCGCTTGACCGTGACGCGCTTGCCATTTGTTGACAGCAACATCAATCCGGTTTTTTTCTAGCCACACCTCGTATATCAAACGTGTGCAAGCAAATATACTAATTTTTAGATATAAAACAGAAAAAACCTAAAAGTTTGCATTACAAAACTCAATTATGAAAATAATTGTTTGCACTCAAATTTGTGTTCAGAACTTTTGTACTTTGCATGCTAATAATAATTTATCAAACTCTAGAAGAATAAAGGCATCATCACCAAAACATATTTTTCATGCTTTTTTTTTCAGATTGAGACAATTCTGGACACTGTCTCGGCTCTGGTAGTAGAGGTGAAGTCAGCTTTAGAACAAATAATACTGGCATTGTCCCCTTCGGATGGTTGTAGAAGTCAGAAAGCTAATATGGGCGAGGTCTTGGGAAAATCTCTAAAACATGTAAGTGTGTGTAATTGTTCAACACAAGTTGAGTGAGAAGAAATTTAGCATTCTTATGGTTTCATTAAGACTTACACTAAAATTACTAGAAATATTTATTCCCTTTACTAAAAGCAACTGTGCATGCTATATTGCCCCATCAATTTTTATCAATATTTTGTTCATTTTCCAAAAAAAGTTTTAGCAATTTTAGGGATTTTCTTTAACACTGCTAAATGTCACCTGTTCCTATAATTTCATTACATAATTCAGTAGTAACAAAGTGTATTACACATCCATTACACATTGTGCAACTGTGGTGGACTGAACCTTTAGTTTAAAGTGGAATCTAAAACACCATGCCGTGTGTCTCCAATGAGAGTCAAACTTGGTGCTCCTAGATTACATGGAGACAGTGTTACCACTACACCTGTGTTCGTGATAATGCATTTTAATAACTGTGTTTATTATAGATCACGGATCAGATATTTTATATCTGATGTTCTGCGTTAAAAACAGTAATGACATCATCATCCTGTAAACAAGGAGTCCTGGGTTTGATACCTGGAGAAGCAAAGTGGTTCGGATCTTACTTTAAACTATAGGTCCACTTGACTTAAATCAAAACTCAATGCCACTATCATTACTATGTAGTTGATATTCATTTATTGACAAAACAAAATTAAACACTTCTAAAAACGTGAAAAATGTGGTTGAAAGTGCTTACCATTTGATCTAAGGAAAGCATATACTCTACTGCCCAGGCATTCAGTGTGTTGTTGTTATAAAATTTTAGGAGTTGCAGTACGGTCCTGCTTGCCCTTTTTAAGCCATTATTTTCCTGTAGTTTACGGTTGTTACAAGCATAAGAAAACAGTTTTTCGTTGCGACGTTTCAGGAGAACACACGCTCCTTTCATCAGACATTTATTTTCATTTTGAGTAAAGATACAGTTATAACAATGGTTAGCAATTTTTTAACAAAAAGAATCCGTTATATAATGGATGTTGCCAATGTTACATTGTTGTAATAAAGCAACTTAACTGATGGAGGGAGCGTGTGTTCTCCTGAAACGTCACAACGAGAAACTGTTTTCTTATGCTTGTAATAACCGTAAACTACAGAAAAATAATTCTACAATGCAAGAAATGCGTACATACAAGAAAAACTTTTTAAACCATGTTTAACATTTTCATGTTTTAATTCCTAACCTTATAACATTAAAATCTGCATTTCATCCACTAGTAAGCACACTCGTTTTGTGTACGAGGGGAGAGTGAAAAGTTTTGAGCCTCACATGGAAGGAGTGATGCTAGATAGTTAAAATTTTGTAGGATGTAAGGTGTGAGTTTTAGGACACACTGTGTGAACTTTTATGAAATTCGCATGTTTTCTTCTATGTTTTTTGTCAGGTTGAAAATGAATGAAGTGTCAGAGAAGAGAGTGACCGACAGGGCCGTGATTCAGTACCTCTGTCGGAAAGGTCTCGCTGCACAGGCTGCTTTGGTCGAGTGTGGCTGCACCACACTTCCCCATCCACCTTATTCCCCTGACCTGCCCCCTTCAGATTTTCCTCGCTATGAAATATTCACTTTGAGGACATCACTTCCACACGGACGAAGGCGGTCATTCCGTGGTGCGAGACTCGGGACAAACATTCTACCAGATGACCGTAAACAAATTGCAGCACAGAATGCATAAGTGCATTGATCTGGGGGTAATTATAGAGATTATGTAGAGAAATCGTAACGAGAAACTGTAGCTCAAACACCCCTTCCCTGTGAGGCTCAAAACTTCTCACTCCCCTCGTGAGAGTGTTTTATTTTATTTAAATTATTTTTTGTATGGTAAATATATAAGAAAGTGCACTATAGTAGCATGTGCTTCAGAGAACATATAAGAAAATGAAAAAAAATCAGCACAGAAATTGAAACTGTAGTGTATCAATTCACTATATGTATGTATTTCTTCTCAGGTACTTCATATACGAGAATTAAGCAAGCTTAGGAAATTTCATCAGAGAATAACTTTTAGCCTTCTTCACCTTCTACAAAAAAAGTGAGTATGAAACAAATGCTTCTTTAGTGTTTGTCTCTTATTATATAACATCTCTACAACTTTTGTGCTTTACAGATTGTTATGCTCTTGCATGCACATAGAAATAAATTACGCCAATGCCAGGAGTTTGGTTTCTCCATGGCTCTATGTATGGTCATATCTTTTTTCTGACATTGCAGACTAAAGTGCACTATTTTTAATTATTGAAACATTGAAACATGGTTTTCACTAAATTGCGATTCTCAGTGGTACCAGAAATGTTTGTCATTTTACGTAGCATCATGAAGATACATGTTCATGTAACACTATGAAGCATTTGTGTGTTATTTGTTAACATATACATTTTAGAGAGAGAGAGAGAAAAGAAAGGTTTGTATATATTTTATTTCTTTCTCATGCATTTCAGATGCTAACTGCATAAAATGCAAAAGAAATAATGCAATAATAATAATTATTATTATTATTTCAAATAAAATATATTTTTGTTAGTTTATAATATTTATTATTGTATAATAACATTTTATAATCATGGTAATAATAGCTACTTATTATTTTTCTACTATTCAACTTTTATCATTTGCCCGTCCCCCTTGCAAAAATTTCTGCCGATGTCTATGCTCACGATGCTGGTTCAACACCTAAAGTTTGGGGGCTTCCAGCAGGAACTGACCCCAGTACTGCTTGCACCAAAGTTGGGAACCCTTAATTTATAATAAATAATAAGTAACCCATGAGGCCTACCTACCGACTGCTGGCCTCATTCCCATCTGCCGAGGTAAGAGATCATCCAACCACTTATGGGATGACGTGTGGTCAGCACAACTAATCCCCAGTTGTTGTAGACTTCCAGGTTGTGCTTCTCATTCATAGCTCCCCAATTTCCTCATGATGGTGGGTGGCCACGGCCACTGGTCCAATGCACAGGCTGAAGTCTCAAGAGGAAAGTTGTTACGCTTCCTCCAGGAGACATGAACTTGTGCGCATTCCATAGCCAGAGCCCAAAGCATGATACCTTAGACCGCATGGCCACAGTGTGGGACACCCTTAATTTATACTGAATTATCATTTATGAAAGCATGTAGATATAACTGATGATCGTGTGTGTTGGTGTAGCTGTAAAAGTATATGCGCATTTTGCATTAAAAGAGAAGTTTGTAGAATATTAAAAGTGCACTGTTTCTTTGCAGGGAGAGTTTTAATGAAATGACTAGTGCCAATAAAGTAAGGTCAATATCCAGGAACCTAGAGCAGCTGATAGAAGAATTACCTATATTTCTTCTTAGGCTAGAGGAAGTTACTGCTGCCTTAGATGACAAGCTTGAGTGGAGAGAATTTAAGTTCTGTTTTAAAGTAGGGACATCCAAAGTGGTATGTATTCTAGTTTTTAATTTTTTTTTCAGACAAAAATATTATGCATAGAAACACGCGACACTCTTTATTTTCTTTAAGTTTGAATGATACCAGAAAATAATATCTACATAGTTGTTAGCACTACTTATTTGCTAATTAGTTCTTAACTAATTTAATTATAGGAACACACTAGTAAATAGCCATTTCAAGATTCCTAGTGCAAAATCTCATCACTGAATGTTCTGTGTTTGAGTCCCACCTCTGATATGCTTTTTGATTTTTTTTTTCTGCTTCATGAAATTTCATGTAAAATCATCCAGCTCATAGAAGGCCTGTGGCATCAACTGCCATTGGAAGCATTTTAGATAAGTGTGAAAGTTTGAAGAAGACTAAACAGTGTAAGAAGGAACCGAATTAGCCATGACCAAGCACAGCAAGTTCAACTACATGATCACACAAGTGGAAGAAATTGTTGTGGGGGACTGCTGATCAACTGTGGGAGACCACTTTCATCTGTTTTAATATGCACATATCATCGTGCATAAAACGTAAAAATGCAGAACATTTCCTCCATGTGGGTGCTGTGAAAGCAGAGCCTTTAAACTTCCACCCACAGGAATGCAATTTTTTCACGTCCATGAGGTGTCAATCCATGCAATGGATGATGACATGCTGTACTAGAAACAGGAATGTCAACATCTACAGTGACTAAAATACATCCAATGCAGGATGGCACCACCAGGAGCCTTCTGCCATCCATACAATGGTGTCAACTCCCTGGTACAACCTTCATGAATGTTAGCATCTTTTAAAATGACTTTCGTGTTTGACCCTGCTGCAATTCCTGACAAAGCAAATAGGGAGCCTTAGAACTTTAATGCACTTGAATAAATTATGATACTTTCTGATAGCTGACAGCATCAGTGTAATCCTAAATACATATAAATCTCTGAATAGCAATATTTGATCTGTGAAAAAAATATAATGTCCAAGTTCAATTGTAAAATTATAATGCCATTATTATTATTTTTAATGGATCCTATTCTCATGTTTTTTGTATGTTCATAATAGTAAATATATATTATTCTTTGCAGTCTGGAGTGCTTCAGAAGCTTCTAGCACACCGAAATACACTTCGGGATGTGATGGTACAACTGTGCGACCTCGTTCAGAGGGACACCTTCACTCAGTCACTCCTCAGTTTGGGACTGCTGGATCCATCACATTACGGTGGCCACACGACAGAGAACAACCATACGACAAGAGGGAGTGGCCACTCTACACCAAAGCAACATGGCTATAAGGTAAAATCAATGTTACTTGTGTTTTTAATCTTTCATGTTTTCCATTGATATAGGAATGATTAATTTTGATAAAAATTGTGTGGTATTGATAAAGTGCGTATTTAAGTCAGTTGATCAACATGGCCACTAGCCAGGTATAAAAGGTTTTGTGTGTGATTGAATTTGCAAAATCTTGTGGAGATACATGAAGGACCAGGATTTTGTTCCTCCCCTTCCTTCAAGTGAGGATGATCTTAAACAACGCATGAGAACAGCCTCTGGGACTGTTGACATGTACATGCTGACACACATTTGGAGACTATCGCATTGATATCTGTCAATTTGCAAAGGATCACACATTTGTAGCTTAGCCATCAAACTTCAGGACATAGTCTTCCAACCTTGTAAATATTTCAGCCATGTTATTAAAACTCTTGTGCTGTAAAACTTTGAAACTGTCTATTTCCTTTAGGCTCACCGTGCGAAGAAATGCATTTTAACTGTATTTGTGTCATGAGTGTAAAAGTTCAGTACCCCATTTTTGCAAACAAATGTGTACATTCTTTTTACTTGCAGCAGCCACATCAATATCTCCCTGCCTATCTAAACACTGGGTGTCATCCAATGCTTGCAAGAAGAAACATTTTTTTATTGTTTAGGCATCTGATGCGAACATAAACAAAAAGAAGACTTGCAATTTATGTGACAAAAAAAGTCAAATGTTCCTACACATATTCCCAATTGGGGTCATATTTCTGAAGTTAAACTTCTCATACAGTCATGAGAAAATTGCTGCTGTTAGGAACTTATTGAAAAAATATAGTTACGGTACATTCCTACAGGTTCCACTGAAAAACAACCGTGCCTTGTGTATTGCCTTCTGACTTAAATTTGTCTGCTTTGACTGCCAGTAAGGAATATAAATTTTAGCAATGTTATGGTGTATTTTATAGTCCATAACAATGGAAATTTTCTCCTGAGTGTACGTACCATAATAGAATTACGTACGTAAAGTTTCGTGTTTCCAGATTGGATATTTTTTTTTCCCGATTAATTTTGGAAAATTTCTCTTCGCTTGTTCAGGGAAAGGGTTTGAAACGAGCACTTACATGTTGAAGACTGCAGCATTAAAGGTAGGAAAGTAAGTATCCATAGGAAAACCACATTTTCATATGAACAACATTTTAGCCTTCTTTTATCCATGGCAGGTATCATTTCTGCAGGAATAACACATTTTAATCTTCATCTTTTGTCCACTACAAGCCACACTTCCATAGAAATAACACTTTTTCACATGTAAGGTCTCCTGTGTCAGAACCTTTCCCTGAAGAAGTGAAGTGAGCTTTTGAAATATAGGGTAGCAACCTTGTGAGGTGCCATGGTGAATCTTTAATTATATTAGTTACTGTTATACATTCTTCTTTCTCCCAGTTGAACCTTGTGGAATCTCTTTGTGTTCCACCAGCAGCAAGGAATAGTTCGTTGTCTAAGAATGCCATCCAGTTGCTTAAATCCGGACAGGGGACTGATATGGTGTTTGAGATCAGCACACAGGGTAAGTGATTTGATTGGTAGTAGTGCTGTGTCTTTCCATTTTGGACTCTCTGAAGAAATACTTTCATTTGGATATTTAGGTAGTCAGTTTCTTATTGTTGCAACCTATTAAATTGAACAGTTTGCTCTTTTTTTAAAAAAATAGTGTAATAAGTAGTCACGTATTTTTGGTGAGTATAAGATCAATATTTAGTTACAAAAACTTGGCATATTTCGGGATAAAAAGCTGTACATAAAAGGGCAAATAAAACTCTAAATTTAATTTAAAAACTGTACTTACGATACAAAATTAACATTTCACTTCTAATAGCACATTTATATAGTTATCAGAGTATTAAGTGTATTCCTGGGTAAAGGAGTCCATTTTTGCATCTCAAATATTTGCAGCAGAATTAATAAATTTTCCGTGATTTGCTTAACTCGCAGGATAATTCAGACCTCAGAAGGTGTTACATTTTTAAATAAACCCTAAATTTTGTGTTTTAAGAGTTTATTTTGCATTTTGCAGTTCATTTTGCATCATTTCATGACAAAACATGATAGCGATATGCACTTCAAATCTCTCAAAAACATGGAAAATTAACTCTACAGTGTGTTATTTCACATTTCGTATTTTCGTCAAAAACTAAATATGCATGCCCCTAGTAATTCTTTATGTAGAATATGTTACTGTTTTATAGCTTGGTAGAATTTTTTTTTGTAAATACCAATAAAGTACCAATATAAAATTCACTAATGGGAGGACCTAAATGGATATGATTAGACAAAGTGGGGAAGATTTGAAAAAGATGAGGAACAAAGGAAAATGGAGACATATGGCAGAAGAGGCCAAAGCCCATATAGAACTACACTGCTGCATGGTAAGGTAAGTAAGTATCTGTCATTTAATTGATATAATATTTAAAACGCTGTGTGCTGTTAACAGCGTTATTGAATTTTCATCGTTGCAGATCCCCCTGACACGGTAATTGATCATAGTCAAGGTGCACCTGTTAACGTGCCTCAACCCAGTCAAGAGGAAGACGTTTGTAGTATTAAAGCACATCGAGTCATTGTGGCTGCAAGGTGTGATTGGTTCAGGAGAGCTTTGTTGTCAGGAATGCGGGAAGCCATAGATAGGTATGTTGCTCTGTGAAATACTGTGTGTTTTGAACTTTAAATAAAGAAAACGTAGTGATCAGACCCTTTTAATATCCAATATTTGACTCATTTAGAATAGAATGGTTTTTATTTAATTGACATGTGTTTTTCAAATGTTGAATAGAACATTGAATCAGTAATAATTGATTATACAATTAGGTACTAACAGTTACATTTACAAACTTCCAGATAACGGTAAATATTGAAAAGTGATACATTTGAAATTCATCATCATCATCCTTCGCCTCTGGCTGGGTCAGCATAGAATTCAAGCCTCTCCATTTTTCCCCCATTCTTTCTACCACTCCTCTCTTTCCACGGTGTTCCAATCTTGTCCTGTTCTCCTAACCCTCTTATCTGCTCTCTCCACCAACATCTTGGTCTCCGCTTTGGCCTTACTCCCACTCCTGCATTGTGATCTCTTACTGCTGGTCTTTCTGCGGCCATCCTCTTCTTGTGTCCGAACTATCTCATCTGTGCCTGATCTATTGTGTCCTGAAGCTTCACCACCCTCACTGTCTGTTGGATCTCCTCATTCCTTATTCTATCCCTTCTAGTCTTCCCAAATATACTCCTTAAAAATTTCATCTCCACTGCCTGCATCCATTTGACTCTCCCTGTCATTGTCCAAGTCTCTGCTTCATATGCAATTATTGGCACATAGTATGTGTTATGTATTACCTTCTTGCATTTCATAGGTACATCCTCGTTCCATATTAATCTTCAAACATTTTGATTAGAGTCCAGTAACCATTTGTCCTCTTCTGTTTATCTCCTCATCTATTCTTCCACTTCTCTCAAGTATGCCTCCTAAATATTTGAAACTCTCCACTATCCTCAACTCCTCCGTGTCAATCTTTATTCTTGGGTCCTTTCTGGCTCTGTTTCTTGTTGTTATTAGCACCTCGCTCTTCTCTGCACTGAATTTCATTCCTGCTCTTATAATTTCCTCATTCCAACTAGAAGAGTAGGAATGAAATTCAGTGCAGAAAGGAGTGAGGTACTAACATATAAAATTATCTGCATTAAACTACTGATAGCTAAATTCACATTTAGTATCTTCCATTTCTTTTGTGGGATCAAAGTAAAGAAGTGTCCTATAAATATTAACTTCAACAATGCTTAAGTATTCATCTTCAGTGTCACCATCATTTCTATATGAAGGGCTCGGGAGTAAGACATAGTGACATTTTGATCATTATTGAGTTTCTTAAGCAGAAAGGTTATTAGAAGCTACACCGTAGATAAATGGTTTTAATGTTGTGTTTACCACTTTCATAAGTGTTCAATGAGTCCAATGCAAATTGCATGCCATTGAAATAACATGCTGAAACTGAAGGATCGCTTCTTTTATTTTGTAACTCAATAATGACTAAAATGTCACTCACCATGTTTTACTCCTTACAGGAACATTGAATTGTAAATTGTTGCAGGAAAAACAGAGAAAGAATTCATGGCAATCTATAAAAAGAATATTGGCTCATGTGCGAATTGATCAGAGAAGTATATGAATTGACTTGATTTGTGATCTATTGTGTCAGTCTCCAAGTGCCATGAGCTGTTACTTTATCAGCAACTTGAGCTACAGAAAATTGTATACGAAACAATCTCGTGCATATTTGTTTTCTAATTATAGCAATTCTAAGAACATACTCTTTATTTTATTACAGGAAAATTGTAGTCCATGATACTAGTCCTTTTTTGTTCACTACATTCCTCAACTACCTATACAGCGGCCAGTTGGAGACTCAGGATTTGTCTGTGGATCACCTGGCCGACCTAATGCTTCTCAGTGACAGGTACGAAGTTGACACTCTGAAGCAGGCATGCGAGCAGGCGCTCAAGAAATACATAGATGAGGATTCAGTGCTTTATTTTCTCAGCATTGGAGATCAGTTTAATGCAAAAGTTCTTAGGGTAAGTGAAGTTTTTTTTTTTTTAACTCTTTTTAATGTTCATTTTAATATTTTGTACAAGATTGTGATAGAAAATGCCAAAACTCGGCCAGCATTTTGTGTGTATTTAATCACGTCTAATGAAGCAAGAACGAGGAAGAGATAAGTTAGGCTACAACTTGTATTGACCAGGGTTTGACTTATCTCTCTCTCTCCCGTGTATTTGCTGGATTAGAAATGATTAGATATTCATCAACAAAGTTTTAGCATGCTTTATCATGCTCTTAGTGATTCAAGTAATTTGCATCTTCATCTTTGTCATCTCTAAACACTGTGTGTACCCTCCAAATTATGAGAATCATACAATTTTTTTTTGTGAACTATATAAACAAAAATAACATGGGTTTCTGAGAAATCATCCAAGACAGCTTAAACCAAATATTCATAACTATTTCCAAGTGTTATCAATGATGATTACACTTGCTTACCAGAGTAGCAGACAGTATTAAATGGGGTTGTTATTGTCAGGGTTTCACCAGCCCCCGTGGCAGAGTGGTTAGCACATCATGCCACGATGCCAGGGGTCCCGGGTTCAAATACTGGCCTGGGCATGGATGTTTGCGAGTGTTCATTCATCAATTTCATCATATCATCACTCATCCTCATCTTCGCAAATTAGCCAAAAGTGGCACAAGAAGCAAAGTAACATAAAGAAATTTAACCAATCAATCAATTGTCGGGGTTTCACTTTTTTTTTTATTTGTGGCAGGTCATGAAACTTTGATAACCGAACCAGCTGATGGACCCACACTCAGAGTTTACTGTAGCAATTTTTACCCACATCCCCCAACACTCAGTATTTTCCCAGCATCCCCTAAAATTTGGGACAATTTTTTTCCACAAAATATATCCTTACATCCCCCTAAAAACAACCTTATCATCCAGATGGAAAATTCTGGATGAACACCTGGTTTCTTTCTTCACAGGCAGTATCCAATAGCTGTACATTTAGCCAGTGACAGGTTACAGCAGTAAGAAGACATTTTTTGAGCTTGAACTTCATCAGTCAGCCAGTTATGATTGTCTCAACAGCAAATTGAAAAAGAATCTGCCATCCAAAAGTTCCATTTGATGGTGGTACCCACAGTTTCAAGAGAAAAAAAAAAAAAAAAGAAGTGCAAGTTATCTTGGTTAGAAGGGATTTAGAATGGAGTCCTTCAAAATCAAGTTTAATGTCATCAGGGAACTCTTTAACATCACAAGTTCCCAGGTTCGATACCCGGTGAAGGCACATTGCACTGTGGTTCGGTTCAGATCCCACTTTTAAACTGTAGGTCCAGTCCCCATTAGCCTATCTGTGTGTAAAGTAGACTTAAACCAACAATTCAATTCAAGTTCTACCACCACAAGAATGTGATAAGAATGAAGGCATATCACCTAATGCTGCTCAAGCCATAACACCTGAGAATTACCATAAAATGAAAACTTTCCGAAAGCTTATATTTTTGGACAGTGGAACCGCTTGCAAGCAAAATACTCTCAGATTGGCTCCACCAGTTGGTGTAGTTATGAAAATATATTTTGTGACCTGCCCCCCCCCCCCCCACATTTTTTTCCCAAAAAGAAACGACTGAAACAGTCTTTTATTGAGACACTTTCATTATTGCTGTCAAACAAAATTTGACATTTCGTGCTCATATTTTAAACAATCATCTGTGGCGTGATTTCCAGCACTCAGCATATAAGGATCTATATATTTTGTAGACCTGTATGACAATAAAAATAATACATTGTCATAACAACATTTGAAAATGGTTAGGCTAAGTTCAAAGTTCCACATTTGTGCAATATTTATAATAATTTAGTCATAACAGTTATTTTTGACTGGCAATATGAAAAACAAATATCTTCAATCATATGCGTTCTTTCAGACAAGAAAGATATGATACATTCAAATTTATAATTAAATTTATTGAAATTGTGTACATTTGCATTGGTATCAAGGTTTATATACAAAGGTCAACTCTTTAAAATTGTTCAATGTATAATATGATGTCATACTTGGTATTTTGTATCAACATTCAAAAAATAGTAATTGTAATCATTAGATAAATATATTGTGATGTACATAGTAAAATAGCTGTAACAGAGCAAATATGCACATTTACTACACAAACATTCAAGCTGTTAAGCACTTATGGACAAAAATATAAAACGAAAACAATTGAAGATTGCACATACTAAAAGATCTGGCTTGAACTAGTTCCTCTGATACTAGTTGTCTGTGACTTGGAACAGGAAAGGGAGAGCTGAAGATGGAACAAGCATAAGGACAGATATAGCAATATGGGATGGTGATATATTTCTACAATAATTGTTGCTTTTAAAGAATTAAACTTGGCAATGTTATAGTAACTTGGAAGTTTAAGTTATATAGAAGCCTTTTATGACTTGAATGAACTTTAAACATGATATAATCTGATAAAGATTCGAAAGTTGTGGAATGACACTGATATGTATAAAAGATGCCATGTTGATTTTGAAGCAGTGAATAGGTATCTGTTTTCATCTTCCTTAACGGGCAGGCTTGTAAATGTTACAGTTCCTGAAATGAGTGCTTGGAGGAAGGTTGCATAGAGTGACACTTATATGTTCTACGTTTGGTTGTGGTTTGTTCAGATGATGAATTTTGAAAACTGAAGCTCAGAATTGTGGATACAAAGACTTGCTTTATCCTGGAAGGAGATAACAAAGAGATATTTTCTTCTTATGTATATCATTAATATGTTATAAATGTTCTTGTAAACAAATGCTTAATTTGATGCTCTGGTAATTTTTGTTGATTCTAGTTTTTTTTTATCAATTTAATAATTATAAAGGTATTTATTATTTTTTGAACATAAGCACTATTCATCAGTATATGTAAATTTAAATTTCCTTTTCAATATAGCACCATAGCTACCTATTGTGCTGATACTGAGTTTGAATTATACTGACTAACATGGTTAAACCTGGATGTCTGTCTCTGTGTCCTACAGGGAAAAATTAACTTGCAAAGGAGAGACACACCATGTATGTACTTTTGACTCCTATTTATGTTCTGTGTTATGCAAATCAAGTACAGATATAATAACTTAATTTACATCATAGGTTGAAACCTGCCAGTGTTATAGATGAGGTTTTAATTTCAGAATGCCTGTCTGAATTTCATCTCACTAAATCCCGATATAATGGACAGCGAACTATTCGAGGAACTACCTCAAGATCTGCAAGCTGAAATCTATGATTTGGTTATATGGGTTAAACCAAGGTAAGGAATAGATCTGTAATGCTGTAAAAATTGAAGATGGTTAACAGATTATGTGGTTTTGTCCCTTTTTTGGTCTTCAGACTTTAGTATCGTGTTTTTAATAATTATTGTACAACCTGTCTCTCATTCATGTTCAGTGGAGAATGATCCATTGTGGAATTTTGCACTAAGAGCAATAGTACTGATAGTAATAATTAGCCACAAAAAAGGTTGCTATAAACTTTAGAATAAAAGTTATTAAAAAATTGTGACTTTTATTTCTTGTTTTACAGGGTGATCCATATTGATGAGACACATTTCAAATGCACATTCACATTTCCTAAGTACTGTATACAGTACATAACCAAAATACGAGTTTGCAGCACTGTTCATCATTTGAATATAACATCTCGCAGATGGGCACTACCTAGAGGAGAACATGCTTGGGGCTCGAAGTCATTTTGTCCATACTGTGGTGCAACAAATTGGCTGGAGTAGCCTCTTATCTACCTCCGGATATTTCTCTTGAGTTCAGCAGTTCTTTGAGTTATTTGGGGTCTTGTGGTATACACCCTTTCCTTTTATGTAACGGCACAGGAAGTAGTCCTGTGGTGCTATAGCTGGTGATCTGATAGCCAATTGATTTCGCCAAATCTGAAAATGAGGTGACCAGAAAAATGGTCCTAAACTACTAGTGACAACCATCTTGTTTCATCCGCATTTGTGTAAGACCGAACCAACTCATTTCGGGTAAAGCAAAAAGTGATTAACATGATGTTGTAGCACTCAGCAGTGACTGTTACGGTTGGGATATTGCTCGATTGTGTTCGCCAGGCTTTTAATGTTCTCTGCACTACGAGATGTTCGAGGTTGCCCAGGTAAAGGTTTCTTTTCGGCAATAGTGTTTCTCACAGCATGAAGGATCACCTTCTGAGGTGGAGCTTCACACTTCTTGAAAATGTTTTCTGAACAGCCTTTCTGATGTAATGATGAAGTTTCCACTAGTGAGAAATGTTTCCACATCATAAGCAATTTCAATTGTAGTCTACAGCAACATAATTCATTACAACAATAAAATGAAAATTGAATTAATATAAACTCCCAAGCTCAGGCTCCCAAATATCATGCATTTGAAAAATGTTAAATTATTCCTACTGTCTGAAAATACAAAATAAAATGTGTCCCATTAATATGGACCATCCTGCAGTTTATGGTTGTTTTGGTGTAACATTTATGCTTTTCCTGCATATAAGTTTGTTAACCACAGTCCCCATGAGAAATGTTGAATCGGTGTTCTGCTGTATGCCAAGTATGCTTTAATTTTGCATTATCGAAATAATTTATTTGCAGATTATCTAGGTAGTTATTCATAGTTGTTCTTGAAGAACTGATGCACATATTGTTATTGATTTCTAGAAAATCACAAACAACTGAAAAGCTGCTAGGCTTCCATCAGTGCCCTAGTCCTGATACACCAACTTCAGTGTCCTCCAGTCTAGCTGACATTGAAGAAATGGCTTCCAATCTGCATATAAACAGCAAAGAGGTAAGGAGTAAGTCATGGATTGCAGTGTAGTATGCAGTGAGAAATAAGGACCTCTGGGAGAAATGCGATACAAAAAGCTCATGCAATATGCAATTCTTTATTCTGAAATAAATGTGAAAATAAGTTTGAAGTTTGGAGAAACTATCATTTGCCTGTGTATAAGATGCCTTTTTTTTCCCTTTAAAAATTGGTCTGAAAAACAGGTTTTATATGCCAATACTCAGTTTTTGATTACCACCTTCATTTCTGGAAATTTTCTCTGTTCTATGTTGGACAATTTCCTTGTGGTGTGTGGGGAAGAAGATTAAAATGTATTCTTTCATTGTTAGATTAGGTAAGTTATTTTTTGAAAGTAGACCTAGATATTACTTTATACTATGGAAATGAGAGACACTGTAATAGATAAAACAGGTACTCACCAGTGGCGTTTCCTGACCCTGAACTTAAGGCGTTGGCAAAGAAGGAATGTTAACCCCTCCCCCTCTCATTTCTGTGAACCAATATTACAAATTTTCTACGTACCTTTTTTGTGTAAATTTGTAAATATTTAGAAAAACATTAAATGAAGTAAATACTTCATTTAAAATATTAATATATTTGAACGGTAAGGAGAAGCAAGGACTGTTTAAACAAGAAAATTAATGTTCAATACTTCGCCATACAATTAATTTTTAAAGCACGAGTTTGCAACCAGAGGGGTTCGTTGAACTCCCATCATCCCTACAAAAGACACCGTGGACATAAGAATGACCCGTTCATTGAAAAATCGCTAAAATGCACATTTCCTGTTTTTCCCCTTACCCTTTTCATGAAAGCAGAAAATTCGTGTAACCTCTTTGGATTGATTGATTTGTTGTTTTAAGTCCACTTTATGCACAGAAAGGCTAATCGGGACTGGACCTACAGTTTAAAGTGGAATCCGAACCACTATGTGCCTCCACCGGGTATCGAACCCGGGACCCCTTGATTACAAGGCAGCGATGCTACCACTGCGCCATCCGGCAGGCCCCGTAACCTCTTTGGAGAATGAGAGAAAAACGTAGACAGTGATTTAAGATCACAAAAGAACATCTTAAGCTCATTGTTACATTCTAACGATTGTTGCAGAACCAAAGTTCATGACATGAACATAACAATGCATAAAAAAAGTTTTCGGATACTTTTCCAAAACTTTACTTTGAAAGCCATTCAAATGACCACTCATTACAAAAGATCCATCGTATGTCTGGGCAATTCATTTATCTTCACACTTATATTTATCCATTATTTCAGTCACGTGACTAAAAAGAGCTCCTTCAGTTTTATCGGCGCTCATGTCATGAAATCGAAGAAAACCTTTCAATGACTGTTTTCTGTAAGGTCGAAAAAAAAGTAACACGGTTGACACCTGAGATTGATTGCTAATGTCTGGTGTTTCATCGACCATGATAGCCACAAAGTCTGTGTTTTGAATTTCATTGTAGATTTCATCTCTCAGAACATCCGAAACTGAATTTATTAAATAATTTTGAATGCCTGCCGAAGTACCGCGAAAAACTGTAGAATTTAATAAATGTTCTTTTAATGAGGGATCAAACTCTGCACTTGCAGTAAGGAATTCCATGTAATTGCCCTTATTTAGAGATGCTGCATTTTCCTCATGTCCTCGGAATGGCAGTTCTTGCTTTGCTAAATAGCAGACGGCGTTAATCAACCTCTTTAATATTTCCCTGTTCATTTTTACTTTTTCATTGTGTAGCTATATATCAGCTTTTCGTTGAGTATCCAAAAGAACGTCAATTCTAGTAGGGGTGGCAAGAAAACTACTACATTTAAAGAAACTATAAAGATGCCATTCAGACTCGCTGTGTTTTTTCACTGCAGTATTGAGATGATTCAAATCCGCATACCCTTGATAATTCCCAACACCTTTTTAGTCGAGAATAATAAACATGTCAAACAGTAAAATTTATTCACCACATCACACCCGCAAATTTCATAGTGTTCTTTTCGAAAATGGCTCTCAAAACCCTTTCCAGCAAGATTTTTTTCTTTAACACATGTTGACATTGTGAGATTTGGACATGGTCGACCATTGTCAATCACTTGTTTCTTCTCTGAATACGAAAGCGATGAAAAAGAATTATTAATATACTTTTGCACATCACTTTCACTATTCTCCATATTAAAATAATCACATCACTTCACACTACACATTTAAAAAATAATGCACAACAATCACGAGCAAAACAACGCTGAACGCGGGTTGAATGAAAGCCAAACCGTTGGGAACAAATACAACGCCTTGAGAAGGTAACCATGCTGGTGGGTGGCAGGGTGCGCATGCGCGGTCATCCTATGTTTTGGCAGTGGTAAGACGTTGTATTTCCTCTCCAACGTCCTGGCAGTGTGGGACCGATCTGCCTGCCTGGCAACCACTGCGCGCTGCGCTGCGTTCGAAAACTACCAGGCGCTCGAAACTGACAATTAAAGAAAATCGCTCAAAATCGTAATTTATGAAAGTAAAGATACTTTCTTATTTATTTCATTTTCCTTTGGCCGTTGACACACGACTTACACACCCAGAGAAATCGCCACTGGTACTCACATTTTCCACAATAGAAAGAAAATTACTTAAAATAGCTTCGTGGAAAACTTGAATACCTGTTTTATATATTACTTTATATTTGAAATACTGTACATTAATTATAATAAGTGATATAGCCTTTTCCTCAAAAATGTGTTCAAAAAAGAGGGTGCAGGTGCATCTTATATGCCGGCAATACAGTAATTTGTGCATTTGAAAGTAAGTCACCGCTCTCCAAAGCAGTTTCAAGCAGCTCTTTGTGATTTTTTAGCTAGGAATGCTGTTAGAAATCATAGCAACAAACCTGATAATACTTCAGTGTATTTCTTAAGAATGAAAATGCTCCTTTAACTGAACATTTTCATTATTCGGAACATAGTTTTGCCATGCTTGTATGTTCTTACAATTACTTAAATAAGTAATACTTCCATGTTAAACACCTATGTTAAAATTCTAGATTCTGTCAGACACATTCTCATTCAGTTCTCCTTGCTTTGACATTAAAAGCAAGAAATAAGGTAAAACAAAGTTAGTATAAGATACAGTTATTATTTACCATAACCATGTTGGTTTGGTTTGAGTTGCTGTTTTAAGTCCACTTTATGCACAGTAAGGCTAATCGGGACTGGACCTAGAGTTTAAAGTGTGATCCGAACCACTTGTGCCTCCACCAGGTATTGAACCCGGGACTCCTTGATAACCATGTTGGCACTACTCATATTATATGCTCAATTTGCCTTCAAACAGGTGAAGTAAAAAAATGCAGCTCAAACTGGTCTTTCTACCTGTTTCAGGGTCTCAAGGGTAAGTTTTTGCAGGTAGATTCGAACTTCAAATGGATGTTGGTCACTAACCAGCTTACCTGCAAAACTCCCTTGATAATGACATTGAGAAGGGATCGATGTCCCTGTTTCAGTTTTTGTCGCAATGTAAGTTAATTGTATCATACATATATGTTTCAGCTACTTTTAGCTAATCGTGATGAAAAACAAAATTGCAACACTACATGTTTCATTTTATTTCAAAGGTTGAAGCTTCCGACAGCAGTTCCCTAGAAGAACTTCCACTGACCCAGGACTCGGCCAGGTTAGAAAGTTGTTTGAGTCAGTTACGGGATATAGTTGGCGAGCAGGTTCCGAGGGATGAGCTAGTGCAGGTGGCCCTAGCTGCAGACTATGATATAAACAGAGCCCTTAACTTTTACTACTCATCCTGAGAATTGTTCTCGTGCCCATGGATGCGTCGTTTGTAGCAAAGCATCGGCATGTTCATCACAAACAAAGTAAAAGCAGCGGAAATGCCATCCGACATTTCCACAGACCGAGCGGAGTCAATTCAGAGCATGTATGATGTCTGCCCCTCTACGTGAAGGCACTGGTTGAAGCAGGTAGGAGAACAACTCAGTGTAGAGACTGTTCGTTGCTGCCGAATTTAAAACTGTAAGTTGTAGGGAAAAGTTTGCAGATATAGACATCAGCAGCAAGAGAAAGTAGCATTCAGAATTGCAATTTCTGACAAGTTAGCATTTTTTTTAAAAAAAAAATTCTGTTGATTTGTTGTTATTTATAAGAAAATCATCCACTGCGCACTTGTTCAAGGTTTTTTTTTCAGTAATGAGAATGAAGTGCTTCGTATGTCAGTTGTATTCTACCATTGGTCTCTAGTCTGCAGAATTTCCATACTTAAAAAGACAGGAAACTAAACTTCTATTGCTACTTCTTTTCACACTTAACACACTGTAGATGTGTAAAACATTTTGTCTTAAGAATTCTCCTGGACGTGAGAATATGCAAAGAACAGCAGCTTGCACTCTCGTGAAGACATTCGTATTATGAGCAAAAAAAGAGATATGCTGTTATTATTGTACCATGTGATACGAGGTTGTCTTAGGGAATATTTTGGTGTTAATGTTATTTTATTGGTTAACAGATCGTTGTGCTAGTGATGTTGGTAAGAAACTTGCAGTCTTCAGAATGAAGTAGCATCCACTAGCAATATTAATGACAAAAGAAATTAGTATGAAAGTCACTTGTATAAAATGATAATTTTATAGATCTTTTCAAAGAATTATTGTTGTACATAGGAAGTGTAAATGTAAGAAAGCAAGTGTATGTTTTTCCCCCCAGTATTCGACAGTATAACATTGTGTGTGCATTCCTTATTGCCATGTATGTAATAATTGTACATCATTGTATTTGCCTCATTGCATTCTGTTTCAGAGATATGATAAAAGCTGATAGCATAGTTGCAACTATTATAACATGTGGGAAGTGAAATATTTTATACTTTGTACTGATTTGCATAATTTGTACTTGAATTACAACATGCAAACATACAACACCTTTCAGATTATATGTTATCTCTATTCAAAGATGTATGTTAATACCAATGAAACAGTGCTATGCTATTTGATGAATAAAGTTAACAATACAAAAACAACTTTACAACCTCAATATCAAGTAAGAATAACTTTGATGTAATACTGTTTTTAACCCCACATTTCAAAGTTTTTATCTGGCAATGATTGCATATCATAGTAAAGATTACAAGATCCTTACAATTCTGAAAATTAAAAAATAAGTTCAAACTGCTATCAGTACATAAAATACTAATAATGCTAAATATAGTACTACAATCTGTCTATGCTGTTAGATACAACTGCTGAATAAGCTTTAACTATCGTATCGAAAATAATGCAAAAGTGGTCATAACCTCTTTATTAACTGATGTAGATCGTTCAAATTGCATATGTAGTTCCAGTGACTCTTCCTCTATACAAACCAGCTACTCAACATAGTCTCCATTTAAAGTGATGCATTTGCGCCATCGTTGAACCCAACTCTAGAATCATCTTTGAGAAAATTCCTGTGTGCACTGTCCGACATCTACTTCTTCACAGCCAGTTTCACCTCGTCTGTGTCATCAAATCGTTGTCCCTGAAGACTGTCCTTCATGGGACCAACCACGTGGAAGTCTTGAGGGTGCCAGATCTATTATGAGATAAAATTTTTAAAAAATGACTTCTTTGCTGAAGCTTTAAGCGTATGGCAGTGGATGGGGGACCACGGACCAGCCCATTTTGCCGATCACCTGATTTGTAGCCAAAGAGGTGTGTGGTCACGCATTGTCATGCTGAATGTGGATCGCTTTCAGATTCTTGTGCTTCTCTAAGCTTATGGAGTGTCTCATTGTACCGCTCGCTGTTGATGGCACGACCGCATTCCAGGAATTCAAGGAGAATGACGCGCAATCAACTCATCCACTTGCTGACGATTTGTGTCGGTGGTCACACTGCACGGTTTGTCTTCAATGCTGGTTTCCACTCATCTCCGCACACATTATGTAGCCTTCTGCGGATGTCGGACAGTGCACACCAGACTTTTTCAAAGAGGATTCTAGAGTTGGGTTCAACGATGGTGCAAATGCATCGCTTAAAATGGAGATTATGTTGAGTAGCTGCTTTGTATAGAGGAAGAGTCACTCCAACTACATGTGCAATTTGAACGATCTAAATCAGTTAATAAAGAAGTCATGACCACTTTTGCATTACTTTCGGTACGGCCCTCGTAATACTTTGATATCTGTACAAATGGATAAGAAACCATTTCAGATCAAAACTGGATTATTTGGCACATAAATTGGCACTCAAATATTTTGAGTATCATTAGTTTATATACATGTGTGACCTTCAAAAAAATCATCCAGTTCATGGTGAAATTTTCTGCTGAAGGAAGAATGATTTTATAAATTTAATTTGACAAGCTGTGTGTTTGGTAATTTTTATTAGATGACGTAAATTATATTTCTTTGAGATTCTGTTTTTTTTTTAAACATTTATAGATTAACCTCAGGCTGGATCTTAAACTGTAGTAATTGGAATTGTTATGTATGAGAAATAATAAGTGAACTTTGATCATGTAAATTTCTATATATATCTTGTTGTTATTTCATATGTGCTTTGGTAATAATTAATACAGGAGCAGAGGGAGAAAGATGAGTGAATATAGCATTTTTCATCTTTAGTTTCTTAGTCTCACGAATGTGTGGAAAGTTCCCTTTCCTGCTTGATCTTTAACTGTGTTAAAAAAAAAAAAGGTAGTGACATTCTTAAATATTCCCACAACAGTCTTGCACCTGGTATGTGAACTTCATAGCTTCCGTGACCTGTTACAATGGGACTATCATGATTTGATGAGAGCGTGCCTTGCCAAAAGCATTTGTATGTCGTGGTATTTTCTGTTGAATGTTGTTGTATCCGTACTTCTTCAACTACAGATAGTGATATTCCTGTTTAGAACCGTGGCACTGAGTGCAATTGTGCATGTAAGTATTGCAAATATAATTAGTCTTTTATTTTGATACACACCCATCCACCTATCATTTGAATATCCAAAATGAAACTATGATTTATATATATATATACATACATACAGGGTGTCCAGAATGGGACTGACAGATTTTAAAAGTGTGTTATTTTAATACGGTAAGGAGTAGCTAGAAACAAAAACATACATTTTGAAGGTAAAACTCAAAATGTTTTATTGGAAACAGTTACAGCTCAGTATAGCTCTCCATGAGCTCTGTTTCTTGCGTTGAGAATGTCTAGCCTGTATTCAGTCTCCCTCCACGTTCTGTCGCTCAAAACAAAAAAAAAATTGCATCGGTGCAGGAAAAAGCAGGCGTAGCCTATGGAAGTCAATACGGGAGGGGACCAGGCAGCTGGGAATTCCAAGGTCCACTGTTCACAAAGTTGTGCACAAAAGATTGTGGTTGTATGCATCCTAGGTGCAGTTGTTACATGAAATTAAGCCAGATGTCAAGCTGAAAAGACATTCATTTTCCATTGACATTGTGCAAGAGATTTACATTACTCCTCTAGACTTTTTACTTTGGGGGTGCATAAGTGTATTCTGGCCAAAAGATAAATGACCTACAAGAACTGTACGACTGTATTCGGAAAACTCTTGCCTTTGTAAACCCTCAGATGCTACAGAACACGTGAAGGGAGATTGAATACAGGTTAGACATTCTCCATTCAACAAACTGAGCTCATGGGGAGCTGTAACTGCTTCCAATAAAGCTTTTTGAGTTTGCCTTCAAAATGTATGTTTTTGTTTCTAGCTACTCCTTACCGTATTAAAGTAACACACTTTTCAAAACTCAGTCCCATTCCGGACACCCTGTATATATAACTATCCCATGGCACAAGATCCACCAAGTGACTGTTCATTGGGTGATGCATGTCAGTATGTTGAACCCCGTCACCTAATGTTTTAGACTGTAGTCCACTACTATTGCTTTGAAGCAGATTCCGAATTGTTCTCACAATGCTGGGTCAACACTGAAATTTTGTAGCTCTGCAGGGATCAAACCTGGAACACTTGGCTGCTTCGAAGCTCTATGAACGTGTTTACAGGGTTGGGAATCCTTGTAGACAGAAGGCCGGTAGTTTTCTTCAAAACTAGTTTCCTTTGCTAAGGGAGAAAAAATGTAGCATTGTCAAAAGTATCCTTAAAATTGCGTTAATTTTCTCTTCTGTCAACACCACCTGCTTTTGTTGCACTATTTGTTGTTTTAGGATCTTTTTTAATAATAAGTCATGATTCAGTACACACATATGTACCTCCACGCTAGCACTTGCTCCTAAACTGTGATTTGCAATGATATAATGAGTGTCCGCAAATTAAATTGATAGAATTAATTAATCAGTATTGTGTATTCTGATGCTTACACCTTCAGTGTGGTCACAACATGTGTACATCTCAAATTGACAATCGCAAGTTCAGATTTTTACGTCAAAAGTTCATCACATGCTACAATCAGAAGAATGTGTGTACTAAAATTTGCTTATATCTGCATGTTTCATGACTTCTGATTAACACCACAGGATGGGAAATTTAACATAGTATCCTGGTTGAAAGAAAATTTGCATACTTGTGTACTAAAAGTAGACAGGATGGAATTACTACATAATAGTACATAAAAAATTGGTCTTCCTGACAATATAGCAGTTAATTGTTATCTTGTAATCAAGGGGTCCCAGGTTCGATTCCTGATTACACAGTGGTTTAGAGCCAACTTTAAACAGCATGTCTACTTCCAATTAACAAAATGAACTTGGACTGTGACTAATAGATGTTGTGGCACATTTTTCTTTTCATGTGATTTGATACAGGTGAAACACTGTGGAAAAGTGTATCTTGTGGAAGGTTTTTCTTTGTTCCTTAACTGAATTTAACAAGTTAAGTTTGCATTTCAATGTGTGTGGTCTTGATCAGAAATGTTCTTTTGCATTGGTTTCGTATTTTCAGCATGGGAAAATTATTGTAGCAGGTAACTTAGCAGGAACAGGCTGTCCAGTCTCTGATGTGTTATAGGGGAAGAACATATTCTAGCCAGGTGACAGAAACTACATTTTTTTCTTATCTAGAGATCAGTGACTTCCATAAACTTTCTAATCTTCCACCAGTGGGGGTGAGTACATTCTGATAATGGACATTTCCACCACAATATGAAATATGTTTTGAATCAATTTTTGTGGCTAATTATGCATAAATAAGATGTGCCAAATAGCTTGGTGATATTTGCGTTGGTTGTTGAGAAACATGCCTTCAAAAATTGTTAACGTTCACTTCCTGTATCATTGAAATAGAAACATACTGGCCTGACATCACCAGTCTCTTGAAGATATCCAGCATTTGCTACTCACTGAATCATTATTGATTATTTACTAGGAGCATTCAAGTCAAACCGGGACTTTTGATTTTTTATAATAATGGAACACATTTGGAAGTATAGGAAAGACTGTTATTCTTGATGTAACTGCCCCTGCACTAATGCACTTAACATTTCACTAGTACTAGAATACCAGTGTAGAAAGATTTCTCGGTATGCCGGAGCCATGATCACACTGTTTACTTCAACTCTTCGTCACTGCTGAAATTCTGGCCTCCTAGGAACACTGCAAACAGGTGAAAAGCACTTGGATTGAGGTTCAACAATATCTTATTCTTATTTTTTAATATATATTTTATGGTACTTTTTGATAACTGGTTTAAATTTATTTTTAAAAATTTATCAGTAATCCATTTCAGAAGCAGTAATTTTTGTGTGAATAGATGAGAATATAAGACCTGTTTCTATGCTTTGATGTTCCTCATATATCTTGGACATGGGCAGCACAGACTTACTGAATTATCATTTATGATGGTAAAGAAAACACTTTGAAGGAAATGTGGTGTCCTGCAGAGAAAAATCAGCACTTTGATTAAAAATAGAAATTGAATTGAAACAGCAGTGAGGGAGGTATGTTCATTTTTTTTTAATCCGTTTACTTAGGAATTGGAAATCAAATTATTTTCCTTTGTTTATTATTGACTTTTATCTAACATAGCCTATTTTAGATTAATCATTATGGTAAAAAATAACAGAACGATGTAGTTAACAATTGAAATTGATCACATCCAGCATTGAAAACACTGTTCCTACTCAGAAACCAATACAGTTTATAACAGGAATAACCTTTATCATGATAAGGCTTATACACAATTGGAAAGGTGATGCTGAGAGTAATAAAATACTTAAATTGCATTTAGGTGAGTAGGAAAGAGTTTAGCTAATAGTTTGCATGTTCTAGCTTGTTGGCTGAGCACTTGCCTCACAGAGGTTTGAGTCCCAGCTACTCCACGGGTCTTTATTCTCTTGTCTGCTTCATGAAATCATCATTTATTTATCTTTGTTGCCAATTAACCTAAATGGGTAGATTGATTTGTTGTTTTAAGTTCACTTTATGCACAGTAAGGCTAATTGGGACTGGACCTACAGTTTAAAGTGGGATCCGAACCACAATGTACCTCCACCGGGAATCAAACCTGGGACCTCTTGATTACAAGGTGACGACGCTAACACTGCACCATCGGGGAGGCAACTAAATGGGTAGAAAAGTGATGCTTAAAAAAATGTAAACAAAAAACATCGTGATGACCGACCATTACTGTTTTTTGTGATTTGTACTCTCAGCACAAGCCAAATGCTCGTTTATGACAATACGTGCAGTTTTAAATATCCAAAGAATTCAAATTTCAGATCATATGTGGCAATTTTACTTTTTCATTTTGGATCTAGAGATATGAGATCGACATTTTGTTGGGATGACAATATTTTCCCAGCATGTTCTACTCTTTTCACCCATAAAACCAGACATGAGTCGTTATTGTAAATGATATAACATGTCTTGAACATATCTGTTTGGGTGTGTATAAGCCCAGCAGATAATCTCTCATATGGCACTGAGACCAGTGTGCTTGCAAATAAAATTAGTTCCCTGTATTGTGTGGATGCATGGTCTCATGGACACACCAGACACAGGAAGTACATTATATCTTTCCATATGATGCAACGTCTCGCACCGTGGCCATGCGGTCTAAGGCATCATGCTACAGGACACATGCAGGTTCGAATCTCCTGGGGAAAGCATAACTTTTCTCCTGAGATTTCGGCCTGTGTATGGGACAGGTGGCCACCCACCATTGTGATGAAATTGAGGAGCTATGAATGGGTAGTGTAAACCAGTCATGACAACCTGCAAAAATGACTGGGGGTTGTCACGACCACACGGCACCCCGTAACTGGTTGGATTGTCTTCCACCTCGGGTGAGTGAGTGAGTAGAATCAGGTGGGAGCGACGCCGGCAGTCTGTAGGTAGGCCCGGGCCCTCGAATGGCTGTTGCGCCACAGGTTGTGTTGTTATTACGTGGTGCAACACTGTATAGTGTGTGCAATTCCATTTTTACCTATAGTGTTTCTGAAGGAATTGTGCAGCAAGTGCAACAGTGGTGACTTCAAATTATACGTGGGTCGTTCAATATATAAGTTTCCATATGCGGTAAAATATTTTATTTTTAAGTTACATTATAAAACTATACATACATGTGTAGGAGGATCCTTCCTCACTTCTCCACATAATCCCCATAGAGATTGAGGCATTTGTCCCACCATTGCACCAATTTGTCCATACCCTTTGCAAGAAAATCAGGGCTCTGGCTATTGAACACTATTCTCACATTCCGCTTCACTTCGTCATCTGTTTCGAAACGGTAACCTTGCAATTCAGACTTTAACACCGGAAAAAGATGGAAATCACTCGGTGCTAAATCGGGGCTGTATGGAGGGTGGGGCAGCTGTTCCCAACCCCAATTCTTCAATTTTGTGTTGTGTTTGCACTGCTGAGTGGGGAAGAGCGTTATGGTCAAGAAGAATGACACCAGCTGACAGGAGACCTGGTCGCTTATGTCGTTTTTCAGTTTATCCAATGTTTGACAATAACGGTCGGCATTAATTGATCTTCCTCATTCCAAAAGTCCTTAAGCAGAACGCCCTTAGCATCCATGATTCTGAACTCCTTATGACGCGAGCCCGCGTTTTCCGAACAAGCCTTTACTTTTCGCCCTTGAGCGCATGCACCTTCACGTCTGATAACGAATCAATTGTTGTTCCTTGTAGACGAAGGATGATGCTTGTCAACCATGTGCTTCTTTTTAACGGTATTGCTTTGTACAATATTTTATAGCACAGGGAAACTTATATATTGAACGTCCCTAGTATTCTTGGAAACCGCAAGATCCCATGCATTCATAGCACCCTCTTGCAATCAATTATTGTGGAATTGGGAACATTTATAGGAAACTCCTTTTGATATTTGAATCTCAATTTTTTTTCTTCCGTAAAACATGGAAGTATACCTGCCATTCCTTAAGTAACCATTTCTTCCTTAATTTCTAATCCTTCAACTGAATCTCCTTCTGACACTGACCACACTGGTGTAGAACATTCTTAAGAGCTCGTCTCTTAAAACCCATTGCTTATAGACTTTCCTTTATTGAAGCTGATCTAACAATTTTAATTTTAACAAGTACTAGATTTTGTGTTCCAATAAATCTATTCACATTAAGCATACGCATCTGATTGATTATCCATCATTTTATATCACTAGTTTGCACAGAATTCTGTTTTCTGTAATCATAATATGCTAATAGTATACACCTCAGCTTTTTATTGCATTTTTGTTTTTCTATTGAAAACTACAAAATAGCCAGCCTCCATACAGTCTAAATAGATCAGAATAGAAATTAACTTTTTTTTGTTTTTGAAGAGTATGGCAGCTAAACAAATGTAGAAAACTTGTTTTATGTTTTTTAGTACCCTTGAACATTTTTGATACATCGCTTGAGTTGTTAGTGTTTTTTTAAGTTGTTATTTTGTATTTTTATACAAAAATGTTTGCTGATAGGATTGCTGTCTGTTTTAACATTTTTCGACATTTTAAAATGCATTTATGTTGGGTTGTCACTGGTATTTGTAACGCATTTGCATACTTGTGGACTTTGAAGTTGACTTAACTGTACAACTAGAAATGCTGTCAGTGTTTCTGGTTGGCTGTTGTTGTAGTTCAGTCATAGTGTGTAATGTGTACATTAAATGTTCAATGAGATTTTCTTTTCAGTCATTGTTAATGATTTCTTTCTCATCTAAAGCACAGGCACTTTGTTACATCAGGTCCATCATACTAAGTACTTTTTAAAGCACATGTGATGCTTTATTTTAATGAGAAATGCATGATTGTTTGGATTTGTACTAGGTAAAAAATATTTCAATCCTTGCTAGAAAAGCACTTTATATGTACATTCCAGTGTTTCTGTACACACTATACATAGCTCTGTTAAAAAATATATGTTTTTTTAGTACGAGCATTTGAGTTGTATACATACTCAATAGTATAGAAAATTGCATTAAAAAAGACTGACTCTAATGTTTCTGTTTGTTCTTTATATTCAACTTTGTGCATAAAAGATCAAGAGAACAGTGTAAACTTTGATGAGGATTATGTTGTTTCTCTTTTGAAACTAAAGCGTTGACATAATTTTTGTGTGTGATTATCCTGTTGTCTGTACAATGGAAAAGCGAGGATGAGAATAATTGCTATTCTATTTGTTACTTCTGAACCTGTAAGTTTAATAAACAGCTTTTTCACTATTAGTGACACACTAAAGTAGGTGGATGTAAAAATGAAACATGCTGGTTCTTTGTAAGTGTGGACTTTTTCATTTGTAAGTGATTATGTGTGCCAGGGAAAATGAACTGAGTGTTAACTGACTACAATGTATTTTTCTCCTCTATTTGTTGAACAACTATTTAAAAAATAATATATATATACATAAAAAATAAACTTCCCACATTTAGATTGCAATTCACACATGTAGACGGACGTTAAAGGATTGCAATTGTTTTTGTGAGCACTTACGAGGAAAAAAGTATTTCAATTAAGAAGTTGTGTTCTGCTTGTATTATAATTATCATTTATTTATAAAGGTAAATTTAAGAAACTTAAATAAATAAATAAATTGTTTACTTCAAGTGTTCTCTTTCTTAACCATAAATATAAGTGCCATTTTAGGGGGAGGTAAGTGGGTTGATATTTTATTAATCGGTAACTGTGTTCGAAGTGAGATAGAATGTGGGGGATACCTAGTTAAGAAAATGTTCATCAAGCATCTGTCCACCTAGGATAATTTGCATAAGCATCCCCCAACTATTCCTAAAGCAACCCTCAGTTAAGAATTTCCACTTTGAGCACTGATCTTTATGTATGTACTGTTATTTACAACTTAGATGTTCATAATTTACAAATATATATTTTTTAATATTAGCACTAAAAATTAATATAAAACTTACTAATAGGGATAACTGATAATATCAATGTAAAAGGAAATGGCAAATATTTAAGGTAGAACCTGAATGTGAACAGATTATTGATGGGGGCTATTTTAGAAAGAAATAACCTTGATATTCAGAAATTATTTTTTAGAAAAATAAACACACTTGCTTCTTATTGATTGATGAGAATAACAACAAATCCACCATTTGCTTCTCACACCATGTGTGCACAAATCACAACATATGCATAAAAAATAAAACCGCAACATTTTCGCAGCAGTGTCAAGGCAGAAGTCAGTGGAGTGGATAGTTTTGTTTTTTTATGTTTAAAGAAGCGAGAAGGTCTTGTAGAGGCAGAAGGACAACGACCACACAAGGTTGCCTGCCTCACTATAAATGGCTAGAAGAAATAAGCTACACCAGGGGTTACCAAAATTTTTTCATTTCATGGTGCCCAAGTCAGAATACAGGCCTACCTAACACTTGCAACACTCAGTATGGTTAGGTTGCTTGCCTTAAAAAATAAACACATTTCAAATTCAGAAACATTTTATATGTAAATAAGCACATTTTGGGAACAATCATATCATTGATTAATTTACAATTGAAAATTTTGGAACATTTCGCGGTGCCCCTGTAAAACAGCTGGGTGCACACTTTGGGAACCACTGAACTACACCAATGTCAGAAGAACTGAGTTCCAGCAACGTCTGGAAAAAATGTATAGTGACAATTTGAGGTAGTTTGTGAGCTTCCACATCCAGGACCCCTCCCCCTCTTGAAAATTAATGTTAACGTAAAATTATATATTTCATTTTAGTCACAGTAATTTATGTTAATTATTAGACTGTCATTGCAAGAACATGATAACTTCAAACTGGAGTGTTTTTTGAGAGGGCAACATAATTATTATATAAAGTTCGCCTCCTTCCTCCCCCCCTGGAGAAAATAACCTTCCTTGCCCCTCCATGGAAAAAATTTTACATTTTGACAAAGCTGGCAAGAATCTCTTATTTTATTTTTTTGTGTGTTGTTATTTGATTTGTTGACCATGAGTGGTACCGTATCATGCCGAAGGCCTAATAGCCGAATCATTTCATGAAAAGGGCCCGAGTATGAAAGAAGCTGGAAAGAGCTTCTTTCAACCAAATGCCACCTGCGATCTTCAGCGGATGTAAAAATCCGCTGATACGAATTCTTCCGGAATCGCAGGAAAGATACTGCAAACACAGCTTTAAGCTGAAAGCACTGTTATTGAGAGACGCAGTCTCTCAACGGCCGACGTTCGAATTTAGTTTCAATAGCTCGTGAGAATAGTTCTGCACACAGTCGGTATCTGAAATCTTATCGCGTGCACAATCTGTTCCTCGGAATTATACAAGTTGTTGAACTAAGAAAGTTATGGCGTGAATAGTTTTTGCCTCCGACTCACAGTCGGATTACCGAACGTTACAAAAGGAGTTACAGCGAGAAGTAGTATGCTATCGGAAAGGAGTTTTATTTCAGAAGAGTTCATCAGAGTTTCATCAACGAACCAGCGAGTTGATCGTCGAGATCTACAGGTAACGAACGTTCCTCTATCCTTGTCTTTCATTCTCTCACACCCCTGCCAGACCAGTCAATTGTAGTGAGTGTAGTTCTTATTTCACAGGGCTAGCCCCCTTGCTTGGTTAAGTGTAGACATAGCTCTTCAGAGCAATACCCCCCCTTACGATACACCTCTCGCAGCCAAATAACTTCGAATATCAGGCTTCACATAGCCTATCTACGATCTCTTAATCTGAAACAATAGGGTGTTTATAGAGTACAGGTAAGGACAAAATAATAACCCATAGAACAGCAGTATCAGCAGATAGCCACTATTCAGTGATTTTTCAGTCTCTTGTAGCACATATTGTTATGTAAATAATACATGTATATTTTATTTATCGTACAAGTTAATGTAGCATTTATTTATTCACACTGAAAATACATTCTTAGTTACAAAATTTGCATACTGTTCACTTCAGTATGCACTAGTTCAAAATTTACCTTGATGTTAGGGCTATAGTAAAAAAAAATGTATAATAAATAGGAGATCATGATTTGCTTCACTCGTACTTTGTCATGAAAAGCAACCTCTACACAATTTTTGACATTGAAGCTATATTATATATATAGGTGCACATAATTTGTCTGTAATGTGCTATCTTGTTTTCCTTTAATCATAAATACATTTTGACAGTTATTTTTTTACCGCAGGATTAAGAGTGGGATATTGTAGATAATCCCCTTTTATGGATTGATGGTTGGCTTATCCCAGCAAATCTCTTGCTGCTTTTGCAAATCCAACATGCCATGCACAATGTACTGGTTGAAATTGAAACACTATGCAAATTCAGTTTTCCAATATGTAAATATGCATATGCTTATGGCGGGGGGAAAAAGTCAACATGGGATACAGGTACTTACAGTACTTATCAGCAAAGCTGAAAAAGGGGGGGGGGGGCATATGGGAAACAGCAAATATAATCAGTTTTTAAAGTGCCATGTCACACGTTGAACTAACGAAAGCATTAGTTTAGATAGTTCCAGTTCTGTTGTTAATTTCAACTGTTTTCCTGAGTGCTTCGTCATTGTTCCTGTGTCATGTCTCGAAAACACAGTCGCAAGGTAGTTTTGGTATTCTTGAAGCTGGCCATGGCAAGTAACCTGAAGACTTGAACACCCAGTAGTCGTAGGACACTTTAATAATGAGGAGCAGGAGCAAGCCAGCTTCAGCTCCGATAATGTAGTAGATGTAATCTGTCCACACTACATACCCAGTGCACACTGTGTTTGGGTCCAGCTCGATGACCTGAATTGAAAAAGAGAACCATGTTATTGTATGGAAAAGTTGTATGAAACTCTTGACACAAATGCACAGATTATGATGCTGAATAGCCGCAACAAATTACAAATGTTTAAAATCACTCTACCTCATTGTGACATCACATGAAAATTGAAAGTTGTAAACTTAGGTATTTGCACAACCAGACACACAAGGGGTGTTCAAGTCGAACAGGGATTTTTGATTTTTCAGAATAGCAGAACACATTGGTACGTATAGAAGAGACTTAATTCTCGATGTAATCCACTTCTACATTAATATTCTTATCCCAGTGTTTCTCTAGAGCTTGGATACCTGCAGCATAGAAATATTTTGCAGTACTCTGGACCCATGATCTGACTGAATGCTTTACCTCTTCTTCACTGCTGAAATGCTGGTTTACATTTTTGGAAATCTGTGCATTTACTCACTAAATACTATATTCTTTTACAGTAAAAAAAGGTATAAAAAACTTACGTGAGTGAGTATAATAGTTGCAGATGACGTTTCGCGAAGCTACGCTCCGCTTCTTCAGGTCTCTTTTCAGTACATAAAATACTTCGTCATATATGTAAAAAATCCAGGATTAGGTAAAAGAATGGTGTGCCCATATTACCATACAGATGACATGAGTCATTCATTCTGTATGGTAATATGGGCACACCGTTCTTTTAGAATTATCTCTTAGCCTCATGGCATTTTTATCTTCATGTAATTTTAAATTCCATATCCAAACACCCTCTTTTACCTAATCCTGGATTTTTTACATATATGACGAAGTATTTTATGTACTGAAAAGAGACCTGAAGAAGCGGAGCGTAGCTTCGCAAAACGACGTCTGCAACTATTATACTCACTCACGTAAGTTTTTTATACCTTTTCTTTTACTGTAAAAACTAATTTTAGGGTCCAAACAGGTGAAAATCACTTGGAGCAAGGTCTGGGATGTAAAGGAGCCATGTCGGGAACTACCAGCTGAGTTCCTGTAGTGTGTAAATTGTATCTGCAGTATGCTAGCATACAGTGTCTTGAAGATGCCTTTAGTGATCAAACCAGACCATTTTTGTCTTGTGAACGTAATGCCCATCTTTGAGAACCTGGCAGTAGTAAAGACTGTTGTTCGTTATGCCACTGGGTAGAAAATCCACATGAATTATGTCACTTGTGTTCCCAAAAATACTGATCATGACAGTCTGCTGTCCAATTGCTCGAAACTTTTTGGGAGGTGGAGAGTCTGGTCACTTCCACTGGTTTGATCCACATTTCGCTGAAATGATGCACCCACATTTCATCACAAGTGACGATTGGATTGCGAAAAGACTGGCCCCCTCTGTCAAAACATTCTGTACACTTGTTGCAGATTTGCAGTCTTCTGTACTGGCACCTGTCTCAGTACCCATGTTCCCTAACTTTCCAGAACAGTTGACATTGTTGAATTATTGTGTTCCAAGTTCCCACAGAAATGTGCATCTATTTATGTTGGCAACATGTTGTTGATTTTCAATGATCAGGTGTTCCACTCACTGAATGCTCATGGGAACAATTGCAGTGGGCTTTGAGCCACTTTGACTGACTTCAAAATTGAATTGCAGTTTGACTGAGTTCGCCATTCAAAATTTAATTGCAGCTGAGTCCATTACCATACTGTCCTTGAAGTATTCTGTGAATTTCACTTTGTTATATGCCTTCATTAAGAAAAAAAAAATCATCAACATACTGTTGCATGTTTGACATCACAGGTTTGACTACAATCTTGTTTAACAAGTGGCTTGCATTGCCTGCGACGTTAGCGCCCTATGCAGTAATAGTAGGCACTTGCCTTATTAAGTAAAGTATTTTATCTATGTCTGGCAGTGTTCCATTATTCTGAGAAATTCAGAGTCCCAGTTTGTCTTGAACGACCCTCGTACATTGGACACAGAAATAAGACACACAGACTATGTTTGAGAAAGTAGATTTTCTTTGATTTTTACTGAGACTTAGAGATGAATTTTAACATTTTCACTTTCTTGTATGTTCACATAACCACCGGAACCTACAATTTGAAGCAAGACATCACTGATGGAATCTTGTATCATGGTCAGGCAGGTTTTTTTTTTCATTTTTAGATTTCCTTCTCTTTTTTTGCTTTCTTCAATTTATTCCAACCATTTTCCATGCTTTAATTCCTTGGATTCATTGAGAAGAATTCACAAGCGGATCTGGAACATTGGACGAAGTAAAGGACAACTACTTGTAAGTACAAAAACATTTTTCACCTTTTTATAAAATTTAAAACTTTCAAGTGTATTATGTTAAACATTAAGTTAGATCAGTATTACCACTGGCCTGGAGAAGTTGGGGAAAAATCAAGCTTGTTCTTATACTTTCAAGGATTTGAGAAAATCTATTTTTTTCCAGTTTATTTTGAAGAATGTTGAATAAATTGTAGTCTTAAATAGAAAATGCAGTGGGAGTGGGTTAGTACAGCAGAAAATTTGTCTTGCCAAAATGAATGAGAATGCTAGGCATATCTAGGGTGACCAGACACATACATGTAAAAAAGAGGACAGAGCATGGTGAAAAAGGAGGACAAAGTCATAAAAAAATAGGACACCGCAAAAAAATGGAAACTCATTTGCCATTACTCATAATTACGGACATGAAGTTTTAGTTTTAATTTCAACTAAATTTCGATGTTATTTTTTACTGCAATTTGGTGTTATTTTTCGCGGTTTAGGGCAAAATGCGGTATTAATTTAAAATTGGTTATTTTTACATGCATATTTACTGTTCCTTCTATGATTAAGATTTTCACATTGCTTTAGTTCTGGTAAATTGAGGCAAATTTTAGTTTTAATGACAAAAATAAATAAATGTAAGGCTTACCTTTGTTAGGAATTATCAAATTTCTTCCATTTGGAAAACTATTTCATCTCATCAGCCAGTAAATATGAAATGTTTATTGAATGATATCACCCAAATCTTTGAAAATAGTCATTGTCATACATATAACTTTCTCCAACAATACCAGGAAAATCCCTCTGGGACCTCAAATTAGGCATTGTGTGTAAGCACACTCGCATACACAACCTCTCCCCCTCCCCCCGAAACACAAAAGGTGCTTCTCCCTGAAAATTTTCCCATTCCTAATCAATTTCCCTTGTGGGAAGACCCCCTCTCTCCCGCCCCGAGCAAATTCTATTTCAGGAAGAGGTTAAATAGCCTACTGTCAGTCATATCTGCGCCAAACTGCAATAATGAAGGATGAAAATTTTGATTTAATCTAACCAGCTAGACTAGAAACGACAGATGAAATAGCACTTCAGGTAGTACTTTTTGAACAAAAGTGTTATCCCTATTGCATATTTCACGACGTTTTTTCGTGTTAAAGTGCCAATTCGGTGTTATTCTGAAAAATGGCATAATTCGAGTTATTTCGCGATTCCGAAACACCGAAAACTTGCCTCCTTAATTTACCCAAATCTATTTTAGACAATTTATTGTGTTTTTTTCAAGTATTCGGTCTTATCGTTAAAACTAAAACTTCACGTCCCTACTCATAATTTAATCAATATAAATCTGATGATTTTTAAATAATTTCCTATTACCTTTAAGCAACGAAAGCAATCTCCTAATCGTATTATTTAGCACAGGACAATCATAATTAAGAATATCTATACTTTGAAGCACAGACTTTTACTATTTTTACAATTCTTGGATACTAGAATGCAATATCACCATAAGTGAATGCAAATGTGACAAGTAAGCTTTCCTTTAACTTATTTTCAAAAAGAGATCTTAAATATAAGGTAGTTTAGATTGTGTCAGGAAATATGATTTTAATGTCACGAACATTTTTGCACTCTTTCAACAGGAGGGGAAAGTGACAGCCACCTTACACTTTACCTCATATTCGTTTCTTCCATCCTCTAAAAGCTGGATATTTTTTTGCAAGATCATTGATGAATTTACACTTTCGCTTCGTTATTTCATAAAAGTAAATATGACTTAATAATCAAAATTCTCACTACGCATTTCTATATCGCGTATACTTGACTCTAAAATGAACTGGCCGACCTCTGCGGCGGAGTGGTTAGCACAACGCCAGAGGTTCCGGGTTCGAATCCAAGCCTGGGCATGGGTGTTCTCTGTGAGTGTCCCTTCATCAAATCATCGCTCATCCTTATCTTCGCGATTAGCAAAAGTGGCAGAAAAGGGAATTAAAATAAACCATATCAGTCAATCAAAAATGAACTGCTCAAATTACATGTGTTTCACAAGTCTCACATTGCGAAGCAATGAGTTACAATAATACATACTAATGACTAGGGGTGTGCGGGACTGAACATTTTTTGGTCAGGACGGGGAATTTTTTTAAATCCCGACGTTCGGGATGGGTAAAGTCCGCAATTTCCCGATAAATTTTCAGGAAAAAATTCCCGACGCTGTAGAAATCGTGAATTTGACGTCATTTCTCTTTCTTTCGATTTCTGAAATAAAAGCTAACAATTTCAGCAAAGTGTCAAGACACTTATAATGCAGAAAACATCAAGAATTAACCACTTTTAAAACGACCATTTGGAAGTTCCGAACTGCTCGGGATCTCGAAATGTCTGGAAATCATTTCCTGAAGTCGGGATCGGGACGGTAATTTTTTTAACAGACTTTTCTGGATCCTGCACACCCCTATACTAATGACTCAGTCGGGAATGTGATCATGTTCAGCTCCCAGATGCTAGGTGAGCATTGCTCTCATATTTAACACGTCCCAAGTGATATGAATATCATTATGTGTGGAATCATTCTCTATGCAGAACATTTGCTACGGTCGATGCTATACTCTTTCTAAAAAAGGAGGACATTTACCGATTTCTAAAAAATCCGCACGGATGCCGGACAGACACCTAAAAAGGAGGACATGTCTGGATAAAAGAGGACATCTGGTCACCCTAGGCATATCTGTATTTTTTTCAAAAAATATATTTACTAAATCACTTACCGGTTCTTCTGTATCAACACAGAGTATTTCAGTGTGATTTTTCAGGTACTCTCGATATTTGTTGATCCATGGCTGCAAATTTGAAAAAAAAAAAAAAAACATTTCAAAGAGATTTTCATTTACAGAGAATACAACAAAATTAATGTACATAAGGAAGAGGCACCAATATAAATGGAAATTTCGTCAGTACAAAAGAAGAAGAATTGAACAACTTCATTGCAGTTCGTGCCATTCTTTCTCAACGGATACAACCCTACATTCTTAGTCGAGATAGGCATAAAGTCCTCTTGTTCTCTTTATTGTACCTAATAGTTATAAGGAAACTTTCACACTGAAGTGCCAAGCAACATATTGCCTGACATCCAAGTGACGTCGTCACTTCAAAATGAACATTAAGGAACAACTGAAACAATTTGCAGTAATCATTATTTTCCCACAATTGACGCTTGTGCGCAGCAGATGCATCTGGTGTGAAATCTCCCTAAGAATCTTGTGAGATTTTCCTACAAGGTCTCTCCATATATACCTTTAGTTAATTATTCTGTTAATTCAAGTCTAATTAATATTGCATATGGAACTCGGGTTGTTCCATTCCATACTAGCTGTTCATTACAGATAAGAATATCTATGTACGTGGGTCAGTCAAAAAGTTAGTTGCACTAGCATGAAAGAAATAGCATACCGAATATGGAGGACAGTTCTTGTATTTACATGAGATTTCACTACCAAAACTACAAGGGTTGATCAAATGAAAAGGTACGAAACGTCGTAACAACGGAATCGTTTATATAATACCGATGCCGCGATGGGAGAATGTAGCATGATATGTAGGGGTGCGATTGGAGTCGCCACGCAGCATCGGAGCATGCAGGGGAATGCGCAGGAGAGAGCAGAGACTCCGATACAGAGCGCTGTCCAAGTGACGTGGCAGTGCATGTTCGGACAGGATGGCGTTAACATTGGCAAATTCGACTGTTGAGGAGCAGCGAGGCGTTATCCGTTTTCTGACAGCGGAAGGTGTTAAACCAGCCGATATTCATCGCCGGATGGTGAACGTTTACGGGGAAGACGAACGACCGGGGCTGCCCACGGAGGGTGTGGTTCTGCTCCATGATAATGCACGTCCACACGTCTCCAGGGTCACACACGCGGAACTGGCCAGGTTCAAGTGGGAGCAGCTAGACCATCCGCCCTACAGTCTGGACTTATCCCCCTGTGACTTCCATGTGTTTGGTCCCCTGAAAAAGCATCTCAAAGGAAAGCGCTTCACCTAGGACGATGAACTCAAGGATGCTGTGAAGGACTGGGTCGCGTCACAGCCAAAGGAATTCTGGGAAAAAGGAATCATTCGGCTCGTTCATCAATGGGATCAATGTGCTCAGGCCTATGGAGGATACTTTGACTAAAGTATTCATTTACACCGACAGTATCGTTTTGTACCTTTTCATTTGATCAACCCTTGTACATTTCTACATAATCACAAAATCTGTTGAAATATTTGTCATAGCGTGACAAGAGTTTGTCTATACCTTGAAAGAGGAATTCCCATCCAACTTTTGATAATTCTTGCATTGTAGATTTAACTTCCTCATCAGAATGAGGAGGAAGTTCTTCTTTCGTAATCGTTACTCAATCTTTTTAAGGGAACTGTTCCCAGCCACGTTTGTTAAAATGACTTTTCTGACAAAATGTTATGGGCAAGTGCAACTTATTTTTTGACTAACCCTTGTACAATGAAGTGGCCATGTTTGTAGTTAGGTTATTCTTATGGTGAGCTTTGATAGTCTGAGTCAAAAAACTTTTGCATATATTTAAACATATAGTTTCAAACTGGAGCCTCTCCGATGGGGTAGTGGCAATACCATCACCTTGTAAGCAAAGGGTCCTGGGTTCAATACCTGGTAGAGGCACATAGTGGTTCAGATCCCACTTTAAACTATATGTGCAGTCCCGATTAGCCTTACTGTGCATACAGTGGACTTAAAGCACAAACTCAATCTATCAATCAAATCAACATATAGTTAAAACTATTTGTTCTCATCATAGAATAAAATCTGGCTACATGTCATCAAAACCATAATTGGAATAAAATGTTGCTCATTACAGTTTCTAACATGGGAGATTGAAAGGAAAAGAAAACCTTACCTTTGTTACATGGACAGCATCACAGTCACATTTCAAATGGTTCCAGCCCAATAGGACAGATTGCACATGCTTTTCCTTGTCAAATACTTTGGTCAGAATGTGGCGGAATGTGTGTAGCTGTGAAATAGAGAGAGAGAGATACAATCAGATCCCATGTAACTTGTTTTTAACTCAAATTTAATTTTTAAAAAATACAAATGTTCATTTTACACAGTTGAAACTAATTACAGATTCCTACTATTTATGCTAGGCACCCTCCTAACAGCCAGATCTTAGCACAATATAATTGTATCGAAACATTTTGGAGGACTCAAACGTTATATTTTCTCCCTCCAAGTGTAACAGGAACGATGTGATTCTCAATAACTGTATCTTGTTTTTTTGTTATTTTTTGCTACATATTCTTAATAAAAAAAGATAAATTACATGTAAATATGAAATAATTAACTTTCAGGTATTTGTCCATGGCTTAATCTCACAAATTTGTATTTTTTTCATTCAGCTACAATGTCAGTCTAAAAATTTTGGAATTCTGAACTGATGACAAATTCATTGTGAATAATATATGAAGGGCCAGGGGGAAAAACGATGAATGTTCATTCGAGACGATTTGCCAGGAAATGAAAAACAAAGTATTTCTTTTCATAAGTACGTTAATATATGCCAAAATAATAATGCATTTTTCAGGCACTTCTAATCGTTTCCCAACCAAGGCCGTTCTCATTCTTATAGTGCAGCTTCTGAACTATCAGATGGCGTTGCGATCTCAAAATGGGCGAAAAATCGACATTCATCGTTTTTCCCCCTGGCCCTTCATATGCTATGCTTCTATGATGTATGATGTTGCATGATTTTGGTAGTTTGGTAAAATGTCAAGGCTTCATTTAAGGGAGTTTTTTTTTAATTTTAATGATTAGGTACTGTGGGTCATTTAGAAAGGGCAAGTGTAATATTAATGCAGTTAATTCACTCTTTAGAATAAAACTTTTGGGTTGCATAGGAAATCCATTTAATGTTACTGACTAATATAGAGTAATGGACTTGTGATTTTTCAGTACCTATCCAGTTTTTTTCCTCCAGATAAAAACTACGGCACTTAACAGTACACATCAAACTAATGGATTTGAAATTGAAGTTTTGAGATGTATAGTTAGTTACTAACCGTCTTGATATTGTTGTATTTTAAACTGAGTCTGTTAAACCGCTTAATGAAAACTGATCCCTCAAGTGGCTGTATGGAAGAAATGTTGTTATAGTCGCCCACAAATTCCAGAACTCCCCTGTATGCTGGATTCGTTGCCAAAGGTGATAGGTCACTAATCTGAAAAAATAAAATTATAATTATTAGATATGGATTTATTTACAGCAATGAAAAGGCCATATATAAACACTGATTATGGAAACGGAATGATGTCCCTGCTGAAAATTCTGTCTACTGTTTTCAGTAGATCAATAGGCATTTTGAAACACCTGTTGTGTTCAGATTTTCAAATAGATACAAATAAAAAATGTTAATCAGGAGGAATGGAAAGTTATATTTACAGCCACCATGTTAAACCAAACACACTTCATGCCAAATTAAATATAATGTTGAAGAGAACATTTTCAGTTGTAGTGTGTCTACTGTACATGTACTGTAGCTGTACATTACATCTATGAAAGATGTTCAGTAGAAAACCATTGGGTTTCAGAAGATTTTTTGAGAACACAGTAGGGTACAATGGATAACAGTAGAATTTCCAGCAGGGGCTTGGCTTGATTTTAGGGTATGTACAGAAATCACTGAAATAGGTAGGGAATTCAAATTAGGATCTACATGGATAAAATATGCAACAATATCCATAACTGTTAAGGTATTTTTATATTTATTGGTACTCAATTGTATTTACTCGTACTTCACATTATTCACTTAATGCTTCAGCAAACACTCGTATTGTCTGTATCTTGCCTGTGGCCAGTTTAAGGCATTTGCACCGTCAAGAAAAGAAAAGAAGTATTAATTTCCTATTAGCATGGAACAAGAAGACAAAATATTTTCTATATCTGGAAAATATATTTCGGTATTTCCATTCCCAGAACAAAATTAACATTTGCCACATTTTTATCTATCCCCTGCAGCAGAAAGGATATTGAACACAAAGCAGTATAAAATTGCATTTTTTATCCTGTGTGTGCATGCATCAAATAAGATTTCGAAAACGATACTACACTGTGAATAATATTATGCCAGCAGATACACTGTCAGGGTGATGTCACGGATGTAACTGATTTCATTCAAAATATCACTGTACACACGTGTGTTGCTTACAGGGATGGCACTACAGGGGGCTAGGAGGGTTGAACCCCCCCAAGTCAGGCCTCAGCCCCCTAGATTTTTGTAGTACGGTAGATGCATTTCAACCGAAAACTTAAAAAGTAAAATTTCCATTTTCCATTATGGAACTTCCATTGGGGCAAGTACATTTTCTATTTCGGTTAGATCGCCATTACTTTATTACGATGTGTTCTGAAATCAATAGGCCACTGGTCATTTGATACTAAGTAATTTGCCAATCAGGAGTCTTCAAACTTGCTAAGAAATCATCTGCCTGCCTGGAAGATGGACGTATTCAGTGGCTGTGAGATTGTTCTTTGATTGTTGCTGGCAGCCTCTGTAAATCGTATCACTATATTTCGGAATAGGTCTAACAGGTGTGACAAATTATTTTTTATAAGTAGGATGACGTTCAAAGTCTAAAGAAGAGTTATGTTTCCCTTCTGTTTGTTAGTTCCTCATTGGCGTACCGACAATTGCATGAGAGTTAGAAATGTTCTCTCATTGGTTTCATTGTTGTATCTATTGTTAAGTAACTAATTCTCCAGCATTCTTAAACCCGAAGGTTTATGGCTGCAGCAACAAAAGCCTTCCTATCCTTATCTCTGCAAATATTCGAGAGGGAGAAATACGAAGTTAAAGAATGAAAGAGTACACAAACTACCTAATTCCTAAATGCTAAAACATTGGAAATATTAAAATTGGCCTCCCACCCCCATAGTGTAGCGATAGAATTGCTGCCTTCATATCAAGGGTCCCGAGTTCGATACCCAGTAGAGGCACATTGCACAGTGGTTCGGATCCCACTTTAAACTGTAGGTCCAGTCCCGATTAATCTATCTGTGCATAAAGTGGACTTCAAGAAACAATTCAATTCCACTAGAAGCTGTAGATCTTGTCCCGATTAGTCTCTGTGCATGAAATAGACCTTAATACAAATTCAATCAAGTAATCATTGAAATACGGTGCGAATATCAGCAGGCTTGGGTAATTTTCTTGCTCACAGTCCTAGTTCTACATGTTAATTTATTATAATTTGTGAGACTTGTAAATAAGTTCTGCAGTACCACCATAGTGGACAAATTTTATTCTGTGCAGAAGAATCAATCTTTGAAGCAAATCTAAAACTATTGATCCAATTCTGTGCAGTATTTATGCTCAATATATTCTAAAAAAAAAAATCTTCAGCAGTTATTTTCACTAATAAAAATGCCCAGTGCAATAGTTGCAACTATATTAATTGCTTTTATGTCAATGTATTTGTCTCCTAGTGGAAGTGAATTTGTAGAAAAATATTCTTGTTCCTTGTGAGTGGCACCTCCTAAGTGGACGGCATTTCGGCATCCTCCCCATTTTTAGCTCTTTCTGAATTTCAGTCGTTGAACAAGAAAAAGTAAGATATTTCATCATGGCAGAGAAAATGGCATCATTAACATACTTTCTATTCAAGGGTGGTTTGCTTATTTGATGCCTACTTTATTAAGTTAGTGCCACTTTTCTGATGCACGAAAAGCTACAATCTTTCGCCGCTCCCTACTGTTGTAATTTGAACAGTTTAGAGTTATGGCACACTGAGGCAGAAAGGAACTCAAAATAAAGACCCTTCAGCAACTGATTGCAATGGTTGAAATATTTAAAATTGCCTTTTACGAACTTTATAAGCTTTGTGTTATTGAAATGTGAACACACCCATCAACGGCTGCTTACGGCAAATCAAGTGTTGCCTTCGTAATTGAAATGGTAATGAGAGGTTGAATGCTATATCTATTCTGTCCTTTGAGAAAAATCTTTGGATTTAAAGAAGGTTGTAGCTGCTCATAAAAACAGACGTACCTTATTGTAGTTTCTTTCTGTGGTCATTTTCTTATTTAAACAAGAAAGTACTCACATTCTTTACATAGAAAGAGTGTTACGTGTAGTATTTATAAATATATCCAGCGAGTTGATAATTAGTGTATTTTTTATGGTGTATTTTGTTTACTGTTCATATGAACACTAGAAAATAAAAATACTATTCTATTCTATGAATAGTAAGTATGTGATACTATTCCTCTCGATAATGGCTTAGGAAAAGAAAACAATACAATTATTCCATTTTATTTGACACAAAAGATTCTTGCCTGTGGAACAAAATGCAACATAACATCTCGGTGATTTATCTGTGGATCTGACTGTAAAGTATGTCACTGGTAAAATAATACCGTAGTAAAGTATTATGTAATTACCTTTTATCCAATATTAGTTAACCCCCCGAGAATTTGTCTCCGGAAAATCTGTAGCCCCCCCCCACTTATTTTAGGCTGGGGCTGTCACTGGTTGCTTATTGTTTGTTTATAGCATTTATAGGATTTGTAAGAAAAATTCACGCTCCAGAGCACTGGCTAGTCTGTCCAGATTGTACTACCATAATAAATGCCAGTGAATCTGTTACTTGGTTGCATACATACAACATGCCATTTTTCGAGGATTTGTAACATCGAAAAGAGTCAAACATCAATGAGAAAAGTTGTTCGTCTTCATGTCTTCTGTAATGATGGAGTTATAAAAAATTAGCATGGCAAGAATATTTAATATACTGCTAAACACCACACAAAATTTCACATTTGGATTTTTTATTGTTGGTTGTCTGGGGCTGGTAGAGGGTGCAGCCTCTCCCTACCCCTTTGATGCTTTCAGTGCTTCTACAGGCTGTGAAAGTTTATCCTTGATGTAGGACGACACCCTATCTCCACCCCCAACTACATATGTTGTGCCTCCCTCCCATGAAGAAAAAACAGATTGTAGATCTACCTATGACAAGAGATACGTTCTCAGTACATTTAGTTCAATAATGCATTATCTGGAACTAAACTTACATTGTTGTGGGATACATCTAGGTATGCAGTGTTGTTTGGCATGGACAATGGAAGTTCCTTCAGTCCTTGTCTGGAACAATCGACTCTGGCAACGATCTGCCACCCTGTCGAGCTATTTTCTTGGTAATGGATTGAACCTCTCTCACATTTACACCAGAAGTCCTTTCCTTGTGGACACTGAATTTGAATCATCTGAAATTAATAATAATGGTAAATTAAGAGTCTCCTCATTATTATATTCTGGTTAGGGTCTCGTCAATTTAGCTAATGCATGGCTACATATAAGGGGAAGGTTAAACAGATCCAAACCCCTCCTATTGCCGTAGTAAACATTTTGCACTAATTGTGTAATCGAATGAACAACTCAAAATTGGTAAAAGCACTACATTGATTGAAAAGGTTTTGAAAGTTACATTATTATCACAAAGGTAATTTTACAAAAAAAAATGTAATTCTAACATGTTAAATGTGAAAATAATATTCTTAGTCAATGAAATTAACATTCATGTTTTATTGGTTATAATTTTAAATTGTTTATTAGTAATAAATAAATAGTAACTAGTAGTATCCGAACCCGCCAGTGGCTGTTGCTATTTAATATTCGCAATTTAATTTGCACGTACTTATAACTAATTTGCAGGGGTTTTAATTAATTCGCATGTACTTAGAATTCATTTGCAAGTACTTAGAGTACTTTACATTTATGTATTTGCATGTTTATAACTTTTTATGAATATGTAATTATTTATTTTATGAAAAATATGTATATAGAAGGTAATTAGAGGTACTAAACGCTATGCATATGGTTTTATATTCATTACTGCAAAGTATGTAAAGTATGAATCGCTAATAATTAATGTTTATAGTATTGAAAATAAGTTTTCTATGGTTTATGAACCGCTATGAACGGTGGTAATGGGTGTAGGTACAGGTCCAATAACGATTTGGGACGGTCCCGGTACTCGAACCCGAGATATGTAATATTATTAATTAGTACTATGTAATAATTGCATTATATTATGAAACACGGTGGTCTTACACGCTAGACAGAAGACGGTGAACTCCGCGCTCCGCGCTGAAGGTAGACGAGAAAGGAATTTGGGGAGTGTGCGTTCAAGGTCAAATGACGTCAGAACGCCAGGACAAAGAAGGAACCCGATTGACCAATCAGAGAACGCGTCGGTAGATTTTCAAAACCGGTTTTTTCCAAGGTCAACTAGTACGCAAGAACAGGGGAAAGATATGCAATGCTGTAGGGCAGGGGAGGGATTCAACCAGACAACAAAGGAAGTCTGGGAATACGCAGCAAGGCTCAAATCTCTGAAGCTATGCGTCGCTTGTAGAACCGGTTTCCGCCGCCAATTAATATTCCGCTCAGGTTTGCCTCCAAGGCACAAGACGCTTTAGCGCGTGTTTCAGGGTAGAGCGCTTGCATGTTAGAACAGGTTTCTGTCAAAGTAGCCCAAGATTACCGAGAACACAAGAAAAAAGGATTTTGGGATATCCAATTAGATTGGAGCGAGAACTTTAATTTGAACAAGGAGAACGAAGCGTAAGGGTTTTAATCTGTACTAGGAAGAAGGGAGAGCTATCAGGGACTGGGCCTACAGTTTTCACTATTTGCTTTTATCACAGGGTATCGAACCTAGGACCCTTTGATTATTGATTTATATAGTAAATTTATGTTACTGTGTGCTATTTAACATAATATTGAACTTATTTTTACCAAACTTTGACTTTATGTCAAATCATTTACAACTTTATGTTAATTTTTTATTAAATTTTGGACTAACAAAGACATTTTTTCAACTTTTTAACTTATTATTTTACAATTTTATGTTAATTTTTTACCAAAATAACACTATTTGTACTATTCAGGCAACACTTTTATTAAATTTTGGACTCTCAAAGACACACACACACACACACACACACACATACACACACACAGAGAGAGAGAGAGAGAGAGATTTTTCCAAGTTTACAGGATTATTCTCTAGTTTACTCAAATAACACTATTTGTACTATTCAGGCAACATTTTTTTATTAATTTTGGATTCACAAAGACATTTTTTTCAACTTTTAACTTATTATTTTACAACTTTATGTTAATTTTTTTACCAAAATAACACTATTTGTACTATTCAGGCAACATTTTGTTATTAAATTTTGGACTCACAAAGACATTTTTTGGACTAACAAAGATATTTTTACAACTTTTTAACTTATTATTTTACAATTTTATGTTAATTTTTTACCAAAATAACACTATTTGTACTATTCAGGCAACACTTTTATTAAATTTTGGACTCACAAAGACATTTTTTTCAACTTTTAACTTATTATTGTACAACTTTAAGTTAATTTTTTACCAAAATAACACTATTTGTACTATTCAAGCAACATTTTTTATTAAATTTTGGACTCACAAAGACATTTTTTCAACTTTTAACTTATTATTTTACAACTTTATATTAATTTTTTACCAAAATAACACTATTTGTACTAATCAGGCAACATTTTTTATTAAATTTTGGATTCACAAAGACATTTTTTCAACTTTTAACTTATTATTTTACAACTTTATGTTAATTATTACCAAAATAACACAATTCAATCTGTTCAGGAAAGACTTTTAGTTACATTTTCGACACACAAAGTGTGTGTTCTCAACTTCTATCTGTTTATTTCACAAGTTTAGACTTATTATTACCAAATAACACAATTCTATCTGTTCAGGAAAGACTTTTAGTTACATTTTCGACACACAAAGTGTGTGTTCTCAACTTCTATCTGTTTATTTCACAAGTTTAGGCTTATTATTACCAAAATAACACAATTCTATCTGTTCAGGAAAGACTTTTAGTTACATTTTCGACACACAAAGTGTGTGTTCTCAATTTCTATCTGTTTATTTCACAAGTTTAGGCTTATTATTACTCAAATAACACAATTCTATCTGTTCAGGAAAGATTTTTAGTTACATTTTCGACACACAAAGTGTGTGTTCTCAACTTTTATTTGTTTATTTCACAAGTTTAGCCTAATATTTACTCAAATGACACTATTTATATTATTCAGGCACCATTTTTATTACATTTTGAACTCTCAAAGACACACACACACACACACACACACACATACACACACAGAGAGAGAAGTAGAGAGAGAGAGAGAGAGAGAGAGAGAGAGAGAGAGAGATTTTTTCCAAGTTTACAGGATTATTCTCTAGTTTACTCAAATAACACAATTTAGATGTGTTTTGAATTATATTTTGGATGCAAAAGTATGTTTTGACAAGTTCTACCCTTTTATTTTACAAGTTTAGGCTTATTATTACTCAAATAACACAATTTAATCCAGTCAGGAAGGATTTGTTATTATATTTTGGATGCACAAAGAGAAGTTTTCAACTTTTTTATTGATTTTTTGCAGGGTATGTATTAATTTTTATTTATTTTGTTTTGTATCATATATACATTTACAAATTTTTAACTTAGAGTTTAGTATTTATTTAAATCTTTTCAAAAACACTAAAAAAAAAGTACTTTTAGCTAAAATGTAAGCCACAGAATATATTATTATTATTATTATTATTATTAGGGTTTACTGATTTCCACTATGCTATTTTTGGTTCTGTATTTCTATATGTAATTATTTAGGGCAGGTTACGCCTGCCACGTAGGAAAGTTTGTTTATTTTAGAGTTTGCTGAGTATTTTGTTACTGCTATACTAGGTAAAAGTTTTCTAAATATACCAGATAGAGCTCTATATATTTTTGTTTTTGCTATTTTGGAGATGATGCGATCAGCATCACTCTCCATCTGCTTTTATTTTATGTACCCAATATTATTTTGAGGCTAAGTGAATTCTAGAGCCTATTTATGCAGGAGAGAGGGCTTGAAATTTTTGATCTCAGATAACCCACAACTATTTGTCAGAGTATTTTAAAGGATATTTTATACTTATTATGTGCCACTAGAATATCACTGCTTGCTTAATTTTTATGTCTGTAACGCTGTTATTCTATTTCTAGCTAAGGCTTAATGGATAAAGTACACGAAATGTTTATCATTTCGACTATTTACCTTTATACGAGGCCAAATTTTTAGTGTAACGAAAATTATTGTGTGTCTATAAAGTCTGAAACCCCTTTACCGAGAGGTCCATAACTGGACGCTTACCAACATTGTTCCATATTTTTTTTAAAAATAAATAAATATATAACCATTTATCAATATATTGACAATTCACAGGACAAGACGAAGTTCACAGACGACTGACTATATGGACCATAGGTCCACTTTCCAAACTTTTTTCTATGCTAGAAGAATAATTTAGCCTTATATCCCTTTTCAAGGTATTTTTGAAGTATTACTGGTGTTTGGGTGCATCAACACTTGGGTTATTTCCATTTGGTTTATTATACCAGGCTACAATCACTATCTGAACACTGAAATCCTCAGATTGAAACTTAAAGCTTAGGCTGTAACTAGGAACTTAGTATGTATAACGACAATTTATAGGACAACACGAACCTTACAAAGGATTGTAGGTGACGTAGGACCACACGCCAGAGCCTTATTAGTCTGCAAGAAGCAGTTGCAACTAATGCTATGAGGATATAATGTTAATTTTTCATTGTTTCACAAGAATGCTACTTTTTATACACCCAGTATTTGCTTTTTCAAGTAACTACATGAACCAGAAGCACTTACAGGCCAACACTAACTAGATTTTGATTTATACTATCTCAGGTGCTAAATTTATAAAGAACTATGATTGTGTATATTTCTGAGGAAGTACGCAAAAGCAGATTACCCGATTAAAGTATCTGAAAAACTGATTTTTCTATGTAAGTATATTTTTATTGACTGGATTATTTAACAGATCAAACAGGAAGACTGCAAAATTCATTAAATGTAGTTCTATTGTATAGGTGGTTTCAGAGGTAAAAAAAAAGAACAAATATAAGATTTCGCTTTTTTTTGCTTCTGAGGCTAATCGCGACGCTAAGGGTAAATGGCGAGGAAATGTAACGGAGGACAAACAGTCCCAAAAGTTAGGGGCTGCATGTAAGTTAATACCACAGAGATATTACAGTAGGTGTAGGTTCTACCACCAGAACTTTTCTATCATAATAATACTGGTTATGCTGTACTGTTAGCTAAAGATGCTGATATTTGAGAAACTTAAAAGCTTATTTGCAAAATTTTAGATAAATAACAATCTGTTAGACTGTAAACATATTTTATATCCATTCTGCAAAAGATCCGATGACAAAATCTAAAATTGTAACAACCCTGCCAGGGACTTGAACCCTGGACAGATAGGTTAAAAGCCTAGCGCTATACAAACTAAGCTACCTGCATTTTTAAAAAGTTAGTTATGTTAAGAAATATATTGAAACACCTGAGAACACTCTTGGTCTGGTTCGACAGAGAAGGAGACAACATTTCCAAATTTTTACAGACTGGGTGTATTTTTCCACTATAGAGGCCTTCACTATATGTAATTCGAAACGCTAAAGTTCAGCTAGATTCCAAAATTGAGGTAAAGATTGTGTTTGGCGAGATTAACAAGTTACAATTATATCTAGTTACGGACAAATAAAGCTAAAACTCTCAGATTTACTGTACTAGCCAAGTTTTAGTAACATTTTCTTCACTTTAGTACAAATATCAAAGAAATAGGTATATTTTATTTATAATTTGACAAAATGTACTAGTATTTAATTCACAAAGTTAGGTAAAAAAACAGTATTTTTTAAAATATTGTTACTGCCTTCAAATTTTATGTTATTTAGCCACTAACAACTGGTTTACACTGCTTGGCATCCTTTAAATAGGAAAAGAAGGAATTATTTGTTTAGTATTTTTACTACTTTATATTTATTTAAGAAAACAATTCTACACTTTTAACTTAATTTTAACAAATTGTTACTAATTTATATATCAAAGTTATGTTATTTAGAGTGTATGAAGGCGTATAAAGTTAATATTTGTACTTATCAGTTCAACTTACAATTATATTTTACACACAAAAGATAATGTTTACAGTTAAATTACTTGAATCAGAGAATAATATTTTACAGTAATTGATTCATTCAGCAGTAGTCAGTACTTTTATGCATCAGAAAGTTTTCTTAATTTTCTATTACGCATGCTATTTGGGCTATTCTTAAAATGTATTTCTAGGGCAAACTGGTTTAATTTTCTGCTTATAATGCAAAGTTGACAGTTTTCGCAAAATGCATTGTACATTTGTTATATTCTCTACTTACAATCCAAATATTATGCTTATTTAATGTATAACTAACTAACTCTCTAGCCTTCTTAAACCCGAATGTTCATGGCTGCAGCAACACATGCCTTTCATATGTCCCTGTCCTGAGCAAGATCTATATACTCCTTTCCTTCCCCACCAATTTCCTTTAGGTCCATCTCTATATTATCCCTCCATCTTTGTTTTGGTCTTTCTATTGATCTTTTACCATCAGGTTTCCCAACAAGAATCCTGTATACTCTTCTTTCCTCTCCCATTCGTACCACATGATCTACACACCTAAGTCTTCTTGATTTAATCATTCTAATAATATCTGGACATGAATACAAATTATGTACTTCTAAATTATGTAACCTTCTCCACTCATTTGTCTCCTCATCTGTTTTAGGCCCAAATATTTTCCTAAGGATTTTATTTTCAAATAGTCTCAATTTATGTTCCTTTTTCAATGTAAGGGACCAGGTTTATTTACTGTATTTAACTTTCATTTTTTGTAATTAACAAAAATTAAAAGCTTATACTGTAGTTATTATATCTTTTTCTATCAGCTTATTTTGAAATTAATATTATTAGTTATAGTCTTTGATTTATAACTATATTGCTTTTTTATCAATTTATCTAAGAGTACACGCAGACAAACACATGTGTACACACGTTTATGTAAATAGATATGCCTTTTTTCAATATTTTAGTATGAAGATTGCACTTTAGCTATTTAAGCAAGGGTAGGAAAGGTAGGATTTCTGAGAATTTGTTGCAGGATTTTGTTGTCCAAGTATAGATGAGAACTGAGCTGGGAGACTGTTTTGAACATTTTCATGATAGTTTGCATGTGAACTGTATGCAAATTGAGCACTATTGACTGTGCATGCTTCTAAGTTTTGCTGTTATTTTACATCAAGTCTGTGAGACTGTAGTCAGTTTTCCCTTTTCAAGTAGTTTTTATTGATTGTATTTGTATATGTTTTGGGGACTTAGCAGTTTTATGTTATGAGGCAGTTTGTTGTAGAATATTTTTACCGGATTGTTTTGAGATATTGAGTGTCTGCTGTTTTACTTGTAATTATTTTCCTTCTTGTGTTGTGTATTTGACTATATTTTGTCCAAGTTCGTAGTATTTAGAATAATTGTTATTGACTTGTAGATGTAGGGAGTAATAATCCTTTGCAAGATACTCTATACTTTAGTCTGAACATTATTCTTAGTGTTCACTTTTGAAGCCTTAGTATTCTGGTAGTATTATTAATGTAGAGGTAAATTAGGCTGAAATGTAGGCATTTTTCTGATACATTATACTCACTTAGTTGTTTCAGCAGGTAGAAGTTGCATGATGGTTTACTGCTGATGATGTTAATTTGCTCTTCTTATGTACTACGTATGATGTAGCTTACTTGAGTAATTGGAATTTTCTACTGAAAAAAGGATTGCTTGTCTATTTTATTCCTATGTTGTTGAGTTTGTCCATAAGCAAGCCATGTTTTTACTCTATCCTATGCCTTGGAAGAATCTAGATATATTGTGTTTGCAGTTTTATGTTTCTCTAAGGTTTCAGCTATGTAGTTTTTTAAACTGTGCTATGGGTGTGACTATTGATTTCTCTTTCTGGATGCCATGTTGCTTTCTGTGTATTCCTCTTGCTGCTTGAATTTGACTTAGGTTGTTTGCTTTTTTCTTAGATCTTTATTTTTTATTTTTAATATTCTTTTACATAAAAAAATCAAAGTACATTGTTAAAGTCAAAGTGTGTTAAAATTCAATTTTTCAAAGTGAAAATTTTAAAAATACAATTTTCTAAAATCAAAAGTTACAATAGTATATTTTTGTTAGCAGAAGTTTTTATACTAGGGCAAATTATTTTGTTGTTAATGTAAAATTTGTTAGTTAATGTAAAATTAAAGTAATTAAACATCAATTTTCAAAGTTAAAGCTTTAAAAATACAATGTTCTAACATTAAAAGTTATAATAGTACATTTTTGTTAGTAGAAGTTTTTTTACTAGAGTAAATTATTTTGTTGTTAAAGTAAAATATGTTAGTTAATGTAAAATTAAAAATAATTAAATTCAAAAATACTGAACAAATAAACATATAAAGATCTAAGAAAAAAAGCAACAACCTAAGTCAAATTCAAGCAGCAAGAGGAATACACAGAAAGCAACATGGCATCCAGAAAGAGAAATCAATAGTCACACACCATAGCACAGTTTAAAAAACTACATAGCTGAAACCTTAGAGAAACATAAAACTGCAAACACAATATATCTAGATTCTTCCAAGGCATAGGATAGAGTAAAACATGGCTTGCTTATGGACAAACTCAACACATAGGAATAAAATAGACAAGCAATCCTTTTTTCAGTAGAAAATTCCAATTACTCAAGTAAGCTACATCATACGTAGTACATAAGAAGAGCAAATTAACATCATCAGCAGTAAACCATCATGCAACTTCTACCTGCTGAAACAACTAAGTGAGTATAATGTATCAGAAAAATGCCTACATTTCAGCCTAATTTACCTCTACATTAATAATACTACCAGAATACTAAGGCTTCAAAAGTGAACACTAAGATAATGTTCAGACTAAAGTATAGAGTATCTTGCAAAGGATTATTACTCCCTACATCTACAAGTCAATAACAATTATTCTAAATACTACGAACTTGGACAAAATATAGTCAAATACACAACACAAGAAGGAAAATAATTACAGTAAAACAGCAGACACTCAATATCTCAAAACAATCCGGTAAAAATATTCTACAACAAACTGCCTCATAACATAAAACTGCTAAGTCCCCAAAACATATACAAATACAATCAATAAAAACTACTTGAAAAGGGAAAACTGACTACAGTCTCACAGACTTGATGTAAAATAACAGCAAAACTTAGAAGCATGCACAGTCAATAGTGCTCAATTTGCATACAGTTCACATGCAAACTATCATGAAAATGTTCAAAACAGTCTCCCAGCTCAGTTCTCATCTATACTTGGACAACAAAATCCTGCAACAAATTCTCAGAATCCTACCTTTCCTACCCTTGCTTAAATAGCTAAAGTGCAATCTTCATACTAAAATATTGAAAAAAGGCATATCTATTTACATAAACGTGTGTACACATGTGTTTGTCTGCGTGTACTCTTAGATAATTTGATAAAAAGCAATATAGTTATAAATCAAAGACTATAACTAATAATATTAATTTCAAAATAAGCTGATAGAAAAAGATATAATAACTACAGTATAAGCTTTTAATTTTTGTTAATTACAAAAAATGAAAGTTAAATACAGTAAATAAACCTGGTCCCTTACATTGAAAAAGGAACATAAATTGAGACTATTTGAAAATAAATCCTTAGGAAAATATTTGGGCCTAAACAGATGAGGAGACAAATGAGTGGAGAAGGTTACATAATTTAGAAGTACATAATTTGTATTCATGTCCAGATATTATTAGAATGATTAAATCAAGAAGACTTAGGTGTGTAGATCATGTGGCTACGAATGGAGAGGAAAGAAGAGTATACAGGATTCTTGTTGGGAAACCTGATGGTAAAAGATCAATAGAAAGACCAAAACAAAGATGGAGGGATAATATAGAGATGGACCTAAAGGAAATTGGTGGGGAAGGAAAAGGAGTATATAGATCTTGCTCAGGACAGGGACATATGAAAGGCATGTGTTGCTGCAGCCATGAACATTCGGGTTTAAGAAGGCTAGAGAGTTAGTTAGTTATACATTAAATAAGCATAATATTTGGATTGTAAGTAGAGAATATAACAAATGTACAATGCATTTTGCGAAAACTGTCAACTTTGCATTATAAGCAGAAAATTAAACCAGTTTGCCCTAGAAATACATTTTAAGAATAGCCAAATAGCATGCGTAATAGAAAATTAAGAAAACTTTCTGATGCATAAAAGTACTGACTACTGCTGAATGAATCAATTACTGTAAAATATTATTCTCTGATTCAAGTAATTTAACTGTAAACATTATCTTTTGTGTGTAAAATATAATTGTAAGTTGAACTGATAAGTACAAATATTAACTTTATACGCCTTCATACACTCTAAATAACATAACTTTGATATATAAATTAGTAACAATTTGTTAAAATTAAGTTAAAAGTGTAGAATTGTTTTCTTAAATAAATATAAAGTAGTAAAAATACTAAACAAATAATTCCTTCTTTTCCTATTTAAGGATGCCAAGCAGTGTAAACCAGTTGTTAGTGGCTAAATAACATAAAATTTGAAGGCAGTAACAATATTTTAAAAATTACTGTTTTTTTACCTAACTTTGTGAATTAAATACTAGTACATTTTGTCAAATTATAAATAAAATATACCTATTTCTTTGATATTTGTACTAAAGTGAAGAAAATGTTACTAAAACTTGGCTAGTACAGTAAATCTGAGAGTTTAGCTTTATTTGTCCGTAACTAGATATAATTGTAACTTGTTAATCTCGCCAAACACAATCTTTACCTCAATTTTGGAATCTAGCTGAACTTTAGCGTTTCGAATTACATATAGTGAAGGCCTCTATAGTGGAAAAATACACCCAGTCTGTAAAAATTTGGAAATGTTGTCTCCTTCTCTGTCGAACCAGACCAAGAGTGTTCTCAGGTGTTCAATATATTTCTTAACATAACTAACTTTTAAAAATGCAGGTAGCTTAGTTTGTATAGCGCTAGGCTTTTAACCTATCTGTCCAGGGTTCAAGTCCCTGGCAGGGTTGTTACAATTTTAGATTTTGTCATCGGATCTTTTGCAGAATGGATATAAAATATGTTTACAGTCTAACAGATTGTTATTTATCTAAATTTTGCAAATAAGCTTTTAAGTTTCTCAAATATCAGCATCTTTAGCTAACAGTACAGCATAACCAGTATTATTATGATAGAAAAGTTCTGGTGGTAGAACCTACACCTACTGTAATATCTCTGTGGTATTAACTTACATGCAGCCCCTAACTTTTGGGACTGTTTGTCCTCCGTTACATTTCCTCGCCATTTACCCTTAGCGTCGCGATTAGCCTCAGAAGCAAAAAAAAGCGAAATCTTATATTTGTTCTTTTTTTTTACCTCTGAAACCACCTATACAATAGAACTACATTTAATGAATTTGCAGTCTTCCTGTTTGATCTGTTAAATAATCCAGTCAATAAAAATATACTTACATAGAAAATCAGTTTTTCAGATACTTTAATCGGGTAATCTGCTTTTGCGTACTTCCTCAGAAATATACACAATCATAGTTCTTTATAAATTTAGCACCTGAGATAGTATAAATCAAAATCTAGTTAGTGTTGGCCTGTAAGTGCTTCTGGTTCATGTAGTTACTTGAAAAAGCAAATACTGGGTGTATAAAAAGTAGCATTCTTGTGAAACAATGAAAATTAACATTATATCCTCATAGCATTAGTTGCAACTGCTTCTTGCAGACTAATAAGGCTCTGGCGTGTGGTCCTACGTCACCTACAATCCTTTGTAAGGTTCGTGTTGTCCTATAAATTGTCGTTATACATACTAAGTTCCTAGTTACAGCCTAAGCTTTAAGTTTCAATCTGAGGATTTCAGTGTTCAGATAGTGATTGTAGCCTGGTATAATAAACCAAATGGAAATAACCCAAGTGTTGATGCACCCAAACACCAGTAATACTTCAAAAATACCTTGAAAAGGGATATAAGGCTAAATTATTCTTCTAGCATAGAAAAAAGTTGGAAAGTGGACCTATGGTCCATATAGTCAGTCGTCTGTGAACTTCGTCTTGTCCTGTGAATTGTCAATATATGATAAATGGTTATATATTTATTTATTTTTAAAAAAATATGGAACAATGTTGGTAAGCGTCCAGTTATGGACCTCTCGGTAAAGGGGTTCAGACTTTATAGACACACAATAATTTTCGTTACACTAAAATTTGGCCTCGTATAAAGGTAAATAGTCGAAATGATAAACATTTCGTGTACTTTATCCATTAAGCCTTAGCTAGAAATAGAATAACAGCGTTACAGACATAAAAATTAAGCAAGCAGTGATATTCTAGTGGCACATAATAAGTATAAAATATCCTTTAAAATACTCTGACAAATAGTTGTGGGTTATCTGAGATCAAAAATTCAAGCCCTCTCTCCTGCATAAATAGGCTCTAGAATTCACTTAGCCTCAAAATAATATTGGGTACATAAAATAAAAGCAGATGGAGAGTGATGCTGATCGCATCATCTCCAAAATAGCAAAAACAAAAATATATAGAGCTCTATCTGGTATATTTAGAAAACTTTTACCTAGTATAGCAGTAACAAAATACTCAGCAAACTCTAAAATAAACAAACTTTCCTACGTGCAGGCGTAACCTGCCCTAAATAATTACATATAGAAATACAGAACCAAAAATAGCATAGTGGAAATCAGTAAACCCTAATAATAATAATAATAATAATAATATATTCTGTGGCTTACATTTTAGCTAAAAGTACTTTTTTTTTAGTGTTTTTGAAAGATTTAAATAAATACTAAACTCTAAGTTAAAATTTGTAAATGTATATATGATACAAAACAAAATAAATAAAATTAATACATACCCTTGCAAAAAATCAATAAAAAAGTTGAAAACTTCTCTTTGTGCATCCAAAATATAATAACAAATCTCCTGACTGGATTAAATTGTGTTATTTGAGTAATAATAAGCCTAAACTTGTAAAATAAAAGGGTAGACTTGTCAAAACATACTTTTGCATCCAAAATATAATTCAAAACACATCTAAATTGTGTTATTTGAGTAAACTAGAGAATAATCCTGTAAACTTGGAAAAAATCTCTCTCTCTCTCTCTCTCTCTCTCTCTCTCTCTCTCTACTTCTCTCTCTGTGTGTGTATGTGTGTGTGTGTGTGTGTGTGTGTGTCTTGAGAGTTCAAAATGTAATAAAAATGGTGCCTGAATAATATAAATAGTGTCATTGAGTAAATATTAGGCTAAACTTGTGAAATAAACAAATAAAAGTTGAGAACACACACTTTGTGTGTCGAAAATGTAACTAAAAATCTTTCTGAACAGATAGAATTGTGTTATTTGAGTAATAATAAGCCTAAACTTGTGAAATAAACAGATAGAAATTGAGAACACACACTTTGTGTGTCGAAAATGTAACTAAAAGTCTTTCCTGAACAGATAGAATTGTGTTATTTTGGTAATAATAAGCCTAAACTTGTGAAATAAACAGATAGAAGTTGAGAACACACACTTTGTGTGTCGAAAATGTAACTAAAGTCTTTCCTGAACAGATAGAATTGTGTTATTTGGTAATAATAAGTCTAACTTGTGAAATAAACAGATAGAAGTTGAGAACACACTTTGTGTGTCGAAATGTAACTAAAAGTCTTTCTGAACAGATTGAATTGTGTTATTTTGGTAATAATTAACATAAAGTTGTAAAATAATAAGTTAAAAGTTGAAAAAATGTCTTTGTGAATCCAAAATTTAATAAAAAATGTTGCCTGATTAGTACAAATAGTGTTATTTTGGTAAAAAATTAATATAAAGTTGTAAAATAATAAGTTAAAAGTGAAAAAATGTCTTTGTGAGTCCAAAATTTATAAAAAATGTTGCTTGAATAGTACAAATAGTGTTATTTTGTAAAAATTAACTTAAAGTTGTACAATAATAAGTTAAAAGTTGAAAAAAATGTCTTTGTGAGTCCAAATTTAATAAAAGTGTTGCCTGAATAGTACAAATAGTGTTATTTTGTAAAAAATTAACATAAAATTGTAAAATAATAAGTTAAAAAGTTGTAAAAATATCTTTGTTAGTCCAAAAAATGTCTTTGTGAGTCCAAAATTTAATAACAAAATGTTGCCTGAATAGTACAAATAGTTTATTTGGTAAAAAAATTAACATAAAGTTGTAAAATAATAAGTTAAAAGTTGAAAAAAATGTCTTTGTGAATCAAAATTAATAAAAAAATGTTGCCTGAATAGTACAAATAGTGTTATTTGAGTAAACTAGAGAATAATCCTGTAAACTTGGAAAAATCTCTCTCTCTCTCTCTCTCTGTGTGTGTGTATGTGTGTGTGTGTGTGTGTGTGTGTGTCTTTGAGAGTCCAAAATTTAATAAAAGTGTTGCCTGAATAGTACAAATAGTGTTATTTTGGTAAAAAATTAACATAAAATTGTAAAATAATAAGTTAAAAAGTTGAAAAAATGTCTTTGTTAGTCCAAAATTTAATAAAAAATTAACATAAAGTTGTAAATGATTTGACATAAAGTCAAAGTTTGGTAAAAATAAGTTCAATATTATGTTAAATAGCACACAGTAACATAAATTTACTATATAAATCAATAATCAAAGGGTCCTAGGTTCGATACCCTGTGATAAAAGCAAATAGTGAAAACTGTAGGCCCAGTCCCTGATAGCTCTCCCTTCTTCTAGTACAGATTAAAACCCTTACGCTTCGTTCTCCTTGTTCAAATTAAAGTTCTCGCTCCAATCTAATTGGATATCCCAAA